>NC_138186.1:28597833-29197833 GCF_964194105.1 Spermophilus citellus
GTTTATTGCCAGTCACTGCTTAGGGGAACATCAAGAGGAAACAAAACATAGAGATAGAACGTGAAACTATATTATTGTGTCAAGTTTCAAGAAGCTAGCACAAACCATGTTGGATTTAGAGTTCCAAATACATCTATCAATATAGGAGAAAACAGAGTGAAACCGAAAAATTCAAACTGGTACTGGAAATGAACGCTTCAACATAGAAGGATGAAGGTGCGGGAACCAAGTCGCCTTAGTGTACTGATCATTACCTGAAAGTATCATCCAGTTTGGATGAAAAAATATTTGCTGAGATTTCTGGAGATACGTAATTTTTGGAAGCTTGGCAGCTCCTTTCCATGAAAGTGTTTATCGCCCGTCACTGCTTAGGGGTACATCAAGAGGAAACAAAACGTAGAGATAGAACATGAAACTACATTATTGTGTCAAGTTTAAAGAAGCTAGCACAAACCGTGTTGTATTTAGAGTTCCAAATACATCTATCAATATAGGAGAAAACAGAGTGAAACCGAAAAATTCAAACTGTTACTGGAAACGAACGCTTCAACATAGAAGAACGAAATTTGGTGAACCAAGTGTACTTAGTGTTCTGATCATTACCTGAAAGTATCATCCAGTTTGGGTGAAAAAATATTTGCTGAGATTTCTGGAGGTTCGTAATTCTTGGAAGCTTGGCAACCCCTTTCCTTGAAAGTGTTTATCGCCAGTCACTGCTTAGGGCTACATCAAGAGGAAACAAAACATAGAGATAGAACGTGAAACTACTTTATTGTGTCAAGTTTCAAGAAGCTAGCACAAACCGTGTTGTATTTAGAGTTCCAAATACATCTATCAATATAGGAGAAAACAGAGTGAAACCTAAAAATTCAAACTGTTACTGGAAACGAACGCTTCAACATAGAAGAATGAAATTTGGGAAACCAAGTCAGGTTAGTGTACTGATCATTACCTGAAAGTATCATCCAGTTAGGGTGAAAAAATATTTGCTGAGATTTCTGGAGATCGTAATTTTTGGACGCTTGGCAACCCCTTTATATGGAAGTGTTTCTCGCCAGTCACTGCTTAGGGCTACATCAAGAGGAAACAAAACATAGAGATAGAACGTGAAACTACATTATTGTGTCAAGTTTCAAGAAGCTAGCACAAACCGTGTTGTATTTAGAGTTCCAAATACATCTATCAATATAGGAGAAAACAGAGTGAAACCTAAAAATTCAAACTGTTACTGGAAACGAACGTTTCAACATAGAAGCATGAAATTTGGGGAACCAAGTCAGCTTAGTGTACTGATCATTACCTGAAAGTATCATCCAGTTTGGGTGAAAAAATATTTGCTGAGATTTCTCGAGATTCGTAATTTTTGGAATCTTGCAACCCGTTTCCATGAAAGTGTTTCTCGCCAGTCACTGCTAAGGGCTACATCAAGAGGAAACAAAACATAGAGACAGAACATGAAACTACTTTATTGTGTCAAGTTTCAAGAAGCTAGCACAAACCGTGTTGGATTTAGAGTTCCAAATATATCTATCAATATAGGAGAAAACAGAATGAAACGTAAAAACTCAAACTGTTACAGGAAATGAACGCTTCAACATAGAAGAACGAAGTTTCGGGAAACAAGTCGCCTTAGTGTACTGATCATTACCTGAAACTATCATCAAGTTTGGGTGAAAAAATATTTGCTGAGATTTCTGGAGATTCGTAATTTTTGGATGCTTGGCAACCCCTTTCCATGAAAGTGTTTATCGCCCGTCACTGCTTAGGGCTACATCAAGAGGAAACAAAACATAGAGATAGAACGTGAAACTACTTTATTGTGTCAAGTTTCAAGAAGCTAGCACAAACCGTGTTGTATTTAGAGTTCCAAATACATCTATCAATATAGGAGAAAACAGAGTGAAACCTAAAAATTCAAACTGTTACTGGAAACGAACGCTTCAACATAGAAGAATGAAATTTGGGGAACCAAGTCAGCTTAGTGTACTGATCATTACCTGAAAGTATCATCCAGTTTGGGTGAAAAAATATTTGCTGAGATTTCTGGAGATTCGTAATTTTTGGACGCTTGGCAACCCCTTTATATGGAAGTGTTTCTCGCCAGTCACTGCTTAGGGCTACATCAAGAGGAAACAAAACAGAGAGATAGAACGTGAAACTACATTATTGTGTCAAGTTTCAAGAAGCTAGCACAAACCGTGTTGGATTTAGAGTTCCAAATACATCTATCAATATAGGAGAAAACAGAGTGAAACCTAAAAATTCAAACTGTTACTGGAAATGAATGCTTCAACATAGAAGGACGAAGTTCGGGAACCAAGTCGCCTTAGTGTACTGATCATTACCTGAAAGTATCATCCAGTTTGGGTGAAAAAATATTTGCTGAGATTTCTAGAGATTCGTAATTTTTGGAAGCTTGGCAACCCCTTTCCATGAAAGTGTTTATCGCCAGTCACTGCTTAGGGGAACATCAAGAGGAAACAAAACATAGAGATAGAACGTGAAACTACATTATTGTGTCAAGTTTCAAGAAGCTAGCACAAACCATGTTGGATTTACAGTTCCAAATACATCTATCAATATAGGAGAAAACAGAGTGAAACCGAAAAATTCAAACTGGTACTGGAAATGAACGCTTCAACATAGAAGGACGAAGTTGCGGGAACCAAGTCGCCTTAGTGTACTGATCATTACCTGAAAGTATCATCCAGTTTGGGTGAAAAAATATTTGCTGTGATTTCTGGAGATACGTAATTTTTGGAAGCTTGGCAGCCTCTTTACATGAAAGTGTTTATCGCCCGTCACTGCTTAGGGGTACATCAAGAGGAAACAAAATGTAGAGACAGAACATGAAACTACATTATTGTGTCAACTTTAAAGAAGCTAGCACAAACCATGTTGTATTTAGAGTTCCAAATACATCTATCAATATAGGAGAAAACAGAGTGAAACCGAAAAATTCAAACTGTTACTGGAAACGAACGCTTCAACATAGAAGAACGAAATTTGGTGAACCAAGTGGGCTTAGTGTTCTGATCATTACCTGAAAGTATCATCCAGTTTGGGTGAAAAAATATTTGCTGAGATTTCTGGGAGATTCGTAATTTTTGGACACTTCTCAACCCCTTTATATGGAAGTGTTTCTCGCCAGTAACTGCTTAGGGCTACATCAAGAGGAAACAAAACATAGAGATAGAACGTGAAACTACATTATTGTGTCAAGTTTCAAGAAGCTAGCACAAACCGTGTTGTATTTAGAGTTCCAAATACATCTATCAATATAGGAGAAAACAGAGTGAAACCTAAAAATTCAAACTGTTACTGGAAATGAACGCTTCAACATAGAAGGACGAAGTTGCGGAAACCAAGTCGCCTTAGTGTACTGATCATTACCTGAAAGTATCATCCAGTTTGGGTGAAAAAATATTTGCTGAGATTTCTAGAGATTCGTAATTTTTGGAAGCTTGGCAACCCCTTTCCATGAAAGTGTTTATCGCCAGTCACTGCTTAGGGGAACATCAAGAGGAAACAAAACATAGAGATAGAACGTGAAACTACATTATTGTGTCAAGTTTCAAGAAGCTAGCACAAACCGTGTTGGATTTAGAGTTCCAAATACATCTATCAATATAGGAGAAAACAGAGTGAAACCTAAAAATTCAAACTGTTACTGGAAACGAACGCTTCAACATAGAAGAATGAAATTTGGGGAACCAAGTCAGGTTAGTGTACTGATCATTACCTGAAAGTATCATCCAGTTAGGGTGAAAAAATATTTGCTGAGATTTCTGGAGATCGTAATTTTTGGACGCTTGGCAACCCCTTTATATGGAAGTGTTTCTCGCCAGTCACTGCTTAGGGCTACATCAAGAGGAAACAAAACATAGAGATAGAACGTGAAACTACATTATTGTGTCAAGTTTCAAGAAGCTAGCACAAACCGTGTTGGATTTAGAGTTCCAAATACATCTATCAATATAGGAGAAAACAGAGTGAAACCTAAAAATTCAAACTGTTACTGGAAACGAACGCTTCAACATAGAAGAATGAAATTTGGGGAACCAAGTCAGCTTAGTGTACTGATCATTACCTGAAAGTATCATCCAGTTTGGGTGAAAAAATATTTGCTGAGATTTCTGGAGATTCGTAATTTTTGGACGCTTGGCAACCCCTTTATATGGAAGTGTTTCTCGCCAGTCACTGCTTAGGGCTACATCAAGAGGAAACAAAACAGAGAGATAGAACTTGAAACTACATTATTGTGTCAAGTTTCAAGAAGCTAGCACAAACCGTGTTGGATTTAGAGTTCCAAATACATCTATCAATATAGGAGAAAACAGAGTGAAACCTAAAAATTCAAACTGTTACTGGAAACGAACACTTCAACATAGAAGAATGAAATTTGGGGAACCAAGTCAGCTTAGTGTACTGATCATTACCTGAAAGTATCATCCAGTTTGGGTGAAAAAATATTTGCTGAGATTTCTGGAGATTCGTAATTTTTGGACGCTTGGCAACCCCTTTATATGGAAGTGTTTCTCGCCAGTCACTGCTTAGGGCTACATCAAGAGGAAACAAAACATAGAGATAGAACGTGAAACTACATTATTGTGTCAAGTTTCAAGAAGCTAGCACAAACCATGTTGGATTTAGAGTTCCAAATACATCTATCAATATAGGAGAAAACAGAGTGAAACCTAAAAATTCAAACTGTTACTGGAAATGAACGCTTCAACATAGAAGGACGAAGTTGCGGGAACCAAGTCGCCTTAGTGTACTGATCATTTCCTGAAAGTATCATCCAGTTTGGGTGAAAAAATATTTGCTGAGATTTCTGGAGATACGTAATTTTTGGAATTTTGGCAGCCCCTTTCCATGAAAGTGTTTATCGCCCGTCACTGCTTAGGGGTACATCAAGAGGAAACAAAACGTAGAGATAGAACATGAAACTACATTATTGTGTCAAGTTTAAAAAAGCTAGCACAAACCGTGTTGTATTTAGAGTTCCAAACACATCTATCAATATAGGAGAAAACATTGTGAAACCGAAAAATTCAAACTGTTACCGGAAACGAACGATTCAACATAGAAGAACGAAATTTGGTGAACCAAGTGGGCTTAGTGTTCTGATCATTACCTGAAAGTATCATCCAGTTTGGGTGAAAAAATATTTGCAGACATTTTTGGAGGTTCGTAATTCTTGGAAGCTTAGCAACCCCTTTCCTTGAAAGTGTTTATCGCCAGTCACTGCTTAGGGCTACATCAAGAGGAAACAAAACATAGAGATAGAACGTGAAACTACTTTATTGTGTCAAGTTTCAAGAAGCTAGCACAAACCGTGTTGGATTTAGAGTTCCAAATACATCTATCAATATAGGAGAAAACAGAGTGAAACCTAAAAATTCAAGCTGTTACTGGAAACGAACGCTTCAACATAGAAGAATGAAATTTGGGGAACCAAGTCAGCTTAATGTACTGATCATTACCTGAAAGTATCATCCAGTTTGGGTGAAAAAATATTTGCTGAGATTTCTGGAGATTCGTAACTTTTGGACGCTTGGCAACCCCTTTATATGGAAGTGTTTCTCGCCAGTCACTCCTTAGGGCTACATCAAGAGGAAACAAAACATAGAGATAGAACGTGAAACTACATTATTGTGTCAAGTTTCAAGAAGCTAGCACAAACCGTGTTGGATTTAGAGTTCCAAATACATCTATCAATATAGGAGAAAACAGAGTGAAACCTAAAAATTCAAACTGTTACTGGAAATGAACGCTTCAACATAGGAGGACGAAGTTGCGGGAACCAAGTCGCCTTAGTGTACTGATCATTACCTGAAAGTATCATCCAGTTTGGGTGAAAAAATATTTGCTGAGATTTCTAGAGATTCGTAATTTTTGGAATTTGGCAACCCCTTTCCATGAAAGTGTTTATCGCCAGTCACTGCTTAGGGGAACATCAAGAGGAAACAAAACATAGAGATAGAACATGAAACTACATTATTGTGTCAAGTTTCAAGAAGCTAGCACAAACCATGTTGGATTTAGAGTTCCAAATACATCTATCAATATAGGAGAAAACAGAGTGAAACCTAAAAATTCAAACTGTTACTGGAAACGAACGCTTCAACATAGAAGAATGAAATTTGGGGAACCAAGTCAGCTTAGTGTACTGATCATTACCTGAAAGTATCATCCAGTTTGGGTGAAAAAATATTTGCTGAGATTTCTCGAGATTCGTAATTTTTGGAATCTTGGCAACCCGTTTCCATGAAAGTGTTTCTCGCCAGTCACTGCTAAGGGCTACATCAAGAGGAAACAAAACATAGAGACAGAACATGAAACTACTTTATTGTGTCAAGTTTCAAGAAGCTAGCACAAACCGTGTTGGATTTAGAGTTCCAAATATATCTATCAATATAGGAGAAAACAGAATGAAACCTAAAAACTCAAACTGTTACAGGAAATGAACGCTTCAACATAGAAGAACGAAGTTTCGGGAACCAAGTCGCCTTAGTGTACTGATCATTACCTGAAACTATCATCAAGTTTGGGTGAAAAAATATTTGCTGAGATTTCTGGAGATTCGTAATTTTTGGATGCTTGGCAACCCCTTTCCATGAAAGTGTTTCTCGCCAGTCACTGCTTAGGGCTACATCAAGAGGAAACAAAACATAGAGATAGAACGTGAAACTACTTTATTGTGTCAAGTTTCAAGAAGCTAGCACAAACCGTGTTGTATTTAGAGTTCCAAATACATCTATCAATATAGGAGAAAACAGAGTGAAACCTAAAAATTCAAACTGTTACTGGAAACGAACGCTTCAACATAGAAGAATGAAATTTGGGGAACCAAGTCAGCTTAGTGTACTGATCATTACCTGAAAGTATCATCCAGTTTGGGTGAAAAAATATTTGCTGAGATTTCTGGAGATTCGTAATTTTTGGACGCTTGGCAACCCCTTTATATGGAAGTGTTTCTCGCCAGTCACTGCTTAGGGCTACATCAAGAGGAAACAAAACAGAGAGATAGAATGTGAAACTACATTATTGTGTCGTTTCAAGAAGCTAGCACAAACCGTGTTGGATTTAGAGTTCCAAATACATCTATCAATATAGGAGAAAACAGAGTGAAACCTAAAAATTCAAACTGTTACTGGAAATGAACGCTTCAACATAGAAGGACGAAGTTGCGGGAACCAAGTCGCCTTAGTGTACTGATCATTACCTGAAAGTATCATCCAGTTTGGGTGAAAAAATATTTGCTGAGATTTCTAGAGATTCGTAATTTTTGGAAGCTTGGCAACCCCTTTCCATGAAAGTGTTTATCGCCAGTCACTGCTTAGGGGAACATCAAGAGGAAACAAAACATAGAGATAGAACGTGAAACTACATTTTTGTGTCAAGTTTCAAGAAGCTAGCTCAAACCATGTTGGATTTACAGTTCCAAATACATCTATCAATATAGGAGAAAACAGAGTGAAACCGAAAAATTCAAACTGGTACTGGAAATGAACGCTTCAACATAGAAGGACGAAGTTGCGGGAACCAAGTCGCCTTAGTGTACTGATCATTACCTGAAAGTATCATCCAGTTTGGGTGAAAAAATATTTGCTGTGATTTCTGGAGATACGTAATTTTTGGAAGCTTGGCAGCCCCTTTACATGAAAGTGTTTATCGCCCGTCACTGCTTAGGGGTACATCAAGAGGAAACAAGATGTAGAGACAGAACATGAAACTACATTATTGTGTCAAGTTTAAAGAAGCTAGCACAAACCATGTTGTATTTAGAGTTGCAAATACATCTATCAATATAGGAGAAAACAGAGTGAAACCGAAAAATTCAAACTGTTACTGGAAACGAACGCTTCAACATAGAAGAACGAAATTTGGTGAACCAAGTGGGCTTAGTGTTCTGATCATTACCTGAAAGTATCATCCAGTTTGGGTGAAAAAATATTTGCTGAGATTTCTGGGGGTTCGTAATTCTTGCAAGCTTGGCAACCCCTTTCCTTGAAAGTGTTTATCGCCAGTCACTGCTTAGGGCTACATCAAGAGGAAACAAAACATAGAGATAGAACGTAAAACTACTTTATTGTGTCAAGTTTCAAGAAGCTAGCACAAACCGTGTTGTATTTAGAGTTCCAAATACATCTATCAATATAGGAGAAAACAGAGTGAAACCTAAAAATTCAAACTGTTACTGGAAAAGAACGCTTCAACATAGAAGAACGAAATTTGGTGAACCAAGTGGGCTTAGTGTACTGATCATTACCTGAAAGTATCATCCAGTTTGGGTGAAAAAATATTTGCTGAGATTTCTGGAGATTCGTAATTTTTGGACGCTTGTCAACCCCTTTATATGGAAGTGTTTCTCGCCAGTAACTGCTTAGGGCTACATCAAGAGGAAACAAAACATAGAGATAGAACGTGAAACTACATTATTGTGTCAAGTTTCAAGAAGCTAGCACAAACCGTGTTGGATTTAGAGTTCCAAATACATCTATCAATATAGGAGAAAACAGAGTGAAACCTAAAAATTCAAACTGTTACTGGAAATGAACGCTTCAACATAGAAGGACGAAGTTGCGGAAACCAAGTCGCCTTAGTGTACTGATCATTACCTGAAAGTATCATCCAGTTTGGGTGAAAAAATATTTGCTGAGATTTCTAGAGATTCGTAATTTTTGGAAGCTTGGCAACCCCTTTCCATGAAAGTGTTTATCGCCAGTCACTGCTTAGGGGAACATCAAGAGGAAACAAAACATAGAGATAGAACGTGAAACTACATTATTGTGTCAAGTTTCAAGAAGCTAGCACAAACCGTGTTGTATTTAGAGTTCCAAATACATCTATCAATATAGGAGAAAACAGAGTGAAACCTAAAAATTCAAACTGTTACTGGAAACGAACGCTTCAACATAGAAGAATGAAATTTGGGGAACCAAGTCAGCTTAGTGTACTGATCATTACCTGAAAGTATCATCCAGTTTGGGTGAAAAAATATTTGCTGAGATTTCTGGAGATACGTAATTTTTGGAAGCTTGGCAGCCCCTTTCCATGAAAGTGTTTATCGCCCGTCACTGCTTAGGGGTACATCAAGAGGAAACAAAACGTAGAGATAGAACATGAAACTACATTATTGTGTCAAGTTTAAAAAAGCTAGCACAAACCGTGTTGTATTTAGAGTTCCAAACACATCTATCAATATAGGAGAAAACATTGTGAATCCGAAAAATTCAAACTGTTACCGGAAACGAACGATTCAACATAGAAGAACGAAATTTGGTGAACCAAGTGGGCTTAGTGTTCTGATCATTACCTGAAAGTATCATCCAGTTTGGGTGAAAAAATATTTGCAGACATTTTTGGAGGTTCGTAATTCTTGGAAGCTTAGCAACCCCTTTCCTTGAAAGTGTTTATCGCCAGTCACTGCTTAGGGCTACATCAAGAGGAAACAAAACATAGAGATAGAACGTGAAACTACTTTATTGTGTCAAGTTTCAAGAAGCTAGCACAAACCGTGTTGGATTTAGAGTTCCAAATACATCTATCAATATAGGAGAAAACAGAGTGAAACCTAAAAATTCAAGCTGTTACTGGAAACGAACGCTTCAACATAGAAGAATGAAATTTGGGGAACCAAGTCAGCTTAATGTACTGATCATTACCTGAAAGTATCATCCAGTTTGGGTGAAAAAATATTTGCTGAGATTTCTGGAGATTCGTAACTTTTGGACGCTTGGCAACCCCTTTATATGGAAGTGTTTCTCGCCAGTCACTCCTTAGGGCTACATCAAGAGGAAAAAAACATAGAGATAGAACGTGAAACTACATTATTGTGTCAAGTTTCAAGAAGCTAGCACAAACCGTGTTGGATTTAGAGTTCCAAATACATCTATCAATATAGGAGAAAACAGAGTGAAACCTAAAAATTCAAACTGTTACTGGAAATGAACGCTTCAACATAGGAGGACGAAGTTGCGGGAATCAAGTCGCCTTAGTGTACTGATCATTACCTGAAAGTATCATCCAGTTTGGGTGAAAAAATATTTGCTGAGATTTCTAGAGATTCGTAATTTTTGGAATTTGGCAACCCCTTTCCATGAAAGTGTTTATCGCCAGTCACTGCTTAGGGGAACATCAAGAGGAAACAAAACATAGAGATAGAACATGAAACTACATTATTGTGTCAAGTTTCAAGAAGCTAGCACAAACCATGTTGGATTTAGAGTTCCAAATACATCTATCAATATAGGAGAAAACAGAGTGAAACCTAAAAATTCAAACTGTTACTGGAAACGAACGCTTCAACATAGAAGAATGAAATTTGGGGAACCAAGTCAGCTTAGTGTACTGATCATTACCTGAAAGTATCATCCAGTTTGGGTGAAAAAATATTTGCTGAGATTTCTCGAGATTCGTAATTTTTGGAATCTTGGCAACCCGTTTCCATGAAAGTGTTTCTCGCCAGTCACTGCTAAGGGCTACATCAAGAGGAAACAAAACATAGAGACAGAACATGAAACTACTTTATTGTGTCAAGTTTCAAGAAGCTAGCACAAACCGTGTTGGATTTAGAGTTCCAAATATATCTATCAATATAGGAGAAAACAGAATGAAACCTAAAAACTCAAACTGTTACAGGAAATGAACGCTTCAACATAGAAGAACGAAGTTTCGGGAACCAAGTCGCCTTAGTGTACTGATCATTACCTGAAACTATCATCAAGTTTGGGTGAAAAAATATTTGCTGAGATTTCTGGAGATTCGTAATTTTTGGATGCTTGGCAACCCCTTTCCATGAAAGTGTTTCTCGCCAGTCACTGCTTAGGGCTACATCAAGAGGAAACAAAACATAGAGATAGAACGTGAAACTACTTTATTGTGTCAAGTTTCAAGAAGCTAGCACAAACCGTGTTGTATTTAGAGTTCCAAATACATCTATCAATATAGGAGAAAACAGAGTGAAACCTAAAAATTCAAACTGTTACTGGAAACGAACGCTTCAACATAGAAGAATGAAATTTGGGGAACCAAGTCAGCTTAGTGTACTGATCATTACCTGAAAGTATCATCCAGTTTGGGTGAAAAAATATTTGCTGAGATTTCTGGAGATTCGTAATTTTTGGACGCTTGGCAACCCCTTTATATGGAAGTGTTTCTCGCCAGTCACTGCTTAGGGCTACATCAAGAGGAAACAAAACAGAGAGATAGAACGTGAAACTACATTATTGTGTCGTTTCAAGAAGCTAGCACAAACCGTGTTGGATTTAGAGTTCCAAATACATCTATCAATATAGGAGAAAACAGAGTGAAACCTAAAAATTCAAACTGTTACTGGAAATGAACGCTTCAACATAGAAGGACGAAGTTGCGGGAACCAAGTCGCCTTAGTGTACTGATCATTACCTGAAAGTATCATCCAGTTTGGGTGAAAAAATATTTGCTGAGATTTCTAGAGATTCGTAATTTTTGGAAGCTTGGCAACCCCTTTCCATGAAAGTGTTTATCGCCAGTCACTGCTTAGGGGAACATCAAGAGGAAACAAAACATAGAGATAGAACGTGAAACTACATTTTTGTGTCAAGTTTCAAGAAGCTAGCACAAACCATGTTGGATTTACAGATCCAAATACATCTATCAATATAGGAGAAAACAGAGTGAAACCGAAAAATTCAAACTGGTACTGGAAATGAACGCTTCAACATAGAAGGACGAAGTTGCGGGAACCAAGTCGCCTTAGTGTACTGATCATTACCTGAAAGTATCATCCAGTTTGGGTGAAAAAATATTTGCTGTGATTTCTGGAGATACGTAATTTTTGGAAGCTTGGCAGCCCCTTTACATGAAAGTGTTTATCGCCCGTCACTGCTTAGGGGTACATCAAGAGGAAACAAGATGTAGAGACAGAACATGAAACTACATTATTGTGTCAAGTTTAAAGAAGCTAGCACAAACCATGTTGTATTTAGAGTTCCAAATACATCTATCAATATAGGAGAAAACAGAGTGAAACCGAAAAATTCAAACTGTTACTGGAAACGAACGCTTCAACATAGAAGAACGAAATTTGGTGAACCAAGTGGGCTTAGTGTTCTGATCATTACCTGAAAGTATCATCCAGTTTGGGTGAAAAAATATTTGCTGAGATTTCTGGGGGTTCGTAATTCTTGCAAGCTTGGCAACCCCTTTCCTTGAAAGTGTTTATCGCCAGTCACTGCTTAGGGCTACATCAAGAGGAAACAAAACATAGAGATAGAACGTAAAACTACTTTATTGTGTCAAGTTTCAAGAAGCTAGCACAAACCGTGTTGTATTTAGAGTTCCAAATACATCTATCAATATAGGAGAAAACAGAGTGAAACCTAAAAATTCAAACTGTTACTGGAAAAGAACGCTTCAACATAGAAGAACGAAATTTGGTGAACCAAGTGGGCTTAGTGTACTGATCATTACCTGAAAGTATCATCCAGTTTGGGTGAAAAAATATTTGCTGAGATTTCTGGAGATTCGTAATTTTTGGACGCTTGTCAACCCCTTTATATGGAAGTGTTTCTCGCCAGTAACTGCTTAGGGCTACATCAAGAGGAAACAAAACATAGAGATAGAACGTGAAACTACATTATTGTGTCAAGTTTCAAGAAGCTAGCACAAACCGTGTTGGATTTAGAGTTCCAAATACATCTATCAATATAGGAGAAAACAGAGTGAAACCTAAAAATTCAAACTGTTACTGGAAATGAACGCTTCAACATAGAAGGACGAAGTTGCGGAAACCAAGTCGCCTTAGTGTACTGATCATTACCTGAAAGTATCATCCAGTTTGGGTGAAAAAATATTTGCTGAGATTTCTAGAGATTCGTAATTTTTGGAAGCTTGGCAACCCCTTTCCATGAAAGTGTTTATCGCCAGTCACTGCTTAGGGGAACATCAAGAGGAAACAAAACATAGAGATAGAACGTGAAACTACATTATTGTGTCAAGTTTCAAGAAGCTAGCACAAACCGTGTTGTATTTAGAGTTCCAAATACATCTATCAATATAGGAGAAAACAGAGTGAAACCTAAAAATTCAAACTGTTACTGGAAACGAACGCTTCAACATAGAAGAATGAAATTTGGGGAACCAAGTCAGCTTAGTGTACTGATCATTACCTGAAAGTATCATCCAGTTTGGGTGAAAAAATATTTGCTGAGATTTCTGGAGATACGTAATTTTTGGAAGCTTGGCAGCCCCTTTCCATGAAAGTGTTTATCGCCCGTCACTGCTTAGGGGTACATCAAGAGGAAACAAAACGTAGAGATAGAACATGAAACTACATTATTGTGTCAAGTTTAAAAAAGCTAGCACAAACCGTGTTGTATTTAGAGTTCCAAACACATCTATCAATATAGGAGAAAACATTGTGAATCCGAAAAATTCAAACTGTTACCGGAAACGAACGATTCAACATAGAAGAACGAAATTTGGTGAACCAAGTGGGCTTAGTGTTCTGATCATTACCTGAAAGTATCATCCAGTTTGGGTGAAAAAATATTTGCAGACATTTTTGGAGGTTCGTAATTCTTGGAAGCTTAGCAACCCCTTTCCTTGAAAGTGTTTATCGCCAGTCACTGCTTAGGGCTACATCAAGAGGAAACAAAACATAGAGATAGAACGTGAAACTACTTTATTGTGTCAAGTTTCAAGAAGCTAGCACAAACCGTGTTGGATTTAGAGTTCCAAATACATCTATCAATATAGGAGAAAACAGAGTGAAACCTAAAAATTCAAGCTGTTACTGGAAACGAACGCTTCAACATAGAAGAATGAAATTTGGGGAACCAAGTCAGCTTAATGTACTGATCATTACCTGAAAGTATCATCCAGTTTGGGTGAAAAAATATTTGCTGAGATTTCTGGAGATTCGTAACTTTTGGACGCTTGGCAACCCCTTTATATGGAAGTGTTTCTCGCCAGTCACTCCTTAGGGCTACATCAAGAGGAAACAAAACATAGAGATAGAACGTGAAACTACATTATTGTGTCAAGTTTCAAGAAGCTAGCACAAACCGTGTTGGATTTAGAGTTCCAAATACATCTATCAATATAGGAGAAAACAGAGTGAAACCTAAAAATTCAAACTGTTACTGGAAATGAACGCTTCAACATAGGAGGACGAAGTTGCGGGAATCAAGTCGCCTTAGTGTACTGATCATTACCTGAAAGTATCATCCAGTTTGGGTGAAAAAATATTTGCTGAGATTTCTAGAGATTCGTAATTTTTGGAATTTGGCAACCCCTTTCCATGAAAGTGTTTATCGCCAGTCACTGCTTAGGGGAACATCAAGAGGAAACAAAACATAGAGATAGAACATGAAACTACATTATTGTGTCAAGTTTCAAGAAGCTAGCACAAACCATGTTGGATTTAGAGTTCCAAATACATCTATCAATATAGGAGAAAACAGAGTGAAACCTAAAAATTCAAACTGTTACTGGAAACGAACGCTTCAACATAGAAGAATGAAATTTGGGGAACCAAGTCAGCTTAGTGTACTGATCATTACCTGAAAGTATCATCCAGTTTGGGTGAAAAAATATTTGCTGAGATTTCTCGAGATTCGTAATTTTTGGAATCTTGGCAACCCGTTTCCATGAAAGTGTTTCTCGCCAGTCACTGCTAAGGGCTACATCAAGAGGAAACAAAACATAGAGACAGAACATGAAACTACTTTATTGTGTCAAGTTTCAAGAAGCTAGCACAAACCGTGTTGGATTTAGAGTTCCAAATATATCTATCAATATAGGAGAAAACAGAATGAAACCTAAAAACTCAAACTGTTACAGGAAATGAACGCTTCAACATAGAAGAACGAAGTTTCGGGAACCAAGTCGCCTTAGTGTACTGATCATTACCTGAAACTATCATCAAGTTTGGGTGAAAAAATATTTGCTGAGATTTCTGGAGATTCGTAATTTTTGGATGCTTGGCAACCCCTTTCCATGAAAGTGTTTCTCGCCAGTCACTGCTTAGGGCTACATCAAGAGGAAACAAAACATAGAGATAGAACGTGAAACTACTTTATTGTGTCAAGTTTCAAGAAGCTAGCACAAACCGTGTTGTATTTAGAGTTCCAAATACATCTATCAATATAGGAGAAAACAGAGTGAAACCTAAAAATTCAAACTGTTACTGGAAACGAACGCTTCAACATAGAAGAATGAAATTTGGGGAACCAAGTCAGCTTAGTGTACTGATCATTACCTGAAAGTATCATCCAGTTTGGGTGAAAAAATATTTGCTGAGATTTCTGGAGATTCGTAATTTTTGGACGCTTGGCAACCCCTTTATATGGAAGTGTTTCTCGCCAGTCACTGCTTAGGGCTACATCAAGAGGAAACAAAACAGAGAGATAGAACGTGAAACTACATTATTGTGTCGTTTCAAGAAGCTAGCACAAACCGTGTTGGATTTAGAGTTCCAAATACATCTATCAATATAGGAGAAAACAGAGTGAAACCTAAAAATTCAAACTGTTACTGGAAATGAACGCTTCAACATAGAAGGACGAAGTTGCGGGAACCAAGTCGCCTTAGTGTACTGATCATTACCTGAAAGTATCATCCAGTTTGGGTGAAAAAATATTTGCTGAGATTTCTAGAGATTCGTAATTTTTGGAAGCTTGGCAACCCCTTTCCATGAAAGTGTTTATCGCCAGTCACTGCTTAGGGGAACATCAAGAGGAAACAAAACATAGAGATAGAACGTGAAACTACATTTTTGTGTCAAGTTTCAAGAAGCTAGCACAAACCATGTTGGATTTACAGTTCCAAATACATCTATCAATATAGGAGAAAACAGAGTGAAACCGAAAAATTCAAACTGGTACTGGAAATGAACGCTTCAACATAGAAGGACGAAGTTGCGGGAACCAAGTCGCCTTAGTGTACTGATCATTACCTGAAAGTATCATCCAGTTTGGGTGAAAAAATATTTGCTGTGATTTCTGGAGATACGTAATTTTTGGAAGCTTGGCAGCCCCTTTACATGAAAGTGTTTATCGCCCGTCACTGCTTAGGGGTACATCAAGAGGAAACAAGATGTAGAGACAGAACATGAAACTACATTATTGTGTCAAGTTTAAAGAAGCTAGCACAAACCATGTTGTATTTAGAGTTCCAAATACATCTATCAATATAGGAGAAAACAGAGTGAAACCGAAAAATTCAAACTGTTACTGGAAACGAACGCTTCAACATAGAAGAACGAAATTTGGTGAACCAAGTGGGCTTAGTGTTCTGATCATTACCTGAAAGTATCATCCAGTTTGGGTGAAAAAATATTTGCTGAGATTTCTGGGGGTTCGTAATTCTTGCAAGCTTGGCAACCCCTTTCCTTGAAAGTGTTTATCGCCAGTCACTGCTTAGGGCTACATCAAGAGGAAACAAAACATAGAGATAGAACGTAAAACTACTTTATTGTGTCAAGTTTCAAGAAGCTAGCACAAACCGTGTTGTATTTAGAGTTCCAAATACATCTATCAATATAGGAGAAAACAGAGTGAAACCTAAAAATTCAAACTGTTACTGGAAAAGAACGCTTCAACATAGAAGAACGAAATTTGGTGAACCAAGTGGGCTTAGTGTACTGATCATTACCTGAAAGTATCATCCAGTTTGGGTGAAAAAATATTTGCTGAGATTTCTGGAGATTCGTAATTTTTGGACGCTTGTCAACCCCTTTATATGGAAGTGTTTCTCGCCAGTAACTGCTTAGGGCTACATCAAGAGGAAACAAAACATAGAGATAGAACGTGAAACTACATTATTGTGTCAAGTTTCAAGAAGCTAGCACAAACCGTGTTGGATTTAGAGTTCCAAATACATCTATCAATATAGGAGAAAACAGAGTGAAACCTAAAAATTCAAACTGTTACTGGAAATGAACGCTTCAACATAGAAGGACGAAGTTGCGGAAACCAAGTCGCCTTAGTGTACTGATCATTACCTGAAAGTATCATCCAGTTTGGGTGAAAAAATATTTGCTGAGATTTCTAGAGATTCGTAATTTTTGGAAGCTTGGCAACCCCTTTCCATGAAAGTGTTTATCGCCAGTCACTGCTTAGGGGAACATCAAGAGGAAACAATACATAGAGATAGAACGTGAAACTACATTATTGTGTCAAGTTTCAAGAAGCTAGCACAAACCGTGTTGTATTTAGAGTTCCAAATACATCTATCAATATAGGAGAAAACAGAGTGAAACCTAAAAATTCAAACTGTTACTGGAAACGAACGCTTCAACATAGAAGAATGAAATTTGGGGAACCAAGTCAGCTTAGTGTACTGATCATTACCTGAAAGTATCATCCAGTTTGGGTGAAAAAATATTTGCTGAGATTTCTGGAGATACGTAATTTTTGGAAGCTTGGCAGCCCCTTTCCATGAAAGTGTTTATCGCCCGTCACTGCTTAGGGGTACATCAAGAGGAAACAAAACGTAGAGATAGAACATGAAACTACATTATTGTGTCAAGTTTAAAAAAGCTAGCACAAACCGTGTTGTATTTAGAGTTCCAAACACATCTATCAATATAGGAGAAAACATTGTGAATCCGAAAAATTCAAACTGTTACCGGAAACGAACGATTCAACATAGAAGAACGAAATTTGGTGAACCAAGTGGGCTTAGTGTTCTGATCATTACCTGAAAGTATCATCCAGTTTGGGTGAAAAAATATTTGCAGACATTTTTGGAGGTTCGTAATTCTTGGAAGCTTAGCAACCCCTTTCCTTGAAAGTGTTTATCGCCAGTCACTGCTTAGGGCTACATCAAGAGGAAACAAAACATAGAGATAGAACGTGAAACTACTTTATTGTGTCAAGTTTCAAGAAGCTAGCACAAACCGTGTTGGATTTAGAGTTCCAAATACATCTATCAATATAGGAGAAAACAGAGTGAAACCTAAAAATTCAAGCTGTTACTGGAAACGAACGCTTCAACATAGAAGAATGAAATTTGGGGAACCAAGTCAGCTTAATGTACTGATCATTACCTGAAAGTATCATCCAGTTTGGGTGAAAAAATATTTGCTGAGATTTCTGGAGATTCGTAACTTTTGGACGCTTGGCAACCCCTTTATATGGAAGTGTTTCTCGCCAGTCACTCCTTAGGGCTACATCAAGAGGAAACAAAACATAGAGATAGAACGTGAAACTACATTATTGTGTCAAGTTTCAAGAAGCTAGCAAAAACCGTGTTGGATTTAGAGTTCCAAATACATCTATCAATATAGGAGAAAACAGAGTGAAACCTAAAAATTCAAACTGTTACTGGAAATGAACGCTTCAACATAGGAGGACGAAGTTGCGGGAATCAAGTCGCCTTAGTGTACTGATCATTACCTGAAAGTATCATCCAGTTTGGGTGAAAAAATATTTGCTGAGATTTCTAGAGATTCGTAATTTTTGGAATTTGGCAACCCCTTTCCATGAAAGTGTTTATCGCCAGTCACTGCTTAGGGGAACATCAAGAGGAAACAAAACATAGAGATAGAACATGAAACTACATTATTGTGTCAAGTTTCAAGAAGCTAGCACAAACCATGTTGGATTTAGAGTTCCAAATACATCTATCAATATAGGAGAAAACAGAGTGAAACCTAAAAATTCAAACTGTTACTGGAAACGAACGCTTCAACATAGAAGAATGAAATTTGGGGAACCAAGTCAGCTTAGTGTACTGATCATTACCTGAAAGTATCATCCAGTTTGGGTGAAAAAATATTTGCTGAGATTTCTCGAGATTCGTAATTTTTGGAATCTTGGCAACCCGTTTCCATGAAAGTGTTTCTCGCCAGTCACTGCTAAGGGCTACATCAAGAGGAAACAAAACATAGAGACAGAACATGAAACTACTTTATTGTGTCAAGTTTCAAGAAGCTAGCACAAACCGTGTTGGATTTAGAGTTCCAAATATATCTATCAATATAGGAGAAAACAGAATGAAACCTAAAAACTCAAACTGTTACAGGAAATGAACGCTTCAACATAGAAGAACGAAGTTTCGGGAACCAAGTCGCCTTAGTGTACTGATCATTACCTGAAACTATCATCAAGTTTGGGTGAAAAAATATTTGCTGAGATTTCTGGAGATTCGTAATTTTTGGATGCTTGGCAACCCCTTTCCATGAAAGTGTTTCTCGCCAGTCACTGCTTAGGGCTACATCAAGAGGAAACAAAACATAGAGATAGAACGTGAAACTACTTTATTGTGTCAAGTTTCAAGAAGCTAGCACAAACCGTGTTGTATTTAGAGTTCCAAATACATCTATCAATATAGGAGAAAACAGAGTGAAACCTAAAAATTCAAACTGTTACTGGAAACGAACGCTTCAACATAGAAGAATGAAATTTGGGGAACCAAGTCAGCTTAGTGTACTGATCATTACCTGAAAGTATCATCCAGTTTGGGTGAAAAAATATTTGCTGAGATTTCTGGAGATTCGTAATTTTTGGACGCTTGGCAACCCCTTTATATGGAAGTGTTTCTCGCCAGTCACTGCTTAGGGCTACATCAAGAGGAAACAAAACAGAGAGATAGAACGTGAAACTACATTATTGTGTCGTTTCAAGAAGCTAGCACAAACCGTGTTGGATTTAGAGTTCCAAATACATCTATCAATATAGGAGAAAACAGAGTGAAACCTAAAAATTCAAACTGTTACTGGAAATGAACGCTTCAACATAGAAGGACGAAGTTGCGGGAACCAAGTCGCCTTAGTGTACTGATCATTACCTGAAAGTATCATCCAGTTTGGGTGAAAAAATATTTGCTGAGATTTCTAGAGATTCGTAATTTTTGGAAGCTTGGCAACCCCTTTCCATGAAAGTGTTTATCGCCAGTCACTGCTTAGGGGAACATCAAGAGGAAACAAAACATAGAGATAGAACGTGAAACTACATTTTTGTGTCAAGTTTCAAGAAGCTAGCACAAACCATGTTGGATTTACAGTTCCAAATACATCTATCAATATAGGAGAAAACAGAGTGAAACCGAAAAATTCAAACTGGTACTGGAAATGAACGCTTCAACATAGAAGGACGAAGTTGCGGGAACCAAGTCGCCTTAGTGTACTGATCATTACCTGAAAGTATCATCCAGTTTGGGTGAAAAAATATTTGCTGTGATTTCTGGAGATACGTAATTTTTGGAAGCTTGGCAGCCCCTTTACATGAAAGTGTTTATCGCCCGTCACTGCTTAGGGGTACATCAAGAGGAAACAAGATGTAGAGACAGAACATGAAACTACATTATTGTGTCAAGTTTAAAGAAGCTAGCACAAACCATGTTGTATTTAGAGTTCCAAATACATCTATCAATATAGGAGAAAACAGAGTGAAACCGAAAAATTCAAACTGTTACTGGAAACGAACGCTTCAACATAGAAGAACGAAATTTGGTGAACCAAGTGGGCTTAGTGTTCTGATCATTACCTGAAAGTATCATCCAGTTTGGGTGAAAAAATATTTGCTGAGATTTCTGGGGGTTCGTAATTCTTGCAAGCTTGGCAACCCCTTTCCTTGAAAGTGTTTATCGCCAGTCACTGCTTAGGGCTACATCAAGAGGAAACAAAACATAGAGATAGAACGTAAAACTACTTTATTGTGTCAAGTTTCAAGAAGCTAGCACAAACCGTGTTGTATTTAGAGTTCCAAATACATCTATCAATATAGGAGAAAACAGAGTGAAACCTAAAAATTCAAACTGTTACTGGAAAAGAACGCTTCAACATAGAAGAACGAAATTTGGTGAACCAAGTGGGCTTAGTGTACTGATCATTACCTGAAAGTATCATCCAGTTTGGGTGAAAAAATATTTGCTGAGATTTCTGGAGATTCGTAATTTTTGGACGCTTGTCAACCCCTTTATATGGAAGTGTTTCTCGCCAGTAACTGCTTAGGGCTACATCAAGAGGAAACAAAACATAGAGATAGAACGTGAAACTACATTATTGTGTCAAGTTTCAAGAAGCTAGCACAAACCGTGTTGGATTTAGAGTTCCAAATACATCTATCAATATAGGAGAAAACAGAGTGAAACCTAAAAATTCAAACTGTTACTGGAAATGAACGCTTCAACATAGAAGGACGAAGTTGCGGAAACCAAGTCGCCTTAGTGTACTGATCATTACCTGAAAGTATCATCCAGTTTGGGTGAAAAAATATTTGCTGAGATTTCTAGAGATTCGTAATTTTTGGAAGCTTGGCAACCCCTTTCCATGAAAGTGTTTATCGCCAGTCACTGCTTAGGGGAACATCAAGAGGAAACAAAACATAGAGATAGAACGTGAAACTACATTATTGTGTCAAGTTTCAAGAAGCTAGCACAAACCGTGTTGTATTTAGAGTTCCAAATACATCTATCAATATAGGAGAAAACAGAGTGAAACCTAAAAATTCAAACTGTTACTGGAAACGAACGCTTCAACATAGAAGAATGAAATTTGGGGAACCAAGTCAGCTTAGTGTACTGATCATTACCTGAAAGTATCATCCAGTTTGGGTGAAAAAATATTTGCTGAGATTTCTGGAGATACGTAATTTTTGGAAGCTTGGCAGCCCCTTTCCATGAAAGTGTTTATCGCCCGTCACTGCTTAGGGGTACATCAAGAGGAAACAAAACGTAGAGATAGAACATGAAACTACATTATTGTGTCAAGTTTAAAAAAGCTAGCACAAACCGTGTTGTATTTAGAGTTCCAAACACATCTATCAATATAGGAGAAAACATTGTGAATCCGAAAAATTCAAACTGTTACCGGAAACGAACGATTCAACATAGAAGAACGAAATTTGGTGAACCAAGTGGGCTTAGTGTTCTGATCATTACCTGAAAGTATCATCCAGTTTGGGTGAAAAAATATTTGCAGACATTTTTGGAGGTTCGTAATTCTTGGAAGCTTAGCAACCCCTTTCCTTGAAAGTGTTTATCGCCAGTCACTGCTTAGGGCTACATCAAGAGGAAACAAAACATAGAGATAGAACGTGAAACTACTTTATTGTGTCAAGTTTCAAGAAGCTAGCACAAACCGTGTTGGATTTAGAGTTCCAAATACATCTATCAATATAGGAGAAAACAGAGTGAAACCTAAAAATTCAAGCTGTTACTGGAAACGAACGCTTCAACATAGAAGAATGAAATTTGGGGAACCAAGTCAGCTTAATGTACTGATCATTACCTGAAAGTATCATCCAGTTTGGGTGAAAAAATATTTGCTGAGATTTCTGGAGATTCGTAACTTTTGGACGCTTGGCAACCCCTTTATATGGAAGTGTTTCTCGCCAGTCACTCCTTAGGGCTACATCAAGAGGAAACAAAACATAGAGATAGAACGTGAAACTACATTATTGTGTCAAGTTTCAAGAAGCTAGCACAAACCGTGTTGGATTTAGAGTTCCAAATACATCTATCAATATAGGAGAAAACAGAGTGAAACCTAAAAATTCAAACTGTTACTGGAAATGAACGCTTCAACATAGGAGGACGAAGTTGCGGGAATCAAGTCGCCTTAGTGTACTGATCATTACCTGAAAGTATCATCCAGTTTGGGTGAAAAAATATTTGCTGAGATTTCTAGAGATTCGTAATTTTTGGAATTTGGCAACCCCTTTCCATGAAAGTGTTTATCGCCAGTCACTGCTTAGGGGAACATCAAGAGGAAACAAAACATAGAGATAGAACATGAAACTACATTATTGTGTCAAGTTTCAAGAAGCTAGCACAAACCATGTTGGATTTAGAGTTCCAAATACATCTATCAATATAGGAGAAAACAGAGTGAAACCTAAAAATTCAAACTGTTACTGGAAACGAACGCTTCAACATAGAAGAATGAAATTTGGGGAACCAAGTCAGCTTAGTGTACTGATCATTACCTGAAAGTATCATCCAGTTTGGGTGAAAAAATATTTGCTGAGATTTCTCGAGATTCGTAATTTTTGGAATCTTGGCAACCCGTTTCCATGAAAGTGTTTCTCGCCAGTCACTGCTAAGGGCTACATCAAGAGGAAACAAAACATAGAGACAGAACATGAAACTACTTTATTGTGTCAAGTTTCAAGAAGCTAGCACAAACCGTGTTGGATTTAGAGTTCCAAATATATCTATCAATATAGGAGAAAACAGAATGAAACCTAAAAACTCAAACTGTTACAGGAAATGAACGCTTCAACATAGAAGAACGAAGTTTCGGGAACCAAGTCGCCTTAGTGTACTGATCATTACCTGAAACTATCATCAAGTTTGGGTGAAAAAATATTTGCTGAGATTTCTGGAGATTCGTAATTTTTGGATGCTTGGCAACCCCTTTCCATGAAAGTGTTTCTCGCCAGTCACTGCTTAGGGCTACATCAAGAGGAAACAAAACATAGAGATAGAACGTGAAACTACTTTATTGTGTCAAGTTTCAAGAAGCTAGCACAAACCGTGTTGTATTTAGAGTTCCAAATACATCTATCAATATAGGAGAAAACAGAGTGAAACCTAAAAATTCAAACTGTTACTGGAAACGAACGCTTCAACATAGAAGAATGAAATTTGGGGAACCAAGTCAGCTTAGTGTACTGATCATTACCTGAAAGTATCATCCAGTTTGGGTGAAAAAATATTTGCTGAGATTTCTGGAGATTCGTAATTTTTGGACGCTTGGCAACCCCTTTATATGGAAGTGTTTCTCGCCAGTCACTGCTTAGGGCTACATCAAGAGGAAACAAAACAGAGAGATAGAACGTGAAACTACATTATTGTGTCGTTTCAAGAAGCTAGCACAAACCGTGTTGGATTTAGAGTTCCAAATACATCTATCAATATAGGAGAAAACAGAGTGAAACCTAAAAATTCAAACTGTTACTGGAAATGAACGCTTCAACATAGAAGGACGAAGTTGCGGGAACCAAGTCGCCTTAGTGTACTGATCATTACCTGAAAGTATCATCCAGTTTGGGTGAAAAAATATTTGCTGAGATTTCTAGAGATTCGTAATTTTTGGAAGCTTGGCAACCCCTTTCCATGAAAGTGTTTATCGCCAGTCACTGCTTAGGGGAACATCAAGAGGAAACAAAACATAGAGATAGAACGTGAAACTACATTTTTGTGTCAAGTTTCAAGAAGCTAGCACAAACCATGTTGGATTTACAGTTCCAAATACATCTATCAATATAGGAGAAAACAGAGTGAAACCGAAAAATTCAAACTGGTACTGGAAATGAACGCTTCAACATAGAAGGACGAAGTTGCGGGAACCAAGTCGCCTTAGTGTACTGATCATTACCTGAAAGTATCATCCAGTTTGGGTGAAAAAATATTTGCTGTGATTTCTGGAGATACGTAATTTTTGGAAGCTTGGCAGCCCCTTTACATGAAAGTGTTTATCGCCCGTCACTGCTTAGGGGTACATCAAGAGGAAACAAGATGTAGAGACAGAACATGAAACTACATTATTGTGTCAAGTTTAAAGAAGCTAGCACAAACCATGTTGTATTTAGAGTTCCAAATACATCTATCAATATAGGAGAAAACAGAGTGAAACCGAAAAATTCAAACTGTTACTGGAAACGAACGCTTCAACATAGAAGAACGAAATTTGGTGAACCAAGTGGGCTTAGTGTTCTGATCATTACCTGAAAGTATCATCCAGTTTGGGTGAAAAAATATTTGCTGAGATTTCTGGGGGTTCGTAATTCTTGCAAGCTTGGCAACCCCTTTCCTTGAAAGTGTTTATCGCCAGTCACTGCTTAGGGCTACATCAAGAGGAAACAAAACATAGAGATAGAACGTAAAACTACTTTATTGTGTCAAGTTTCAAGAAGCTAGCACAAACCGTGTTGTATTTAGAGTTCCAAATACATCTATCAATATAGGAGAAAACAGAGTGAAACCTAAAAATTCAAACTGTTACTGGAAAAGAACGCTTCAACATAGAAGAACGAAATTTGGTGAACCAAGTGGGCTTAGTGTACTGATCATTACCTGAAAGTATCATCCAGTTTGGGTGAAAAAATATTTGCTGAGATTTCTGGAGATTCGTAATTTTTGGACGCTTGTCAACCCCTTTATATGGAAGTGTTTCTCGCCAGTAACTGCTTAGGGCTACATCAAGAGGAAACAAAACATAGAGATAGAACGTGAAACTACATTATTGTGTCAAGTTTCAAGAAGCTAGCACAAACCGTGTTGGATTTAGAGTTCCAAATACATCTATCAATATAGGAGAAAACAGAGTGAAACCTAAAAATTCAAACTGTTACTGGAAATGAACGCTTCAACATAGAAGGACGAAGTTGCGGAAACCAAGTCGCCTTAGTGTACTGATCATTACCTGAAAGTATCATCCAGTTTGGGTGAAAAAATATTTGCTGAGATTTCTAGAGATTCGTAATTTTTGGAAGCTTGGCAACCCCTTTCCATGAAAGTGTTTATCGCCAGTCACTGCTTAGGGGAACATCAAGAGGAAACAAAACATAGAGATAGAACGTGAAACTACATTATTGTGTCAAGTTTCAAGAAGCTAGCACAAACCGTGTTGTATTTAGAGTTCCAAATACATCTATCAATATAGGAGAAAACAGAGTGAAACCTAAAAATTCAAACTGTTACTGGAAACGAACGCTTCAACATAGAAGAATGAAATTTGGGGAACCAAGTCAGCTTAGTGTACTGATCATTACCTGAAAGTATCATCCAGTTTGGGTGAAAAAATATTTGCTGAGATTTCTGGAGATACGTAATTTTTGGAAGCTTGGCAGCCCCTTTCCATGAAAGTGTTTATCGCCCGTCACTGCTTAGGGGTACATCAAGAGGAAACAAAACGTAGAGATAGAACATGAAACTACATTATTGTGTCAAGTTTAAAAAAGCTAGCACAAACCGTGTTGTATTTAGAGTTCCAAACACATCTATCAATATAGGAGAAAACATTGTGAATCCGAAAAATTCAAACTGTTACCGGAAACGAACGATTCAACATAGAAGAACGAAATTTGGTGAACCAAGTGGGCTTAGTGTTCTGATCATTACCTGAAAGTATCATCCAGTTTGGGTGAAAAAATATTTGCAGACATTTTTGGAGGTTCGTAATTCTTGGAAGCTTAGCAACCCCTTTCCTTGAAAGTGTTTATCGCCAGTCACTGCTTAGGGCTACATCAAGAGGAAACAAAACATAGAGATAGAACGTGAAACTACTTTATTGTGTCAAGTTTCAAGAAGCTAGCACAAACCGTGTTGGATTTAGAGTTCCAAATACATCTATCAATATAGGAGAAAACAGAGTGAAACCTAAAAATTCAAGCTGTTACTGGAAACGAACGCTTCAACATAGAAGAATGAAATTTGGGGAACCAAGTCAGCTTAATGTACTGATCATTACCTGAAAGTATCATCCAGTTTGGGTGAAAAAATATTTGCTGAGATTTCTGGAGATTCGTAACTTTTGGACGCTTGGCAACCCCTTTATATGGAAGTGTTTCTCGCCAGTCACTCCTTAGGGCTACATCAAGAGGAAACAAAACATAGAGATAGAACGTGAAACTACATTATTGTGTCAAGTTTCAAGAAGCTAGCACAAACCGTGTTGGATTTAGAGTTCCAAATACATCTATCAATATAGGAGAAAACAGAGTGAAACCTAAAAATTCAAACTGTTACTGGAAATGAACGCTTCAACATAGGAGGACGAAGTTGCGGGAATCAAGTCGCCTTAGTGTACTGATCATTACCTGAAAGTATCATCCAGTTTGGGTGAAAAAATATTTGCTGAGATTTCTAGAGATTCGTAATTTTTGGAATTTGGCAACCCCTTTCCATGAAAGTGTTTATCGCCAGTCACTGCTTAGGGGAACATCAAGAGGAAACAAAACATAGAGATAGAACATGAAACTACATTATTGTGTCAAGTTTCAAGAAGCTAGCACAAACCATGTTGGATTTAGAGTTCCAAATACATCTATCAATATAGGAGAAAACAGAGTGAAACCTAAAAATTCAAACTGTTACTGGAAACGAACGCTTCAACATAGAAGAATGAAATTTGGGGAACCAAGTCAGCTTAGTGTACTGATCATTACCTGAAAGTATCATCCAGTTTGGGTGAAAAAATATTTGCTGAGATTTCTCGAGATTCGTAATTTTTGGAATCTTGGCAACCCGTTTCCATGAAAGTGTTTCTCGCCAGTCACTGCTAAGGGCTACATCAAGAGGAAACAAAACATAGAGACAGAACATGAAACTACTTTATTGTGTCAAGTTTCAAGAAGCTAGCACAAACCGTGTTGGATTTAGAGTTCCAAATATATCTATCAATATAGGAGAAAACAGAATGAAACCTAAAAACTCAAACTGTTACAGGAAATGAACGCTTCAACATAGAAGAACGAAGTTTCGGGAACCAAGTCGCCTTAGTGTACTGATCATTACCTGAAACTATCATCAAGTTTGGGTGAAAAAATATTTGCTGAGATTTCTGGAGATTCGTAATTTTTGGATGCTTGGCAACCCCTTTCCATGAAAGTGTTTCTCGCCAGTCACTGCTTAGGGCTACATCAAGAGGAAACAAAACATAGAGATAGAACGTGAAACTACTTTATTGTGTCAAGTTTCAAGAAGCTAGCACAAACCGTGTTGTATTTAGAGTTCCAAATACATCTATCAATATAGGAGAAAACAGAGTGAAACCTAAAAATTCAAACTGTTACTGGAAACGAACGCTTCAACATAGAAGAATGAAATTTGGGGAACCAAGTCAGCTTAGTGTACTGATCATTACCTGAAAGTATCATCCAGTTTGGGTGAAAAAATATTTGCTGAGATTTCTGGAGATTCGTAATTTTTGGACGCTTGGCAACCCCTTTATATGGAAGTGTTTCTCGCCAGTCACTGCTTAGGGCTACATCAAGAGGAAACAAAACAGAGAGATAGAACGTGAAACTACATTATTGTGTCGTTTCAAGAAGCTAGCACAAACCGTGTTGGATTTAGAGTTCCAAATACATCTATCAATATAGGAGAAAACAGAGTGAAACCTAAAAATTCAAACTGTTACTGGAAATGAACGCTTCAACATAGAAGGACGAAGTTGCGGGAACCAAGTCGCCTTAGTGTACTGATCATTACCTGAAAGTATCATCCAGTTTGGGTGAAAAAATATTTGCTGAGATTTCTAGAGATTCGTAATTTTTGGAAGCTTGGCAACCCCTTTCCATGAAAGTGTTTATCGCCAGTCACTGCTTAGGGGAACATCAAGAGGAAACAAAACATAGAGATAGAACGTGAAACTACATTTTTGTGTCAAGTTTCAAGAAGCTAGCACAAACCATGTTGGATTTACAGTTCCAAATACATCTATCAATATAGGAGAAAACAGAGTGAAACCGAAAAATTCAAACTGGTACTGGAAATGAACGCTTCAACATAGAAGGACGAAGTTGCGGGAACCAAGTCGCCTTAGTGTACTGATCATTACCTGAAAGTATCATCCAGTTTGGGTGAAAAAATATTTGCTGTGATTTCTGGAGATACGTAATTTTTGGAAGCTTGGCAGCCCCTTTACATGAAAGTGTTTATCGCCCGTCACTGCTTAGGGGTACATCAAGAGGAAACAAGATGTAGAGACAGAACATGAAACTACATTATTGTGTCAAGTTTAAAGAAGCTAGCACAAACCATGTTGTATTTAGAGTTCCAAATACATCTATCAATATAGGAGAAAACAGAGTGAAACCGAAAAATTCAAACTGTTACTGGAAACGAACGCTTCAACATAGAAGAACGAAATTTGGTGAACCAAGTGGGCTTAGTGTTCTGATCATTACCTGAAAGTATCATCCAGTTTGGGTGAAAAAATATTTGCTGAGATTTCTGGGGGTTCGTAATTCTTGCAAGCTTGGCAACCCCTTTCCTTGAAAGTGTTTATCGCCAGTCACTGCTTAGGGCTACATCAAGAGGAAACAAAACATAGAGATAGAACGTAAAACTACTTTATTGTGTCAAGTTTCAAGAAGCTAGCACAAACCGTGTTGTATTTAGAGTTCCAAATACATCTATCAATATAGGAGAAAACAGAGTGAAACCTAAAAATTCAAACTGTTACTGGAAAAGAACGCTTCAACATAGAAGAACGAAATTTGGTGAACCAAGTGGGCTTAGTGTACTGATCATTACCTGAAAGTATCATCCAGTTTGGGTGAAAAAATATTTGCTGAGATTTCTGGAGATTCGTAATTTTTGGACGCTTGTCAACCCCTTTATATGGAAGTGTTTCTCGCCAGTAACTGCTTAGGGCTACATCAAGAGGAAACAAAACATAGAGATAGAACGTGAAACTACATTATTGTGTCAAGTTTCAAGAAGCTAGCACAAACCGTGTTGGATTTAGAGTTCCAAATACATCTATCAATATAGGAGAAAACAGAGTGAAACCTAAAAATTCAAACTGTTACTGGAAATGAACGCTTCAACATAGAAGGACGAAGTTGCAGAAACCAAGTCGCCTTAGTGTACTGATCATTACCTGAAAGTATCATCCAGTTTGGGTGAAAAAATATTTGCTGAGATTTCTAGAGATTCGTAATTTTTGGAAGCTTGGCAACCCCTTTCCATGAAAGTGTTTATCGCCAGTCACTGCTTAGGGGAACATCAAGAGGAAACAAAACATAGAGATAGAACGTGAAACTACATTATTGTGTCAAGTTTCAAGAAGCTAGCACAAACCGTGTTGTATTTAGAGTTCCAAATACATCTATCAATATAGGAGAAAACAGAGTGAATCCTAAAAATTCAAACTGTTACTGGAAACGAACGCTTCAACATAGAAGAATGAAATTTGGGGAACCAAGTCAGCTTAGTGTACTGATCATTACCTGAAAGTATCATCCAGTTTGGGTGAAAAAATATTTGCTGAGATTTCTGGAGATTCGTAATTTTTGGACGCTTGGCAACCCCTTTATATGGAAGTGTTTCTCGCCAGTCACTGCTTAGGGCTACATCAAGAGGAAACAAAACAGAGAGATAGAACGTGAAACTACATTATTGTGTCAAGTTTCAAGAAGCTAGCACAAACCGTGTTGGATTTAGAGTTCCAAATACATCTATCAATATAGGAGAAAACAGAGTGAAACCTAAAAATTCAAACTGTTACTGGAAATGAACGCTTCAACATAGAAGGACGAAGTTGCGGGAACCAAGTCGCCTTAGTGTACTGATCATTACCTGAAAGTATCATCCAGTTTGGGTGAAAAAATATTTGCTGAGATTTCTAGAGATTCGTAATTTTTGGAAGCTTGGCAACCCCTTTCCATGAAAGTGTTTATCGCCAGTCACTGCTTAGGGGAACATCAAGAGGAAACAAAACATAGAGATAGAACGTGAAACTACATTTTTGTGTCAAGTTTCAAGAAGCTAGCACAAACCATGTTGGATTTACAGTTCCAAATACATCTATCAATATAGGAGAAAACAGAGTGAAACCGAAAAATTCAAACTGGTACTGGAAATGAACGCTTCAACATAGAAGGACGAAGTTGCGGGAACCAAGTCGCCTTAGTGTACTGATCATTACCTGAAAGTATCATCCAGTTTGGGTGAAAAAATATTTGCTGTGATTTCTAGAGATACGTAATTTTTGGAAGCTTGGCAGCCCCTTTACATGAAAGTGTTTATCGCCCGTCACTGCTTAGGGGTACATCAAGAGGAAACAAGATGTAGAGACAGAACATGAAACTACATTATTGTGTCAAGTTTAAAGAAGCTAGCACAAACCATGTTGTATTTAGAGTTCCAAATACATCTATCAATATAGGAGAAAACAGAGTGAAACCGAAAAATTCAAACTGTTACTGGAAACGAACGCTTCAACATAGAAGAACGAAATTTGGTGAACCAAGTGGGCTTAGTGTTCTGATCATTACCTGAAAGTATCATCCAGTTTGGGTGAAAAAATATTTGCTGAGATTTCTGGGGGTTCGTAATTCTTGCAAGCTTGGCAACCCCTTTCCTTGAAAGTGTTTATCGCCAGTCACTGCTTAGGGCTACATCAAGAGGAAACAAAACATAGAGATAGAACGTAAAACTACTTTATTGTGTCAAGTTTCAAGAAGCTAGCACAAACCGTGTTGTATTTAGAGTTCCAAATACATCTATCAATATAGGAGAAAACAGAGTGAAACCTAAAAATTCAAACTGTTACTGGAAAAGAACGCTTCAACATAGAAGAACGAAATTTGGTGAACCAAGTGGGCTTAGTGTACTGATCATTACCTGAAAGTATCATCCAGTTTGGGTGAAAAAATATTTGCTGAGATTTCTGGAGATTCGTAATTTTTGGACGCTTGTCAACCCCTTTATATGGAAGTGTTTCTCGCCAGTAACTGCTTAGGGCTCCATCAAGAGGAAACAAAACATAGAGATAGAACGTGAAACTACATTATTGTGTCAAGTTTCAAGAAGCTAGCACAAACCGTGTTGGATTTAGAGTTCCAAATACATCTATCAATATAGGAGAAAACAGAGTGAAACCTAAAAATTCAAACTGTTACTGGAAATGAACGCTTCAACATAGAAGGACGAAGTTGCAGAAACCAAGTCGCCTTAGTGTACTGATCATTACCTGAAAGTATCATCCAGTTTGGGTGAAAAAATATTTGCTGAGATTTCTAGAGATTCGTAATTTTTGGAAGCTTGGCAACCCCTTTCCATGAAAGTGTTTATCGCCAGTCACTGCTTAGGGGAACATCAAGAGGAAACAAAACATAGAGATAGAACGTGAAACTACATTATTGTGTCAAGTTTCAAGAAGCTAGCACAAACCGTGTTGTATTTAGAGTTCCAAATACATCTATCAATATAGGAGAAAACAGAGTGAAACCTAAAAATTCAAACTGTTACTGGAAACGAACGCTTCAACATAGAAGAATGAAATTTGGGGAACCAAGTCAGCTTAGTGTACTGATCATTACCTGAAAGTATCATCCAGTTTGGGTGAAAAAATATTTGCTGAGATTTCTGGAGATTCGTAATTTTTGGACGCTTGGCAACCCCTTTATATGGAAGTGTTTCTCGCCAGTCACTGCTTAGGGCTACATCAAGAGGAAACAAAACAGAGAGATAGAACGTGAAACTACATTATTGTGTCAAGTTTCAAGAAGCTAGCACAAACCGTGTTGGATTTAGAGTTCCAAATACATCTATCAATATAGGAGAAAACAGAGTGAAACCTAAAAATTCAAACTGTTACTGGAAATGAACGCTTCAACATAGAAGGACGAAGTTGCGGGAACCAAGTCGCCTTAGTGTACTGATGATTACCTGAAAGTATCATCCAGTTTGGGTGAAAAAATATTTGCTGAGATTTCTAGAGATTCGTAATTTTTGGAAGCTTGGCAACCCCTTTCCATGAAAGTGTTTATCGCCAGTCACTGCTTAGGGGAACATCAAGAGGAAACAAAACATAGAGATAGAACGTGAAACTACATTTTTGTGTCAAGTTTCAAGAAGCTAGCACAAACCATGTTGGATTTACAGTTCCAAATACATCTATCAATATAGGAGAAAACAGAGTGAAACCGAAAAATTCAAACTGGTACTGGAAATGAACGCTTCAACATAGAAGGACGAAGTTGCGGGAACCAAGTCGCCTTAGTGTACTGATCATTACCTGAAAGTATCATCCAGTTTGGGTGAAAAAATATTTGCTGTGATTTCTGGAGATACGTAATTTTTGGAAGCTTGGCAGCCCCTTTACATGAAAGTGTTTATCGCCCGTCACTGCTTAGGGGTACATCAAGAGGAAACAAGATGTAGAGACAGAACATGAAACTACATTATTGTGTCAAGTTTAAAGAAGCTAGCACAAACCATGTTGTATTTAGAGTTCCAAATACATCTATCAATATAGGAGAAAACAGAGTGAAACCGAAAAATTCAAACTGTTACTGGAAACGAACGCTTCAACATAGAAGAACGAAATTTGGTGAACCAAGTGGGCTTAGTGTTCTGATCATTACCTGAAAGTATCATCCAGTTTGGGTGAAAAAATATTTGCTGAGATTTCTCGAGATTCGTAATTCTTGCAAGCTTGGCAACCCCTTTCCTTGAAAGTGTTTATCGCCAGTCACTGCTTAGGGCTACATCAAGAGGAAACAAAACATAGAGATAGAACGTAAAACTACTTTATTGTGTCAAGTTTCAAGAAGCTAGCACAAACCGTGTTGTATTTAGAGTTCCAAATACATCTATCAATATAGGAGAAAACAGAGTGAAACCTAAAAATTCAAACTGTTACTGGAAAAGAACGCTTCAACATAGAAGAACGAAATTTGGTGAACCAAGTGGGCTTAGTGTACTGATCATTACCTGAAAGTATCATCCAGTTTGGGTGAAAAAATATTTGCTGAGATTTCTGGAGATTCGTAATTTTTGGACGCTTGTCAACCCCTTTATATGGAAGTGTTTCTCGCCAGTAACTGCTTAGGGCTACATCAAGAGGAAACAAAACATAGAGATAGAACGTGAAACTACATTATTGTGTCAAGTTTCAAGAAGCTAGCACAAACCGTGTTGGATTTAGAGTTCCAAATACATCTATCAATATAGGAGAAAACAGAGTGAAACCTAAAAATTCAAACTGTTACTGGAAATGAACGCTTCAACATAGAAGGACGAAGTTGCGGAAACCAAGTCGCCTTAGTGTACTGATCATTACCTGAAAGTATCATCCAGTTTGGGTGAAAAAATATTTGCTGAGATTTCTAGAGATTCGTAATTTTTGGAAGCTTGGCAACCCCTTTCCATGAAAGTGTTTATCGCCAGTCACTGCTTAGGGGAACATCAAGAGGAAACAAAACATAGAGATAGAACGTGAAACTACATTATTGTGTCAAGTTTCAAGAAGCTAGCACAAACCGTGTTGGATTTAGAGTTCCAAATACATCTATCAATATAGGAGAAAACAGAGTGAAACCTAAAAATTCAAACTGTTACTGGAAACGAACGCTTCAACATAGAAGAATGAAATTTGGGGAACCAAGTCAGCTTAGTGTACTGATCATTACCTGAAAGTATCATCCAGTTTGGGTGAAAAAATATTTGCTGAGATTTCTCGAGATTCGTAATTTTTGGAATCTTGGCAACCCGTTTCCATGAAAGTGTTTCTCGCCAGTCACTGCTAAGGGCTACATCAAGAAGAAACAAAACATAGAGACAGAACATGAAACTACTTTATTGTGTCAAGTTTCAAGAAGCTAGCACAAACCGTGTTGGATTTAGAGTTCCAAATACATCTATCAATATAGAAGAAAACAGAATGAAACCTAAAAATTCAAACTGTTACAGGAAATGAACGCTTCAACATAGAAGAATGAAGTTTCGGGAACCAAGTCGCCTTAGTGTACTGATCATTACCTGAAACTATCATCAAGTTTGGGTGAAAAAATATTTGCTGAGATTTCTGGAGATTCGTAATTTTTGGATGCTTGGCAACCCCTTTCCATGAAAGTGTTTCTCGCCAGTCACTGCTTAGGGCTACATCAAGAGGAAACAAAACATAGAGATAGAACGTGAAACTACTTTATTGTGTCAAGTTTCAAGAAGCTAGCACAAACCGTGTTGGATTTAGAGTTCCAAATACATCTATCAATATAGGAGAAAACAGAGTGAAACCTAAAAATTCAAACTGTTACTGGAAACGAACGCTTCAACATAGAAGAATGAAATTTGGGGAACCAAGTCAGCTTAGTGTACTGATCATTACCTGAAAGTATCATCCAGTTTGGGTGAAAAAATATTTGCTGAGATTTCTGGAGATTCGTAATTTTTGGACGCTTGGCAACCCCTTTATATGGAAGTGTTTCTCGCCAGTCACTGCTTAGGGCTACATCAAGAGGAAACAAAACAGAGAGATAGAACGTGAAACTACAATATTGTGTCAAGTTTCAAGAAGCTAGCACAAACCGTGTTGGATTTAGAGTTCCAAATACATCTATCAATATAGGAGAAAACAGAGTGAAACCTAAAAATTCAAACTGTTACTGGAAATGAACGCTTCAACATAGAAGGACGAAGTTGCGGGAACCAAGTCGCCTTAGTGTACTGATCATTACCTGAAAGTATCATCCAGTTTGGGTGAAAAAATATTTGCTGAGATTTCTGGAGATACGTAATTTTTGGAAGCTTGGCAGCCCCTTTCCATGAAAGTGTTTATCGCCCGTCACTGCTGAGGGGTACATCAAGAGGAAACAAAACGTAGAGATAGAACATGAAACTACATTATTGTGTCAAGTTTAAAGAAGCTAGCACAAACCGTGTTGTATTTAGAGTTCCAAACACATCTATCAATATAGGAGAAAACATTGTGAAACCGAAAAATTCAAACTGTTACCGGAAACGAACGATTCAACATAGAAGAACGAAATTTGGTGAACCAAGTGGGCTTAGTGTTCTGATCATTACCTGAAAGTATCATCCAGTTTGGGTGAAAAAATATTTGCAGACATTTTTGGAGGTTCGTAATTCTTGGAAGCTTAGCAACCCCTTTCCTTGAAAGTGTTTATCGCCAGTCACTGCTTAGGGCTACATCAAGAGGAAACAAAACATAGAGATAGAACGTGAAACTACTTTATTTTGTCAAGTTTCAAGAAGCTAGCACAAACCGTGTTGGATTTAGAGTTCCAAATACATCTATCAATATAGGAGAAAACAGAGTGAAACCTAAAAATTCAAGCTGTTACTGGAAACGAACGCTTCAACATAGAAGAATGAAATTTGGGGAACCAAGTCAGCTTAGTGTACTGATCATTACCTGAAAGTATCATCCAGTTTGGGTGAAAAAAATATTTGCTGAGATTTCTGGAGTTTCGTAATTTTTGGACGCTTGGCAACCCCTTTATATGGAAGTGTTTCTCGCCAGTCACTCCTTAGGGCTACATCAAGAGGAAACAAAACATAGAGATAGAACGTGAAACTACATTATTGTGTCAAGTTTCAAGAAGCTAGCACAAACCGTGTTGTATTTAGAGTTCCAAATACATCTATCAATATAGGAGAAAACAGAGTGAAACTGAAAAATTCAAACTGTTACTGGAAACGAACGCTTCAACATAGAAGAACGAAATTTGGTGAACCAAGTGTACTTAGTGTTCTGATCATTACCTGAAAGTATCATCCAGTTTGGGTGAAAAAATATTTGCTGAGATTTCTGGAGGTTCGTAATTCTTGGAAGCTTGGCAACCCCTTTCCTTGAAAGTGTTTATCGCCAGTCACTGCTTAGGGCTACATCAAGAGGAAACAAAAAATAGAGATAGAACGTGAAACTACTTTATTGTGTCAAGTTTCAAGAAGCTAGCACAAACCGTGTTGTATTTAGAGTTCCAAATACATCTATCAATATAGGAGAAAACAGAGTGAAACCTAAAAATTCAAACTGTTACTGGAAACGAACGCTTCAACATAGAAGAATGAAATTTGGGGAACCAAGTCAGGTTAGAGTACTGATCATTACCTGAAAGTATCATCCAGTTAGGGTGAAAAAATATTTGCTGAGATTTCTGGAGATAGTAATTTTTGGACGCTTGGCAACCCCTTTATACGGAAGTGTTTCTCGCCAGTCACTGCTTAGGGCTACATCAAGAGTAAACAAAACATAGAGATAGTACGTGAAACTACATTATTGTGTCAAGTTTCAAGAAGCTAGCCCAAACCGTGTTGGATTTAGAGTTCCAAATACATCTATCAATATAGGAGAAAACAGAGTGAAACCTAAAAATTCAAACTGTTACTGGAAACGAACGCTTCAACATAGAAGAATGAAATTTGGGGAACCAAGTCAGCTTAGTGTACTGATCATTACCTGAAAGTATCATCCAGTTTGGGTGAAAAAATATTTGCTGAGATTTCTCGAGATTCGAAATTTTTGGAATCTTGGCAACCCGTTTCCATGAAAGTGTTTCTCGCCAGTCACTGCTAAGGGCTACATCAAGAGGAAACAAAACATAGAGACAGAACATGAAACTACTTTATTGTGTCAAGTTTCAAGAAGCTAGCACAAACCGTGTTGGATTTAGAGATCCAAATACATCTATCAATATAGGAGAAAACAGAATGAAACCTAAAAATTCAAACTGTTACAGGAAATGAACGCTTCAACATAGAAGAATGAAGTTTCGGGAACCAAGTCGCCTTAGTGTACTGATCATTACCTAAAACTATCATCAAGTTTGGGTGAAAAAATATTTGCTGAGATTTCTGGAGATTTGTAATTTTTGGATGCTTGGCAACCCCTTTCCATGAAAGTGTTTCTCGCCAGTCACTGCTTAGGGCTACATCAAGAGGAAACAAAACATAGAGATAGAACGTGAAACTACTTTATTGTGTCAAGTTTCAAGAAGCTAGCACAAACCGTGTTGGATTTAGAGTTCCAAATACATCTATCAATATAGGAGAAAACAGAGTGAAACCTAAAAATTCAAACTGTTACTGGAAACGAACGCTTCAACATAGAAGAATGAAATTTGGGGAACCAAGTCGTCTTAGTGTACTGATCATTACCTGAAACTATCATCAAGTTTGGGTGAAAAAATATTTGCTGAGATTTCTGGAGATTCGTAATTTTTGGATGCTTGGCAACCCCTTTCCATGAAAGTGTTTCTCGCCAGTCACTGCTTAGGGCTACATCAAGAGGAAACAAAACATAGAGATAGAACGTGAAACTACTTTATTGTGTCAAGTTTCAAGAAGCTAGCACAAACCGTGTTGGATTTAGAGTTCCAAATACATCTATCAATATAGGAGAAAACAGAGTGAAACCTAAAAATTCAAACTGTTACTGGAAACGAACGCTTCAACATAGAAGAATGAAATTTGGGGAACCCAGTCAGCTTAGTGTACTGATCATTACCTGAAAGTATCATCCAGTTTGGGTGAAAAAATATTTGCTGAGTTTTCTGGAGATTCGTAATTTTTGGACGCTTGGCAACCCCTTTATATGGAAGTGTTTCTCGCCAGTCACTGCTTAGGGCTACATCAAGAGGAAATATAACAGAGAGATAGAACGTGAAACTACATTATTGTGTCAAGTTTCAAGAAGCTAGCACAAACCGTGTTGGATTTAGATTTCCAAATACATCTATCAATATAGGAGAAAACAGAGTGAAACCTAAAAATTCAAACTGTTACTGGAAACGAACGCTTCAACATAGAAGAATGAAATTTGGGGAACCAAGTCAGCTTAGTGTACTGATCATTACCTGAAAGTATCATCCAGTTTGGGTGAAAAAATATTTGCTGAGATTTCTCGAGATTCGTAATTTTTGGAATCTTGGCAACCCGTTTCCATGAAAGTGTTTCTCGCCAGTCACTGCTAAGGGCTACATCAAGAAGAAACAAAACATAGAGACAGAACATGAAACTACTTTATTGTGTCAAGTTTCAAGAAGCTAGCACAAACCGTGTTGGATTTAGAGTTCCAAATACATCTATCAATATAGAAGAAAACAGAATGAAACCTAAAAATTCAAACTGTTACAGGAAATGAACGCTTCAACATAGAAGAATGAAGTTTCGGGAACCAAGTCGCCTTAGTGTACTGAACATTACCTGAAACTATCATCAAGTTTGGGTGAAAAAATATTTGCTGAGATTTCTGGAGATTCGTAATTTTTGGATGCTTGGCAACCCCTTTCCATGAAAGTGTTTCTCGCCAGTCACTGCTTAGGGCTACATCAAGAGGAAACAAAACATAGAGATAGAACGTGAAACTACTTTATTGTGTCAAGTTTCAAGAAGCTAGCACAAACCGTGTTGGATTTAGAGTTCCAAATACATCTATCAATATAGGAGAAAACAGAGTGAAACCTAAAAATTCAAACTGTTACTGGAAACGAACGCTTCAATATAGAAGAATGAAATTTGGGGAACCAAGTCAGCTTAGTGTACTGATCATTACCTGAAAGTATCATCCAGTTTGGGTGAAAAAATATTTGCTGAGATTTCTGGAGATTCGTAATTTTTGGACGCTTGGCAACCCCTTTATATGGAAGTGTTTCTCGCCAGTCACTGCTTAGGGCTACATCAAGAGGAAACAAAACAGAGAGATAGAACGTGAAACTACATTATTGTGTCAAGTTTCAAGAAGCTAGCACAAACCGTGTTGGATTTAGAGTTCCAAATACATCTATCAATATAGGAGAAAACAGAGTGAAACCTAAAAATTCAAACTGTTACTGGAAATGAACGCTTCAACATAGAAGGACGAAGTTGCGGGAACCAAGTCGCCTTAGTGTACTGATCATTACCTGAAAGTATCATCCAGTTTGGGTGAAAAAATATTTGCTGAGATTTCTGGAGATACGTAATTTTTGGAAGCTTGGCAGCCCCTTTCCATGAAAGTGTTTATCGCCCGTCACTGCTGAGGGGTACATCAAGAGGAAACAAAACGTAGAGATAGAACATGAAACTACATTATTGTGTCAAGTTTAAAGAAGCTAGCAAAAACCGTGTTGTATTTAGAGTTCCAAACACATCTATCAATATAGGAGAAAACATTGTGAAACCGAAAAATTCAAACTGTTACCGGAAACGAACGATTCAACATAGAAGAACGAAATTTGGTGAACCAAGTGGGCTTAGTGTTCTGATCATTACCTGAAAGTATCATCCAGTTTGGGTGAAAAAATATTTGCAGACATTTTTGGAGGTTCGTAATTCTTGGAAGCTTAGCAACCCCTTTCCTTGAAAGTGTTTATCGCCAGTCACTGCTTAGGGCTACATCAAGAGGAAACAAAACATAGAGATAGAACGTGAAACTACTTTATTGTGTCAAGTTTCAAGAAGCTAGCACAAACCGTGTTGGATTTAGAGTTCCAAATACATCTATCAATATAGGAGAAAACAGAGTGAAACCTAAAAATTCAAGCTGTTACTGGAAACGAACGCTTCAACATAGAAGAATGAAATTTGGGGAACCAAGTCAGCTTAGTGTACTGATCATTACCTGAAAGTATCATCCAGTTTGGGTGAAAAAAATATTTGCTGAGATTTCTGGAGTTTCGTAATTTTTGGACGCTTGGCAACCCCTTTATATGGAAGTGTTTCTCGCCAGTCACTCCTTAGGGCTACATCAAGAGGAAACAAAACATAGAGATAGAACGTGAAACTACATTATTGTGTCAAGTTTCAAGAAGCTAGCACAAACCGTGTTGTATTTAGAGTTCCAAATACATCTATCAATATAGGAGAAAACAGAGTGAAACCTAAAAATTCAAACTGTTACTAGAAACGAACGCTTCAACATAGAAGAATGAAATTTGGGGAACCAAGTCAGGTTAGAGTACTGATCATTACCTGAAAGTATCATCCAGTTAGGGTGAAAAAATATTTGCTGAGATTTCTGGAGATAGTAATTTTTGGACGCTTGGCAACCCCTTTATACGGAAGTGTTTCTCGCCAGTCACTGCTTAGGGCTACATCAAGAGTAAACAAAACATAGAGATAGTACGTGAAACTACATTATTGTGTCAAGTTTCAAGAAGCTAGCACAAACCGTGTTGGATTTAGAGTTCCAAATACATCTATCAATATAGGAGAAAACAGAGTGAAACCTAAAAATTCAAACTGTTACTGGAAACGAACGCTTCAACATAGAAGAATGAAATTTGGGGAACCAAGTCAGCTTAGTGTACTGATCATTACCTGAAAGTATCATCCAGTTTGGGTGAAAAAATATTTGCTGAGATTTCTCGAGATTCGAAATTTTTGGAATCTTGGCAACCCGTTTCCATGAAAGTGTTTCTCGCCAGTCACTGCTAAGGGCTACATCAAGAGGAAACAAAACATAGAGACAGAACATGAAACTACTTTATTGTGTCAAGTTTCAAGAAGCTAGCACAAACCGTGTTGGATTTAGAGATCCAAATACATCTATCAATATAGGAGAAAACAGAATGAAACCTAAAAATTCAAACTGTTACAGGAAATGAACGCTTCAACATAGAAGAATGAAGTTTCGGGAACCAAGTCGCCTTAGTGTACTGATCATTACCTAAAACTATCATCAAGTTTGGGTGAAAAAATATTTGCTGAGATTTCTGGAGATTTGTAATTTTTGGATGCTTGGCAACCCCTTTCCATGAAAGTGTTTCTTGCCAGTCACTGCTTAGGGCTACATCAAGAGGAAACAAAACATAGAGATAGAACGTGAAACTACTTTATTGTGTCAAGTTTCAAGAAGCTAGCACAAACCGTGTTGGATTTAGAGTTCCAAATACATCTATCAATATAGGAGAAAACAGAGTGAAACCTAAAAATTCAAACTGTTACTGGAAACGAACGCTTCAACATAGAAGAATGAAATTTGGGGAACCAAGTCAGCTTAGTGTTCTGATCATTACCTGAAAGTATCATCCAGTTTGGGTGGAAAAATATTTGCTGAGATTTCTGGAGATTCGTAATTTTTGGACGCTTGGCAACCCCTTTATATGGAAGTGTTTCTCGCCAGTCACTGCTTAGGGCTACATCAAGAGGAAACAAAATAGAGATAGAACGTGAAACTACATTATTGTGTCAAGTTTCAAGAAGCTAGCACAAACCGTGTTGGATTTAGAGTTCCAATTACATCTATCAATATAGGAGAAAACAGAGTGAAACCTAAAAATTCAAACTGTTACTGGAAACGAACGCTTCAACATAGAAGAATGAAATTTGGGGAACCAAGTCAGCTTCGTGTACTGATCATTACCTGAAAGTATCATCCAGTTTGGGTGAAAAAATATTTGCTGAGATTTCTGGAGATTCGTAATTTTTGGAAGCTTGGCAACCCGTTTCCATGAAAGTGTTTCTCGCCAGTCACTGCTAAGGGCTACATCAAGAGGAAACAAAACATAGAGACAGAACGTGAAACTACTTTATTGTGTCAAGTTTCAAGAAGCTAGCACAAACCGTGTTGGATTTAGAGTTCCAAATACAACTATCAATATAGGAGAAAACAGAGTGAAACCTAAAAATTCAAAATGTTACTGGAAATGAACGCTTCAACATAGAAGGACGAAGTTGCGGAAACCAAGTCGCCTTAGTGTACTGATCATTACCTGAAACTATCATCAAGTTTGGGTGAAAAAATATTTGCTGAGATTTCTGGAGATTCGTAATTTTTGGATACTTGGAAACCCCTTTCCATGAAAGTGTTTCTCGCCAGTCACTGCTTAGGGCTACATCAAGAGGAAACAAAACATAGAGATAGAACGTGAAACTACTTTATTGTGTCAAGTTTCAAGAAGCTAGCACAAACCGTGTTGGATTTAGAGTTCCAAATACATCTATCAATATAGGAGAAAACAGAGTGAAACCTAAAAATTCAAACTGTTACTGGAAACGAACGCTTCAACATAGAAGAATGAAATTTGGGGAACCCAGTCAGCTTAGTGTACTGATCATTACCTGAAAGTATCATCCAGTTTGGGTGAAAAAATATTTGCTGAGATTTCTGGAGATTCGTAATTTTTGGACGCTTGGCAACCCCTTTATATGGAAGTGTTTCTCGCCAGTCACTGCTTAGGGCTACATCAAGAGGAAACATAACAGAGAGATAGAACGTGAAACTACATTATTGTGTCAAGTTTCAAGAAGCTAGCACAAACCGTGTTGGATTTAGATTTCCAAATACATCTATCAATATAGGAGAAAACAGAGTGAAACCTAAAAATTCAAACTGTTACTGGAAACGAACGCTTCAACATAGAAGAATGAAATTTGGGGAACCAAGTCAGCTTAGTGTACTGATCATTACCTGAAAGTATCATCCAGTTTGGGTGAAAAAATATTTGCTGAGATTTCTGGAGATTCGTAATTTTTGGACGCTTGTCAACCCCTCTATATGGAAGTGTTTCTCGCCAGTAACTGCTTAGGGCTACATCAAGAGGAAACAAAACATAGAGATAGAACGTGAAACTACATTATTGTGTCAAGTTTCAAGAAGCTAGCACAAACCGTGTTGGATTTAGAGTTCCAAATACATCTATCAATATAGGAGAAAACAGAGTGAAACCTAAAAATTCAAACTGTTACTGGAAATGAACGCTTCAACATAGAAGGACGAAGTTGCGGAAACCAAGTCGCCTTAGTGTACTGATCATTACCTGAAACTATCATCAAGTTTGGGTGAAAAAATATTTGCTGAGATTTCTGGAGATTCGTAATTTTTGGAAGCTTGGCAACCCCTTTCCATGAAAGTGTTTCTCGCCAGTCACTGCTTAGGGCTACATCAAGAGGAAACAAAACATAGAGATAGAACGTGAAACTACTTTATTGTGTCAAGTTTCAAGAAGCTAGCACAAACCGTGTTGGATTTAGAGTTCCAAATACATCTATCAATATAGGAGAAAACAGAGTGAAACCTAAAAATTCAAACTGTTACTGGAAACGAACGCTTCAACATAGAAGAATGAAATTTGGGGAACCCAGTCAGCTTAGTGTACTGATCATTACCTGAAAGTATCATCCAGTTTGGGTGAAAAAATATTTGCTGAGATTTCTGGAGATTCGTAATTTTTGGACGCTTGTCAACCCCTTTATATGGAAGTGTTTCTCGCCAGTAACTGCTTAGGGCTACATCAAGAGGAAACAAAACATAGAGATAGAACGTGAAACTACATTATTGTGTCAAGTTTCAAGAAGCTAGCACAAACCGTGTTGGATTTAGAGTTCCAAATACATCTATCAATATAGGAGAAAACAGAGTGAAACCTAAAAATTCAAACTGTTACTGGAAATGAACGCTTCAACATAGAAGGACGAAGTTGCGGAAACCAAGTCGCCTTAGTGTACTGATCATTACCTGAAAGTATCATCCAGTTTGGGTGAAAAAATATTTGCTGAGATTTCTAGAGATTCGTAATTTTTGGAAGCTTGGCAACCCCTTTCCATGAAAGTGTTTATCGCCAGTCACTGCTTAGGGGAACATCAAGAGGAAACAAAACATAGAGATAGAACGTGAAACTACATTATTGTGTCAAGTTTCAAGAAGCTAGCACAAACCGTGTTGGATTTAGAGTTCCAAATACATCTATCAATATAGGAGAAAACAGAGTGAAACCTAAAAATTCAAACTGTTACTGGAAACGAACGCTTCAACATAGAAGAATGAAATTTGGGGAACCAAGTCAGGTTAGTGTACTGATCATTACCTGAAAGTATCATCCAGTTAGGGTGAAAAAATATTTGCTGAGATTTCTGGAGATCGTAATTTTTGGACGCTTGGCAACCCCTTTATATGGAAGTGTTTCTCGCCAGTCACTGCTTAGGGCTACATCAAGAGGAAACAAAACATAGAGATAGAACGTGAAACTACATTATTGTGTCAAGTTTCAAGAAGCTAGCCCAAACCGTGTTGGATTTAGAGTTCCAAATACATCTATCAATATAGGAGAAAACAGAGTGAAACCTAAAAATTCAAACTGTTACTGGAAACGAACGCTTCAACATAGAAGAATGAAATTTGGGGAACCCAGTCAGCTTAGTGTACTGATCATTACCTGAAAGTATCATCCAGTTTGGGTGAAAAAATATTTGCTGAGATTTCTGGAGATTCGTAATTTTTGGACGCTTGGCAACCCCTTTATATGGAAGTGTTTCTCGCCAGTCACTGCTTAGGGCTACATCAAGAGGAAACATAACAGAGAGATAGAACGTGAAACTACATTATTGTGTCAAGTTTCAAGAAGCTAGCACAAACCGTGTTGGATTTAGATTTCCAAATACATCTATCAATATAGGAGAAAACAGAGTGAAACCTAAAAATTCAAACTGTTACTGGAAACGAACGCTTCAACATAGAAGAATGAAATTTGGGGAACCAAGTCAGCTTAGTGTACTGATCATTACCTGAAAGTATCATCCAGTTTGGGTGAAAAAATATTTGCTGAGATTTCTGGAGATTCGTAATTTTTGGACGCTTGTCAACCCCTTTATATGGAAGTGTTTCTCGCCAGTAACTGCTTAGGGCTACATCAAGAGGAAACAAAACATAGAGATAGAACGTGAAACTACATTATTGTGTCAAGTTTCAAGAAGCTAGCACAAACCGTGTTGGATTTAGAGTTCCAAATACATCTATCAATATAGGAGAAAACAGAGTGAAACCTAAAAATTCAAACTGTTACTGGAAATGAACGCTTCAACATAGAAGGACGAAGTTGCGGAAACCAAGTCGCCTTAGTGTACTGATCATTACCTGAAAGTATCATCCAGTTTGGGTGAAAAAATATTTGCTGAGATTTCTAGAGATTCGTAATTTTTGGAAGCTTGGCAACCCCTTTCCATGAAAGTGTTTATCGCCAGTCACTGCTTAGGGGAACATCAAGAGGAAACAAAACATAGAGATAGAACGTGAAACTACATTATTGTGTCAAGTTTCAAGAAGCTAGCACAAACCGTGTTGGATTTAGAGTTCCAAATACATCTATCAATATAGGAGAAAACAGAGTGAAACCTAAAAATTCAAACTGTTACTGGAAATGAACGCTTCAACATAGAAGAATGAAATTTGGGGAACCAAGTCAGGTTAGTGTACTGATCATTACCTGAAAGTATCATCCAGTTAGGGTGAAAAAATATTTGCTGAGATTTCTGGAGATCGTAATTTTTGGACGCTTGGCAACCCCTTTATATGGAAGTGTTTCTCGCCAGTCACTGCTTAGGGCTACATCAAGAGGAAACAAAACATAGAGATAGAACGTGAAACTACATTATTGTGTCAAGTTTCAAGAAGCTAGCCCAAACCGTGTTGGATTTAGAGTTCCAAATACATCTATCAATATAGGAGAAAACAGAGTGAAACCTAAAAATTCAAACTGTTACTGGAAACGAACGCTTCAACATAGAAGAGTGAAATTTGGGGAACCAAGTCAGCTTAGTGTACTGATCATTACCTGAAAGTATCATCCAGTTTGGGTGAAAAAATATTTGCTGAGATTTCTCGAGATTCGTAATTTTTGGAATCTTGGCAACCCGTTTCCATGAAAGTGTTTCTCGCCAGTCACTGCTAAGGGCTACATCAAGAGGAAACAAAACATAGAGACAGAACATGAAACTACTTTATTGTGTCAAGTTTCAAGAAGCTAGCACAAACCGTGTTGGATTTAGAGTTCCAAATACATCTATCAATATAGAAGAAAACAGAATGAAACCTAAAAATTCAAACTGTTACAGGAAATGAACGCTTCAACATAGAAGAATGAAGTTTCGGGAACCAAGTCGCCTTAGTGTACTGATCATTACCTGAAACTATCATCAAGTTTGGGTGAAAAAATATTTGCTGAGATTTCTGGAGATTCGTAATTTTTGGATGCTTGGCAACCCCTTTCCATGAAAGTGTTTCTCGCCAGTCACTGCTTAGGGCTACATCAAGAGGAAACAAAACATAGAGATAGAACGTGAAACTACTTTATTGTGTCAAGTTTCAAGAAGCTAGCACAAACCGTGTTGGATTTAGAGTTCCAAATACATCTATCAATATAGGAGAAAACAGAGTGAAACCTAAAAATTCAAACTGTTACTGGAAACGAACGCTTCAACATAGAAGAATGAAATTTGGGGAACCAAGTCAGCTTAGTGTACTGATCATTACCTGAAAGTATCATCCAGTTTGGGTGAAAAAATATTTGCTGAGATTTCTGGAGATTCGTAATTTTTGGACGCTTGGCAACCCCTTTATATGGAAGTGTTTCTCGCCAGTCACTGCTTAGGGCTACATCAAGAGGAAACAAAACAGAGAGATAGAACGTGAAACTACATTATTGTGTCAAGTTTAAAGAAGCTAGCACAAACCGTGTTGTATTTAGAGTTCCAAACACATCTATCAATATAGGAGAAAACATTGTGAAACCAAAAATTCAAACTGTTACCGGAAACGAACGATTCAACATAGAGGAACGAAATTTGGTGAACCAAGTGGGCTTAGTGTTCTGATCATTACCTGAAAGTATCATCCAGTTTGGGTGAAAAAATATTTGCAGACATTTTTGGAGGTTCGTAATTCTTGGAAGCTTAGCAACCCCTTTCCTTGAAAGTGTTTATCGCCAGTCACTGCTTCGGGCTACATCAAGAGGAAACAAAACATAGAGATAGAACGTGAAACTACTTTATTGTGTCAAGTTTCAAGAAGCTAGCACAAACCGTGTTGGATTTAGAGTTCCAAATACATCTATCAATATAGGAGAAAACAGAGTGAAACCTAAAAATTCAACCTGTTACTGGAAACGAACGCTTCAACATAGAAGAATGAAATTTGGGGAACCAAGTCAGCTTAGTGTACTGATCATTACCTGAAAGTATCATCCAGTTTGGGTGAAAAAATATTTGCTGAGATTTCTGGAGATTCGTAATTTTTGGACGCTTGGCAACCCCTTTATATGGAAGTGTTTCTCGCCAGTCACTGCTTAGGGCTACATCAAGAGGAAACATAACAGAGAGATAGAACGTGAAACTACATTATTGTGTCAAGTTTCAAGAAGCTAGCACAAACCGTGTTGGATTTAGATTTCCAAATACATCTATCAATATAGGAGAAAACAGAGTGAAACCTAAAAATTCAAACTGTTACTGGAAACGAACGCTTCAACATAGAAGAATGAAATTTGGGGAACCAAGTCAGCTTAGTGTACTGATCATTACCTGAAAGTATCATCCAGTTTGGGTGAAAAAATATTTGCTGAGATTTCTGGAGATTCGTAATTTTTGGACGCTTGTCAACCCCTTTATATGGAAGTGTTTCTCGCCAGTAACTGCTTAGGGCTACATCAAGAGGAAACAAAACATAGAGATAGAACGTGAAACTACATTATTGTGTCAAGTTTCAAGAAGCTAGCACAAACCGTGTTGTATTTAGAGTTCCAAATACATCTATCAATATAGGAGAAAACAGAGTGAAACCTAAAAATTCAAACTGTTACTGGAAATGAACGCTTCAACATAGAAGGACGAAGTTGCGGAAACCAAGTCGCCTTAGTGTACTGATCATTACCTGAAAGTATCATCCAGTTTGGGTGAAAAAATATTTGCTGAGATTTCTAGAGATTCGTAATTTTTGGAAGCTTGGCAACCCCTTTCCATGAAAGTGTTTATCGCCAGTCACTGCTTAGGGGAACATCAAGAGGAAACAAAACATAGAGATAGAACGTGAAACTACATTATTGTGTCAAGTTTCAAGAAGCTAGCACAAACCGTGTTGGATTTAGAGTTCCAAATACATCTATCAATATAGGAGAAAACAGAGTGAAACCTAAAAATTCAAACTGTTACTGGAAACGAACGCTTCAACATAGAAGAATGAAATTTGGGGAACCAAGTCAGGTTAGTGTACTGATCATTACCTGAAAGTATCATCCAGTTAGGGTGAAAAAATATTTGCTGAGATTTCTGGAGATCGTAATTTTTGGACGCTTGGCAACCCCTTTATATGGAAGTGTTTCTCGCCAGTCACTGCTTAGGGCTACATCAAGAGGAAACAAAACATAGAGATAGAACGTGAAACTACATTATTGTGTCAAGTTTCAAGAAGCTAGCCCAAACCGTGTTGGATTTAGAGTTCCAAATACATCTATCAATATAGGAGAAAACAGAGTGAAACCTAAAAATTCAAACTGTTACTGGAAACGAACGCTTCAACATAGAAGAATGAAATTTGGGGAACCAAGTCAGCTTAGTGTACTGATCATTACCTGAAAGTATCATCCAGTTTGGGTGAAAAAATATTTGCTGAGATTTCTCGAGATTCGTAATTTTTGGAATCTTGGCAACCCGTTTCCATGAAAGTGTTTCTCGCCAGTCACTGCTAAGGGCTACATCAAGAGGAAACAAAATATAGAGACAGAACATGAAACTACTTTATTGTGTCAAGTTTCAAGAAGCTAGCACAAACCGTGTTGGATTTAGAGTTCCAAATACATCTATCAATATAGAAGAAAACAGAATGAAACCTAAAAATTCAAACTGTTACAGGAAATGAACGCTTCAACATAGAAGAATGAAGTTTCGGGAACCAAGTCGCCTTAGTGTACTGATCATTACCTGAAACTATCATCAAGTTTGGGTGAAAAAATATTTGCTGAGATTTCTGGAGATTCGTAATTTTTGGATGCTTGGCAACCCCTTTCCATGAAAGTGTTTCTCGCCAGTCACTGCTTAGGGCTACATCAAGAGGAAACAAAACATAGAGAGAGAACGTGAAACTACTTTATTGTGTCAAGTTTCAAGAAGCTAGCACAAACCGTGTTGGATTTAGAGTTCCAAATACATCTATCAATATAGGAGAAAACAGAGTGAAACCTAAAAATTCAAACTGTTACTGGAAACGAACGCTTCAACATAGAAGAATGAAATTTGGGGAACCCAGTCAGCTTAGTGTACTGATCATTACCTGAAAGTATCATCCAGTTTGGGTGAAAAAATATTTGCTGAGATTTCTGGAGATTCGTAATTTTTGGACGCTTGGCAACCCCTTTATATGGAAGTGTTTCTCGCCAGTCACTGCTTAGGGCTACATCAAGAGGAAACATAACAGAGAGATAGAACGTGAAACTACATTATTGTGTCAAGTTTCAAGAAGCTAGCACAAACCGTGTTGGATTTAGATTTCCAAATACATCTATCAATATAGGAGAAAACAGAGTGAAACCTAAAAATTCAAACTGTTACTGGAAACGAACGCTTCAACATAGAAGAATGAAATTTGGGGAACCAAGTCAGCTTAGTGTACTGATCATTACCTGAAAGTATCATCCAGTTTGGGTGAAAAAATATTTGCTGAGATTTCTCGAGATTCGTAATTTTTGGAATCTTGGCAACCCGTTTCCATGAAAGTGTTTCTCGCCAGTCACTGCTAAGGGCTACATCAAGAAGAAACAAAACATAGAGACAGAACATGAAACTACTTTATTGTGTCAAGTTTCAAGAAGCTAGCACAAACCGTGTTGGATTTAGAGTTCCAAATACATCTATCAATATAGAAGAAAACAGAATGAAACCTAAAAATTCAAACTGTTTCAGGAAATGAACGCTTCAACATAGAAGAACGAAGTTTCGGGAACCAAGTCGCCTTAGTGTACTGATCATTACCTGAAACTATCATCAAGTTTGGGTGAAAAAATATTTGCTGAGATTTCTGGAGATTCGTAATTTTTGGATGCTTGGCAACCCCTTTCCATGAAAGTGTTTCTCGCCAGTCACTGCTTAGGGCTACATCAAGAGGAAACAAAACATAGAGATAGAACGTGAAACTACTTTATTGTGTCAAGTTTCAAGAAGCTAGCACAAACCGTGTTGGATTTAGAGTTCCAAATACATCTATCAATATAGGAGAAAACAGAGTGAAACCTAAAAATTCAAACTGTTACTGGAAACGAACGCTTCAACATAGAAGAATGAAATTTGGGGAACCAAGTCAGCTTAGTGTACTGATCATTACCTGAAAGTATCATCCAGTTTGGGTGAAAAAAATATTTGCTGAGATTTCTGGAGATTCGTAATTTTTGGACGCTTGGCAACCCCTTTATATGGAAGTGTTTCTCGCCAGTCACTCCTTAGGGCTACATCAAGAGGAAACAAAACATAGAGATAGAACGTGAAACTACATTATTGTGTCAAGTTTCAAGAAGCTAGCACAAACCGTGTTGTATTTAGAGTTCCAAATACATCTATCAATATAGGAGAAAACAGAGTGAAACTGAAAAATTCAAACTGTTACTGGAAACGAACGCTTCAACATAGAAGAACGAAATTTGGTGAACCAAGTGTACTTAGTGTTCTGATCATTACCTGAAAGTATCATCCAGTTTGGGTGAAAAAATATTTGCTGAGATTTCTGGAGGTTCGTTATTCTTGGAAGCTTGGCAACCCCTTTCCTTGAAAGTGTTTATCGCCAGTCACTGCTTAGGGCTACATCAAGAGGAAACAAAAAATAGAGATAGAACGTGAAACTACTTTATTGTGTCAAGTTTCAAGAAGCTAGCACAAACCGTGTTGTATTTAGAGTTCCAAATACATCTATCAATATAGGAGAAAACAGAGTGAAACCTAAAAATTCAAACTGTTACTAGAAACGAACGCTTCAACATAGAAGAATGAAATTTGGGGAACCAAGTCAGGTTAGAGTACTGTTCATTACCTGAAAGTATCATCCAGTTAGGGTGAAAAAATATTTGCTGAGATTTCTGGAGATAGTAATTTTTGGACGCTTGGCAACCCCTTTATATGGAAGTGTTTCTCGCCAGTCACTGCTTAGGGCTACATCAAGAGGAAACAAAATAGAGATAGAACGTGAAACTACATTATTGTGTCAAGTTTCAAGAAGCTAGCACAAACCGTGTTGGATTTAGAGTTCCAATTACATCTATCAATATAGGAGAAAACAGAGTGAAACCTAAAAATTCAAACTGTTACTGGAAACGAACGCTTCAACATAGAAGAATGAAATTTGGGGAACCAAGTCAGCTTCGTGTACTGATCATTACCTGAAAGTATCATCCAGTTTGGGTGAAAAAATATTTGCTGAGATTTCTGGAGATTCGTAATTTTTGGAAGCTTGGCAACCCCTTTCCATGAAAGTGTTTCTCGCCAGTCACTGCTAAGGGCTACATCAAGAGGAAACAAAACATAGAGACAGAACGTGAAACTACTTTATTGTGTCAAGTTTCAAGAAGCTAGCACAAACCGTGTTGGATTTAGAGTTCCAAATAAAACTATCAATATAGGAGAAAACAGAGTGAAACCTAAAAATTCAAAATGTTACTGGAAATGAACACTTCAACATTGAAGACCGAAGTTTCGGGAACCAAGTCGCCTTAGTGTACTGATCATTACCTGAAACTATCATCAAGTTTGGGTGAAAAAATATTTGCTGAGATTTCTGGAGATTCATAATTTTTGGATACTTGGCAACCCCTTTCCATGAAAGTGTTTCTCGCCAGTCACTGCTTAGGGCTACATCAAGAGGAAACAAAACATAGAGATAGAACGTGAAACTACTTTATTGTGTCAAGTTTCAAGAAGCTAGCACAAACCGTGTTGGATTTAGAGTTCCAAATACATCTATCAATATAGGAGAAAACAGAGTGAAACCTAAAAATTCAAACTGTTACTGGAAACGAACGCTTCAACATAGAAGAATGAAATTTGGGGAACCCAGTCAGCTTAGTGTACTGATCATTACCTGAAAGTATCATCCAGTTTGGGTGAAAAAATATTTGCTGAGATTTCTGGAGATTCGTAATTTTTGGACGCTTGGCAACCCCTTTATATGGAAGTGTTTCTCGCCAGTCACTGCTTAGGGCTACATCAAGAGGAAACATAACAGAGAGATAGAACGTGAAACTACATTATTGTGTCAAGTTTCAAGAAGCTAGCACAAACCGTGTTGGATTTAGATTTCCAAATACATCTATCAATATAGGAGAAAACAGAGTGAAACCTAAAAATTCAAACTGTTACTGGAAACGAACGCTTCAAAATAGAAGAATGAAATTTGGGGAACCAAGTCAGCTTAGTGTACTGATCATTACCTGAAAGTATCATCCAGTTTGGGTGAAAAAATATTTGCTGAGATTTCTGGAGATTCGTAATTTTTGGACGCTTGTCAACCCCTTTATATGGAAGTGTTTCTCGCCAGTAACTGCTTAGGGCTACATCAAGAGGAAACAAAACATAGAGATAGAACGTGAAACTACATTATTGTGTCAAGTTTCAAGAAGCTAGCACAAACCGTGTTGGATTTAGAGTTCCAAATACATCTATCAATATAGGAGAAAACAGAGTGAAACCTAAAAATTCAAACTGTTACTGGAAATGAACGCTTCAACATAGAAGGACGAAGTTGCGGAAACCAAGTCGCCTTAGTGTACTGATCATTACCTGAAAGTATCATCCAGTTTGGGTGAAAAAATATTTGCTGAGATTTCTAGAGATTCGTAATTTTTGGAAGCTTGGCAACCCCTTTCCATGAAAGTGTTTATCGCCAGTCACTGCTTAGGGGAACATCAAGAGGAAACAAAACATAGAGATAGAACGTGAAACTACATTATTGTGTCAAGTTTCAAGAAGCTAGCACAAACCGTGTTGGATTTAGAGTTCCAAATACATCTATCAATATAGGAGAAAACAGAGTGAAACCTAAAAATTCAAACTGTTACTGGAAACGAACGCTTCAACATAGAAGAATGAAATTTGGGGAACCAAGTCAGCTTAGTGTACTGATCATTACCTGAAAGTATCATCCAGTTAGGGTGAAAAAATATTTGCTGAGATTTCTGGAGATCGTAATTTTTGGACGCTTGGCAACCCCTTTATATGGAAGTGTTTCTCGCCAGTCACTGCTTAGGGCTACATCAAGAGGAAACAAAACATAGAGATAGAACGTGAAACTACATTATTGTGTCAAGTTTCAAGAAGCTAGCCCAAACCGTGTTGGATTTAGAGTTCCAAATACATCTATCAATATAGGAGAAAACAGAGTGAAACCTAAAAATTCAAACTGTTACTGGAAACGAACGCTTCAACATAGAAGAATGAAATTTGGGGAACCAAGTCAGCTTAGTGTACTGATCATTACCTGAAAGTATCATCCAGTTTGGGTGAAAAAATATTTGCTGAGATTTCTCGAGATTCGTAATTTTTGGAATCTTGGCAACCCGTTTCCATGAAAGTGTTTCTCGCCAGTCACTGCTAAGGGCTACATCAAGAGGAAACAAAACATAGAGACAGAACATGAAACTACTTTATTGTGTCAAGTTTCAAGAAGCTAGCACAAACCGTGTTGGATTTAGAGTTCCAAATACATCTATCAATATAGAAGAAAACAGAATGAAACCTAAAAATTCAAACTGTTACAGGAAATGAACGCTTCAACATAGAAGAATGAAGTTTCGGGAACCAAGTCGCCTTAGTGTACTGATCATTACCTGAAACTATCATCAAGTTTGGGTGAAAAAATATTTGCTGAGATTTCTGGAGATTCGTAATTTTTGGATGCTTGGCAACCCCTTTCCATGAAAGTGTTTCTCGCCAGTCACTGCTTAGGGCTACATCAAGAGGAAACAAAACATAGAGATAGAACGTGAAACTACTTTATTGTGTCAAGTTTCAAGAAGCTAGCACAAACCGTGTTGGATTTAGAGTTCCAAATACATCTATCAATATAGGAGAAAACAGAGTGAAACCTAAAAATTCAAACTGTTACTGGAAACGAACGCTTCAACATAGAAGAATGAAATTTGGGGAACCAAGTCAGCTTAGTGTACTGATCATTACCTGAAAGTATCATCCAGTTTGGGTGAAAAAATATTTGCTGAGATTTCTGGAGATTCGTAATTTTTGGACGCTTGGCAACCCCTTTATATGGAAGTGTTTCTCGCCAGTCACTGCTTAGGGCTACATCAAGAGGAAACATAACAGAGAGATAGAACGTGAAACTACATTATTGTGTCAAGTTTCAAGAAGCTAGCACAAACCGTGTTGGATTTAGATTTCCAAATACATCTATCAATATAGGAGAAAACAGAGTGAAACCTAAAAATTCAAACTGTTACTGGAAACGAACGCTTCAACATAGAAGAATGAAATTTGGGGAACCAAGTCAGCTTAGTGTACTGATCATTACCTGAAAGTATCATCCAGTTTGGGTGAAAAAATATTTGCTGAGATTTCTGGAGATTCGTAATTTTTGGACGGTTGTCAACCCCTTTATATGGAAGTGTTTCTCGCCAGTAACTGCTTAGGGCTACATCAAGAGGAAACAAAACATAGAGATAGAACGTGAAACTACATTATTGTGTCAAGTTTCAAGAAGCTAGCACAAACCGTGTTGGATTTAGAGTTCCAAATACATCTATCAATATAGGAGAAAACAGAGTGAAACCTAAAAATTCAAACTGTTACTGGAAATGAACGCTTCAACATAGAAGGACGAAGTTGCGGAAACCAAGTCGCCTTAGTGTACTGATCATTACCTGAAAGTATCATCCAGTTTGGGTGAAAAAATATTTGCTGAGATTTCTAGAGATTCGTAATTTTTGGAAGCTTGGCAACCCCTTTCCATGAAAGTGTTTATCGCCAGTCACTGCTTAGGGGAACATCAAGAGGAAACAAAACATAGAGATAGAACGTGAAACTACATTATTGTGTCAAGTTTCAAGAAGCTAGCACAAACCGTGTTGGATTTAGAGTTCCAAATACATCTATCAATATAGGAGAAAACAGAGTGAAACCTAAAAATTCAAACTGTTACTGGAAACGAACGCTTCAACATAGAAGAATGAAATTTGGGGAACCAAGTCAGGTTAGTGTACTGATCATTACCTGAAAGTATCATCCAGTTAGGGTGAAAAAATATTTGCTGAGATTTCTGGAGATCGTAATTTTTGGACGCTTGGCAACCCCTTTATATGGAAGTGTTTCTCGCCAGTCACTGCTTAGGGCTACATCAAGAGGAAACAAAACATAGAGATAGAACGTGAAACTACATTATTGTGTCAAGTTTCAAGAAGCTAGCACAAACCGTGTTGGATTTAGAGTTCCAAATACATCTATCAATATAGGAGAAAACAGAGTGAAACCTAAAAATTCAAACTGTTACTGGAAACGAACGCTTCAACATAGAAGAATGAAATTTGGGGAACCAAGTCAGCTTAGTGTACTGATCATTACCTGAAAGTATCATCCAGTTTGGGTGAAAAAATATTTGCTGAGATTTCTCGAGATTCGTAATTTTTGGAATCTTGGCAACCCGTTTCCATGAAAGTGTTTCTCGCCAGTCACTGCTAAGGGCTACATCAAGAGGAAACAAAACATAGAGACAGAACATGAAACTACTTTATTGTGTCAAGTTTCAAGAAGCTAGCACAAACCGTGTTGGATTTAGAGTTCCAAATATATCTATCAATATAGAAGAAAACAGAATGAAACCTAAAAATTCAAACTGTTACAGGAAATGAACGCTTCAACATAGAAGAATGAAGTTTCGGGAACCAAGTCGCCTTAGTGTACTGATCATTACCTGAAACTATCATCAAGTTTGGGTGAAAAAATATTTGCTGAGATTTCTGGAGATTTGTAATTTTTGGATGCTTGGCAACCCCTTTCCATGAAAGTGTTTCTCGCCAGTCACTGCTTAGGGCTACATCAAGAGGAAACAAAACATAGAGATAGAACGTGAAACTACTTTATTGTGTCAAGTTTCAAGAAGCTAGCACAAACCGTGTTGGATTTAGAGTTCCAAATACATCTATCAATATAGGAGAAAACAGAGTGAAACCTAAAAATTCAAACTGTTACTGGAAACGAACGCTTCAACATAGAAGAATGAAATTTGGGGAACCAAGTCAGCTTAGTGTACTGATCATTACCTGAAAGTATCATCCAGTTTGGGTGAAAAAATATTTGCTGAGATTTCTGGAGATTCGTAATTTTTGGACGCTTGGCAACCCCTTTATATGGAAGTGTTTCTCGCCAGTCACTGCTTAGGGCTACATCAAGAGGAAACAAAACAGAGAGATAGAACGTGAAACTACACTATTGTGTCAAGTTTAAAGAAGCTAGCACAAACCGTGTTGTATTTAGTGTTCCAAACACATCTATCAATATAGGAGAAAACATTGTGAAACCAAAAATTCAAACTGTTACTGGAAACGAACGATTCAACATAGAGGAACGAAATTTGGTGAACCAAGTGGGCTTAGTGTTCTGATCATTACCTGAAAGTATCATCCAGTTTGGGTGAAAAAATATTTGCAGACATTTTTGGAGGTTCGTAATTCTTGGAAGCTTAGCAACCCCTTTCCTTGAAAGTGTTTATCGCCAGTCACTGCTTAGGGCTACATCAAGAGGAAACAAAACATAGAGATAGAACGTGAAACTACTTTATTGTGTCAAGTTTCAAGAAGCTAGCACAAACCGTGTTGGATTTAGAGTTCCAAATACATCTATCAATATAGGAGAAAACAGAGTGAAACCTAAAAATTCAAGCTGTTACTGGAAACGAACGCTTCAACATAGAAGAATGAAATTTGGGGAACCAAGTCAGCTTAGTGTACTGATCATTACCTGAAAGTATCATCCAGTTTGGGTGAAAAAATATTTGCTGAGATTTCTGGAGATTCGTAATTTTTGGACGCTTGGCAACCCCTTTATATGGAAGTGTTTCTCGCCAGTCACTCCTTAGGGCTACATCAAGAGGAAACAAAACATAGAGATAGAACGTGAAACTACATTATTGTGTCAAGTTTCAAGAAGCTAGCACAAACCGTGTTGTATTTAGAGTTCCAAATACATCTATCAATATAGGAGAAAACAGAGTGAAACCGAAAAATTCAAACTGTTACTGGAAATGAACGCTTCAACATAGAAGAACGAAATTTGGTGAACCAAGTGTACTTAGTGTTCTGATCATTACCTGAAAGTATCATCCAGTTTGGGTGAAAAAATATTTGCTGAGATTTCTGGAGGTTCGTAATTCTTGGAAGCTTGGCAACCCCTTTCCTTGAAAGTGTTTATCGCCAGTCACTGCTTAGGGCTACATCAAGAGGAAACAAAAAATAGAGATAGAACGTGAAACTACTTTATTGTGTCAAGTTTCAAGAAGGTAGCACAAACCGTGTTGTATTTAGTGTTCCAAATACATCTATCAATATAGGAGAAAACAGAGTGAAACCTAAAAATTCAAACTGTTACTGGAAACGAACGCTTCAACATAGAAGAATGAAATTTGGGGAACCAAGTCAGGTTAGAGTACTGATCATTACCTGAAAGTATCATCCAGTTAGGGTGAAAAAATATTTGCTGAGATTTCTGGAGATAGTAATTTTTGGACGCTTGGCAACCCCTTTATACGGAAGTGTTTCTCGCCAGTCACTGCTTAAGGCTACATCAAGAGTAAACAAAACATAGAGATAGTACGTGAAACTACATTATTGTGTCAAGTTTCAAGAAGCTAGCACAAACCGTGTTGGATTTAGAGTTCCAAATACATCTATCAATATAGGAGAAAACAGAGTGAAACCTAAAAATTCAAACTGTTACTGGAAACGAACGCTTCAACATAGAAGAATGAAATTTGGGGAACCAAGTCAGCTTAGTGTACTGATCATTACCTGAAAGTATCATCCAGTTTGGGTGAAAAAATATTTGCTGAGATTTCTCGAGATTCGAAATTTTTGGAATCTTGGCAACCCGTTTCCATGAAAGTGTTTCTCGCCAGTCACTGCTAAGGGCTACATCAAGAGGAAACAAAACATAGAGACAGAACATGAAACTACTTTATTGTGTCAAGTTTCAAGAAGCTAGCACAAACCGTGTTGGATTTAGAGATCCAAATACATCTATCAATATAGGAGAAAACAGAATGAAACCTAAAAATTCAAACTGTTACAGGAAATGAACGCTTCAACATAGAAGAATGAAGTTTCGGGAACCAAGTCGCCTTAGTGTACTGATCATTACCTAAAACTATCATCAAGTTTGGGTGAAAAAATATTTGCTGAGATTTCTGGAGATTTGTAATTTTTGGATGCTTGGCAACCCCTTTCCATGAAAGTGTTTCTCGCCAGTCACTGCTTAGGGCTACATCAAGAGGAAACAAAACATAGAGATAGAACGTGAAACTACTTTATTGTGTCAAGTTTCAAGAAGCTAGCACAAACCGTGTTGGATTTAGAGTTCCAAATACATCTATCAATATAGGAGAAAACAGAGTGAAACCTAAAAATTCAAACTGTTACTGGAAACGAACGCTTCAACATAGAAGAATGAAATTTGGGGAACCAAGTCAGCTTAGTGTTCTGATCATTACCTGAAAGTATCATCCAGTTTGGGTGAAAAAATATTTGCTGAGATTTCTGGAGATTCGTAATTTTTGGACGCTTGGCAACCCCTTTATATGGAAGTGTTTCTCGCCAGTCACTGCTTAGGGCTACATCAAGAGGAAACAAAATAGAGATAGAACGTGAAACTACATTATTGTGTCAAGTTTCAAGAAGCTAGCACAAACCGTGTTGGATTTAGAGTTCCAATTACATCTATCAATATAGGAGAAAACAGAGTGAAACCTAAAAATTCAAACTGTTACTGGAAACGAACGCTTCAACATATAAGAATGAAATTTGGGGAACCAAGTCAGCTTCGTGTACTGATCATTACCTGAAAGTATCATCCAGTTTGGGTGAAAAAATATTTGCTGAGATTTCTGGAGATTCGTAATTTTTGGAAGCTTGGCAACCCGTTTCCATGAAAGTGTTTCTCGCCAGTCACTGCTAAGGGCTACATCAAGAGGAAACAAAACATAGAGACAGAACGTGAAACTACTTTATTGTGTCAAGTTTCAAGAAGCTAGCACAAACCGTGTTGGATTTAGAGTTCCAAATACAACTATCAATATAGGAGAAAACAGAATGAAACCTAAAAATTCAAAATGTTACTGGAAATGAACACTTCAACATTGAAGACCGAAGTTTCGGGAACCAAGTCGCCTTAGTGTACTGATCATTACCTGAAACTATCATCAAGTTTGGGTGAAAAAATATTTGCTGAGATTTCTGGAGATTCGTAATTTTTGGATGCTTGGCAACCCCTTTCCATGAAAGTGTTTCTCGCCAGTCACTGCTTAGGGCTACATCAAGAGGAAACAAAACATAGAGATAGAACTTGAAACTACTTTATTGTGTCAAGTTTCAAGAAGCTAGCACAAACCGTGTTGTATTTAGAGTTCCAAATACATCTATCAATATAGGAGAAAACAGAGTGAAACCTAAAAATTCAAACTGTTACTGGAAACGAACGCTTCAACATAGAAGAATGAAATTTGGGGAACCCAGTCAGCTTAGTGTACTGATCATTACCTGAAAGTATCATCCAGTTTGGGTGAAAAAATATTTGCTGAGATTTCTGGAGATTCGTAATTTTTGGACGCTTGGCAACCCCTTTATATGGAAGTGTTTCTCGCCAGTCACTGCTTAGGGCTACATCAAGAGGAAACATAACAGAGAGATAGAACGTGAAACTACATTATTGTGTCAAGTTTCAAGAAGCTAGCACAAACCGTGTTGGATTTAGATTTCCAAATACATCTATCAATATAGGAGAAAACAGAGTGAAACCTAAAAATTCAAACTGTTACTGGAAACGAACGCTTCAACATAGAAGAATGAAATTTGGGGAACCAAGTCAGCTTAGTGTACTGATCATTACCTGAAAGTATCATCCAGTTTGGGTGAAAAAATATTTGCTGAGATTTCTGGAGATTCGTAATTTTTGGACGCTTGTCAACCCCTTTATATGGAAGTGTTTCTCGCCAGTAACTGCTTAGGGCTACATCAAGAGGAAACAAAACATAGAGATAGAACGTGAAACTACATTATTGTGTCAAGTTTCAAGAAGCTAGCACAAACCGTGTTGGATTTAGAGTTCCAAATACATCTATCAATATAGGAGAAAACATTGTGAAACCGAAAAATTCAAACTGTTACCGGAAACGAACGATTCAACATAGAAGAACGAAATTTGGTGAACCAAGTGGGCTTAGTGTTCTGATCATTACCTGAAAGTATCATCCAGTTTGGGTGAAAAAATATTTGCAGACATTTTTGGAGGTTCGTAATTCTTGGAAGCTTAGCAACCCCTTTCCTTGAAAGTGTTTATCGCCAGTCACTGCTTAGGGCTACATCAAGAGGAAACAAAACATAGAGATAGAACGTGAAACTACTTTATTGTGTCAAGTTTCAAGAAGCTAGCACAAACCGTGTTGGATTTAGAGTTCCAAATACATCTATCAATATAGGAGAAAACAGAGTGAAACCTAAAAATTCAAGCTGTTACTGGAAACGAACGCTTCAACATAGAAGAATGAAATTTGGGGAACCAAGTCAGCTTAGTGTACTGATCATTACCTGAAAGTATCATCCAGTTTGGGTGAAAAAATATTTGCTGAGATTTCTGGAGATTCGTAATTTTTGGACGCTTGGCAACCCCTTTATATGGAAGTGTTTCTCGCCAGTCACTCCTTAGGGCTACATCAAGAGGAAACAAAACATAGAGATAGAACGTGAAACTACATTATTGTGTCAAGTTTCAAGAAGCTAGCACAAACCGTGTTGTATTTAGAGTTCCAAATACATCTATCAATATAGGAGAAAACAGAGTGAAACCGAAAAATTCAAACTGTTACTGGAAACGAACGCTTCAACATAGAAGAACGAAATTTGGTGAACCAAGTGTACTTAGTGTTCTGATCATTACCTGAAAGTATCATCCAGTTTGGGTGAAAAAATATTTGCTGAGATTTCTGGAGGTTCGTAATTCTTGGAAGCTTGGCAACCCCTTTCCTTGAAAGTGTTTATCGCCAGTCACTGCTTAGGGCTACATCAAGAGGAAACAAAAAATAGAGATAGAACGTGAAACTACTTTATTGTGTCAAGTTTCAAGAAGCTAGCACAAACCGTGTTGTATTTAGAGTTCCAAATACATCTATCAATATAGGAGAAAACAGAGTGAAACCTAAAAATTCAAACTGTTACTGGAAACGAACGCTTCAACATAGAAGAATGAAATTTGGGGAACCAAGTCAGGTTAGAGTACTGATCATTACCTGAAAGTATCATCCAGTTAGGGTGAAAAAATATTTGCTGAGATTTCTGGAGATAGTAATTTTTGGACGCTTGGCAACCCCTTTATACGGAAGTGTTTCTCGCCAGTCACTGCTTAGGGCTACATCAAGAGTAAACAAAACATAGAGATAGTACGTGAAACTACATTATTGTGTCAAGTTTCAAGAAGCTAGCACAAACCGTGTTGGATTTAGAGTTCCAAATACATCTATCAATATAGGAGAAAACAGAGTGAAACCTAAAAATTCAAACTGTTACTGGAAACGAACGCTTCAACATAGAAGAATGAAATTTGGGGAACCAAGTCAGCTTAGTGTACTGATCATTACCTGAAAGTATCATCCAGTTTGGGTGAAAAAATATTTGCTGAGATTTCTGGAGATTCGTAATTTTTGGACGCTTGGCAACCCCTTTATATGGAAGTGTTTCTCGCCAGTCACTGCTTAGGGCTACATCAAGAGGAAACATAACAGAGAGATAGAACGTGAAACTACATTATTGTGTCAAGTTTCAAGAAGCTAGCACAAACCGTGTTGGATTTAGAGTTCCAAATACATCTATCAATATAGGAGAAAACAGAGTGAAACCTAAAAATTCAAACTGTTACTGGAAATGAACGCTTCAACATAGAAGGACGAAGTTGCGGAAACCAAGTCGCCTTAGTGTACTGATCATTACCTGAAAGTATCATCCAGTTTGGGTGAAAAAATATTTGCTGAGATTTCTAGAGATTCGTAATTTTTGGAAGCTTGGCAACCCCTTTCCATGAAAGTGTTTATCGCCAGTCACTGCTTAGGGGAACATCAAGAGGAAACAAAACATAGAGATAGAACGTGAAACTACATTATTGTGTCAAGTTTCAAGAAGCTAGCACAAACCGTGTTGGATTTAGAGTTCCAAATACATCTATCAATATAGGAGAAAACAGAGTGAAACCTAAAAATTCAAACTGTTACTGGAAACGAACGCTTCAACATAGAAGAATGAAATTTGGGGAACCAAGTCAGCTTAGTGTACTGATCATTACCTGAAAGTATCATCCAGTTTGGGTGAAAAAATATTTGCTGAGATTTCTGGAGATTCGTAATTTTTGGAATCTTGGCAACCCGTTTCCATGAAAGTGTTTCTCGCCAGTCACTGCTAAGGGCTACATCAAGAGGAAACAAAACATAGAGACAGAACATGAAACTACTTTATTGTGTCAAGTTTCAAGAAGCTAGCACAAACCGTGTTGGATTTAGAGTTCCAAATACATCTATCAATATAGAAGAAAACAGAATGAAACCTAAAAATTCAAACTGTTACAGGAAATGAACGCTTCAACATAGAAGAATGAAGTTTCGGGAACCAAGTCGCCTTAGTGTACTGATCATTACCTGAAACTATCATCAAGTTTGGGTGAAAAAATATTTGCTGAGATTTCTGGAGATTCGTAATTTTTGGATGCTTGGCAACCCCTTTCCATGAAAGTGTTTCTCGCCAGTCACTGCTTAGGGCTACATCAAGAGGAAACAAAACATAGAGATAGAACGTGAAACTACTTTATTGTGTCAAGTTTCAAGAAGCTAGCACAAACCGTGTTGGATTTAGAGTTCCAAATACATCTATCAATATAGGAGAAAACAGAGTGAAACCTAAAAATTCAAACTGTTACTGGAAACGAACGCTTCAACATAGAAGAATGAAATTTGGGGAACCAAGTCAGCTTAGTGTACTGATCATTACCTGAAAGTATCATCCAGTTTGGGTGAAAAAATATTTGCTGAGATTTCTGGAGATTCGTAATTTTTGGACGCTTGGCAACCCCTTTATATGGAAGTGTTTCTCGCCAGTCACTGCTTAGGGCTACATCAAGAGGAAACATAACAGAGAGATAGAACGTGAAACTACATTATTGTGTCAAGTTTCAAGAAGCTAGCACAAACCGTGTTGGATTTAGATTTCCAAATACATCTATCAATATAGGAGAAAACAGAGTGAAACCTAAAAATTCAAACTGTTACTGGAAACGAACGCTTCAACATAGAAGAATGAAATTTGGGGAACCAAGTCAGCTTAGTGTACTGATCATTACCTGAAAGTATCATCCAGTTTGGGTGAAAAAATATTTGCTGAGATTTCTGGAGATTCGTAATTTTTGGAAGCTTGGCAACCCGTTTCCATGAAAGTGTTTCTCGCCAGTCACTGCTAAGGGCTACATCAAGAGGAAACAAAACATAGAGACAGAACGTGAAACTACTTTATTGTGTCAAGTTTCAAGAAGCTAGCACAAACCGTGTTGGATTTAGAGTTCCAAATACAACTATCAATATAGGAGAAAACAGAATGAAACCTAAAAATTCAAAATGTTACTGGAAATGAACACTTCAACATTGAAGACCGAAGTTTCGGGAACCAAGTCGCCTTAGTGTACTGATCATTACCTGAAACTATCATCAAGTTTGGGTGAAAAAATATTTGCTGAGATTTCTGGAGATTCGTAATTTTTGGATGCTTGGCAACCCCTTTCCATGAAAGTGTTTCTCGCCAGTCACTGCTTAGGGCTACATCAAGAGGAAACAAAACATAGAGATAGAACTTGAAACTACTTTATTGTGTCAAGTTTCAAGAAGCTAGCACAAACCGTGTTGTATTTAGAGTTCCAAATACATCTATCAATATAGGAGAAAACAGAGTGAAACCTAAAAATTCAAACTGTTACTGGAAACGAACGCTTCAACATAGAAGAATGAAATTTGGGGAACCCAGTCAGCTTAGTGTACTGATCATTACCTGAAAGTATCATCCAGTTTGGGTGAAAAAATATTTGCTGAGATTTCTGGAGATTCGTAATTTTTGGACGCTTGGCAACCCCTTTATATGGAAGTGTTTCTCGCCAGTCACTGCTTAGGGCTACATCAAGAGGAAACATAACAGAGAGATAGAACGTGAAACTACATTATTGTGTCAAGTTTCAAGAAGCTAGCACAAACCGTGTTGGATTTAGATTTCCAAATACATCTATCAATATAGGAGAAAACAGAGTGAAACCTAAAAATTCAAACTGTTACTGGAAACGAACGCTTCAACATAGAAGAATGAAATTTGGGGAACCAAGTCAGCTTAGTGTACTGATCATTACCTGAAAGTATCATCCAGTTTGGGTGAAAAAATATTTGCTGAGATTTCTGGAGATTCGTAATTTTTGGACGCTTGTCAACCCCTTTATATGGAAGTGTTTCTCGCCAGTAACTGCTTAGGGCTACATCAAGAGGAAACAAAACATAGAGATAGAACGTGAAACTACATTATTGTGTCAAGTTTCAAGAAGCTAGCACAAACCGTGTTGGATTTAGAGTTCCAAATACATCTATCAATATAGGAGAAAACATTGTGAAACCGAAAAATTCAAACTGTTACCGGAAACGAACGATTCAACATAGAAGAACGAAATTTGGTGAACCAAGTGGGCTTAGTGTTCTGATCATTACCTGAAAGTATCATCCAGTTTGGGTGAAAAAATATTTGCAGACATTTTTGGAGGTTCGTAATTCTTGGAAGCTTAGCAACCCCTTTCCTTGAAAGTGTTTATCGCCAGTCACTGCTTAGGGCTACATCAAGAGGAAACAAAACATAGAGATAGAACGTGAAACTACTTTATTGTGTCAAGTTTCAAGAAGCTAGCACAAACCGTGTTGGATTTAGAGTTCCAAATACATCTATCAATATAGGAGAAAACAGAGTGAAACCTAAAAATTCAAGCTGTTACTGGAAACGAACGCTTCAACATAGAAGAACGAAATTTGGTGAACCAAGTGTACTTAGTGTTCTGATCATTACCTGAAAGTATCATCCAGTTTGGGTGAAAAAATATTTGCTGAGATTTCTGGAGGTTCGTAATTCTTGGAAGCTTGGCAACCCCTTTCCTTGAAAGTGTTTATCGCCAGTCACTGCTTAGGGCTACATCAAGAGGAAACAAAAAATAGAGATAGAACGTGAAACTACTTTATTGTGTCAAGTTTCAAGAAGCTAGCACAAACCGTGTTGTATTTAGAGTTCCAAATACATCTATCAATATAGGAGAAAACAGAGTGAAACCTAAAAATTCAAACTGTTACTGGAAACGAACGCTTCAACATAGAAGAATGAAATTTGGGGAACCAAGTCAGGTTAGAGTACTGATCATTACCTGAAAGTATCATCCAGTTAGGGTGAAAAAATATTTGCTGAGATTTCTGGAGATAGTAATTTTTGGACGCTTGGCAACCCCTTTATACGGAAGTGTTTCTCGCCAGTCACTGCTTAGGGCTACATCAAGAGTAAACAAAACATAGAGATAGTACGTGAAACTACATTATTGTGTCAAGTTTCAAGAAGCTAGCACAAACCGTGTTGGATTTAGAGTTCCAAATACATCTATCAATATAGGAGAAAACAGAGTGAAACCTAAAAATTCAAACTGTTACTGGAAACGAACGCTTCAACATAGAAGAATGAAATTTGGGGAACCAAGTCAGCTTAGTGTACTGATCATTACCTGAAAGTATCATCCAGTTTGGGTGAAAAAATATTTGCTGAGATTTCTGGAGATTCGTAATTTTTGGACGCTTGGCAACCCCTTTATATGGAAGTGTTTCTCGCCAGTCACTGCTTAGGGCTACATCAAGAGGAAACATAACAGAGAGATAGAACGTGAAACTACATTATTGTGTCAAGTTTCAAGAAGCTAGCACAAACCGTGTTGGATTTAGAGTTCCAAATACATCTATCAATATAGGAGAAAACAGAGTGAAACCTAAAAATTCAAACTGTTACTGGAAATGAACGCTTCAACATAGAAGGACGAAGTTGCGGAAACCAAGTCGCCTTAGTGTACTGATCATTACCTGAAAGTATCATCCAGTTTGGGTGAAAAAATATTTGCTGAGATTTCTAGAGATTCGTAATTTTTGGAAGCTTGGCAACCCCTTTCCATGAAAGTGTTTATCGCCAGTCACTGCTTAGGGGAACATCAAGAGGAAACAAAACATAGAGATAGAACGTGAAACTACATTATTGTGTCAAGTTTCAAGAAGCTAGCACAAACCGTGTTGGATTTAGAGTTCCAAATACATCTATCAATATAGGAGAAAACAGAGTGAAACCTAAAAATTCAAACTGTTACTGGAAACGAACGCTTCAACATAGAAGAATGAAATTTGGGGAACCAAGTCAGCTTAGTGTACTGATCATTACCTGAAAGTATCATCCAGTTTGGGTGAAAAAATATTTGCTGAGATTTCTGGAGATTCGTAATTTTTGGAATCTTGGCAACCCGTTTCCATGAAAGTGTTTCTCGCCAGTCACTGCTAAGGGCTACATCAAGAGGAAACAAAACATAGAGACAGAACATGAAACTACTTTATTGTGTCAAGTTTCAAGAAGCTAGCACAAACCGTGTTGGATTTAGAGTTCCAAATACATCTATCAATATAGAAGAAAACAGAATGAAACCTAAAAATTCAAACTGTTACAGGAAATGAACGCTTCAACATAGAAGAATGAAGTTTCGGGAACCAAGTCGCCTTAGTGTACTGATCATTACCTGAAACTATCATCAAGTTTGGGTGAAAAAATATTTGCTGAGATTTCTGGAGATTCGTAATTTTTGGATGCTTGGCAACCCCTTTCCATGAAAGTGTTTCTCGCCAGTCACTGCTTAGGGCTACATCAAGAGGAAACAAAACATAGAGATAGAACGTGAAACTACTTTATTGTGTCAAGTTTCAAGAAGCTAGCACAAACCGTGTTGGATTTAGAGTTCCAAATACATCTATCAATATAGGAGAAAACAGAGTGAAACCTAAAAATTCAAACTGTTACTGGAAACGAACGCTTCAACATAGAAGAATGAAATTTGGGGAACCAAGTCAGCTTAGTGTACTGATCATTACCTGAAAGTATCATCCAGTTTGGGTGAAAAAATATTTGCTGAGATTTCTGGAGATTCGTAATTTTTGGACGGTTGTCAACCCCTTTATATGGAAGTGTTTCTCGCCAGTAACTGCTTAGGGCTACATCAAGAGGAAACAAAACATAGAGATAGAACGTGAAACTACATTATTGTGTCAAGTTTCAAGAAGCTAGCACAAACCGTGTTGGATTTAGAGTTCCAAATACATCTATCAATATAGAGAAAACAGAGTGAAACCTAAAAATTCAAACTGTTACTGGAAATGAACGCTTCAACATAGAAGGACGAAGTTGCGGAAACCAAGTCGCCTTAGTGTACTGATCATTACCTGAAAGTATCATCCAGTTTGGGTGAAAAAATATTTGCTGAGATTTCTAGAGATTCGTAATTTTTGGAAGCTTGGCAACCCCTTTCCATGAAAGTGTTTATCGCCAGTCACTGCTTAGGGGAACATCAAGAGGAAACAAAACATAGAGATAGAACGTGAAACTACATTATTGTGTCAAGTTTCAAGAAGCTAGCACAAACCGTGTTGGATTTAGAGTTCCAAATACATCTATCAATATAGGAGAAAACAGAGTGAAACCTAAAAATTCAAACTGTTACTGGAAACGAACGCTTCAACATAGAAGAATGAAATTTGGGGAACCAAGTCAGGTTAGTGTACTGATCATTACCTGAAAGTATCATCCAGTTAGGGTGAAAAAATATTTGCTGAGATTTCTGGAGATCGTAATTTTTGGACGCTTGGCAACCCCTTTATATGGAAGTGTTTCTCGCCAGTCACTGCTTAGGGCTACATCAAGAGGAAACAAAACATAGAGATAGAACGTGAAACTACATTATTGTGTCAAGTTTCAAGAAGCTAGCACAAACCGTGTTGGATTTAGAGTTCCAAATACATCTATCAATATAGGAGAAAACAGAGTGAAACCTAAAAATTCAAACTGTTACTGGAAACGAACGCTTCAACATAGAAGAATGAAATTTGGGGAACCAAGTCAGCTTAGTGTACTGATCATTACCTGAAAGTATCATCCAGTTTGGGTGAAAAAATATTTGCTGAGATTTCTCGAGATTCGTAATTTTTGGAATCTTGGCAACCCGTTTCCATGAAAGTGTTTCTCGCCAGTCACTGCTAAGGGCTACATCAAGAGGAAACAAAACATAGAGACAGAACATGAAACTACTTTATTGTGTCAAGTTTCAAGAAGCTAGCACAAACCGTGTTGGATTTAGAGTTCCAAATACATCTATCAATATAGAAGAAAACAGAATGAAACCTAAAAATTCAAACTGTTACAGGAAATGAACGCTTCAACATAGAAGAATGAAGTTTCGGGAACCAAGTCGCCTTAGTGTACTGATCATTACCTGAAACTATCATCAAGTTTGGGTGAAAAAATATTTGCTGAGATTTCTGGAGATTTGTAATTTTTGGATGCTTGGCAACCCCTTTCCATGAAAGTGTTTCTCGCCAGTCACTGCTTAGGGCTACATCAAGAGGAAACAAAACATAGAGATAGAACGTGAAACTACTTTATTGTGTCAAGTTTCAAGAAGCTAGCACAAACCGTGTTGGATTTAGAGTTCCAAATACATCTATCAATATAGGAGAAAACAGAGTGAAACCTAAAAATTCAAACTGTTACTGGAAACGAACGCTTCAACATAGAAGAATGAAATTTGGGGAACCAAGTCAGCTTAGTGTACTGATCATTACCTGAAAGTATCATCCAGTTTGGGTGAAAAAATATTTGCTGAGATTTCTGGAGATTCGTAATTTTTGGACGCTTGGCAACCCCTTTATATGGAAGTGTTTCTCGCCAGTCACTGCTTAGGGCTACATCAAGAGGAAACAAAACAGAGAGATAGAACGTGAAACTACATTATTGTGTCAAGTTTAAAGAAGCTAGCACAAACCGTGTTGTATTTAGTGTTCCAAACACATCTATCAATATAGGAGAAAACATTGTGAAACCAAAAATTCAAACTGTTACTGGAAACGAACGATTCAACATAGAGGAACGAAATTTGGTGAACCAAGTGGGCTTAGTGTTCTGATCATTACCTGAAAGTATCATCCAGTTTGGGTGAAAAAATATTTGCAGACATTTTTGGAGGTTCGTAATTCTTGGAAGCTTAGCAACCCCTTTCCTTGAAAGTGTTTATCGCCAGTCACTGCTTAGGGCTACATCAAGAGGAAACAAAACATAGAGATAGAACGTGAAACTACTTTATTGTGTCAAGTTTCAAGAAGCTAGCACAAACCGTGTTGGATTTAGAGTTCCAAATACATCTATCAATATAGGAGAAAACAGAGTGAAACCTAAAAATTCAAGCTGTTACTGGAAACGAACGCTTCAACATAGAAGAATGAAATTTGGGGAACCAAGTCAGCTTAGTGTACTGATCATTACCTGAAAGTATCATCCAGTTTGGGTGAAAAAATATTTGCTGAGATTTCTGGAGATTCGTAATTTTTGGACGCTTGGCAACCCCTTTATATGGAAGTGTTTCTCGCCAGTCACTCCTTAGGGCTACATCAAGAGGAAACAAAACATAGAGATAGAACGTGAAACTACATTATTGTGTCAAGTTTCAAGAAGCTAGCACAAACCGTGTTGTATTTAGAGTTCCAAATACATCTATCAATATAGGAGAAAACAGAGTGAAACCGAAAAATTCAAACTGTTACTGGAAATGAACGCTTCAACATAGAAGAACGAAATTTGGTGAACCAAGTGTACTTAGTGTTCTGATCATTACCTGAAAGTATCATCCAGTTTGGGTGAAAAAATATTTGCTGAGATTTCTGGAGGTTCGTAATTCTTGGAAGCTTGGCAACCCCTTTCCTTGAAAGTGTTTATCGCCAGTCACTGCTTAGGGCTACATCAAGAGGAAACAAAAAATAGAGATAGAACGTGAAACTACTTTATTGTGTCAAGTTTCAAGAAGGTAGCACAAACCGTGTTGTATTTAGTGTTCCAAATACATCTATCAATATAGGAGAAAACAGAGTGAAACCTAAAAATTCAAACTGTTACTGGAAACGAACGCTTCAACATAGAAGAATGAAATTTGGGGAACCAAGTCAGGTTAGAGTACTGATCATTACCTGAAAGTATCATCCAGTTAGGGTGAAAAAATATTTGCTGAGATTTCTGGAGATAGTAATTTTTGGACGCTTGGCAACCCCTTTATACGGAAGTGTTTCTCGCCAGTCACTGCTTAAGGCTACATCAAGAGTAAACAAAACATAGAGATAGTACGTGAAACTACATTATTGTGTCAAGTTTCAAGAAGCTAGCACAAACCGTGTTGGATTTAGAGTTCCAAATACATCTATCAATATAGGAGAAAACAGAGTGAAACCTAAAAATTCAAACTGTTACTGGAAACGAACGCTTCAACATAGAAGAATGAAATTTGGGGAACCAAGTCAGCTTAGTGTACTGATCATTACCTGAAAGTATCATCCAGTTTGGGTGAAAAAATATTTGCTGAGATTTCTCGAGATTCGAAATTTTTGGAATCTTGGCAACCCGTTTCCATGAAAGTGTTTCTCGCCAGTCACTGCTAAGGGCTACATCAAGAGGAAACAAAACATAGAGACAGAACATGAAACTACTTTATTGTGTCAAGTTTCAAGAAGCTAGCACAAACCGTGTTGGATTTAGAGATCCAAATACATCTATCAATATAGGAGAAAACAGAATGAAACCTAAAAATTCAAACTGTTACAGGAAATGAACGCTTCAACATAGAAGAATGAAGTTTCGGGAACCAAGTCGCCTTAGTGTACTGATCATTACCTAAAACTATCATCAAGTTTGGGTGAAAAAATATTTGCTGAGATTTCTGGAGATTTGTAATTTTTGGATGCTTGGCAACCCCTTTCCATGAAAGTGTTTCTCGCCAGTCACTGCTTAGGGCTACATCAAGAGGAAACAAAACATAGAGATAGAACGTGAAACTACTTTATTGTGTCAAGTTTCAAGAAGCTAGCACAAACCGTGTTGGATTTAGAGTTCCAAATACATCTATCAATATAGGAGAAAACAGAGTGAAACCTAAAAATTCAAACTGTTACTGGAAACGAACGCTTCAACATAGAAAAATGAAATTTGGGGAACCAAGTCAGCTTAGTGTTCTGATCATTACCTGAAAGTATCATCCAGTTTGGGTGAAAAAATATTTGCTGAGATTTCTGGAGATTCGTAATTTTTGGACGCTTGGCAACCCCTTTATATGGAAGTGTTTCTCGCCAGTCACTGCTTAGGGCTACATCAAGAGGAAACAAAATAGAGATAGAACGTGAAACTACATTATTGTGTCAAGTTTCAAGAAGCTAGCACAAACCGTGTTGGATTTAGAGTTCCAATTACATCTATCAATATAGGAGAAAACAGAGTGAAACCTAAAAATTCAAACTGTTACTGGAAACGAACGCTTCAACATATAAGAATGAAATTTGGGGAACCAAGTCAGCTTCGTGTACTGATCATTACCTGAAAGTATCATCCAGTTTGGGTGAAAAAATATTTGCTGAGATTTCTGGAGATTCGTAATTTTTGGAAGCTTGGCAACCCGTTTCCATGAAAGTGTTTCTCGCCAGTCACTGCTAAGGGCTACATCAAGAGGAAACAAAACATAGAGACAGAACGTGAAACTACTTTATTGTGTCAAGTTTCAAGAAGCTAGCACAAACCGTGTTGGATTTAGAGTTCCAAATACAACTATCAATATAGGAGAAAACAGAATGAAACCTAAAAATTCAAAATGTTACTGGAAATGAACACTTCAACATTGAAGACCGAAGTTTCGGGAACCAAGTCGCCTTAGTGTACTGATCATTACCTGAAACTATCATCAAGTTTGGGTGAAAAAATATTTGCTGAGATTTCTGGAGATTCGTAATTTTTGGATGCTTGGCAACCCCTTTCCATGAAAGTGTTTCTCGCCAGTCACTGCTTAGGGCTACATCAAGAGGAAACAAAACATAGAGATAGAACTTGAAACTACTTTATTGTGTCAAGTTTCAAGAAGCTAGCACAAACCGTGTTGTATTTAGAGTTCCAAATACATCTATCAATATAGGAGAAAACAGAGTGAAACCTAAAAATTCAAACTGTTACTGGAAACGAACGCTTCAACATAGAAGAATGAAATTTGGGGAACCCAGTCAGCTTAGTGTACTGATCATTACCTGAAAGTATCATCCAGTTTGGGTGAAAAAATATTTGCTGAGATTTCTGGAGATTCGTAATTTTTGGACGCTTGGCAACCCCTTTATATGGAAGTGTTTCTCGCCAGTCACTGCTTAGGGCTACATCAAGAGGAAACATAACAGAGAGATAGAACGTGAAACTACATTATTGTGTCAAGTTTCAAGAAGCTAGCACAAACCGTGTTGGATTTAGATTTCCAAATACATCTATCAATATAGGAGAAAACAGAGTGAAACCTAAAAATTCAAACTGTTACTGGAAACGAACGCTTCAACATAGAAGAATGAAATTTGGGGAACCAAGTCAGCTTAGTGTACTGATCATTACCTGAAAGTATCATCCAGTTTGGGTGAAAAAATATTTGCTGAGATTTCTGGAGATTCGTAATTTTTGGACGCTTGTCAACCCCTTTATATGGAAGTGTTTCTCGCCAGTAACTGCTTAGGGCTACATCAAGAGGAAACAAAACATAGAGATAGAACGTGAAACTACATTATTGTGTCAAGTTTCAAGAAGCTAGCACAAACCGTGTTGGATTTAGAGTTCCAAATACATCTATCAATATAGGAGAAAACATTGTGAAACCGAAAAATTCAAACTGTTACCGGAAACGAACAATTCAACATAGAAGAACGAAATTTGGTGAACCAAGTGGGCTTAGTGTTCTGATCATTACCTGAAAGTATCATCCAGTTTGGGTGAAAAAATATTTGCAGACATTTTTGGAGGTTCGTAATTCTTGGAAGCTTAGCAACCCCTTTCCTTGAAAGTGTTTATCGCCAGTCACTGCTTAGGGCTACATCAAGAGGAAACAAAACATAGAGATAGAACGTGAAACTACTTTATTGTGTCAAGTTTCAAGAAGCTAGCACAAACCGTGTTGGATTTAGAGTTCCAAATACATCTATCAATATAGGAGAAAACAGAGTGAAACCTAAAAATTCAAGCTGTTACTGGAAACGAACGCTTCAACATAGAAGAATGAAATTTGGGGAACCAAGTCAGCTTAGTGTACTGATCATTACCTGAAAGTATCATCCAGTTTGGGTGAAAAAATATTTGCTGAGATTTCTGGAGATTCGTAATTTTTGGACGCTTGGCAACCCCTTTATATGGAAGTGTTTCTCGCCAGTCACTCCTTAGGGCTACATCAAGAGGAAACAAAACATAGAGATAGAACGTGAAACTACATTATTGTGTCAAGTTTCAAGAAGCTAGCACAAACCGTGTTGTATTTAGAGTTCCAAATACATCTATCAATATAGGAGAAAACAGAGTGAAACCGAAAAATTCAAACTGTTACTGGAAACGAACGCTTCAACATAGAAGAACGAAATTTGGTGAACCAAGTGTACTTAGTGTTCTGATCATTACCTGAAAGTATCATCCAGTTTGGGTGAAAAAATATTTGCTGAGATTTCTGGAGGTTCGTAATTCTTGGAAGCTTGGCAACCCCTTTCCTTGAAAGTGTTTATCGCCAGTCACTGCTTAGGGCTACATCAAGAGGAAACAAAAAATAGAGATAGAACGTGAAACTACTTTATTGTGTCAAGTTTCAAGAAGCTAGCACAAACCGTGTTGTATTTAGAGTTCCAAATACATCTATCAATATAGGAGAAAACAGAGTGAAACCTAAAAATTCAAACTGTTACTGGAAACGAACGCTTCAACATAGAAGAATGAAATTTGGGGAACCAAGTCAGGTTAGAGTACTGATCATTACCTGAAAGTATCATCCAGTTAGGGTGAAAAAATATTTGCTGAGATTTCTGGAGATAGTAATTTTTGGACGCTTGGCAACCCCTTTATACGGAAGTGTTTCTCGCCAGTCACTGCTTAGGGCTACATCAAGAGTAAACAAAACATAGAGATAGTACGTGAAACTACATTATTGTGTCAAGTTTCAAGAAGCTAGCACAAACCGTGTTGGATTTAGAGTTCCAAATACATCTATCAATATAGGAGAAAACAGAGTGAAACCTAAAAATTCAAACTGTTACTGGAAACGAACGCTTCAACATAGAAGAATGAAATTTGGGGAACCAAGTCAGCTTAGTGTACTGATCATTACCTGAAAGTATCATCCAGTTTGGGTGAAAAAATATTTGCTGAGATTTCTGGAGATTCGTAATTTTTGGACGCTTGGCAACCCCTTTATATGGAAGTGTTTCTCGCCAGTCACTGCTTAGGGCTACATCAAGAGGAAACATAACAGAGAGATAGAACGTGAAACTACATTATTGTGTCAAGTTTCAAGAAGCTAGCACAAACCGTGTTGGATTTAGAGTTCCAAATACATCTATCAATATAGGAGAAAACAGAGTGAAACCTAAAAATTCAAACTGTTACTGGAAATGAACGCTTCAACATAGAAGGACGAAGTTGCGGAAACCAAGTCGCCTTAGTGTACTGATCATTACCTGAAAGTATCATCCAGTTTGGGTGAAAAAATATTTGCTGAGATTTCTAGAGATTCGTAATTTTTGGAAGCTTGGCAACCCCTTTCCATGAAAGTGTTTATCGCCAGTCACTGCTTAGGGGAACATCAAGAGGAAACAAAACATAGAGATAGAACGTGAAACTACATTATTGTGTCAAGTTTCAAGAAGCTAGCACAAACCGTGTTGGATTTAGAGTTCCAAATACATCTATCAATATAGGAGAAAACAGAGTGAAACCTAAAAATTCAAACTGTTACTGGAAACGAACGCTTCAACATAGAAGAATGAAATTTGGGGAACCAAGTCAGCTTAGTGTACTGATCATTACCTGAAAGTATCATCCAGTTTGGGTGAAAAAATATTTGCTGAGATTTCTGGAGATTCGTAATTTTTGGAATCTTGGCAACCCGTTTCCATGAAAGTGTTTCTCGCCAGTCACTGCTAAGGGCTACATCAAGAGGAAACAAAACATAGAGACAGAACATGAAACTACTTTATTGTGTCAAGTTTCAAGAAGCTAGCACAAACCGTGTTGGATTTAGAGTTCCAAATACATCTATCAATATAGAAGAAAACAGAATGAAACCTAAAAATTCAAACTGTTACAGGAAATGAACGCTTCAACATAGAAGAATGAAGTTTCGGGAACCAAGTCGCCTTAGTGTACTGATCATTACCTGAAACTATCATCAAGTTTGGGTGAAAAAATATTTGCTGAGATTTCTGGAGATTCGTAATTTTTGGATGCTTGGCAACCCCTTTCCATGAAAGTGTTTCTCGCCAGTCACTGCTTAGGGCTACATCAAGAGGAAACAAAACATAGAGATAGAACGTGAAACTACTTTATTGTGTCAAGTTTCAAGAAGCTAGCACAAACCGTGTTGGATTTAGAGTTCCAAATACATCTATCAATATAGGAGAAAACAGAGTGAAACCTAAAAATTCAAACTGTTACTGGAAACGAACGCTTCAACATAGAAGAATGAAATTTGGGGAACCAAGTCAGCTTAGTGTACTGATCATTACCTGAAAGTATCATCCAGTTTGGGTGAAAAAATATTTGCTGAGATTTCTGGAGATTCGTAATTTTTGGACGCTTGGCAACCCCTTTATATGGAAGTGTTTCTCGCCAGTCACTGCTTAGGGCTACATCAAGAGGAAACAAAACAGAGAGATAGAACGTGAAACTACATTATTGTGTCAAGTTTCAAGAAGCTAGCACAAACCGTGTTGGATTTAGAGTTCCAAATACATCTATCAATATAGGAGAAAACAGAGTGAAACCTAAAAATTCAAACTGTTACTGGAAACGAACGCTTCAACATAGAAGAATGAAATTTGGGGAACCAAGTCAGCTTAGTGTACTGATCATTACCTGAAAGTATCATCCAGTTTGGGTGAAAAAATATTTGCTGAGATTTCTGGAGATTCGTAATTTTTGGAATCTTGGCAACCCGTTTCCATGAAAGTGTTTCTCGCCAGTCACTGCTAAGGGCTACATCAAGAGGAAACAAAACATAGAGATAGAACGTGAAACTACATTATTGTGTCAAGTTTCAAGAAGCTAGCACAAACCATGTTGGATTTAGAGTTCCAAATACATCTATCAATATAGGAGAAAGCAGAGTGAAACCTAAAAATTCAAACTGTTACTGGAAATGAACGCTTCAACATAGAAGGACGAAGTTGCGGGAACCAAGTCGCCTTAGTGTACTGATCATTACCTGAAAGTATCATCCAGTTTGGGTGAAAAAATATTTGCTGAGATTTCTGGAGATACGTAATTTTTGGAAGCTTGGCAGCCCCTTTCCATGAAAGTGTTTATCGCCCGTCACTGCTTAGGGGTACATCAAGAGGAAACAAAACGTAGAGATAGAACATGAAACTACATTATTGTGTCAAGTTTAAAGAAGCTAGCACAAACCGTGTTGTATTTAGAGTTCCAAACACATCTATCAATATAGGAGAAAACATTGTGAAACCGAAAAATTCAAACTGTTACCGGAAACGAACGATTCAACATAGAAGAACGAAATTTGGTGAACCAAGTGGGCTTAGTGTTCTGATCATTACCTGAAAGTATCATCCAGTTTGGGTGAAAAAATATTTGCAGACATTTTTGGAGGTTCGTAATTCTTGGAAGCTTAGCAACCCCTTTCCTTGAAAGTGTTTATCGCCAGTCACTGCTTAGGGCTACATCAAGAGGAAACAAAACATAGAGATAGAACGTGAAACTACTTTATTGTGTCAAGTTTCAAGAAGCTAGCACAAACCGTGTTGGATTTAGAGTTCCAAATACATCTATCAATATAGGAGAAAACAGAGTGAAACCTAAAAATTCAAACTGTTACTGGAAACGAACGCTTCAACATAGAAGAATGAAATTTGGGGAACCAAGTCAGGTTAGTGTACTGATCATTACCTGAAAGTATCATCCAGTTAGGGTGAAAAAATATTTGCTGAGATTTCTGGAGATCGTAATTTTTGGACGCTTGGCAACCCCTTTATATGGAAGTGTTTCTCGCCAGTCACTGCTTAGGGCTACATCAAGAGGAAACAAAACATACAGATAGAACGTGAAACTACATTATTGTGTCAAGTTTCAAGAAGCTAGCACAAACCGTGTTGGATTTAGAGTTCCAAATACATCTATCAATATAGGAGAAAACAGAGTGAAACCTAAAAATTCAAACTGTTACTGGAAATGAACGCTTCAACATAGAAGAATGAAATTTGGGGAACCAAGTCAGCTTAGTGTACTGATCATTACCTGAAAGTATCATCCAGTTTGGTGAAAAAATATTTGCTGAGATTTCTCGAGATTCGTAATTTTTGGAATCTTGGCAACCCGTTTCCATGAAAGTGTTTCTCGCCAGTCACTGCTAAGGGCTACATCAAGAGGAAACAAAACATAGAGACAGAACATGAAACTACTTTATTGTGTCAAGTTTCAAGAAGCTAGCACAAACCGTGTTGGATTTAGAGTTCCAAATACATCTATCAATATAGAAGAAAACAGAATGAAACCTAAAAATTCAAACTGTTACAGGAAATGAACGCTTCAACATAGAAGAATGAAGTTTCGGGAACCAAGTCGCCTTAGTGTACTGATCATTACCTGAAACTATCATCAAGTTTGGGTGAAAAAATATTTGCTGAGATTTCTGGAGATTCGTAATTTTTGGATGCTTGGCAACCCCTTTCCATGAAAGTGTTTCTCGCCAGTCACTGCTTAGGGCTACATCAAGAGGAAACAAAACATAGAGATAGAACGTGAAACTACTTTATTGTGTCAAGTTTCAAGAAGCTAGCAAAAACCGTGTTGGATTTAGAGTTCCAAATACATCTATCAATATAGGAGAAAACAGAGTGAAACCTAAAAATTCAAACTGTTACTGGAAACGAACGCTTCAACATAGAAGAATGAAATTTGGGGAACCAAGTCAGCTTAGTGTACTGATCATTACCTGAAAGTATCATCCAGTTTGGGTGAAAAAATATTTGCTGAGATTTCTGGAGATTCGTAATTTTTGGACGCTTGGCAACCCCTTTATATGGAAGTGTTTCTCGCCAGTCACTGCTTAGGGCTACATCAAGAGGAAACAAAACAGAGAGATAGAACGTGAAACTACATTATTGTGTCAAGTTTCAAGAAGCTAGCACAAACCGTGTTGGATTTAGAGTTCCAAATACATCTATCAATATAGGAGAAAACAGAGTGAAACCTAAAAATTCAAACTGTTACTGGAAATGAACACTTCAACATAGAAGAATGAAATTTGGGGAACCAAGTCAGCTTAGTGTACTGATCATTACCTGAAAGTATCATCCAGTTTGGGTGAAAAAATATTTGCTGAGATTTCTGGAGATTCGTAATTTTTGGACGCTTGGCAACCCCTTTATATGGAAGTGTTTCTCGCCAGTCACTGCTCTGGGCTACATCAAGAGGAAAGAAAACATAGAGATAGAACGTGAAACTACATTATTGTGTCAAGTTTCAAGAAGCTAGCACAAACCATGTTGGATTTAGAGTTCCAAATACATCTATCAATATAGGAGAAAACAGAGTGAAACCTAAAAATTCAAACTGTTACTGGAAATGAACGCTTCAACATAGAAGGACGAAGTTGCGGGAACCAAGTCGCCGTAGTGTACTGATCATTACCTGAAAGTATCATCCAGTTTGGGTGAAAAAATATTTGCTGAGATTTCTGGAGATACGTAATTTTTGGAAGCTTGGCAGCCCCTTTCCATGAAAATGTTTATCGCCCGTCACTGCTTAGGGGTACATCAAGAGGAAACAAAACGTAGAGATAGAACATGAAACTACATTATTGTGTCAAGTTTAAAGAAGCTAGCACAAACCGTGTTGTATTTAGAGTTCCAAACACATCTATCAATATAGGAGAAAACATTGTGAAACCGAAAAATTCAAACTGTTACCGGAAACGAACGATTCAACATAGAAGAACGAAATTTGGTGAACCAAGTGGGCTTAGTGTTCTGATCATTACCTGAAAGTATCATCCAGTTTGGGTGAAAAAATATTTGCAGACATTTTTGGAGGTTCGTAATTCTTGGAAGCTTAGCAACCCCTTTCCTTGAAAGTGTTTATCGCCAGTCACTGCTTAGGGCTACATCAAGAGGAAACAAAACATAGAGATAGAACGTGAAACTACTTTATTGTGTCAAGTTTCAAGAAGCTAGCACAAACCGTGTTGGATTTAGAGTTCCAAATACATCTATCAATATAGGAGAAAACAGAGTGAAACCTAAAAATTCAAGCTGTTACTGGAAACGAACGCTTCAACATAGAAGAATGAAATTTGGGGAACCAAGTCAGCTTAGTGTACTGATCATTACCTGAAAGTATCATCCAGTTTGGGTGAAAAAATATTTGCTGAGATTTCTGGAGATTCGTAATTTTTGGACGCTTGGCAACCCCTTTATATGGAAGTGTTTCTCGCCAGTCACTCCTTAGGGCTACATCAAGAGGAAACAAAACATAGAGATAGAACGTGAAACTACATTATTGTGTCAAGTTTCAAGAAGCTAGCACAAACCGTGTTGTATTTAGAGTTCCAAATACATCTATCAATATAGGAGAAAACAGAGTGAAACCGAAAAATTCAAACTGTTACTGGAAACGAACGCTTCAACATAGAAGAACGAAATTTGGTGAACCAAGTGTACTTAGTGTTCTGATCATTACCTGAAAGTATCATCCAGTTTGGGTGAAAAAATATTTGCTGAGATTTCTGGAGGTTCGTAATTCTTGGAAGCTTGGCAACCCCTTTCCTTGAAAGTGTTTATCGCCAGTCACTGCTTAGGGCTACATCAAGAGGAAACAAAAAATAGAGATAGAACGTGAAACTACTTTATTGTGTCAAGTTTCAAGAAGCTAGCACAAACCGTGTTGTATTTAGAGTTCCAAATACATCTATCAATATAGGAGAAAACAGAGTGAAACCTAAAAATTCAAACTGTTACTGGAAACGAACGCTTCAACATAGAAGAATGAAATTTGGGGAACCAAGTCAGGTTAGAGTACTGATCATTACCTGAAAGTATCATCCAGTTAGGGTGAAAAAATATTTGCTGAGATTTCTGGAGATAGTAATTTTTGGACGCTTGGCAACCCCTTTATACGGAAGTGTTTCTCGCCAGTCACTGCTTAGGGCTACATCAAGAGGAAACAAAACATAGAGATAGAACTTGAAACTACATTATTGTGTCAAGTTTCAAGAAGCTAGCACAAACCGTGTTGGATTTAGAGTTCCAAATACATCTATCAATATAGGAAAAAACAGAATGAAACCTAAAAATTCAAACTGTTACTGGAAATGAACGCTTCAACATAGAAGAACGAAATTTGGTGAACCAAGTTGGCTTAGTGTTCTGATCATTACCTGAAAGTATCATCCAGTTTGGGTGAATAAATATTTGCTGAGATTTCTGGAGATTCGTAATTTTTGGAAGCTTGGCAACCCCTTTCCATGGAAGTGTTTCTCGCTAGTCACTACTTAGGGCTACATCAAGAGGAAACAAAACATAGAGATAGAACGTGAAACTACATTATTGTGTCAAGTTTCAAGAACCTAGCACAAACCGTGTTGGATTTAGAGTTCCAAATACATCTATCAATATAGGAGAAAACAGAGTGAAACAGAAAAATTCAAACTGTTACTGGAAACGAACGCTTCAACATAGAAGAACGAAATTTGGTGAACCAAGTGGGCTTAGTGTTCTGATCATTACCTGAAAGTATCATCAGGTTAGGGTGAAAAAATATTTGCTGAGATTTCTGGAGGTTCGTAATACTTGGAAGCTTGGCAACCCCTTTCCATGAAAGTGTTTCTCGCCAGTCACTGCTTAGGGCTACATCAAGAGGAAACAAAACATAGAGATAGAACGTGAAACTACATTATTGTGTCAAGTTTCAAGAAGCTAGCACAAACCGTGTTGGATTTAGAGTTCCAAATACATCTGTCAATATAGGAGAAAATAGAGTGAAACCTAAAAATTTAAACTGTTACTGGAAATGAACGCTTCAACATAGAAGGATGAAGTTGCGGGAACCAAGTCACCTTAGTGTACTGATCATTACTTGAAAGTATCATCCAGTTTGGGTGAAAAAATATTTGCTGAGATTTCTGGAGATTCGTAATTTTTGGAAGCTTGGCAACCCCTTTCCATGAAAGTGTTTCTCGCCAGTCACTGCTTAGGGCTAAATCAAGAGGAAACAAAACATAGAGATAGAACGTGAAACTACTTTATTGTGTCAAGTTTCAAGAAGCTAGCACAAACCGTGTTGGATTTAGAGTTCCAAATACATCTATCAATATAGGAGAAAACAGAGTGAAACCTAAAAATTCAAACTGTTACTGGAAACGAACGCTTCAACATAGAAGAATGAAATTTGGGGAACCAAGTCAGCTTAGTGTACTGATCATTACCTGAAAGGATCATCCAGTTTGTGTGAAAAAATATTTGCTGAGATTTCTGGAGATTCGTAATTTTTGGATGCTTGGCAACCCCTTTTTATGAAAGTGTTTCTCGCCAGTCACTGCTTAGGGCTACATCAAGAGGAAACAAAACATAGAGATAGAACGTGAAACTACTTTATTGTGTCAAGTTTCAAGAAGCTAGCACAAACCGTGTTGTATTTAGAGTTCCAAATACATCTATCAATATAGGAGAAAACAGAGTGAAACCTAAAAATTCAAACTGTTACTGGAAACGAACGCTTCAACATAGAAGAATGAAATTTGGGGAACCAAGTCAGCTTAGTGTACTGATTATTACCTGAAAGTATCATTCAGTTTGGGTGAAAAAATATTTGCTGAGATTTCTGGAGATTCGTAATTTTTGGACGCTTGGCAACCCCTTTCCATGGAAGTGTTTCTCGCCAGTCACTGGTTAGGGCTACATCAAGAGGAAACAAAATATAGAGATAGAAGGTGAAACTACATTATTGTGTCAAGTTTCAAGAAGCTAGCACAAACCGTGTTGGATTTAGAGTTCCAAATACATCTATCAATATAGGAGAAAATAGAGTGAAACCTAAAAATTCAAACTGTTACTGGAAATGAACGCTTCAACATAGAAGGACGAAGTTGCGGGAACCAAGTCGCCTTAGTGTACTGATCATTACCTGAAAGTATCATCCAGTTTGGGTGAAAAAATATTTGCTGAGATTTCTGGAGATTCGTAATTTTTGGAAGCTTGGCAACCCGTTTCCATGAAAGTGTTTCTCGCCAGTCACTGCTAAGGGCTACATCAAGAGGAAACAAAACATAGAGACAGAACGTGAAACTAATTTATTGTGTCAAGTTTCAAGAAGCTAGCACAAACCGTGTTGGATTTAGAGTTCCAAATACATCTATCAATATAGGAGAAAATAGAGTGAAACCTAAAAATTCAAACTGTTACTGGAAACGAACGCTTCAACATAGAAGAATGAAATTTGGGGAACCAAGTCAGCTTAGTGTACTGATCATTACCTGAAAGTATCATCCAGTTTGGGTGAAAAAATATTTGCTGAGATTTCTGGAGATTCGTAATTTTTGGACGCTTGGCAACCCCTTTATATGGAAGTGTTTCTCGCCAGTCACTGCTTAGGGCTACATCAAGAGGAAACAAAACATAGAGATAGAACTTGAAACTATATTATTGTGTCAAGTTTCAAGAAGCTAGCACAAACCGTGTTGGATTTAGAGTTCCAAATACATCTATCAATATAGGAGAAAACAGAGTGAAACAGAAAAATTCAAACTGTTACTGGAAACGAACGCTTCAACATAGAAGAACGAAATTTGGTGAACCAAGTGGGCTTAGTGTTCTGATCATTACCTGAAAGTATCATCAGGTTAGGGTGAAAAAATATTTGCTGAGATTTCTGGAGGTTCGTAATACTTGGAAGCTTGGCAACCCCTTTCCATGAAAGTGTTTCTCGCCAGTCACTGCTTAGGGCTACATCAAGAGGAAACAAAACATAGAGATAGAACGTGAAACTACATTATTGTGTCAAGTTTCAAGAAGCTAGCACAAACCGTGTTGGATTTAGAGTTCCAAATACATCTATCAATATAGGAGAAAATAGAGTGAAACCTAAAAATTTAAACTGTTACTGGAAATGAACGCTTCAACATAGAAGGATGAAGTTGCGGGAACCAAGTCACCTTAGTGTACTGATCATTACTTGAAAGTATCATCCAGTTTGGGTGAAAAAATATTTGCTGATATTTCTGGAGATTCGTAATTTTTGGAAGCTTGGCAACCCCTTTCCATGAAAGTGTTTCTCGCCAGTCACTGCTTAGGGCTAAATCAAGAGGAAACAAAACATAGAGATAGAACGTGAAACTACTTTATTGTGTCAAGTTTCAAGAAGCTAGCACAAACCGTGTTGGATTTAGAGTTCCAAATACATCTATCAATATAGGAGAAAACAGAGTGAAACCTAAAAATTCAAACTGTTACTGGAAACGAACGCTTCAACATAGAAGAATGAAATTTGGGGAACCAAGTCAGCTTAGTGTACTGATCATTACCTGAAAGGATCATCCAGTTTGTGTGAAAAAATATTTGCTGAGATTTCTGGAGATTCGTAATTTTTGGATGCTTGGCAACCCCTTTTTATGAAAGTGTTTCTCGCCAGTCACTGCTTAGGGCTACATCAAGAAGAAACAAAACATAGAGATAGAACATGAAACTACTTTATTGTGTCAAGTTTCAAGAAGCTAGCACAAACCGTGTTGTATTTAGAGTTCCAAATACATCTATCAATATAGGAGAAAACAGAGTGAAACCTAAAAATTCAAACTGTTACTGGAAACGAACGCTTCAACATAGAAGAATGAAATTTGGGGAACCAAGTCAGCTTAGTGTACTGATCATTACCTGAAAGTATCATCCAGTTTGGGTGAAAAAATATTTGCTGAGATTTCTGGAGATTCGTAATTTTTGGACGCTTGGCAACCCCTTTCCATGGAAGTGTTTCTCGCCAGTCACTGGTTAGGGCTACATCAAGAGGAAACAAAATATAGAGATAGAAGGTGAAACTACATTATTGTGTCAAGTTTCAAGAAGCTAGCACAAACCGTGTTGGATTTAGAGTTCCAAATACATCTATCAATATAGGAGAAAATAGAGTGAAACCTAAAAATTCAAACTGTTACTGGAAATGAACGCTTCAACATAGAAGGACGAAGTTGCGGGAACCAAGTCGCCTTAGTGTACTGATCATTACCTGAAAGTATCATCCAGTTTGGGTGAAAAAATATTTGCTGAGATTTCTGGAGATTCGTAATTTTTGGAAGCTTGGCAACCCGTTTCCATGAAAGTGTTTCTCGCCAGTCACTGCTAAGGGCTACATCAAGAGGAAACAAAACATAGAGACAGAACGTGAAACTAATTTATTGTGTCAAGTTTCAAGAAGCTAGCACAAACCGTGTTGGATTTAGAGTTCCAAATACATCTATCAATATAGGAGAAAATAGAGTGAAACCTAAAAATTCAAACTGTTACTGGAAACGAACGCTTCAACATAGAAGAATGAAATTTGGGGAACCAAGTCAGCTTAGTGTACTGATCATTACCTGAAAGTATCATCCAGTTTGGGTGAAAAAATATTTGCTGAGATTTCTGGAGATTCGTAATTTTTGGATGCTTGGCAAGCCCTTTCCATGAAAGTGTTTCTCGCCAGTCACTGCTTAGGGCTACATCAAGAGGAAACAAAACATAGAGATAGAACGTGAAACTACTTTATTGTGTCAAGTTTCAAGAAGCTAGCACAAACCGTGTTGTATTTAGAGTTCCAAATACATCTATCAATATAGGAGAAAACAGAGTGAAACCTAAAAATTCAAACTGTTACTGGAAAAGAACGCTTCAACATAGAAGAACGAAATTTGGTGAACCAAGTGCGCTTAGTGTTCTGATCATTACCTGAAAGGATCATCCAGTTTGTGTGAAAAAATATTTGCTGAGATTTCTGGAGATTCGTAATTTTTGGAAGCTTGGCAACCCGTTTCCATGAAAGTGTTTCTCGCCAGTCACTGCTAAGGGCTACATCAAGAGGAAACAAAACATAGAGACAGAACGTGAAACTAATTTATTGTGTCAAGTTTCAAGAAGCTAGCACAAACCGTGTTGGATTTAGAGTTCCAAATACATCTATCAATATAGGAGAAAATAGAGTGAAACCTAAAAATTCAAACTGTTACTGGAAATGAACGCTTCAACATAGAAGGACGAATTTGCGGGAACCAAGTCGCCTTAGTGTACTGATCATTGCCTGAAAGTATCATCCAGTTTGGGTGAAAAAATATTTGCTGAGATTTCTGGAGATTCGTAATTTTTGGAAGCTTGGCAACCCCTTTCCATGAAAGTGTTTCTCGCCAGTCACTGCTTAGGGCTACATCAAGAGGAAACAAAACATAGAGATAGAACGTGAAACTACATTATTGTGTCAAGTTTCAAGAAGCTAGCACAAACCGTGTTGTATTTAGAGTTCCAAATACATCTATCAATATAGGAGAAAACAGAGTGAAACCTAAAAATTCAAACTGTTACTGGAAACGAACGCTTCAACATAGAAGAATGAAATTTGGGGAACCAAGTCAGCTTAGTGTACTGATCATTACCTGAAAGTATCATCCAGTTTGGGTGAAAAAATATTTGCTGAGATTTCTGGAGATTCGTAATTTTTGGACGCTTGGCAACCCGTTTCCATGAAAGTGTTTCTCGCCAGTCACAGCTAAGGGCTACATCAAGAGGAAACAAAACATAGAGACAGAACGTGAAACTACTTTATTGTGTCAAGTTTCATGAAGCTAGCACAAACCCTGTTGTATTTAGAGTTCCAAATACATCTATCAATATAGGAGAAAACAGTATGAAACCTAAAAATTCAAACTGTTACTGGAAATGAACGCTTCAACATAGAAGAATGAAATTTGGTGAACCAAGTGGGCATAGTGTTCTGATCATTACCTGAAAGTATCATCCAGTTTTGGTGAAAAAATATTTGCTGAGATTTCTGGAGATTCGTAATTTTTGGAAGCTTGGCAACCCCTTTATATGGAAGTGTTTCTCGCCAGTCACTGCTTAGGGCTACATCAAGAGGAAACAAAACATAGAGATAGAACGTGAAACTACATTATTGTGTCAAGTTTCAAGAAGCTAGCACAAACCGTGTTGGATTTAGAGTTCCAAATACATCTATCAATATAGGAGAAAACAGAGTGAAACCTAAAAATTCAAACTGTTACTGGAAAAGAAAGCTTCAACATAGAAGAACGAAATTTGGTGAACCAAGTGGGCTTAGTGTTCTGATCATTACCTGAAAGGATCATCCAGTTTGTGTGAAAAAATATTTGCTGAGATTTCTGGAGATTCGTAATTTTTGGAAGCTTGGCAACCCGTTTCCATGAAAGTGTTTCTCGCCAGTCACTGCTAAGGGCTACATCAAGAGGAAACAAAACATAGAGACAGAACGTGAAACTACTTTATTGTGTCAAGTTTCAAGAAGCTATCACAAACCGTGTTGGATTTAGAGTTCCAAATACATCTATCAATATAGGAGAAAACAAAATGAAACCTAAAAATTCAAACTGTTACTGGAAATGAACGCTTCAACATAGAAGAACGAAGGTTCGGGAACCAAGTCGTCTTAGTGTACTGATCATTACCTGAAAGTATCATCAAGTTTGGGTGAAAAAATATTTGCTGAGATTTCTGGAGATTCGTAATTTTTGGATGCTTGGCAACCACTTTCCATGAAAGTGTTTCTCGCCAGTCACTGCTTAGGGCTACATCAAGAGGAAACAAAACAAAGAGATAGAATGTGAAACTACATTATTGTGTCAAGTTTCAAGAAGCTAGCACAAACCGTGTTGTATTTAGAGTTACAAATACATCTATGAATATAGGAGAAAACAGAGTGAAACCTAAAAATTCAAACTGTTACTGGAAACGAACGCTTCAACATAGAAGAATGAAATTTGGGGAACCAAGTCAACTTAGTGTACTGATCATTACCTGAAAGTATCATCCAGTTTGGGTGAAAAAATATTTGCTGAGATTTCAGGAGATTCGTAATTTTTGGACGCTTGGCAACCCCTTTATATGGAAGTGTTTCTCGCCAGTCACAGCTTAGGGCTACATCAAGAGGAAACAAAACATAGAGATAGAACGTGAAACTACATTATTGTGTCAAGTTTCAAGAAGCTAGTACAAACCGTGTTGGATAAGAGTTCCAAATACATCTATCAATATAGGAGAAAACAGAGTGAAACCTAAAAATTCAAACTGTTACTGGAAACGAACGCTTCAACATAGAAGAACGGAATTTGGTGAACCAAGTCAGCTTAGTGTACTGATCATTACCTGAAAGTATCATCCAGTTTGGGTGAAAAAATATTTGCTGAGATTTCTGGAGATTCGTAATTTTTGGAAGCTTGGCAACCCCTTTCCATGGAAGTGTTTCTCGCCAGTCACTGCTTAGGGCTACATCAAGAGGAAACAAAACATAGAGATAGAACGTGAAACTACATTATTGTGTCAAGTTTCAAGAAGCTAGCGCAAACCGTGTTGGATTTAGAGTTCCAAATACATCTATCAATATAGGAGAAAACAGAGTGAAACCTAAAAATTCAAACTGTTACTGGAAAAGAACGCTTCAACATAGAAGAACAAAATTTGGTGAACCAAGTGGGCTTAGTGTTCTGATCATTACCTGAAAGGATCATCCAGTTTGTGTGAAAAAATATTTGCTGAGATTTCTGGAGATTCGTAATTTTTGGAAGCTTGGCAACCCGTTTCCATGAAAGTCTTTCTCGCCAGTCACTGCTAAGGGCTACATCAAGAGGAAACAAAACATAGAGACAGAACGTGAAACTAATTTATTGTGTCAAGTTTCAAGAAGCTAGCACAAACCGTGTTGGATTTAGAGTTCCAAATACATCTATCAATATAGGAGAAAATAGAGTGAAACCTAAAAATTCAAACTGTTACTGGAAATGAACGCTTCAAAATAGAAGGACGAATTTGCGGGAACCAAGTCGCCTTAGTGTACTGATCATTACCTGAAAGTATCATCCAGTTTGGGTGAAAAAATATTTGCTGAGATTTCTGGAGATTCGTAATTTTTGGAAGCTTGGCAACCTTTTTCCATGAAAGTGTTTCTCGCCAGTCACTGCTTAGGGCTACATCAAGAGGAAACAAAACATAGAGATAGAACGTGAAACTACTTTATTGTGTCAAGTTTCAAGAAGCTAGCACAAACCTTGTTGTATTTAGAGTTCCAAATACATCTATCAATATAGGAGAAAACAGAGTGAAACCTAAAAATTCAAACTGTTACTGGAAATGAACGCTTCAACATAGAAGAATGAAATTTCGGGAACCAAGTCAGCTTAGTGTACTGATCATTACCTGAAAGTATCATCCAGTTTGGTTTAAAAAATATTTGCTGAGATTTCTGGAGATTCGTAATTTTTGGACGCTTGGCAACCCCTTTATATGGAAGTGTTTCTCGCCAGTCACTGCTTAGGGCTACATCAAGAGGAAACAAAACATAGAGATAGAAAGTGAAACTACATTATTGTGTCAAGTTTCAATAAGCTAGCACAAACCGTGTTGTATTTAGAGTTCCAAATACATCTATCAATATAGGAGAAAACAGAAAGAAACCTAAAAATTCAAACTGTTACTGGAAATGAACGCTTCAACATAGAAGAACGAAATTTGGTGAACCAAGTGGGCTTAGTGTTCTGATCATTACATGAAAGTATCATCCAGTTTGGGTGAAAAAAATATTTGCTGAGATTTCTGGAGATTCGTAATTTTTGGAAGCTTGGCAACCCCTTTCCATGAAGTGTTTCTCGCCAGTCACTGCTTAGGGCTACACAAGAGGAAACAAAACATAGAGATAGAACGTGAAACTACATTATTGTGTCAAGTTTCAAGAAGCTAGCACAAACCGTGTTGGATTTAGAGTTCCAAATACATCTATGAATATAGGAGAAAACAGAGTGAAACCTAAAAATTCAAACTGTTACTGGAAAAGAACGCTTCAACATAGAAGAACGAAATTTGGTGAACCAAGTGGGCTTAGTGTTCTGATCATTACCTGAAAGGATCATCCAGTTTGTGTGAAAAAATATTTGGTGAGATTTCTGGAGATTCGTAATTTTTGGAAGCTTGGCAACCCGTTTCCATGAAAGTGTTTCTCGCCAGTCACTGCTTAGGGCTACATCAAGAGGAAACAAAACATAGAGATAGAACGTGAAACTACATTATTGTGTCAAGTTTCAAGAAGCTAGCAAAAACCGTGTTGGATTTAGAGTTCCAAATACATCTATCAATATAGGAGAAAACAGAGTGAAACCTAAAAATTCAAACTGTTACTGGAAACGAACGCTTCAACATAGAAGAATGAAATTTGGGGAACCAAGTCAGCTTAGTGTACTGATCATTACCTGAAAGGATCATCCAGTTTGTGTTAAAAAATATTTGCTGAGATTTCTGGAGATTCGTAATTTTTGGATGCTTGGCAACCCCTTTTTATGAAAGTGTTTCTCGCCAGTCACTGCTTAGGGCTACATCAAGAGGAAACAAAACATAGAGATAGAACGTGAAACTACTTTATTGTGTCAAGTTTCAAGAAGCTAGCACAAACCGTGTTGTATTTAGAGTTCCAAATACATCTATCAATATAGGAGAAAACAGAGTGAAACCTAAAAATTCAAACTGTTACTGGAAACGAACGCTTCAACATAGAAGAATGAAATTTGGGGAACCAAGTCAGCTTAGTGTACTGATCATTACCTGAAAGTATCATCCAGTTTGGGTGAAAAAATATTTGCTGAGATTTCTGGAGATTCGTAATTTTTGGACGCTTGGCAACCCCTTTCCATGAAAGTGTTTCTCGCCAGTCACTGCTTAGGGCTACATCAAGAGGAAACAAAACATAGAGATAGAACGTGAAACTACATTATTGTGTCAAGTTTCAAGAAGCTAGCACAAACCGTGTTGGATTTAGAGTTCCAAATACATCTATCAATATAGGAGAAAACAGAGTGAAACCTAAAAATTCAAACTGTTACTGGAAACGAACGCTTCAACATAGAAGAATGAAATTTGGGGAACCAAGTCAGCTTTGTGTACTGATCATTACCTGAAAGTATCATCCAGTTTGGGTGAAAAAATATTTGCTGAGATTTCTGGAGATTCGTAATTTTTGGATGCTTGGCAAGCCCTTTCCATGAAAGTGTTTCTCGCCAGTCACTGCTTAGGGCTACATCAAGAGGAAACAAAACATAGAGATAGAACGTGAAACTACTTTATTGTGTCAAGTTTCAAGAAGCTAGCACAAACCGTGTTGTATTTAGAGTTCCAAATACATCTATCAATATAGGAGAAAACAGAGTGAAACCTAAAAATTCAAACTGTTACTGGAAAAGAACGCTTCAACATAGAAGAACGAAATTTGGTGAACCAAGTGCGCTTAGTGTTCTGATCATTACCTGAAAGGATCATCCAGTTTGTGTGAAAAAATATTTGCTGTGATTTCTGGAGATTCGTAATTTTTGGAAGCTTGGCAACCCGTTTCCATGAAAGTGTTTCTCGCCAGTCACTGCTAAGGGCTACATCAAGAGGAAACAAAACATAGAGACAGAACGTGAAACTAATTTATTGTGTCAAGTTTCAAGAAGCTAGCACAAACCGTGTTGGATTTAGAGTTCCAAATACATCTATCAATATAGGAGAAAATAGAGTGAAACCTAAAAATTCAAACTGTTACTGGAAATGAACGCTTCAACATAGAAGGACGAATTTGCGGGAACCAAGTCGCCTTAGTGTACTGATCATTACCTGAAAGTATCATCCAGTTTGGGTGAAACAATATTTGCTGAGATTTCTGGAGATTCGTAATTTTTGGAAGCTTGGCAACCCCTTTCCATGAAAGTGTTTCTCGCCAGTCACTGCTTAGGGCTACATCAAGAGGAAACAAAACATAGAGATAGAACGTGAAACTACATTATTGTGTCAAGTTTCAAGAAGCTAGCACAAACCGTGTTGGATTTAGAGTTCCAAATACATCTATCAATATAGGAGAAAACAGAGTGAAACCTAAAAATTCAAACTGTTACTGGAAACGAACGCTTCAACATAGAAGAATGAAATTTGGGGAACCAAGTCAGCTTAGTGTACTGATCATTACCTGAAAGTATCATCCAGTTTGGGTGAAAAAATATTTGCTGAGATTTCTGGAGATTCGTAATTTTTGGACGCTTGGCAACCCCTTTATATGGAAGTGTTTCTCGCCAGTCACTGCTTAGGGCTACATCAAGAGGAAACAAAACATAGAGATAGAACGTGAAACTACATTATTGTGTCAAGTTTCAATAAGCTAGCACAAACCGTGTTGTATTTAGAGTTCCAAATACATCTATCAATATAGGAGAAAACAGAAAGAAACCTAAAAATTCAAACTGTTACTGGAAATGAACGCTTCAACATAGAAGAACGAAATTTGGTGAACCAAGTGGGCTTAGTGTTCTGATCATTACATGAAAGTATCATCCAGTTTGGGTGAAAAAAATATTTGCTGAGATTTCTGGAGATTCGTAATTTTTGGAAGCTTGGCAACCCCTTTCCATGAAGTGTTTCTCGCCAGTCACTGCTTAGGGCTACACAAGAGGAAACAAAACATAGAGATAGAACGTGAAACTACATTATTGTGTCAAGTTTCAAGAAGCTAGCACAAACCGTGTTGGATTTAGAGTTCCAAATACATCTATGAATATAGGAGAAAACAGAGTGAAACCTAAAAATTCAAACTGTTACTGGAAAAGAACGCTTCAACATAGAAGAACGAAATTTGGTGAACCAAGTGGGCTTAGTGTTCTGATCATTACCTGAAAGTATCATCCAGTTTGGGTGAAAAAATATTTGCTGAGATTTCTGGAGATTCGTAATTTTTGGAAGCTTGGCAACCCGTTTCCATGAAAGTGTTTCTCGCCAGTCACAGCTAAGGGCTACATCAAGAGGAAACAAAACATAGAGATAGAACGTGAAACTACATTATTGTGTCAAGTTTCAAGAAGCTAGCAAAAACCGTGTTGGATTTAGAGTTCCAAATACATCTATCAATATAGGAGAAAACAGAGTGAAACCTAAAAATTCAAACTGTTACTGGAAACGAACGCTTCAACATAGAAGAATGAAATTTGGGGAACCAAGTCAGCTTAGTGTACTGATCATTACCTGAAAGGATCATCCAGTTTGTGTGAAAAAATATTTGCTGAGATTTCTGGAGATTCGTAATTTTTGGATGCTTGGCAACCCCTTTTTATGAAAGTGTTTCTCGCCAGTCACTGCTTAGGGCTACATCAAGAGGAAACAAAACATAGAGATAGAACGTGAAACTACTTTATTGTGTCAATTTTCAAGAAGCTAGCACAAACCGTGTTGTATTTAGAGTTCCAAATACATCTATCAATATAGGAGAAAACAGAGTGAAACCTAAAAATTCAAACTGTTACTGGAAACGAACGCTTCAACATAGAAGAATGAAATTTGGGGAACCAAGTCAGCTTTGTGTACTGATCATTACCTGAAAGTATCATCCAGTTTGGGTGAAAAAATATTTGCTGAGATTTCTGGAGATTCGTAATTTTTGGACGCTTGGCAACCCCTTTATATGGAAGTGTTTCTCGCCAGTCACTGCTTAGGGCTACATCAAGAGGAAACAAAACATAGAGACAGAACGTGAAACTAATTTATTGTGTCAAGTTTCAAGAAGCTAGCACAAACCGTGTTGGATTTAGAGTTCCAAATACATCTATCAATATAGGAGAAAATAGAGTGAAACCTAAAAATTCAAACTGTTACTGGAAATGAACGCTTCAACATAGAAGGACGAATTTGCGGGTACCAAGTCGCCTTAGTGTACTGATCATTACCTGAAAGTATCATCCAGTTTGGGTGAAAAAATATTTGCTGAGATTTCTGGAGATTCGTAATTTTTGGAAGCTTGGCAACCTTTTTCCATGAAAGTGTTTCTCGCCAGTCACTGCTTAGGGCTACATCAAGAGGAAACAAAACATAGAGATAGAACGTGAAACTACATTATTGTGTCAAGTTTCAAGAAGCTAGCACAAACCGTGTTGTATTTAGAGTTCCAAATACATCTATCAATATAGGAGAAAACAGAGTGAAACCTAAAAATTCAAACTGTTACTGGAAACGAACGCTTCAACATAGAAGAATGAAATTTGGGGAACCAAGTCAGCTTAGTGTACTGATCATTACCTGAAAGTATCATCCAGTTTGGGTGAAAAAATATTTGCTGATATTTCTGGAGATTCGTAATTTTTGGATGCTTGGCAAGCCCTTTCCATGAAAGTGTTTCTCGCCAGTCACTGCTTAGGGCTACATCAAGAGGAAACAAAACATAGAGATAGAACCTGAAACTACTTTATTGTGTCAAGTTTCAAGAAGCTAGCACAAACCGTGTTGTATTTAGAGTTCCAAATACATCTATCAATATAGGAGAAAACAGAGTGAAACCTAAAAATTCAAACTGTTACTGGAAACGAACGCTTCAGCATAGAAGAACGAAATTTGGGGAACCAAGTGGGCTTAGTGTTCTGATCATTACCTGAAAGTATCATCCAGTTAGGGTGAAAAAATATTTGCTGTGATTTCTGGAGATTCGTAATTTTTGGACGCTTGGCAACCCCTTTATATGGAAGTGTTTCTCGCCAGTCTCTGCTTAGGGCTACATCAAGAGGAAACAAAACATAGAGATAGAACTTGAAACTACATTATTGTGTCAAGTTTCAAGAAGCTAGCACAAACCGTGTTGGATTTAGAGTTCCAAATACATCTATCAATATAGGAGAAAACAGAGTGAAACCTAAAAATTCAAACTGTTACTGGAAACGAACGCTTCAACATAGAAGAATGAAATTTGGGGAACCAAGTCAGCTTAGTGTACTGATCATTACCTGAAAGTATCATCCAGTTTGGGTGAAAAAATATTTGCTGAGATTTCTGGAGATTCGTAATTTTTGGACGCTTGGCAACCCGTTTCCATGAAAGTGTTTCTCGCCAGTCACTGCTAAGGGCTACATCAAGAGGAAACAAAACATAGAGATAGAACGTGAAACTACATTATTGTGTCAAGTTTCAAGAAGCTAGCACAAACCGTGTTGGATTTAGAGTTCCAAATACATCTATCAATATAGGAGAAAACAGAATGAAACCTAAAAATTCAAACTGTTACTGGAAATGAACGCTTCAACATAGAAGAACGAAATTTGGTGAACCAAGTTGGCTTAGTGTTCTGATCATTACCTGAAAGTATCATCCAGTTTGGGTGAAAAAATATTTGCTGAGATTTCTGGAGATTCGTAATTTTTGGAAGCTTGGCAACCCCTTTCCATGAAAGTGTTTCTCGCCAGTCACTGCTTAGGGCTACATCAAGAGGAAACAAAACATAGAGATAGAACTTGAAACTACATTATTGTGTCAAGTTTCAAGAAGCTAGCACAAACCGTGTTGGATTTAGAGTTCCAAATACATCTATCAATATAGGAGAAAACAGAGTGAAACCTAAAAATTCAAACTGTTACTGGAAACGAACGCTTCAACATAGAAGAATGAAATTTGGGGAACCAAGTCAGCTTAGTGTACTGATCATTACCTGAAAGTATCATCCAGTTTGGGTGAAAAAATATTTGCTGAGATTTCTGGAGATTCGTAATTTTTGGATGCTTGGCAAGCCCTTTCCATGAAAGTGTTTCTCGCCAGTCACTGCTTAGGGCTACATCAAGAGGAAACAAAACATAGAGATAGAACGTGAAACTACTTTATTGTGTCAAGTTTCAAGAAGCTAGCACAAACCGTGTTGTATTTAGAGTTCCAAATACATCTATCAATATAGGAGAAAACAGAGTGAAACCTAAAAATTCAAACTGTTACTGGAAAAGAACGCTTCAACATAGAAGAACGAAATTTGGTGAACCAAGTGCGCTTAGTGTTCTGATCATTACCTGAAAGGATCATCCAGTTTGTGTGAAAAAATATTTGCTGAGATTTCTGGAGATTCGTAATTTTTGGACGCGTGGCAACCCCTTTATATGGAAGTGTTTCTCGCCAGTCACTGCTAAGGGCTACATCAAGAGGAAACAAAAGATAGAGACAGAACGTGAAACTAATTTATTGTGTCAAGTTTCAAGAAGCTAGCACAAACCGTGTTGGATTTAGAGTTCCAAATACATCTATCAATATAGGAGAAAATAGAGTGAAACCTAAAAATTCAAACTGTTACTGGAAATGAACGCTTCAACATAGAAGGACGAATTTGCGGGAACCAAGTCGCCTTAGTGTACTGATCATTACCTGAAAGTATCATCCAGTTTGGGTGAAAAAATATTTGCTGAGATTTCTGGAGATTCGTAATTTTTGGAAGCTTGGCAACCCCTTTCCATGAAAGTGTTTCTCGCCAGTCACTGCTTAGGGCTACATCAAGAGGAAACAAAACATAGAGATAGAACGTGAAACTACATTATTGTGTCAAGTTTCAAGAAGCTAGCACAAACCGTGTTGGATTTAGAGTTCCAAATACATCTATCAATATAGGAGAAAACAGAGTGAAACCTAAAAATTCAAACTGTTACTGGAAACGAACGCTTCAACATAGAAGAATGAAATTTGGGGAACCAAGTCAGCTTAGTGTACTGATCATTACCTGAAAGTATCATCCAGTTTGGGTGAAAAAATATTTGCTGAGATTTCTGGAGATTCGTAATTTTTGGACGCTTGGCAACCCCTTTATATGGAAGTGTTTCTCGCCAGTCACTGCTTAGGGCTACATCAAGAGGAAACAAAACATAGAGATAGAACGTGAAACTACAATATTGTGTCAAGTTTCAAGAAGCTAGCACAAACCGTGTTGTATTTAGAGTTCCAAATACATCTATCAATATAGGAGAAAACAGAAAGAAACCTAAAAATTCAAACTGTTACTGGAAATGAACGCTTCAACATAGAAGAACGAAATTTGGTGAACCAAGTGGGCTTAGTGTTCTGATCATTACATGAAAGTATCATCCAGTTTGGGTGAAAAAAATATTTGCTGAGATTTCTGGAGATTCGTAATTTTTGGAAGCTTGGCAACCCCTTTCCATGAAGTGTTTCTCGCCAGTCACTGCTTAGGGCTACACAAGAGGAAACAAAACATAGAGATAGAACGTGAAACTACATTATTGTGTCAAGTTTCAAGAAGCTAGCACAAACCGTGTTGGATTTAGAGTTCCAAATACATCTATGAATATAGGAGAAAACAGAGTGAAACCTAAAAATTCAAACTGTTACTGGAAAAGAACGCTTCAACATAGAAGAACGAAATTTGGTGAACCAAGTGGGCTTAGTGTTCTGATCATTACCTGAAAGGATCATCCAGTTTGTGTGAAAAAATATTTGGTGAGATTTCTGGAGATTCGTAATTTTTGGAAGCTTGGCAACCCGTTTCCATGAAAGTGTTTCTCGCCAGTCACTGCTTAGGGCTACATCAAGAGGAAACAAAACATAGAGATAGAACGTGAAACTACATTATTGTGTCAAGTTTCAAGAAGCTAGCAAAAACCGTGTTGGATTTAGAGTTCCAAATACATCTATCAATATAGGAGAAAACAGAGTGAAACCTAAAAATTCAAACTGTTACTGGAAACGAACGCTTCAACATAGAAGAATGAAATTTGGGGAACCAAGTCAGCTTAGTGTACTGATCATTACCTGAAAGGATCATCCAGTTTGTGTGAAAAAATATTTGCTGAGATTTCTGGAGATTCGTAATTTTTGGATGCTTGGCAACCCCTTTTTATGAAAGTGTTTCTCGCCAGTCACTGCTTAGGGCTACATCAAGAGGAAACAAAACATAGAGATAGAACGTGAAACTACTTTATTGTGTCAAGTTTCAAGAAGCTAGCACAAACCGTGTTGTATTTAGAGTTCCAAATACATCTATCAATATAGGAGAAAACAGAGTGAAACCTAAAAATTCAAACTGTTACTGGAAACGAACGCTTCAACATAGAAGAATGAAATTTGGGGAACCAAGTCAGCTTTGTGTACTGATCATTACCTGAAAGTATCATCCAGTTTGGGTGAAAAAATATTTGCTGAGATTTCTGGAGATTCGTAATTTTTGGACGCTTGGCAACCCCTTTATATGGAAGTGTTTCTCGCCAGTCACTGCTTAGGGCTACATCAAGAGGAAACAAAACATAGAGATAGAAGGTGAAACTACATTATTGTGTCAAGTTTCAAGAAGCTAGCACAAACCGTGTTGGATTTAGAGTTCCAAATACATCTATCAATATAGGAGAAAATAGAGTGAAACCTAAAAATTCAAACTGTTACTGGAAATGAACGCTTCAACATAGAAGGACGAAGTTGCGGGAACCAAGTCGCCTTAGTGTACTGATCATTACCTGAAAGTATCATCCAGTTTGGGTGAAAAAATATTTGCTGAGATTTCTGGAGATTCGTAATTTTTGGAAGCTTGGCAACCCGTTTCCATGAAAGTGTTTCTCGCCAGTCACTGCTAAGAGCTACATCAAGAGGAAACAAAACATAGAGACAGAACGTGAAACTAATTTATTGTGTCAAGTTTCAAGAAGCTAGCACAAACCGTGTTGGATTTAGAGTTCCAAATACATCTATCAATATAGGAGAAAATAGAGTGAAACCTAAAAATTCAAACTGTTACTGGAAATGAACGCTTCAACATAGAAGGACGAATTTGCGGGTACGAAGTCGCCTTAGTGTACTGATCATTACCTGAAAGTATCATCCAGTTTGGGTGAAAAAATATTTGCTGAGATTTCTGGAGATTCGTAATTTTTGGAAGCTTGGCAACCTTTTTCCATGAAAGTGTTTCTCGCCAGTCACTGCTTAGGGCTACATCAAGAGGAAACAAAACATAGAGATAGAACGTGAAACTACATTATTGTGTCAAGTTTCAAGAAGCTAGCACAAACCGTGTTGTATTTAGAGTTCCAAATACATCTATCAATATAGGAGAAAACAGAGTGAAACCTAAAAATTCAAACTGTTACTGGAAACGAACGCTTCAACATAGAAGAATGAAATTTGGGGAACCAAGTCAGCTTAGTGTACTGATCATTACCTGAAAGTATCATCCAGTTTGGGTGAAAAAATATTTGCTGAGATTTCTGGAGATTCGTAATTTTTGGATGCTTGGCAAGCCCTTTCCATGAAAGTGTTTCTCGCCAGTCACTGCTTAGGGCTACATCAAGAGGAAACAAAACATAGAGATAGAACGTGAAACTACTTTATTGTGTCAAGTTTCAAGAAGCTAGCACAAACCGTGTTGTATTTAGAGTTCCAAATACATCTATCAATATAGGAGAAAACAGAGTGAAACCTAAAAATTCAAACTGTTACTGGAAAAGAACGCTTCAACATAGAAGAACGAAATTTGGTGAACCAAGTGCGCTTAGTGTTCTGATCATTACCTGAAAGGATCATCCAGTTTGTGTGAAAAAATATTTGCTGAGATTTCTGGAGATTCGTAATTTTTGGAAGCTTGGCAACCCGTTTCCATGAAAGTGTTTCTCGCCAGTCACTGCTAAGGGCTACATCAAGAGGAAACAAAACATAGAGACAGAACGTGAAACTAATTTATTGTGTCAAGTTTCAAGAAGCTAGCACAAACCGTGTTGGATTTAGAGTTCCAAATACATCTATCAATATAGGAGAAAATAGAGTGAAACCAGAAATTCAAACTGTTACTGGAAATGAACGCTTCAACATAGAAGGACGAATTTGCGGGAACCAAGTCGCCTTAGTGTACTGATCATTACCTGAAAGTATCATCCAGTTTGGGTGAAAAAATATTTGCTGAGATTTCTGGAGATTCGTAATTTTTGGAAGCTTGGCAACCCCTTTCCATGAAAGTGTTTCTCGCCAGTCACTGCTTAGGGCTACATCAAGAGGAAACAAAACATAGAGATAGAACGTGAAACTACATTATTGTGTCAAGTTTCAAGAAGCTAGCACAAACCGTGTTGTATTTAGAGTTCCAAATACATCTATCAATATAGGAGAAAACAGAGTGAAACCTAAAAATTCAAACTGTTACTGGAAACGAACGCTTCAACATAGAAGAATGAAATTTGGGGAACCAAGTCAGCTTAGTGTACTGATCATTACCTGAAAGTATCATCCAGTTTGGGTGAAAAAATATTTGCTGAGATTTCTGGAGATTCGTAATTTTTGGAAGCTTGGCAACCCCTTTCCATGAAAGTGTTTCTCGCCAGTCACTGCTTAGGGCTACATCAAGAGGAAACAAAACATAGAGATAGAACGTGAAACTACTTTATTGTGTCAAGTTTCAAGAAGCTAGCACAAACCGTGTTGTATTTAGAGTTCCAAATACATCTATCAATATAGGAGAAAACAGAGTGAAACCTAAAAATTCAAACTGTTACTGGAAACGAACGCTTCAACATAGAAGAATGAAATTTTGGGAACCAAGTCAGCTTTGTGTACTGATCATTACCTGAAAGTATCATCCAGTTTGGGTTAAAAAATATTTGCTGAGATTTCTGGAGATTCGTAATTTTTGGACGCGTGGCAACCCCTTTATATGGAAGTGTTTCTCGCCATTCACTGCTTAGGGCTACATCAAGAGGAAACAAAACATAGAGATAGAACGTGAAACTACATTATTGTGTCAAGTTTCAAGAAGCTAGCACAAACCGTGTTGGATTTAGAGTTCCAAATACATCTATCAATATAGGAGAAAATAGAGTGAAACCTAAAAATTCAAACTGTTACTGGAAATGAACGCTTCAACATAGAAGGACGAAGTTGCGGGAACCAAGTCGCCTTAGTGTACTGATCATTACCTGAAAGTATCATCCAGTTTGGGTGAAAAAATATTTGCTGAGATTTCTGGAGATTCGTAATTTTTGGAAGCTTGGCAACCCCTTTCCATGAAAGTGTTTCTCGCCAGTCACTGCTTAGGGCTACATCAAGAGGAAACAAAACATAGAGATAGAACGTGAAACTACTTTATTGTGTCAAGTTTCAAGAAGCTAGCACAAACCGTGTTGTATTTAGAGTTCCAAATACATCTATCAATATAGGAGAAAACAGAGTGAAACCTAAAAATTCAAACTGTTACTGGAAACGAACGCTTCAACATAGAAGAATGAAATTTGGGGAACCAAGTCAGCTTAGTGTACTGATCATTACCTGAAAGTATCATCCAGTTTGGGTGAAAAAATATTTGCTGAGATTTCCGGAGATTCGTAATTTTTGGATGCTTGGCAACCCCTTTCCATGAAAGTGTTTCTCGCCAGTCACTGCTTAGGGCTACATCAAGAGGAAACAAAACATAGAGATAGAACGTGAAACTACATTATTGTGTCAAGTTTCAAGAAGCTAGCACAAACCGTGTTGCATTTAGAGTTCCAAATACATCTATCAATATAGGAGAAAACAGAGTGAAACCTAAAAATTCAAACTGTTACTGGAAACGAACGCTTCAACATAGAAGAATGAAATTTGGGGAACCAAGTCAGCTTAGTGTACTGATCATTACCTGAAAGTATCATCCAGTTAGGGTGAAAAAATATTTGCTGAGATTTCTGGAGATTCGTAATTTTTGGACGCTTGGCAACCCCTTTATATGGAAGTGTTTCTCGCCAGTCACTGCTTAGGGCTACATCAAGAGGAAACAAAACAGAGATAGAACGTGAAACTACATTATTTGTGTCAAGTTTCAAGAAGCTAGCACAAACCGTGTTGGATTTAGATTTCCAAATACATATATCAATATAGGAGAAAACAGAGTGAAACCTAAAAATTCAAACTGTTACTGGAAACGAACGCTTCAACATAGAAGAACGAAATTTGGGGAACCAAGTGGGCTTAGTGTTCTGATCATTACCTGAAAGGATCATCCAGTTTGTGTGAAAAAATATTTGCTGAGATTTCTGGAGATTCGTAATTTTTGGACGCTTGGCAACCCCTTTATATGGAAGTGTTTCTCGCCAGTCTCTGCTTAGGGCTACATCAAGAGGAAACAAAACATAGAGATAGAACTTGAAACTACATTATTGTGTCAAGTTTCAAGAAGCTAGCACAAACCGTGTTGGATTTAGAGTTCCAAATACATCTATCAATATAGGAGAAAACAGAGTGAAACCTAAAAATTCAAACTGTTACTGGAAACGAACGCTTCAACATAGAAGAACGAAATTTGGTGAACCAAGTGGGCTTAGTGTTCTGATCATTACCTGAAAGTATCATCCAGTTTGGGTGAAAAAATATTTGCTGAGATTTCTGGAGGTTCGTAATTCTTGGAAGCTTGGCAACCCCTTTCCTTGAAAGTGTTTCTCGCCAGTCACTGCTTAGGGCTACATCAAGAGGAAACAAAACATAGAGATAGAACGTGAAACTACATTATTGTGTCAAGTTTCAAGAAGCTAGCACAAACCCTGTTGGATTTAGAGTTCCAAATACATCTATCAATATAGGAGAAAACAGAGTGAAACCTAAAAATTCAAACTTTTCCTGGAAACGAACGCTTCAACATAGAAGAATGAAATTTGGGGAACCAAGTCAGCTTAGTGTACTGATCATTACCTGAAAGTATCATCCAGTGTGGGTGAAAAAATATTTGCTGAGATTTCTGGAGATTCGTAATTTTTGGATGCTTGGCAACCCCTTATATGGAAGTGTTTCTCGCCAGTCACAGCTTAGGGCTACATCAAGAGGAAACAAAACATAGAGATAGAACGTGAAACTACATTATTGTGTCAAGTTTCAAGAAGCTAGCACAAACCATGTTGGATTTAGAGTTCCAAATACATCTATCAATATAGGAGAAAACAGAGTGAAACCGAAAAATTCAAACTGGTACTGGAAATGAACGCTTCAACATAGAAGGACGAAGTTGCGGGAACCAAGTCGCCTTAGTGTACTGATCATTACCTGAAAGTATCATCCAGTTTGGGTGAAAAAATATTTGCTGAGATTTCTGGAGATTCATAATTTTTGGAAGCTTGGCAACCCCTTTCCATGGAAGTGTTTCTCGCCAGTCACTGCTTAGGGCTACATCAAGAGGAAACAAAACATAGAGATAGAACGTGAAACTACTTTATTGTGTCAAGTTTCAAGAACCTAGCACAAAACGTGTTGTATTTAGAGTTCCAAATACATCTGTCAATATAGTAGAAAACAGAGTGAAACCGAAAAATTCAAACTGTTACTGGAAATGAACGCTTCAACATTGAAGAACGAAATTTGGTGAACCAAGTGGGCTTAGTGTTCTGATCATTACCTGAAAGTATCATCCAGTTTGGGTGAAAAAATATTTGCTGAGATTTCTGGAGATTCGTAATTTTTGGAAGCTTGGCAACCCATTTCCATGAAAGTGTTTCTCGCCAGTCACTGCTAAGGGCTACATCAGGAGGAAACAAAACATAGAGACAGAACGTGAAAGTACTTTATTGTGTCAAGTTTCAAGAAGCTAGCACAAACCGTGTTGAATTTAGAGTTCCAAATACATCTATCAATATAGGAGAAAACAGAATGAAACCTAAAAATTCAAACTGTTACTGGAAATGAACGCTTCAACATAGAAGAACGAAGTTTCGGGAACCAAGTCGCCTTAGTGTACTGATCATTACCTGAAACTATCATCAAGTTTGGGTGAAAAAATATTTGCTGAGATTTCTGGAGATTCGTAATTTTTGATGCTTGCCAACCCCTTTCCATGAAAGTGTTTCTCGCCAGTCACTGCTTAGGGCTACATCAAGAGAAAACAAAACATAGAGATAGAACGTGAAACTACTTTATTGTGTCAAGTTACAAGAAGCTAGCACAAACGGTGTTGTATTTAGAGTTCCAAATACATCTATCAATATAGGAGAAAACAGAGTGAAACCTAAAAATTCAAACTGTTACTGGAAATGAACGCTTCAACATAGAAGAATGAAATTTGGGGAACCTAGTCAGCTTAGTGTACTGATCATTACCTGAAAGTATCATCCAGTTTGGGTGAAAAAATATTTGCTGATATTTCTGGAGATTCGTAATTTTTGGAAGCTTGGCAACCCTTTATATGGAAGTGTTTCTCGCCAGTCACTGCTTAGGGCTACATCAAGAGGAAACAAAACATAGAGATAGAACGTGAAACTACATTATTGTGTCAAGTTTCAAGAAGCTAGCACAAACCGTGTTGGATTTAGAGTTCCAAATACATCTATCAATATAGGAGAAAACAGAGTGAAACCTAAAAATTCAAACTGTTACTGGAAACAAACGCTTCATCATAGAAGAATGAAATTTGGGGAACCAAGTCAGCTTAGTGTACTGATCATTACCTGAAAGTATCATCCAGTTTGGGTGAAAAAATATTTGCTGAGATTTCTGGAGTTTCGTAATTTTTGGATTCTTGGCAACCCCTTTATATGGAAGTGTTTCTCGCCAGTCACTGCTTAGGGCTACATCAAGAGGAAACAAAACACAGAGATAGAACGTGAAACTACATTATTGTGTCAAGTTTCAAGAAGCTGGCACAAACCGTGTTGGATTTAGAGTTCCAAATACATCTATCAATATAGGAGAAAACAGAGTGAAACCGAAAAATTTAAACTGGTACTGGAAATGAACGCTTCAACACAGAAGGACGAAGTTGCGGGAACCAAGTCGCCTTAGTGTACTGATCATTACCTAAAAGTTTCATCCAGTTTGGGTGAAAAAATATTTGCTGAGATTTCTGGAGATTCGTAATTTTTGGAAGCTTGGCAACCCGTTTCCATGAAAGTGTTTCTGGCCAGTCAATGCTAAGGGCTACATCAAGAGGAAACAAAACATAGAGATAGAACGTGAAACTATTGTGTGAAGTTTCAAGAAGCTAGCACAAACCGTGTTGGATTTAGAGTTCCAAATACATCTATCAATATAGGAGAAAACAGAGTGAAACCTACAAATTCAAACTGTTACTGGAAACGAACGCTTCAACATAGAAGAACGAAATTTGGTGAACCAAGTGGGCTTAGTGTTCTGATCATTACCTGAAAGTATCATCCAGTTTGGGTGAAAAAATATTTGCTGAGATTTCTGGAGATTCATAATTTTTGGATGCTTGGCAACCCCTTTCCATGAAAGTGTTTCTTGCCAGTCACTGCTTAGGGCTACATCAAGAGGAAACAAAACATAGAGATAGAACGTGAAACTACTTTATTGTGTCAAGTTTCAAGAAGCTAGCACAAACCGTGTTGTATTTAGAGTTCCAAATACATCTATCAATATAGGAGAAAACAGAGTGAAACCTAAAAATTCAAACTGTTACTGGAAACGAACGCTTCAACATAGAAGAACGAAATTTGGTGAACCAAGTGGGCTTAGTGTTCTGATCATTACCTGAAAGTATCATCAGGTTAGGGTGAAAAAATATTTGCTGAGATTTCTGGAGGTTCGTAATTCTTGGAAGCTTGGCAACCCCTTTCCATGAAAGTGTTTATCGCCAGTCACTGCTTAGGGCTACATCAAGAGGAAACAAAACATAGAGATAGAACGTGAAACTACATTATTGTGTCAAGTTTCAAGAAGCTAGCACAAACCGTGTTGGATTTAGAGTTCCAAATACATCTATCAAATTTAAACTGTTACTGGAAATGAACGCTTCAACATAGAAGGACGAAGTTGCGGGAACCAAGTCACCTTAGTGTACTGATCATTACTTGAAAGTATCATCCAGTTTGGGTGAAAAAATATTTGCTGAGATTTCTGGAGATTCGTAATTTTTGGAAGCTTGGCAACCCCTTTCCATGAAAGTGTTTCTCGCCAGTCACTGCTTAGGGCTAAATCAAGAGGAAACAAAACATAGAGATAGAACGTGAAACTACTTTATTGTGTCAAGTTTCAAGAAGCTAGCACAAACCGTGTTGTATTTAGAGTTCCAAATACATCTATCAATATAGTAGAAAACAGAGTAAAACCTAAAAATTCAAACTGTTACTGGAAACGAACGCTTCAACATAGAAGAATGAAATTTGGGGAACCAAGTCAGCTTAGTGTACTGATCATTACCTGAAAGTATCATCCAGTTTGGGTGAAAAAATATTTGCTGAGATTTCTGGAGATTCGTAATTTTTGGATGCTTGGCAACCCCTTTCCATGAAAGTGTTTCTCGCCAGTCACTGCTTAGGGCTACATCAAGAGGAAACAAAACATAGAGATAGAACGTGAAACTACATTATTGTGTCAAGTTTCAAGAAGCTAGCACAAACCGTGTTGCATTTAGAGTTCCAAATACATCTATCAATATAGGAGAAAACAGAGTGAAACCTAAAAATTCAAACTGTTACTGGAAACGAACGCTTCAACATAGAAGAATGAAATTTGGGGAACCAAGTCAGCTTAGTGTACTGATCATTACCTGAAAGTATCATCCAGTTTGGGTGAAAAAATATTTGCTGAGATTTCTGGAGATTCGTAATTTTTGGACGCTTGGCAACCCCTTTATATGGAAGTGTTTCTCGCCAGTCACTGCTTAGGGCTACATCAAGAGGAAACAAAACATAGAGATAGAACGTGAAACTACATTATTTGTGTCAAGTTTCAAGAAGCTAGCACAAACCGTGTTGGATTTAGATTTCCAAATACATATATCAATATAGGAGAAAACAGAGTGAAACCTAAAAATTCAAACTGTTACTGGAAACGAACGCTTCAACATAGAAGAACGAAATTTGGGGAACCAAGTGGGCTTAGTGTTCTGATCATTACCTGAAAGTATCATCCAGTTAGGGTGAAAAAATATTTGCTGAGATTTCTGGAGATTCGTAATTTTTGGACGCTTGGCAACCCCTTTATATGGAAGTGTTTCTCGCCAGTCTCTGCTTAGGGCTACATCAAGAGGAAACAAAACATAGAGATAGAACTTGAAACTACATTATTGTGTCAAGTTTCAAGAAGCTAGCACAAACCGTGTTGGATTTAGAGTTCCAAATACATCTATCAATATAGGAGAAAACAGAGTGAAACCTAAAAATTCAAACTGTTACTGGAAACGAACGCTTCAACATAGAAGAATGAAATTTGGGGAACCAAGTCAGCTTAGTGTACTGATCATTACCTGAAAGTATCATCCAGTTTGGGTGAAAAAATATTTGCTGAGATTTCTGGAGATTCGTAATTTTTGGACGCTTGGCAACACCTTTCCATGAAAGTGTTTATCGCCAGTCACTGCTTAGGGGAACATCAAGAGGAAACAAAACATAGAGATAGAACATGAAACTACATTATTGTGTCAAGTTTAAAGAAGCTAGCACAAACCGTGTTGTATTTAGAGTTCCAAATACATCTATCAATATAGGAGAAAACAGAGTGAAACCGAAAAATTCAAACTGTTACTGGAAACGAACGCTTCAACATAGAAGAACGAAATTTGGTGAACCAAGTGGGCTTAGTGTTCTGATCATTACCTGAAAGTATCATCCACTTTGGGTGAAAAAATATTTGCTGAGATTTCTGGAGATTCATAATTTTTGGATGCTTGGCAGCCCCTTTCCATGAAAGTGTTTATCGCCCGTCACTGCTTAGGGCTACATCAAGAGGAAACAAAACATAGAGATAGAACGTGAAACTACATTATTGTGTCAAGTTTCAAGAAACTAGCACAAACCGTGTTGGATTTAGAGTTCCAAATACATCTATCAATATAGGAGAAAACAATGTGAAACCTAAAGATTCAAACTGTTACTGGAAACGAACGCTTCAACATAGAAGAATGAAATTTGGGGAACCAATTCAGCTTAGTGTACTGATCATTACCTGAAAGTATCATCCAGTTTGGGTGAAAAAATATTTGCTGAGATTTCTGGAGATTCGTAATTTTTGGATGCTTGGCAACCCCTTTCCATGAAAGTGTTTCTCGCCAGTCACTGCTTAGGGCTACATCAAGAGGAAACAAAACATAGAGACAGAACGTGAAACTACTTTATTGTGTCAAGTTTCAAGAAGCTAGCACAAATCGTGTTGGATTTAGAGTTCCAAATACATCTATCAATATAGGAGAAAACAGAGTGAAACCTAAAAATTCAAACTGTTACTGGAAACGAACGCTTCAACATAGAAGAACGAAATTTGGTGAACCAAGTCAGCTTAGTGTTTACTGATCATTACCTGAAAGTATCATCCAGTTTGTGTGAAAAAATATTTGCTGAGATTTCTGGAGATTCGTAATTTTTGGACGCTTGGCAACCCCTTTATATGGAAGTGTTTCTCGCCAGTCACTGCTTAGGGCTACATCAAGAGGAAACAAAACATAGAGATAGAACGTGAAACTACATTATTGTGTCAAGTTTCAAGAAGCTAGCACAAACCGTGTTGTATTTAGAGTTACAAATACATCTATCAATATAGGAGAAAACAGAGTGAAACCTAAAATTCAAACTGTTACTGGAACGAACGCTTCAACATAGAAGAATGAAATTTGGGGAACCAAGTCAGCTTAGTGTACTGATCATTACCTGAAAGTATCATTCAGTTTGGGTGAAAAAATATTTGCTGAGATTTCTGGAGATTCGTAATTTTTGGACGCTTGGCAACCCGTTTCCATGAAAGTGTTTCTCGCCAGTCACTGCTAAGGGCTACATCAAGAGGAAACAAAACATAGAGACAGAACGTGAAACTACTTTATTGTGTCAAGTTTCATGAAGCTAGCACAAACCGTGTTGTATTTAGAGTTCCAAATACATCTATCAATATAGGAGAAAACAGTATGAAACCTAAAAATTCAAACTGTTACTGGAAATGAACGCTTCAACATAGAAGAATGAAATTTGGTGAACCAAGTGGGCTTAGTGTTCTGATCATTACCTGAAAGTATCATCCAGTTTTGGTGAAAAAATATTTGCTGAGATTTCTGGAGATTCGTAATTTTTGGAAGCTTGGCAACCCCTTTATATGGAAGTGTTTCTCGCCAGTCACTGCTTAGGGCTACATCAAGAGGAAACAAAACATAGAGATAGAACGTGAAACTACATTATTGTGTCAAGTTTCAAGAAGCTAGCACAAACCGTGTTGGATTTAGAGTTCCAAATACATCTATCAATATAGGAGAAAACAGAGTGAAACCTAAAAATTCAAACTGTTACTGGAAAAGAAAGCTTCAACATAGAAGAACGAAATTTGGTGAACCAAGTGGGCTTAGTGTTCTGATCATTACCTGAAAGGATCATCCAGTTTGTGTGAAAAAATATTTGCTGAGATTTCTGGAGATTCGTAATTTTTGGAAGCTTGGCAACCCGTTTCCATGAAAGTGTTTCTCGCCAGTCACTGCTAAGGGCTACATCAAGAGGAAACAAAACATAGAGGTAGAACGTGAAACTACATTATTGTGTCAAGTTTCAAGAAGCTAGCACAAACCGTGTTGGATTTAGTGTTCCAAATACATCTATCAATATAGGAGAAAACAGAGTGAAACCTAAAAATTCAATCTGTTACTGGAACGAACGCTTCAACATAGAAGAATGAAATTTGGTGAACCAAGTGGGCTTAGTGTTCTGATCATTACCTGAAAGGATCATCCAGTTTGTGTGAAAAAATATTTGCTGAGATTTCTGGAGATTCGTAATTTTTGGAAGCTTGGCAACCAGTTTCCATGAAAGTGTTTCTCGCCAGTCACTGCTAAGGGCTACATCAAGAGGAAACAAAACATAGAGACAGAACGTGAAACTACTTTATTGTGTCAAGTTTCAAGAAGCTAGCACAAACCGTGTTGGATTTAGAGTTCCAAATACATCTATCAATATAGGAGAAAACAGAATGAAACCTAAAAATTCAAACTGTTACTGGAAATGAACGCTTCAACATAGAAGAACGAAGTTTCTGGAACCAAGTCGCCTTAGTGTACTGATCATTACCTGAAACTATCATCAAGTTTGGGTGAAAAAATATTTGCTGAGATTTCTGGAGATTCGTAATTTTTGGATGCTTGGCAACCACTTTCCATGAAAGTGTTTCTCGCCAGTCACTGCTTAGGGCTACATCAAGAGGAAACAAAACAAAGAGATAGAATGTGAAACTACATTATTGTGTCAAGTTTCAAGAAGCAAGCACAAACCGTGTTGTATTTAGAGTTACAAATACATCTATGAATATAGGAGAAAACAGAGTGAAACCTAAAAATTCAAACTGTTACTGGAAACGAACGCTTCAACATAGAAGAATGAAATTTGGGGAACCAAGTCAACTTAGTGTACTGATCATTACCTGAAAGTATCATCCAGTTTGGGTGAAAAAATATTTGCTGAGATTTCAGGAGATTCGTAATTTTTGTACGCTTGGCAACCCCTTGATATGGAAGTGTTTCTCGCCAGTCACTCCTTAGGGCTACATCAAGAGGAAACAAAACATAGAGATAGAACGTGAAACTACATTATTGTGTCAAGTTTCAAGAAGCTAGCACAAACCGTGTTGTATTTAGAGTTCCAAATACATCTATCAATATAGGAGAAAACAGAGTGAAACCTAAAAATTCAAACTGTTACTGGAAAAGAACGCTTCAACATAGAAGAACGGAATTTGGTGAACCAAGTCAGCTTAGTGTACTGATCATTACCTGAAAGTATCATCCAGTTTGGGTGAAAAAATATTTGCTGAGATTTCTGGAGATTCGTAATTTTTGGAAGCTTGGCAACCCCTTTCCATGGAAGTGTTTCTCGCCAGTCACTGCTTAGGGCTACATCAAGAGGAAACAAAACATAGAGATAGAACGTGAAACTACATTATTGTGTCAAGTTTCAAGAAGCTAGCACAAACCGTGTTGGATTTAGAGTTCCAAATACATCTATCAATATAGGAGAAAACAGAGTGAAACCTAAAAATTCAAACTGTTACTGGAAAAGAACGCTTCAACATAGAAGAACGAAATTTGGTGAACCAAGTGGGCTTAGTGTTCTGATCATTACCTGAAAGGATCATCCAGTTTGTGTGAAAAAATATTTGCTGAGATTTCTGGAGATTCGTAATTTTTGGAAGCTTGGCAACCCGTTTCCATGAAAGTGTTTCTCGCCAGTCACTGCTAAGGGCTACATCAAGAGGAAACAAAACATAGAGACAGAACGTGAAACTAATTTATTGTGTCAAGTTTCAAGAAGCTAGCACAAACCGTGTTGGATTTAGAGTTCCAAATACATCTATCAATATAGGAGAAAATAGAGTGAAACCTAAAAATTCAAACTGTTACTGGAAATGAACGCTTCAAAATAGAAGGACGAATTTGCGGGAACCAAGTCGCCTTAGTGTACTGATCATTACCTGAAAGTATCATCCAGTTTGGGTGAAAAAATATTTGCTGAGATTTCTGGAGATTCGTAATTTTTGGAAGCTTGGCAACCTTTTTCCATGAAAGTGTTTCTCGCCAGTCACTGCTTAGGGCTACAACAAGAGGAAACAAAACATAGAGATAGAACGTGAAACTACTTTATTGTGTCAAGTTTCAAGAAGCTAGCACAAACCTTGTTGTATTTAGAGTTCCAAATACATCTATCAATATAGGAGAAAACAGAGTGAAACCTAAAAATTCAAACTGTTACTGGAAATGAACGCTTCAACATAGAAGAATGAAATTTCGGGAACCAAGTCAGCTTAGTGTACTGATCATTACCTGAAAGTATCATCCAGTTTGGGTTAAAAAATATTTGCTGAGATTTCTGGAGATTCGTAATTTTTGGACGCTTGGCAACCCCTTTATATGGAAGTGTTTCTCGCCAGTCACTGCTTAGGGCTACATCAAGAGGAAACAAAACATAGAGATAGAATGTGAAACTACATTATTGTGTCAAGTTTCAATAAGCTAGCACAAACCGTGTTGTATTTAGAGTTCCAAATACATCTATCAATATAGGAGAAAACAGAAAGAAACCTAAAAATTCAAACTGTTACTGGAAATGAACGCTTCAACATAGAAGAACGAAATTTGGTGAACCAAGTGGGCTTAGTGTTCTGATCATTACATGAAAGTATCATCCAGTTTGGGTGAAAAAAATATTTGCTGAGATTTCTGGAGATTCGTAATTTTTGGAAGCTTGGCAACCCCTTTCCATGGAAGTGTTTCTCGCCAGTCACTGCTTAGGGCTACATCAAGAGGAAACAAAACATAGAGATAGAACGTGAAACTACATTATTGTGTCAAGTTTCAAGAAGCTAGCACAAACCGTGTTGGATTTAGAGTTCCAAATACATCTATCAATATAGGAGAAAACAGAGTGAAACCTAAAAATTCAAACTGTTACTGGAAAAGAACGCTTCAACATAGAAGAACGAAATTTGGTGAACCAAGTGGGCTTAGTGTTCTGATCATTACCTGAAAGGATCATCCAGTTTGTGTGAAAAAATATTTGCTGAGATTTCTGGAGATTCGTAATTTTTGGAAGCTTGGCAACCCGTTTCCATGAAAGTGTTTCTCGCCAGTCACTGCTTAGGGCTACATCAAGAGGAAACAAAACATAGAGATAGAACGTGAAACTACATTATTGTGTCAAGTTTCAAGAAGCTAGCACAAACCATGTTGTATTTAGAGTTCCAAATACATCTATCAATAGAGGAGAAAACAGAGTGAAACCTAAAAATTCAAACTGTTACTGGAAACGAACGCTTCAACATAGAAGAATGAAATTTGGGGAACCAAGTCAGCTTAGTGTACTGATCATTACCTGAAAGGATCATCCAGTTTGTGTGAAAAAATATTTGCTGAGATTTCTGGAGATTCGTAATTTTTGGATGCTTGGCAACCCCTTTTTATGAAAGTGTTTCTCGCCAGTCACTGCTTAGGGCTACATCAAGAGGAAACAAAACATAGAGATAGAACGTGAAACTACTTTATTGTGTCAAGTTTCAAGAAGCTAGCACAAACCGTGTTGTATTTAGAGTTCCAAATACATCTATCAATATAGGAGAAAACAGAGTGAAACCTAAAAATTCAAACTGTTACTGGAAACGAACGCTTCAACATAGAAGAATGAAATTTGGGGAACCAAGTCAGCTTAGTGTACTGATCATTACCTGAAAGTATCATCCAGTTTGGGTGAAAAAATATTTGCTGAGATTTCTGGAGATTCGTAATTTTTGGATGCTTGGCAACCACTTTCCATGAAAGTGTTTCTCGCCAGTCACTGCTTAGGGCTACATCAAGAGGAAACAAAACAAAGAGATAGAATGTGAAACTACATTATTGTGTCAAGTTTCAAGAAGCTAGCACAAACCGTGTTGTATTTAGAGTTACAAATACATCTATGAATATAGGAGAAAACAGAGTGAAACCTAAAAATTCAAACTGTTACTGGAAACGAACGCTTCAACATAGAAGAATGAAATTTGGGGAACCAAGTCAACTTAGTGTACTGATCATTACCTGTAAGTATCATCCAGTTTGGGTGAAAAAATATTTGCTGAGATTTCAGGAGATTCGTAATTTTTGGACGCTTGGCAACCCCTTTATATGGAAGTGTTTCTCGCCAGTCACAGCTTAGGGCTACATCAAGAGGAAACAAAACATAGAGATAGAACGTGAAACTACATTATTGTGTCAAGTTTCAAGAAGCTAGCACAAACCGTGTTGGATAAGAGTTCCAAATACATCTATCAATATAGGAGAAAACAGAGTGAAACCTAAAAATTCAAACTGTTACTGGAAACGAACGCTTCAACATAGAAGAACGGAATTTGGTGAACCAAGTCAGCTTAGTGTACTGATCATTACCTGAAAGTATCATCCAGTTTGGGTGAAAAAATATTTGCTGAGATTTCTGGAGGTTCGTAATTTTTGGAAGCTTGGCAACCCCTTTCCATGGAAGTGTTTCTCGCCAGTCACTGCTTAGGGCTACATCAAGAGGAAACAAAACATAGAGATAGAACGTGAAACTACATTATTGTGTCAAGTTTCAAGAAGCTAGCACAAACCGTGTTGGATTTAGAGTTCCAAATACATCTATCAATATAGGAGAAAACAGAGTGAAACCTAAAAATTCAAACTGTTACTGGAAAAGAACGCTTCAACATAGAAGAATGAAATTTGGGGAACCAAGTCAGCTTAGTGTACTGATCATTACCTGAAAGTATCATCCGGTTTGGGTGAAAAAATATTTGCTGAGATTTCTGGAGATTCGTAATTTTTGGACGCTTGGCAACCCCTTTATATGGAAGTGTTTCTCGCCAGTCACTGCTTAGGGCTACATCAAGAGGAAACAAAACATAGAGACAGAACGTGAAACTAATTTATTGTGTCAAGTTTCAAGAAGCTAGCACAAACCGTGTTGGATTTAGAGTTCCAAATACATCTATCAATATAGGAGAAAATAGAGTGAAACCTAAAAATTCAAACTGTTACTGGAAATGAACGCTTCAACATAGAAGAATGAAATTTCGGGAACCAAGTCAGCTTAGTGTACTGATCATTACCTGAAAGTATCATCCAGTTTGGGTTAAAAAATATTTGCTGAGATTTCTGGAGATTCGTAATTTTTGGACGCTTGGCAACCCCTTTATATGGAAGTGTTTCTCGCCAGTCACTGCTTAGGGCTACATCAAGAGGAAACAAAACATAGAGATAGAACGTGAAACTACATTATTGTGTCAAGTTTCAAGAAGCTAGCACAAACCGTGTTGTATTTAGAGTTCCAAATACATCTATCAATATAGGAGAAAACAGAAAGAAACCTAAAAATTCAAACTGTTACTGGAAATGAACGCTTCAGCATAGAAGAATGAAATTTGGTGAACCAAGTGGGCTTAGTGTTCTGATCATTACATGAAAGTATCATCCAGTTTGGGTGAAAAAAATATTTGCTGAGATTTCTGGAGATTCGTAATTTTTGGAAGCTTGGCAACCCGTTTCCATGAAAGTGTTTCTCGCCAGTCACTGCTTAGGGCTACATCAAGAGGAAACAAAACATAGAGATAGAACGTGAAACTACATTATTGTGTCAAGTTTCAAGAAGCTAGCACAAACCGTGTTGTATTTAGAGTTCCAAATACATCTATCAATATAGGAGAAAACAGAGTGAAACCTAAAAATTCAAACTGTTACTGGAAAAGAACGCTTCAGCATAGAAGAATGAAATTTGGTGAACCAAGTGGGCTTAGTGTTCTGATCATTACCTGAAAGGATCATCCAGTTTGTGTGAAAAAATATTTGCTGAGATTTCTGGAGATTCGTAATTTTTGGACGCTTGGCAACCCCTTTATATGGAAGTGTTTCTCGCCAGTCACTGCTTAGGGCTACATCAAGAGGAAACAAAACATAGAGATAGAACGTGAAACTACATTATTGTGTCAAGTTTCAAGAAGCTAGCACAAACCGTGTTGGATTTAGAGTTCCAAATACATCTATCAATATAGGAGAAAATAGAGTGAAACCTAAAAATTCAAACTGTTACTGGAAATGAACGCTTCAACATAGAAGGACGAAGTTGCGGGAACCAAGTCGCCTTAGTGTACTGATCATTACCTGAAAGTATCATCCAGTTTGGGTGAAAAAATATTTGCTGAGATTTCTGGAGATTCGTAATTTTTGGAAGCTTGGCAACCCGTTTCCATGAAAGTGTTTCTCGCCAGTCACTGCTAAGGGCTACATCAAGAGGAAACAAAACATAGAGACAGAACGTGAAACTAATTTATTGTGTCAAGTTTCAAGAAGGTAGCACAAACCGTGTTGGATTTAGAGTTCCAAATACATCTATCAATATAGGAGAAAATAGAGTGAAACCTAAAAATTCAAACTGTTACTGGAAATGAACGCTTCAACATAGAAGAACAAATTTGCGGGTACCAAGTCGCCTTAGTGTACTGATCATTACCTGAAAGTATCATCCAGTTTGGGTGAAAAAATATTTGCTGAGATTTCTGGAGATTCGTAATTTTTGGAAGCTTGGCAACCCCTTTCCATGAAAGTGTTTCTCGCCAGTAACTGCTTAGGGCTACGTCAAGAGGAAACAAAACATAGAGATAGAACGTGAAACTACATTATTGTGTCAAGTTTCAAGAAGCTAGCACAAACCGTGTTGTATTTAGAGTTCCAAATACATCTATCAATATAGGAGAAAACAGAGTGAAACCTAAAAATTCAAACTGTTACTGGAAACGAACGCTTCAACATAGAAGAATGAAATTTGGGGAACCAAGTCAGCTTAGTGTACTGATCATTACCTGAAAGTATCATCCAGTTTGGGTGAAAAAATATTTGCTGAGATTTCTGAAGATTCGTAATTTTTGGATGCTTGGCAAGCCCTTTCCATGAAAGTGTTTCTCGCCAGTCACTGCTTAGGGCTACATCAAGAGGAAACAAAACATAGAGATAGAACGTGAAACTACTTTATTGTGTCAAGTTTCAAGAAGCTAGCACAAACCGTGTTGTATTTAGAGTTCCAAATACATCTATCAATATAGGAGAAAACAGAGTGAAACCTAAAAATTCAAACTGTTACTGGAAAAGAACGCTTCAACATAGAAGAACGAAATTTGGTGAACCAAGTGCGCTTAGTGTTCTGATCATTACCTGAAAGGATCATCCAGTTTGTGTGAAAAAATATTTGCTGAGATTTCTGGAGATTCGTAATTTTTGGAAGCTTGGCAACCCGTTTCCATGAAAGTGTTTCTCGCCAGTCACTGCTCAGGGCTACATCAAGAGGAAACAAAACATAGAGATAGAACGTGAAACTACATTATTGTGTCAAGTTTCAAGAAGCTAGCACAAACCGTGTTGTATTTAGAGTTCCAAATACATCTATCAATATAGGAGAAAACAGAGTGAAACCTAAAAATTCAAACTGTTACTGGAAACGAACGCTTCAACATAGAAGAATGAAATTTGGGGAACCAAGTCAGCTTAGTGTACTGATCATTACCTGAAAGTATCATCCAGTTTGGGTGAAAAAATATTTGCTGAGATTTCTGGAGATTCGTAATTTTTGGAAGCTTGGCAACGCCTTTCCATGAAAGTGTTTCTCGCCAGTCACTGCTTAGGGCTACATCAAGAGGAAACAAAACATAGAGATAGAACGTGAAACTACTTTATTGTGTCAAGTTTCAAGAAGCTAGCACAAACCGTGTTGTATTTAGAGTTCCAAATACATCTATCAATATAGGAGAAAACAGAGTGAAACCTAAAAATTCAAACTGTTACTGGAAACGAACGCTTCAACATAGAAGAATGAAATTTAGGGAACCAAGTCAGCTTTGTGTACTGATCATTACCTGAAAGTATCATCCAGTTTGGGTTAAAAAATATTTGCTGAGATTTCTGGAGATTCGTAATTTTTGGACGCGTGGCAACCCCTTTATATGGAAGTGTTTCTCGCCATTCACTGCTTAGGGCTACATCAAGAGGAAACAAAACATAGAGATAGAACGTGAAACTACATTATTGTGTCAAGTTTCAAGAAGCTAGCACAAACCGTGTTGGATTTAGAGTTCCAAATACATCTATCAATATAGGAGAAAATAGAGTGAAACCTAAAAATTCAAACTGTTACTGGAAATGAACGCTTCAACATAGAAGGACGAAGTTGCGGGAACCAAGTCGCCTTAGTGTACTGATCATTACCTGAAAGTATCATCCAGTTTGGGTTAAAAAATATTTGCTGAGATTTCTGGAGATTCGTAATTTTTGGACGCGTGGCAACCCCTTTATATGGAAGTGTTTCTCGCCAGTCACTGCTAAGGGCTACATCAAGAGGAAACAAAACATAGAGACAGAACGTGAAACTACATTATTGTGTCAAGTTTCAAGAAGCTAGCACAAACCGTGTTGTATTTAGAGTTCCAAATACATCTATCAATATAGGAGAAAACAGAATGAAACCTAAAAATTCAAACTGTTACTGGAAATGAACGCTTCAACATAGAAGAACGAAATTTGGTGAACCAAGTGGGTTTAGTGTTCTGATCATTACCTGAAAGGATCATCCAGTTTGGGTGAAAAAATATTTGCTGAGATTTCTGGAGATTCGTAATTTTTGGAAGCTTGGCAACCCCTTTCCATGGAAGTGTTTCTCGCCAGTCACTGCTTAGGGCTACATCAAGAGGAAACAAAACATAGAGATAGAACGTGAAACTACATTATTGTGTCAAGTTTCAAGAAGCTAGTACAAACCGTGTTGGATTTAGAGTTCCAAATACATCTATCAATATAGGAGAAAACAGAGTGAAACCTAAAAATTCAAACTGTTACTGGAAAAGAACGCTTCAACATAGAAGAATGAAATTTGGTGAACCAAGTGGGCTTAGTGTTCTGATCATTACCTGAAAGGATGATCCAGTTTGTGTGAAAAAAATATTTGCTGAGATTTCTGGAGATTCGTAATTTTTGGAAGCTTGTCAACCCGTTTGCATGAAAGTGTTTCTCGCCAGTCACTGCTAAGGGCTACATCAAGAGGAAACAAAACATAGAGACAGAACGTGAAACTACTTTATTGTGTCAAGTTTCAAGAAGCTAGCACAAACCGTGTTGGATTTAGAGTTCCAAATACATCTATCAATATAGGAGAAAACAGAGTGAAACCTAAAAATTCAAACTGTTACTGGAAATGAACGCTTCAACATAGAAGAACGAAATTTGGTGAACCAAGTGGGCTTAGTGTTCTGATCATTACCTGAAAGGATGATCCAGTTTGTGTGAAAAAATATTTGCTGAGATTTCTGGAGATTCGTAATTTTTGGAAGCTTGGCAACCCGTTTCCATGAAAGTGTTTCTCGAGAGTCACTGCTAAGGGCTACATCAAGAGGAAACAAAACATAGAGACAGAACGTGAAACTACTTTATTGTGTCAAGTTTCAAGAAGCTAGCACAAACCGTGTTGGATTTAGAGTTCCAAATACATCTATCAATATAGGATAAAACAGTGAAACCTAAAAATTCAAACTGTTACTGGAAACGAACGCTTCAACATAGAAGAATGAAATTTGGTGAACCAAGTGGGCTTAGTGTTCTGATCATTACCTGAAAGGATCATCCAGTTTGGGTGAAAAAATATTTGCTGAGATTTCTGGAGATTCGTAATTTTTGGAAGCTTGGCAACCCCTTTCCATGAAAGTGTTTCTCGCCAGTCACTGCTTAGGGCTACATCAAGAGGAAACAAAACATAGAGATAGAACGTGAAAATACATTATTGTGTCAAGTTTCAATAAGCTAGCACAAACCGTGTTGGATTTAGAGTTCCAAATACATCTATCAATATAGGAGAAAACAGAGTGAAACCTAAAAATTCAAACTGTTACTGGAAACGAATGCCTCAACATAGAAGAATGAAATTTGGGGAACCAAGTCAGCTTAGTGTACTGATCATTACCTGAAAGTATCATCCAGTTTGGGTGAAAAAATATTTGCTGAGATTTCTGGAGATTCGTAATTTTTGGAAGCTTGGCAACCCCTTTCCATGAAAGTGTTTCTCGCCAGTCACTGCCTAGGGCTTCATCAAGAGGAAACAAATCATAGAGATAGAACGTGAAACTACATTATTGTGTCAAGTTTCAAGAAGCTAGCACAAACCGTGTTGGATTTAGAGTTCCAAATACATCTATCAATATAGGAGAAAACAGAGTGAAACCTAAAATTCAAACTGTTAATGGAAAAGAACGCTTCAACATAGAAGAACGAAATTTGGTGAACCAAGTGGGCTTAGTGTTCTGATCATTACCTGAAAGGATGATCCAGTTTGTGTGAAAAAATATTTGCTGAGATTTCTGAAGATTCGTAATTTTTGGAAGCTTGGCAACCCGTTTCCATGAAAGTGTTTCTCGCCAGTCACTGCTAAGGGCTACATCAAGAGGAAACAAAACATAGAGACAGAACGTGAAACTACTTTATTGTGTCAAGTTTCAAGAAGCTAGCACAAACCGTGTTGGATTTAGAGTTCCAAATACATCTATCAATATAGGAGAAAACAGAGTGAAACCTAAAAATTCAAACTGTTACTGGAAAAGAACGCTTCAACATAGAAGAATGAAATTTGGTGAACCAAGTGGGCTTAGTGTTCTGATCATTACCTGAAAGGATGATCCAGTTTGTGTGAAAAAAATATTTGCTGAGATTTCTGGAGATTCGTAATTTTTGGAAGCTTGTCAACCCGTTTGCATGAAAGTGTTTCTCGCCAGTCACTGCTAAGGGCTACATCAAGAGGAAACAAAACATAGAGACAGAACGTGAAACTACTTTATTGTGTCAAGTTTCAAGAAGCTAGCACAAACCGTGTTGGATTTAGAGTTCCAAATACATCTATCAATATAGGAGAAAACAGAGTGAAACCTAAAAATTCAAACTGTTACTGGAAAAGAACGCTTCAACATAGAAGAATGAAATTTGGTGAACCAAGTGGGCTTAGTGTTCTGATCATTACCTGAAAGGATGATCCAGTTTGTGTGAAAAAAATATTTGCTGAGATTTCTGGAGATTCGTAATTTTTGGAAGCTTGTCAACCCGTTTGCATGAAAGTGTTTCTCGCCAGTCACTGCTAAGGGCTACATCAAGAGGAAACAAAACATAGAGACAGAACGTGAAACTACTTTATTGTGTCAAGTTTCAAGAAGCTAGCACAAACCGTGTTGGATTTAGAGTTCCAAATACATCTATCAATATAGGAGAAAACAGAGTGAAACCTAAAAATTCAAACTGTTACTGGAAATGAACGCTTCAACATAGAAGAACGAAATTTGGTGAACCAAGTGGGCTTAGTGTTCTGATCATTACCTGAAAGGATGATCCAGTTTGTGTGAAAAAATATTTGCTGAGATTTCTGGAGATTCGTAATTTTTGGAAGCTTGGCAACCCGTTTCCATGAAAGTGTTTCTCGAGAGTCACTGCTAAGGGCTACATCAAGAGGAAACAAAACATAGAGACAGAACGTGAAACTACTTTATTGTTTCAAGTTTCAAGAAGCTAGCACAAACCGTGTTGGATTTAGAGTTCCAAATACATCTATCAATATAGGAGAAAACAGAATGAAACCTAAAAATTCAAACTGTTACTGGAAATGAACGCTTCAACATAGAAGGACGAAGTTTCGGGAACCAAGTCGCCTTAGTGTACTGATCATTACCTGAAACTATCATCAAGTTTGGGTGAAAAAATATTTGCTGAGATTTCTGGAGATTCGTAATTTTTGGAAGCTTGGCAACCCCTTTCAATGGAAGTGTTTCTCGCCAGTCACTGCTTAGGACTACATCAAGAGGAAACAAAACATAGAGATAGAACGTGAAACTACATTATTGTGTCAAGTTTCAAGAAGCTAGCACAAACCGTGTTGGATTTAGAGTTCCAAATACATCTATCAATATAGGAGAAAACAGAGTGAAACCTAAAATTCAAACTGTTACTGGAAAAGAACGCTTCAACATAGAAGAAAGAAATTTGGTGAACCAAGTGGGCTTAGTGTTCTGATCATTACCTGAAAGGATCATCCAGTTTGTGTGAAAAAAATATTTGCTAAGATTTCTGGAGATTCGTAATTTTTGGAAGCTTGGCATCCCGTTTCCATGAAAGTGTTTCTCGCCAGTCACTGCTAAGGGCTACATCAACAGGAAACAAAACATAGAGATAGAACGTGAAACTACATTATTGTGTCAAGTTTCAAGAAGCTAGCACAAACCGGGTTGGATTTAGAGTTCCAAATACATCTATCAATATAGGAGAAAACAGAGTGAAACCTAAAAATTCAAACTGTTACTGGAAACGAACGCTTCAACATAGAAGAATGAAATTTGGTGAACCAAGTCAGCTTATTGTACTGATCATTACCTGAAAGTATCATCCAGTTTGGGTGAAAAAATATTTGCTGAGATTTCTGGAGATTCGTAATTTTTGGACGCTTGGCAACTCCTTTATATGGAAGTGTTTCTCGCCAGTCACTGCTTAGGGCTACATCAAGAGGAAACAAAACATAGAGATAGAACGTGAAACTACATTATTGTGTCAAGTTTCAAGAAGCTAGCACAAACCGTGTTGCATTTAGAGTTCCAAATACATCTATCAATATAGGAGAAAACAGAGTGAAACCTAAAAATTCAAACTGTTACTGGAAAAGAACGCTTCAACATAGAAGAATGAAATTTGGTGAACCAAGTGGGCTTAGTGTTCTGATCATTACCTGAAAGTATCATCCAGTTTGTGTGAAAAAAATATTTGCTGAGATTTCTGGAGATTCGTAATTTTTGGAAGCTTGGCAACCCGTTTCCATGAAAGTGTTTCTCGCCAGTCACTGCTAAGGGCTACATCAAGAGGAAACAAAACATAGAGACAGAACGTGAAACTACTTTATTGTGTCAAGTTTCAAGAAGCTAGCACAAACCGTGTTGGATTTAGAGTTCCAAATACATCTATCAATATAGGATAAAACAGTGAAACCTAAAAATTCAAACTGTTACTGGAAACGAACGCTTCAACATAGAAGAATGAAATTTGGTGAACCAAGTGGGCTTAGTGTTCTGATCATTACCTGAAAGGATCATCCAGTTTGGGTGAAAAAATATTTGCTGAGATTTCTGGAGATTCGTAATTTTTGGAAGCTTGGCAACCCCTTTCCATGAAAGTGTTTCTCGCCAGTCACTGCTTAGGGCTACATCAAGAGGAAACAAAACATAGAGATAGAACGTGAAAATACATTATTGTGTCAAGTTTCAATAAGCTAGCACAAACCGTGTTGGATTTAGAGTTCCAAATACATCTATCAATATAGGAGAAAACAGAGTGAAACCTAAAAATTCAAACTGTTACTGGAAACGAATGCCTCAACATAGAAGAATGAAATTTGGGGAACCAAGTCAGCTTAGTGTACTGATCATTACCTGAAAGTATCATCCAGTTTGGGTGAAAAAATATTTGCTGAGATTTCTGGAGATTCGTAATTTTTGGAAGCTTGGCAACCCGTTTCCATGAAAGTGTTTCTCGCCAGTCACTGCCTAGGGCTTCATCAAGAGGAAACAAATCATAGAGATAGAACGTGAAACTACATTATTGTGTCAAGTTTCAAGAAGCTAGCACAAACCGTGTTGGATTTAGAGTTCCAAATACATCTATCAATATAGGAGAAAACAGAGTGAAACCTAAAATTCAAACTGTTAATGGAAAAGAACGCTTCAACATAGAAGAACGAAATTTGGTGAACCAAGTGGGCTTAGTGTTCTGATCATTACCTGAAAGGATGATCCAGTTTGTGTGAAAAAATATTTGCTGAGATTTCTGAAGATTCGTAATTTTTGGAAGCTTGGCAACCCGTTTCCATGAAAGTGTTTCTCGCCAGTCACTGCTAAGGGCTACATCAAGAGGAAACAAAACATAGAGACAGAACGTGAAACTACTTTATTGTGTCAAGTTTCAAGAAGCTAGCACAAACCGTGTTGGATTTAGAGTTCCAAATACATCTATCAATATAGGAGAAAACAGAATGAAACCTAAAAATTCAAACTGTTACTGGAAATGAACGCTTCAACATAGAAGAACGAAGTTTCGGGAACCAAGTCGCCTTAGTGTACTGATCATTACCTGAAACTATCATCAAGTTTGGGTGAAAAAATATTTGCTGAGATTTCTGGAGATTCGTAATTTTTGGAAGCTTGGCAACCCCTTTCAATGGAAGTGTTTCTCGCCAGTCACTGCTTAGGGCTACATCAAGAGGAAACAAAACATAGAGATAGAACGTGAAACTACATTATTGTGTCAAGTTTCAAGAAGCTAGCACAAACCGTGTTGGATTTAGAGTTCCAAATACATCTATCAATATAGGAGAAAACAGAGTGAAACCTAAAATTCAAACTGTTACTGGAAAAGAACGCTTCAACATAGAAGAACGAAATTTGGTGAACCAAGTGGGCTTAGTGTTCTGATCATTACCTGAAAGGATCATCCAGTTTGTGTGAAAAAAATATTTGCTGAGATTTCTGGAGATTCGTAATTTTTGGAAGCTTGGCATCCCGTTTCCATGTAAGTGTTTCTCGCCAGTCACTGCTAAGGGCTACATCAAGAGGAAACAAAACATAGAGACAGAACTTGAAACTACTTTATTGTGTCAAGTTTCAAGAAGCTAGCACAAACCGTGTTGTATTTAGAGTTCCAAATACATCTATCAATATAGGAGAAAACAGAGTGAAACCTAAAAATTCAAACTGTTACTGGAAACGAACGCTTCAACATAGAAGAATGAAATTTGGGGAACCAAGTCAGCTTTGTGTACTGATCATTACCTGAAAGTATCATCCAGTTTGGGTTAAAAAATATTTGCTGAGATTTCTGGAGATTCGTAATTTTTGGACGCGTGGCAACCCCTTTATATGGAAGTGTTTCTCGCCATTCACTGCTTAGGGCTACATCAAGAGGAAACAAAACATAGAGATAGAACGTGAAACTACATTATTGTGTCAAGTTTCAAGAAGCTAGCACAAACCGTGTTGGATTTAGAGTTCCAAATACATCTATCAATATAGGAGAAAATAGAGTGAAACCTAAAAATTCAAACTGTTACTGGAAATGAACGCTTCAACATAGAAGGACGAAGTTGCGGGAACCAAGTCGCCTTAGTGTACTGATCATTACCTGAAAGTATCATCCAGTTTGGGTGAAAAAATATTTGCTGAGATTTCTGGAGATTCGTAATTTTTGGAAGCTTGGCAACCCCTTTCCATGAAAGTGTTTCTCGCCAGTCACTGCTAAGGGCTACATCAAGAGGAAACAAAACATAGAGACAGAACGTGAAACTTCTTTATTGTGTCAAGTTTCAAGAAGCTAGCACAAACCGTGTTGTATTTAGAGTTCCAAATACATCTATCAATATAGGAGAAAACAGAATGAAACCTAAAAATTCAAACTGTTACTGGAAATGAACGCTTCAACATAGAAGAACGAAATTTGGTGAACCAAGTGGGTTTAGTGTTCTGATCATTAACTGAAAGTATCATCCAGTTTGGGTGAAAAAATATTTGCTGAGATTTCTGGAGATTCGTAATTTTTGGAAGCTTGGCAACCCCTTTCCATGGAAGTGTTTCTCGCCAGTCACTGCTTAGGGCTACATCAAGAGGAAACAAAACATAGAGATAGAACGTGAAACTACATTATTGTGTCAAGTTTCAAGAAGCTAGCACAAACCGTGTTGGATTTAGAGTTCCAAATACATCTATCAATATAGGAGAAAATAGAGTGAAACCTAAAAATTCAAACTGTTACTGGAAAAGAACGCTTCAACATAGAAGAATGAAATTTGGTGAACCAAGTGGGCTTAGTGTTCTGATCATTACCTGAAAGGATGATCCAGTTTGTGTGAAAAAAATATTTGCTGAGATTTCTGGAGATTCGTAATTTTTGGAAGCTTGGCATCCCGTTTCCATGAAAGTGTTTCTCGCCAGTCACTGCTAAGGGCTACATCAACAGGAAACAAAACATAGAGATAGAACGTGAAACTACATTATTGTGTCAAGTTTCAAGAAGCTAGCACAAACCCTGTTGGATTTAGAGTTCCAAATACATCTATCAATATAGGAGAAAACAAAATGAAACCTAAAAATTCAAACTGTTACTGGAAACGAACGCTTCAACATAGAAGAATGAAATTTGGGGAACCAAGTCAGCTTAGTGTACTGATCATTACCTGAATGTATCATCTAGTTTGGGTGAAAAAATATTTGCTGAGATTTCTGGAGATTCGTAATTTTTGGACGCTTGGCAACCCCTTTCCATGAAATTGTTTCTCGCCAGTCACTGCTAAGGGCTACATCAAGAGGAAAGAAAACATAGAGACAGAACGTGAAACTACTTTATTGTGTCAAGTTTCAAGAAGCTAGCACAAACCGTGTTGTATTTAGAGTTCCAAATACATCTATCAATATAGGAGAAAACAGAATGAAACCTAAAAATTCAAACTGTTACTGGAAATGAACGCTTCCACATAGAAGAACGAAATTTGGTGAACCAAGTGGGTTTAGTGTTCTGATCATTACCTGAAAGTATCATCCAGTTTGGGTGAAAAAATATTTGCTGAGATTTCTGGAGATTCGTAATTTTTGGAAGCTTGGCAACCCCTTTCCATGGAAGTGTTTCTCGCCAGTCACTGCTTAGGGCTACATCAAGAGGAAACAAAACATAGAGATAGAACGTGAAACTACATTATTGTGTCAAGTTTCAAGAAGCTAGCACAAACCGTGTTGGATTTAGAGTTCCAAATACATCTATCAATATAGGAGAAAACAGAGTGAAACCTAAAAATTCAAACTGTTACTGGAAATGAACGCTTCAACATAGAAGAACGAAATTTGGTGAACCAAGTGGGCTTAGTGTTCTGATCATTACCTGAAAGGATGATCCAGTTTGTGTGAAAAAATATTTGCTGAGATTTCTGGAGATTCGTAATTTTTGGAAGCTTGGCAACCCGTTTCCATGAAAGTGTTTCTCGAGAGTCACTGCTAAGGGCTACATCAAGAGGAAACAAAACATAGAGACAGAACGTGAAACTACTTTATTGTTTCAAGTTTCAAGAAGCTAGCACAAACCGTGTTGGATTTGGAGTTCCAAATACATCTATCAATATAGGAGAAAACAGAATGAAACCTAAAAATTCAAACTGTTACTGGAAATGAACGCTTCAACATAGAAGGACGAAGTTTCGGGAACCAAGTCGCCTTAGTGTACTGATCATTACCTAAAACTATCATCAAGTTTGGGTGAAAAAATATTTGCTGAGATTTCTGGAGATTCGTAATTTTTCGAAGCTTGGCAACCCCTTTCAATGGAAGTGTTTCTCGCCAGTCACTGCTTAGGGCTACATCAAGAGGAAACAAAACATAGAGATAGAACGTGAAACTACATTATTGTGTCAAGTTTCAAGAAGCTAGCACAAACCGTGTTGGATTTAGAGTTCCAAATACATCTATCAATATAGGAGAAAACAGAGTGAAACCTAAAATTCAAACTGTTACTGGAAAAGAACGCTTCAACATAGAAGAAAGAAATTTGGTGAACCAAGTGGGCTTAGTGTTCTGATCATTACCTGAAAGGATCATCCAGTTTGTGTGAAAAAAATATTTGCTGAGATTTCTGGAGATTCGTAATTTTTGGAAGCTTGGCATCCCGTTTCCATGAAAGTGTTTCTCGCCAGTCACTGCTAAGGGCTACATCAAGAGGAAACAAAACATAGAGATAGAACGTGAAACTACATTATTGTGTCAAGTTTCAAGAAGCTAGCACAAACCGGGTTGGATTTAGAGTTCCAAATACATCTATCAATATAGGAGAAAACAGAGTGAAACCTAAAAATTCAAACTGTTACTGGAAACGAACGCTTCAACATAGAAGAACGAAATTTGGTGAACCAAGTCAGCTTATTGTACTGATCATTACCTGAAAGTATCATCCAGTTTGGGTGAAAAAATATTTGCTGAGATTTCTGGAGATTCGTAATTTTTGGACGCTTGGCAACCCCTTTATATGGAAGTGTTTCTCGCCAGTCACTGCTTAGGGCTACATCAAGAGGAAACAAAACATAGAGATAGAACGTGAAACTACATTATTGTGTCAAGTTTCAAGAAGCTAGCACAAACCGTGTTGCATTTAGAGTTCCAAATACATCTATCAATATAGGAGAAAACAGAGTGAAACCTAAAAATTCAAACTGTTACTGGAAATGAACGCTTCAACATAGAAGAACGAAATTTGGTGAACCAAGTGGGCTTAGTGTTCTGATCATTACCTGAAAGGATGATCCAGTTTGTGTGAAAAAATATTTGCTGAGATTTCTGGAGATTCGTAATTTTTGGAAGCTTGGCAACCCGTTTCCATGAAAGTGTTTCTCGAGAGTCACTGCTAAGGGCTACATCAAGAGGAAACAAAACATAGAGACAGAACGTGAAACTACTTTATTGTTTCAAGTTTCAAGAAGCTAGCACAAACCGTGTTGGATTTAGAGTTCCAAATACATCTATCAATATAGGAGAAAACAGAATGAAACCTAAAAATTCAAACTGTTACTGGAAATGAACGCTTCAACATAGAAGGACGAAGTTTCGGGAACCAAGTCGCCTTAGTGTACTGATCATTACCTGAAACTATCATCAAGTTTGGGTGAAAAAATATTTGCTGAGATTTCTGGAGATTCGTAATTTTTGGAAGCTTGGCAACCCCTTTCAATGGAAGTGTTTCTCGCCAGTCACTGCTTAGGACTACATCAAGAGGAAACAAAACATAGAGATAGAACGTGAAACTACATTATTGTGTCAAGTTTCAAGAAGCTAGCACAAACCGTGTTGGATTTAGAGTTCCAAATACATCTATCAATATAGGAGAAAACAGAGTGAAACCTAAAATTCAAACTGTTACTGGAAAAGAACGCTTCAACATAGAAGAAAGAAATTTGGTGAACCAAGTGGGCTTAGTGTTCTGATCATTACCTGAAAGGATCATCCAGTTTGTGTGAAAAAAATATTTGCTGAGATTTCTGGAGATTCGTAATTTTTGGATGCTTGGCAACCACTTTCCATGAAAGTGTTTCTCGCCAGTCACTGCTTAGGGCTACATCAAGAGGAAACAAAACAAAGAGATAGAATGTGAAACTACATTATTGTGTCAAGTTTCAAGAAGCTAGCACAAACCGTGTTGTATTTAGAGTTACAAATACATCTATGAATATAGGAGAAAACAGAGTGAAACCTAAAAATTCAAACTGTTACTGGAAACGAACGCTTCAACATAGAAGAATGAAATTTGGGGAACCAAGTCAACTTAGTGTACTGATCATTACCTGAAAGTATCATCCAGTTTGGGTGAAAAAATATTTGCTGAGATTTCAGGAGATTCGTAATTTTTGGACGCTTGGCAACCCCTTTATATGGAAGTGTTTCTCGCCAGTCACAGCTTAGGGCTACATCAAGAGGAAACAAAACATAGAGATAGAACGTGAAACTACATTATTGTGTCAAGTTTCAAGAAGCTAGCACAAACCGTGTTGGATAAGAGTTCCAAATACATCTATCAATATAGGAGAAAACAGAGTGAAACCTAAAAATTCAAACTGTTACTGGAAACGAACGCTTCAACATAGAAGAACGGAATTTGGTGAACCAAGTCAGCTTAGTGTACTGATCATTACCTGAAAGTATCATCCAGTTTGGGTGAAAAAATATTTGCTGAGATTTCTGGAGATTCGTAATTTTTGGAAGCTTGGCAACCCCTTTCCATGGAAGTGTTTCTCGCCAGTCACTGCTTAGGGCTACATCAAGAGGAAACAAAACATAGAGATAGAACGTGAAACTACATTATTGTGTCAAGTTTCAAGAAGCTAGCACAAACCGTGTTGGATTTAGAGTTCCAAATACATCTATCAATATAGGAGAAAACAGAGTGAAACCTAAAAATTCAAACTGTTACTGGAAAAGAACGCTTCAACATAGAAGAACGAAATTTGGTGAACCAAGTGGGCTTAGTGTTCTGATCATTACCTGAAAGGATCATCCAGTTTGTGTGAAAAAATATTTGGTGAGATTTCTGGAGATTCGTAATTTTTGGAAGCTTGGCAACCCGTTTCCATGAAAGTGTTTCTCGCCAGTCACTGCTTAGGGCTACATCAAGAGGAAACAAAACATAGAGATAGAACGTGAAACTACATTATTGTGTCAAGTTTCAAGAAGCTAGCACAAACCGTGTTGTATTTAGAGTTCCAAATACATCTATCAATATAGGAGAAAACAGAGTGAAACCTAAAAATTCAAACTGTTACTGGAAACGAACGCTTCAACATAGAAGAATGAAATTTGGGGAACCAAGTCAGCTTAGTGTACTGATCATTACCTGAAAGGATCATCCAGTTTGTGTGAAAAAATATTTGCTGAGATTTCTGGAGATTCGTAATTTTTGGATGCTTGGCAACCCCTTTTTATGAAAGTGTTTCTCGCCAGTCACTGCTTAGGGCTACATCAAGAGGAAACAAAACATAGAGATAGAACGTGAAACTACTTTATTGTGTCAAGTTTCAAGAAGCTAGCACAAACCGTGTTGTATTTAGAGTTCCAAATACATCTATCAATATAGGAGAAAACAGAGTGAAACCTAAAAATTCAAACTGTTACTGGAAACGAACGCTTCAACATAGAAGAATGAAATTTGGGGAACCAAGTCAGCTTAGTGTACTGATAATTACCTGAAAGTATCATCCAGTTTGGGTGAAAAAATATTTGCTGAGATTTCTGGAGATTCGTAATTTTTGGATGCTTGGCAACCACTTTCCATGAAAGTGTTTCTCGCCAGTCACTGCTTAGGGCTACATCAAGAGGAAACAAAACAAAGAGATAGAATGTGAAACTACATTATTGTGTCAAGTTTCAAGAAGCTAGCACAAACCGTGTTGTATTTAGAGTTACAAATACATCTATGAATATAGGAGAAAACTGAGTGAAACCTAAAAATTCAAACTGTTACTGGAAACGAATGCTTCAACATAGAAGAATGAAATTTGGGGAACCAAGTCAACTTAGTGTACTGATCATTACCTGAAAATATCATCCAGTTTGGGTGAAAAAATATTTGCTGAGACTTCAGGAGATTCGTAATTTTTGGACGCTTGGCAACCCCTTTATATGGAAGTGTTTCTCGCCAGTCACAGCTTAGGGCTACATCAAGAGGAAACAAAACATAGAGATAGAACGTGAAACTACATTATTGTGTCAAGTTTCAAGAAGCTAGCACAAACCGTGTTGGATAAGAGTTCCAAATACATCTATCAATATAGGAGAAAACAGAGTGAAACCTAAAAATTCAAACTGTTACTGGAAACGAACGCTTCAACATAGAAGAACGGAATTTGGTGAACCAAGTCAGCTTAGTGTACTGATCATTACCTGAAAGTATCATCCAGTTTGGGTGAAAAAATATTTGCTGAGATTTCTGGAGATTCGTAATTTTTGGAAGCTTGGCAACCCCTTTCCATGGAAGTGTTTCTCGCCAGTCACTGCTTAGGGCTACATCAAGAGGAAACAAAACATAGAGATAGAACGTGAAACTACATTATTGTGTCAAGTTTCAAGAAGCTAGCACAAACCGTGTTGCATTTAGAGTTCCAAATACATCTATCAATATAGGAGAAAACAGAGTGAAATCTAAAAATTCAAACTGTTACTGGAAAAGAACGCTTCAACATAGAAGAACGAAATTTGGTGAACCAAGTGGGCTTAGTGTTCTGATCATTACCTGAAAGGATCATCCAATTTGTGTGAAAAAATATTTGCTGAGATTTCTGGAGATTCGTAATTTTTGGAAGCTTGGCAACCCGTTTCCATGAAAGTGTTTCTCGCCAGTCACTGCTAAGGGGTACATCAAGAGGAAACAAAACATAGAGACAGAACGTGAAACTAATTTATTGTGTCAAGTTTCAAGAAGCTAGCACAAACCGTGTTGGATTTAGAGTTCCAAATACATCTATCAATATAGGAGAAAATAGAGTGAAACCTAAAAATTCAAACTGTTACTGGAAATGAACGCTTCAAAATAGAAGGACGAATTTGCGGGAACCAAGTCGCCTTAGTGTACTGATCATTACCTGAAAGTATCATCCAGTTTGGGTGAAAAAATATTTGCTGAGATTTCTGGAGATTCGTAATTTTTGGAAGCTTGGCAACCTTTTTCCATGAAAGTGTTTCTCGCCAGTCACTGCTTAGGGCTACATCAAGAGGAAACAAAACATAGAGATAGAACGTGAAACTACTTTATTGTGTCAAGTTTCAAGAAGCTAGCACAAACCTTGTTGTATTTAGAGTTCCAAATACATCTATCAATATAGGAGAAAACAGAGTGAAACCTAAAAATTCAAACTGTTACTGGAAATGAACGCTTCAACATAGAAGAATGAAATTTCGGGAACCAAGTCAGCTTAGTGTACTGATCATTACCTGAAAGTATCATCCAGTTTGGGTTAAAAAATATTTGCTGAGATTTCTGGAGATTCGTAATTTTTGGACGCTTGGCAACCCCTTTATATGGAAGTGTTTCTCGCCAGTCACTGCTTAGGGCTACATCAAGAGGAAACAAAACATAGAGATAGAACGTGAAACTACATTATTGTGTCAAGTTTCAATAAGCTAGCACAAACCGTGTTGTATTTAGAGTTCCAAATACATCTATCAATATAGGAGAAAACAGAAAGAAACCTAAAAATTCAAACTGTTACTGGAAATGAACGCTTCAACATAGAAGAACGAAATTTGGTGAACCAAGTGGGCTTAGTGTTCTGATCATTACATGAAAGTATCATCCAGTTTGGGTGAAAAAAATATTTGCTGAGATTTCTGGAGATTCGTAATTTTTGGAAGCTTGGCAACCCGTTTCCATGAAAGTGTTTCTCGCCAGTCACTGCTTAGGGCTACATCAAGAGGAAACAAAACATAGAGATAGAACGTGAAACTACATTATTGTGTCAAGTTTCAAGAAGCTAGCACAAACCGTGTTGTATTTAGAGTTCCAAATACATCTATCAATATAGGAGAAAACAGAGTGAAACCTAAAAATTCAAACTGTTACTGGAAAAGAACGCTTCAACATAGAAGAACGAAATTTGGTGAACCAAGTGCGCTTAGTGTTCTGATCATTACCTGAAAGGATCATCCAGTTTGTGTGAAAAAATATTTGCTGAGATTTCTGGAGATTCGTAATTTTTGGAAGCTTGGCAACCCGTTTCCATGAAAGTGTTTCTCGCCAGTCACTGCTCAGGGCTACATCAAGAGGAAACAAAACATAGAGATAGAACGTGAAACTACATTATTGTGTCAAGTTTCAAGAAGCTAGCACAAACCGTGTTGTATTTAGAGTTCCAAATACATCTATCAATATAGGAGAAAACAGAGTGAAACCTAAAAATTCAAACTGTTACTGGAAACGAACGCTTCAACATAGAAGAATGAAATTTGGGGAACCAAGTCAGCTTAGTGTACTGATCATTACCTGAAAGTATCATCCAGTTTGGGTGAAAAAATATTTGCTGAGATTTCTGGAGATTCGTAATTTTTGGAAGCTTGGCAACCCCTTTCCATGAAAGTGTTTCTCGCCAGTCACTGCTTAGGGCTACATCAAGAGGAAACAAAACATAGAGATAGAACGTGAAACTACTTTATTGTGTCAAGTTTCAAGAAGCTAGCACAAACCGTGTTGTATTTAGAGTTCCAAATACATCTATCAATATAGGAGAAAACAGAGTGAAACCTAAAAATTCAAACTGTTACTGGAAACGAACGCTTCAACATAGAAGAATGAAATTTGGGGAACCAAGTCAGCTTTGTGTACTGATCATTACCTGAAAGTATCATCCAGTTTGGGTTAAAAAATATTTGCTGAGATTTCTGGAGATTCGTAATTTTTGGACGCGTGGCAACCCCTTTATATGGAAGTGTTTCTCGCCATTCACTGCTTAGGGCTACATCAAGAGGAAACAAAACATAGAGATAGAACGTGAAACTACATTATTGTGTCAAGTTTCAAGAAGCTAGCACAAAACGTGTTGGATTTAGAGTTCCAAATACATCTATCAATATAGGAGAAAATAGAGTGAAACCTAAAAATTCAAACTGTTACTGGAAATGAACGCTTCAACATAGAAGGACGAAGTTGCGGGAACCAAGTCGCCTTAGTGTACTGATCATTACCTGAAAGTATCATCCAGTTTGGGTGAAAAAATATTTGCTGAGATTTCTGGAGATTCGTAATTTTTGGAAGCTTGGCAACCCCTTTCCATGAAAGTGTTTCTCGCCAGTCACTGCTAAGGGCTACATCAAGAGGAAACAAAACATAGAGACAGAACGTGAATCTACATTATTGTGTCAAGTTTCAAGAAGCTAGCACAAACCGTGTTGTATTTAGAGTTCCAAATACATCTATCAATATAGGAGAAAACAGAATGAAACCTAAAAATTCAAACTGTTACTGGAAATGAACGCTTCAACATAGAAGAACGAAATTTGGTGAACCAAGTGGGTTTAGTGTTCTGATCATTACCTGAAAGTATCATCCAGTTTGGGTGAAAGAATATTTGCTGAGATTTCTGGAGATTCGTAATTTTTGGAAGCTTGGCAACCCCTTTCCATGGAAGTGTTTCTCGCCAGTCACTGCTTAGGGCTACATCAAGAGGAAACAAAACATAGAGATAGAACGTGAAACTACATTATTGTGTCAAGTTTCAAGAAGCTAGTACAAACCGTGTTGGATTTAGAGTTCCAAATACATCTATCAATATAGGAGAAAACAGAGTGAAACCTAAAAATTCAAACTGTTACTGGAAAAGAACGCTTCAACATAGAAGAATGAAATTTGGTGAACCAAGTGGGCTTAGTGTTCTGATCATTACCTGAAAGGATGATCCAGTTTGTGTGAAAAAAATATTTGCTGAGATTTCTGGAGATTCGTAATTTTTGGAAGCTTGGCAACCCGTTTGCATGAAAGTGTTTCTCGCCAGTCACTGCTAAGGGCTACATCAAGAGGAAACAAAACATAGAGACAGAACGTGAAACTACTTTATTGTGTCAAGTTTCAAGAAGCTAGCACAAACCGTGTTGGATTTAGAGTTCCAAATACATCTATCAATATAGGAGAAAACAGAATGAAACCTAAAAATTCAAACTGTTACTGGAAACGAACGCTTCAACATAGAAGAATGAAATTTGGGGAACCAAGTCAGCTTAGTGTACTGATCATTACCTGAAAGTATCATCTAGTTTGGGTGAAAAAATATTTGCTGAGATTTCTGGAGATTCGTAATTTTTGGACGCTTGGCAACCCCTTTCCATGAAATTGTTTCTCGCCAGTCACTGCTAAGGGCTACATCAAGAGGAAACAAAACATAGAGACAGAACGTGAAACTACTTTATTGTGTCAAGTTTCAAGAAGCTAGCACAAACCGTGTTGTATTTAGAGTTCCAAATATATCTATCAATATTGGAGAAAACAGAATGAAACCTAAAAATTCAAACTGTTACTGGAAATGAACGCTTCCACATAGAAGAACAAAATTTGGTGAACCAAGTGGGTTTAGTGTTCTGATCATTACCTGAAAGTATCATCCAGTTTGGGTGAAAAAATATTTGCTGAGATTTCTGGAGATTCGTAATTTTTGGAAGCTTGGCAACCCCTTTCCATGGAAGTGTTTCTCGCCAGTCACTGCTTAGGGCTACATCAAGAGGAAACAAAACATAGAGATAGAACGTGAAACTACATTATTGTGTCAAGTTTCAAGAAGCTAGCACAAACCGTGTTGCATTTAGAGTTCCAAATACATCTATCAATATAGGAGAAAACAGAGTGAAACCTAAAAATTCAAACTGTTACTGGAAATGAACGCTTCAACATAGAAGAACGAAATTTGGTGAACCAAGTGGGCTTAGTGTTCTGATCATTACCTGAAAGGATGATCCAGTTTGTGTGAAAAAATATTTGCTGAGATTTCTGGAGATTCGTAATTTTTGGAAGCTTGGCAACCCGTTTCCATGAAAGTGTTTCTCGAGAGTCACTGCTAAGGGCTACATCAAGAGGAAACAAAACATAGAGACAGAACGTGAAACTACTTTATTGTTTCAAGTTTCAAGAAGCTAGCACAAACCGTGTTGGATTTAGAGTTCCAAATACATCTATCAATATAGGAGAAAACAGAATGAAACCTAAAAATTCAAACTGTTACTGGAAATGAACGCTTCAACATAGAAGGACGAAGTTTCGGGAACCAAGTCGCCTTAGTGTACTGATCATTACCTGAAACTATCATCAAGTTTGGGTGAAAAAATATTTGCTGAGATTTCTGGAGATTCGTAATTTTTGGAAGCTTGGCAACCCCTTTCAATGGAAGTGTTTCTCGCCAGTCACTGCTTAGGACTACATCAAGAGGAAACAAAACATAGAGATAGAACGTGAAACTACATTATTGTGTCAAGTTTCAAGAAGCTAGCACAAACCGTGTTGGATTTAGAGTTCCAAATACATCTATCAATATAGGAGAAAACAGAGTGAAACCTAAAAATTCAAACTGTTACTGGAAAAGAACGCTTCAACATAGAAGAACGAAATTTGGTGAACCAAGTGGGCTTAGTGTTCTGATCATTACCTGAAAGGATCATCCAGTTTGTGTGAAAAAATATTTGGTGAGATTTCTGGAGATTCGTAATTTTTGGAAGCTTGGCAACCCGTTTCCATGAAAGTGTTTCTCGCCAGTCACTGCTTAGGGCTACATCAAGAGGAAACAAAACATAGAGATAGAACGTGAAACTACATTATTGTGTCAAGTTTCAAGAAGCTAGCACAAACCGTGTTGTATTTAGAGTTCCAAATATATCTATCAATATAGGAGAAAACAGAGTGAAACCTAAAAATTCAAACTGTTACTGGAAACGAACGCTTCAACATAGAAGAATGAAATTTGGGGAACCAAGTCAGCTTAGTGTACTGATCATTACCTGAAAGGATCATCCAGTTTGTGTGAAAAAATATTTGCTGAGATTTCTGGAGATTCGTAATTTTTGGATGCTTGGCAACCCCTTTTTATGAAAGTGTTTCTCGCCAGTCACTGCTTAGGGCTACATCAAGAGGAAACAAAACATAGAGATAGAACGTGAAACTACTTTATTGTGTCAAGTTTCAAGAAGCTAGCACAAACCGTGTTGTATTTAGAGTTCCAAATACATCTATCAATATAGGAGAAAACAGAGTGAAACCTAAAAATTCAAACTGTTACTGGAAACGAACGCTTCAACATAGAAGAATGAAATTTGGGGAACCAAGTCAGCTTAGTGTACTGATAATTACCTGAAAGTATCATCCAGTTTGGGTGAAAAAATATTTGCTGAGATTTCTGGAGATTCGTAATTTTTGGATGCTTGGCAACCACTTTCCATGAAAGTGTTTCTCGCCAGTCACTGCTTAGGGCTACATCAAGAGGAAACAAAACAAAGAGATAGAATGTGAAACTACATTATTGTGTCAAGTTTCAAGAAGCTAGCACAAACCGTGTTGTATTTAGAGTTACAAATACATCTATGAATATAGGAGAAAACTGAGTGAAACCTAAAAATTCAAACTGTTACTGGAAACGAATGCTTCAACATAGAAGAATGAAATTTGGGGAACCAAGTCAACTTAGTGTACTGATCATTACCTGAAAATATCATCCAGTTTGGGTGAAAAAATATTTGCTGAGACTTCAGGAGATTCGTAATTTTTGGACGCTTGGCAACCCCTTTATATGGAAGTGTTTCTCGCCAGTCACAGCTTAGGGCTACATCAAGAGGAAACAAAACATAGAGATAGAACGTGAAACTACATTATTGTGTCAAGTTTCAAGAAGCTAGCACAAACCGTGTTGGATAAGAGTTCCAAATACATCTATCAATATAGGAGAAAACAGAGTGAAACCTAAAAATTCAAACTGTTACTGGAAACGAACGCTTCAACATAGAAGAACGGAATTTGGTGAACCAAGTCAGCTTAGTGTACTGATCATTACCTGAAAGTATCATCCAGTTTGGGTGAAAAAATATTTGCTGAGATTTCTGGAGATTCGTAATTTTTGGAAGCTTGGCAACCCCTTTCCATGGAAGTGTTTCTCGCCAGTCACTGCTTAGGGCTACATCAAGAGGAAACAAAACATAGAGATAGAACGTGAAACTACATTATTGTGTCAAGTTTCAAGAAGCTAGCACAAACCGTGTTGCATTTAGAGTTCCAAATACATCTATCAATATAGGAGAAAACAGAGTGAAATCTAAAAATTCAAACTGTTACTGGAAAAGAACGCTTCAACATAGAAGAACGAAATTTGGTGAACCAAGTGGGCTTAGTGTTCTGATCATTACCTGAAAGGATCATCCAATTTGTGTGAAAAAATATTTGCTGAGATTTCTGGAGATTCGTAATTTTTGGAAGCTTGGCAACCCGTTTCCATGAAAGTGTTTCTCGCCAGTCACTGCTAAGGGGTACATCAAGAGGAAACAAAACATAGAGACAGAACGTGAAACTAATTTATTGTGTCAAGTTTCAAGAAGCTAGCACAAACCGTGTTGGATTTAGAGTTCCAAATACATCTATCAATATAGGAGAAAATAGAGTGAAACCTAAAAATTCAAACTGTTACTGGAAATGAACGCTTCAAAATAGAAGGACGAATTTGCGGGAACCAAGTCGCCTTAGTGTACTGATCATTACCTGAAAGTATCATCCAGTTTGGGTGAAAAAATATTTGCTGAGATTTCTGGAGATTCGTAATTTTTGGAAGCTTGGCAACCTTTTTCCATGAAAGTGTTTCTCGCCAGTCACTGCTTAGGGCTACATCAAGAGGAAACAAAACATAGAGATAGAACGTGAAACTACTTTATTGTGTCAAGTTTCAAGAAGCTAGCACAAACCTTGTTGTATTTAGAGTTCCAAATACATCTATCAATATAGGAGAAAACAGAGTGAAACCTAAAAATTCAAACTGTTACTGGAAATGAACGCTTCAACATAGAAGAATGAAATTTCGGGAACCAAGTCAGCTTAGTGTACTGATCATTACCTGAAAGTATCATCCAGTTTGGGTTAAAAAATATTTGCTGAGATTTCTGGAGATTCGTAATTTTTGGACGCTTGGCAACCCCTTTATATGGAAGTGTTTCTCGCCAGTCACTGCTTAGGGCTACATCAAGAGGAAACAAAACATAGAGATAGAACGTGAAACTACATTATTGTGTCAAGTTTCAATAAGCTAGCACAAACCGTGTTGTATTTAGAGTTCCAAATACATCTATCAATATAGGAGAAAACAGAAAGAAACCTAAAAATTCAAACTGTTACTGGAAATGAACGCTTCAACATAGAAGAACGAAATTTGGTGAACCAAGTGGGCTTAGTGTTCTGATCATTACATGAAAGTATCATCCAGTTTGGGTGAAAAAAATATTTGCTGAGATTTCTGGAGATTCGTAATTTTTGGAAGCTTGGCAACCCGTTTCCATGAAAGTGTTTCTCGCCAGTCACGGCTTAGGGCTACATCAAGAGGAAACAAAACATAGAGATAGAACGTGAAACTACATTATTGTGTCAAGTTTCAAGAAGCTAGCACAAACCGTGTTGTATTTAGAGTTCCAAATACATCTATCAATATAGGAGAAAACAGAGTGAAACCTAAAAATTCAAACTGTTACTGGAAAAGAACGCTTCAACATAGAAGAACGAAATTTGGTGAACCAAGTGCGCTTAGTGTTCTGATCATTACCTGAAAGGATCATCCAGTTTGTGTGAAAAAATATTTGCTGAGATTTCTGGAGATTCGTAATTTTTGGAAGCTTGGCAACCCGTTTCCATGAAAGTGTTTCTCGCCAGTCACTGCTCAGGGCTACATCAAGAGGAAACAAAACATAGAGATAGAACGTGAAACTACATTATTGTGTCAAGTTTCAAGAAGCTAGCACAAACCGTGTTGTATTTAGAGTTCCAAATACATCTATCAATATAGGAGAAAACAGAGTGAAACCTAAAAATTCAAACTGTTACTGGAAACGAACGCTTCAACATAGAAGAATGAAATTTGGGGAACCAAGTCAGCTTAGTGTACTGATCATTACCTGAAAGTATCATCCAGTTTGGGTGAAAAAATATTTGCTGAGATTTCTGGAGATTCGTAATTTTTGGAAGCTTGGCAACCCCTTTCCATGAAAGTGTTTCTCGCCAGTCACTGCTTAGGGCTACATCAAGAGGAAACAAAACATAGAGATAGAACGTGAAACTACTTTATTGTGTCAAGTTTCAAGAAGCTAGCACAAACCGTGTTGTATTTAGAGTTCCAAATACATCTATCAATATAGGAGAAAACAGAGTGAAACCTAAAAATTCAAACTGTTACTGGAAACGAACGCTTCAACATAGAAGAATGAAATTTGGGGAACCAAGTCAGCTTTGTGTACTGATCATTACCTGAAAGTATCATCCAGTTTGGGTTAAAAAATATTTGCTGAGATTTCTGGAGATTCGAAATTTTTGGACGCGTGGCAACCCCTTTATATGGAAGTGTTTCTCGCCATTCACTGCTTAGGGCTACATCAAGAGGAAACAAAACATAGAGATAGAACGTGAAACTACATTATTGTGTCAAGTTTCAAGAAGCTAGCACAAACCGGGTTGGATTTAGAGTTCCAAATACATCTATCAATATAGGAGAAAATAGAGTGAAACCTAAAAATTCAAACTGTTACTGGAAATGAACGCTTCAACATAGAAGGACGAATTTGCGGGAACCCAGTCGCCTTAGTGTACTGATCATTACCTGAAAGTATCATCCAGTTTGGGTGAAAAAATATTTGCTGAGATTTCTGGAGATTCGTAATTTTTGGAAGCTTGGCAACCCCTTTCCATGAAAGTGTTTCTCGCCAGTCACTGCTAAGGGCTACATCAAGAGGAAACAAAACATAGAGACAGAACGTGAAACTACATTATTGTGTCAAGTTTCAAGAAGCTAGCACAAACCGTGTTGTATTTAGAGTTCCAAATACATCTATCAATATAGGAGAAAACAGAATGAAACCTAAAAATTCAAACTGTTACTGGAAATGAACGCTTCAACATAGAAGAACGAAATTTGGTGAACCAAGTGGGTTTAGTGTTCTGATCATTACCTGAAAGTATCATCCAGTTTGGGTGAAAGAATATTTGCTGAGATTTCTGGAGATTCGTAATTTTTGGAAGCTTGGCAACCCCTTTCCATGGAAGTGTTTCTCGCCAGTCACTGCTTAGGGCTACATCAAGAGGAAACAAAACATAGAGATAGAACGTGAAACTACATTATTGTGTCAAGTTTCAAGAAGCTAGTACAAACCGTGTTGGATTTAGAGTTCCAAATACATCTATCAATATAGGAGAAAACAGAGTGAAACCTAAAAATTCAAACTGTTACTGGAAAAGAACGCTTCAACATAGAAGAATGAAATTTGGTGAACCAAGTGGGCTTAGTGTTCTGATCATTACCTGAAAGGATGATCCAGTTTGTGTGAAAAAAATATTTGCTGAGATTTCTGGAGATTCGTAATTTTTGGAAGCTTGGCAACCCGTTTGCATGAAAGTGTTTCTCGCCAGTCACTGCTAAGGGCTACATCAAGAGGAAACAAAACATAGAGACAGAACGTGAAACTACTTTATTGTGTCAAGTTTCAAGAAGCTAGCACAAACCGTGTTGGATTTAGAGTTCCAAATACATCTATCAATATAGGAGAAAACAGAATGAAACCTAAAAATTCAAACTGTTACTGGAAACGAACGCTTCAACATAGAAGAATGAAATTTGGGGAACCAAGTCAGCTTAGTGTACTGATCATTACCTGAAAGTATCATCTAGTTTGGGTGAAAAAATATTTGCTGAGATTTCTGGAGATTCGTAATTTTTGGACGCTTGGCAACCCCTTTCCATGAAATTGTTTCTCGCCAGTCACTGCTAAGGGCTACATCAAGAGGAAACAAAACATAGAGACAGAACGTGAAACTACTTTATTGTGTCAAGTTTCAAGAAGCTAGCACAAACCGTGTTGTATTTAGAGTTCCAAATATATCTATCAATATTGGAGAAAACAGAATGAAACCTAAAAATTCAAACTGTTACTGGAAATGAACGCTTCCACATAGAAGAACAAAATTTGGTGAACCAAGTGGGTTTAGTGTTCTGATCATTACCTGAAAGTATCATCCAGTTTGGGTGAAAAAATATTTGCTGAGATTTCTGGAGATTCGTAATTTTTGGAAGCTTGGCAACCCCTTTCCATGGAAGTGTTTCTCGCCAGTCACTGCTTAGGGCTACATCAAGAGGAAACAAAACATAGAGATAGAACGTGAAACTACATTATTGTGTCAAGTTTCAAGAAGCTAGCACAAACCGTGTTGCATTTAGAGTTCCAAATACATCTATCAATATAGGAGAAAACAGAGTGAAACCTAAAAATTCAAACTGTTACTGGAAATGAACGCTTCAACATAGAAGAACGAAATTTGGTGAACCAAGTGGGCTTAGTGTTCTGATCATTACCTGAAAGGATGATCCAGTTTGGGTGAAAAAATATTTGCTGAGATTTCTGGAGATTCGTAATTTTTGGAAGCTTGGCAACCCGTTTCCATGAAAGTGTTTCTCGAGAGTCACTGCTAAGGGCTACATCAAGAGGAAACAAAACATAGAGACAGAACGTGAAACTACTTTATTGTTTCAAGTTTCAAGAAGCTAGCACAAACCGTGTTGGATTTAGAGTTCCAAATACATCTATCAATATAGGAGAAAACAGAATGAAACCTAAAAATTCAAACTGTTACTGGAAATGAACGCTTCAACATAGAAGGACGAAGTTTCGGGAACCAAGTCGCCTTAGTGTACTGATCATTACCTGAAACTATCATCAAGTTTGGGTGAAAAAATATTTGCTGAGATTTCTGGAGATTCGTAATTTTTGGAAGCTTGGCAACCCCTTTCAATGGAAGTGTTTCTCGCCAGTCACTGCTTAGGACTACATCAAGAGGAAACAAAACATAGAGATAGAACGTGAAACTACATTATTGTGTCAAGTTTCAAGAAGCTAGCACAAACCGTGTTGGATTTAGAGTTCCAAATACATCTATCAATATAGGAGAAAACAGAGTGAAACCTAAAATTCAAACTGTTACTGGAAAAGAACGCTTCAACATAGAAGAAAGAAATTTGGTGAACCAAGTGGGCTTAGTGTTCTGATCATTACCTGAAAGGATCATCCAGTTTGTGTGAAAAAAATATTTGCTGAGATTTCTGGAGATTCGTAATTTTTGGAAGCTTGGCATCCCGTTTCCATGAAAGTGTTTCTCGCCAGTCACTGCTAAGGGCTACATCAACAGGAAACAAAACATAGAGATAGAACGTGAAACTACATTATTGTGTCAAGTTTCAAGAAGCTAGCACAAACCGGGTTGGATTTAGAGTTCCAAATACATCTATCAATATAGGAGAAAACAGAGTGAAACCTAAAAATTCAAACTGTTACTGGAAACGAATGCCTCAACATAGAAGAATGAAATTTGGGGAACCAAGTCAGCTTAGTGTACTGATCATTACCTGAAAGTATCATCCAGTTTGGGTGAAAAAATATTTGCTGAGATTTCTGGAGATTCGTAATTTTTGGAAGCTTGGCAACCCCTTTCCATGAAAGTGTTTCTCGCCAGTCACTGCCTAGGGCTTCATCAAGAGGAAACAAATCATAGAGATAGAACGTGAAACTACATTATTGTGTCAAGTTTCAAGAAGCTAGCACAAACCGTGTTGGATTTAGAGTTCCAAATACATCTATCAATATAGGAGAAAACAGAGTGAAACCTAAAATTCAAACTGTTAATGGAAAAGAACGCTTCAACATAGAAGAACGAAATTTGGTGAACCAAGTGGGCTTAGTGTTCTGATCATTACCTGAAAGGATGATCCAGTTTGTGTGAAAAAATATTTGCTGAGATTTCTGAAGATTCGTAATTTTTGGAAGCTTGGCAACCCGTTTCCATGAAAGTGTTTCTCGCCAGTCACTGCTAAGGGCTACATCAAGAGGAAACAAAACATAGAGACAGAACGTGAAACTACTTTATTGTGTCAAGTTTCAAGAAGCTAGCACAAACCGTGTTGGATTTAGAGTTCCAAATACATCTATCAATATAGGAGAAAACAGAATGAAACCTAAAAATTCAAACTGTTACTGGAAATGAACGCTTCAACATAGAAGAACGAAGTTTCGGGAACCAAGTCGCCTTAGTGTACTGATCATTACCTGAAACTATCATCAAGTTTGGGTGAAAAAATATTTGCTGAGATTTCTGGAGATTCGTAATTTTTGGAAGCTTGGCAACCCCTTTCAATGGAAGTGTTTCTCGCCAGTCACTGCTTAGGGCTACATCAAGAGGAAACAAAACATAGAGATAGAACGTGAAACTACATTATTGTGTCAAGTTTCAAGAAGCTAGCACAAACCGTGTTGGATTTAGAGTTCCAAATACATCTATCAATATAGGAGAAAACAGAGTGAAACCTAAAATTCAAACTGTTACTGGAAAAGAACGCTTCAACATAGAAGAACGAAATTTGGTGAACCAAGTGGGCTTAGTGTTCTGATCATTACCTGAAAGGATCATCCAGTTTGTGTGAAAAAAATATTTGCTGAGATTTCTGGAGATTCGTAATTTTTGGAAGCTTGGCATCCCGTTTCCATGTAAGTGTTTCTCGCCAGTCACTGCTAAGGGCTACATCAAGAGGAAACAAAACATAGAGACAGAACTTGAAACTACTTTATTGTGTCAAGTTTCAAGAAGCTAGCACAAACCGTGTTGTATTTAGAGTTCCAAATACATCTATCAATATAGGAGAAAACAGAGTGAAACCTAAAAATTCAAACTGTTACTGGAAACGAACGCTTCAACATAGAAGAATTAAATTTGGGGAACCAAGTCAGCTTTGTGTACTGATCATTACCTGAAAGTATCATCCAGTTTGGGTTAAAAAATATTTGCTGAGATTTCTGGAGATTCGTAATTTTTGGACGCGTGGCAACCCCTTTATATGGAAGTGTTTCTCGCCATTCACTGCTTAGGGCTACATCAAGAGGAAACAAAACATAGAGATAGAACGTGAAACTACATTATTGTGTCAAGTTTCAAGAAGCTAGCACAAACCGTGTTGGATTTAGAGTTCCAAATACATCTATCAATATAGGAGAAAATAGAGTGAAACCTAAAAATTCAAACTGTTACTGGAAATGAACGCTTCAACATAGAAGGACGAAGTTGCGGGAACCAAGTCGCCTTAGTGTACTGATCATTACCTGAAAGTATCATCCAGTTTGGGTGAAAAAATATTTGCTGAGATTTCTGGAGATTCGTAATTTTTGGAAGCTTGGCAACCCCTTTCCATGAAAGTGTTTCTCGCCAGTCACTGCTAAGGGCTACATCAAGAGGAAACAAAACATAGAGACAGAACGTGAAACTACTTTATTGTGTCAAGTTTCAAGAAGCTAGCACAAACCGTGTTGTATTTAGAGTTCCAAATACATCTATCAATATAGGAGAAAACAGAATGAAACCTAAAAATTCAAACTGTTACTGGAAATGAACGCTTCAACATAGAAGAACGAAATTTGGTGAACCAAGTGGGTTTAGTGTTCTGATCATTAACTGAAAGTATCATCCAGTTTGGGTGAAAAAATATTTGCTGAGATTTCTGGAGATTCGTAATTTTTGGAAGCTTGGCAACCCCTTTCCATGGAAGTGTTTCTCGCCAGTCACTGCTTAGGGCTACATCAAGAGGAAACAAAACATAGAGATAGAACGTGAAACTACATTATTGTGTCAAGTTTCAAGAAGCTAGCACAAACCGTGTTGGATTTAGAGTTCCAAATACATCTATCAATATAGGAGAAAACAGAGTGAAACCTAAAAATTCAAACTGTTACTGGAAAAGAACGCTTCAACATAGAAGAATGAAATTTGGTGAACCAAGTGGGCTTAGTGTTCTGATCATTACCTGAAAGGATGATCCAGTTTGTGTGAAAAAAATATTTGCTGAGATTTCTGGAGATTCGTAATTTTTGGAAGCTTGGCAACCCGTTTCCATGAAAGTGTTTCTCGCCAGTCACTGCTAAGGGCTACATCAAGAGGAAACAAAACATAGAGACAGAACGTGAAACTACTTTATTGTGTCAAGTTTCAAGAAGCTAGCACAAACCCTGTTGGATTTAGAGTTCCAAATACATCTATCAATATAGGAGAAAACAAAATGAAACCTAAAAATTCAAACTGTTACTGGAAACGAACGCTTCAACATAGAAGAATGAAATTTGGGGAACCAAGTCAGCTTAGTGTACTGATCATTACCTGAAAGTATCATCTAGTTTGGGTGAAAAAATATTTGCTGAGATTTCTGGAGATTCGTAATTTTTGGACGCTTGGCAACCCCTTTCCATGAAATTGTTTCTCGCCAGTCACTGCTAAGGGCTACATCAAGAGGAAACAAAACATAGAGACAGAACGTGAAACTACTTTATTGTTTCAAGTTTCAAGAAGCTAGCACAAACCGTGTTGGATTTAGAGTTCCAAATACATCTATCAATATAGGAGAAAACAGAGTGAAACCGAAAAATTCAAACTGGTACTGGAAATGAACGCTTCTACATAGTAGGACGAAGTTACGGGAACCAAGTCGCCTTAGTGTACTGATCATTACCTAAAAGTATCATCCAGTTTGGGTGAAAAAATATTTGCTGAGATTTCTGGAGATTCGTAATTTTTGGAAGCTTGGCAACCCGTTTCCATGAAAGTGTTTCTGGCCAGTCAATGCTAAGGGCTACATCAAGAGGAAACAAAACATAGAGATAGAACGTGAAACTACTTTATTGTGTCAAGTTTCAAGAAGCTAGCACAAACCGTGTTGTATTTAGAGTTCCAAATACATCTATCAATATAGGAGAAAACAGAATGAAACCTAAAAATTCAAACTGTTACTGGAAATGAACGCTTCCACATAGAAGAACGAAATTTGGTGAACCAAGTGGGTTTAGTGTTCTGATCATTACCTGAAAGTATCATCCAGTTTGGGTGAAAAAATATTTGCTGAGATTTCTGGAGATTCGTAATTTTTGGAAGCTTGGCAACCCCTTTCCATGGAAGTGTTTCTCGCCAGTCACTGCTTAGGGCTACATCAAGAGGAAACAAAACATAGAGATAGAACGTGAAACTACATTATTGTGTCAAGTTTCAAGAAGCTAGCACAAACCGTGTTGGATTTAGAGTTCCAAATACATCTATCAATATAGGAGAAAACAGAGTGAAACCTAAAAATTCAAACTGTTACTGGAAATGAACGCTTCAACATAGAAGAACGAAATTTGGTGAACCAAGTGGGCTTAGTGTTCTGATCATTACCTGAAAGGATGATCCAGTTTGTGTGAAAAAAATATTTGCTGAGATTTCTGGAGATTCGTAATTTTTGGAAGCTTGGCAACCCGTTTCCATGAAAGTGTTTCTCGAGAGTCACTGCTAAGGGCTACATCAAGAGGAAACAAAACATAGAGACAGAACGTGAAACTACTTTATTGTTTCAAGTTTCAAGAAGCTAGCACAAACCGTGTTGGATTTGGAGTTCCAAATACATCTATCAATATAGGAGAAAACAGAATGAAACCTAAAAATTCAAACTGTTACTGGAAATGAACGCTTCAACATAGAAGGACGAAGTTTCGGGAACCAAGTCGCCTTAGTGTACTGATCATTACCTAAAACTATCATCAAGTTTGGGTGAAAAAATATTTGCTGAGATTTCTGGAGATTCGTAATTTTTCGAAGCTTGGCAACCCCTTTCAATGGAAGTGTTTCTCGCCAGTCACTGCTTAGGGCTACATCAAGAGGAAACAAAACATAGAGATAGAACGTGAAACTACATTATTGTGTCAAGTTTCAAGAAGCTAGCACAAACCGTGTTGGATTTAGAGTTCCAAATACATCTATCAATATAGGAGAAAACAGAGTGAAACCTAAAATTCAAACTGTTACTGGAAAAGAACGCTTCAACATAGAAGAAAGAAATTTGGTGAACCAAGTGGGCTTAGTGTTCTGATCATTACCTGAAAGGATCATCCAGTTTGTGTGAAAAAAATATTTGCTGAGATTTCTGGAGATTCGTAATTTTTGGAAGCTTGGCATCCCGTTTCCATGAAAGTGTTTCTCGCCAGTCACTGCTAAGGGCTACATAAAGAGGAAACAAAACATAGAGATAGAACGTGAAACTACATTATTGTGTCAAGTTTCAAGAAGCTAGCACAAACCGGGTTGGATTTAGAGTTCCAAATACATCTATCAATATAGGAGAAAACAGAGTGAAACCTAAAAATTCAAACTGTTACTGGAAACGAACGCTTCAACATAGAAGAACGAAATTTGGTGAACCAAGTCAGCTTATTGTACTGATCATTACCTGAAAGTATCATCCAGTTTGTGTGAAAAAAATATTTGCTGAGATTTCTGGAGATTCGTAATTTTTGGAAGCTTGGCAACCCGTTTCCATGAAAGTGTTTCTCGCCAGTCACTGCTAAGGGCTACATCAAGAGGAAACAAAACATAGAGACAGAACGTGAAACTACTTTATTGTGTCAAGTTTCAAGAAGCTAGCACAAACCGTGTTGGATTTAGAGTTCCAAATACATCTATCAATATAGGATAAAACAGTGAAACCTAAAAATTCAAACTGTTACTGGAAACGAACGCTTCAACATAGAAGAATGAAATTTGGTGAACCAAGTGGGCTTAGTGTTCTGATCATTACCTGAAAGGATCATCCAGTTTGGGTGAAAAAATATTTGCTGAGATTTCTGGAGATTCGTAATTTTTGGAAGCTTGGCAACCCCTTTCCATGAAAGTGTTTCTCGCCAGTCACTGCTTAGGGCTACATCAAGAGGAAACAAAACATAGAGATAGAACGTGAAACTACATTATTGTGTCAAGTTTCAATAAGCTAGCACAAACCGTGTTGGATTTAGAGTTCCAAATACATCTATCAATATAGGAGAAAACAGAGTGAAACCTAAAAATTCAAACTGTTACTGGAAACGAATGCCTCAACATAGAAGAATGAAATTTGGGGAACCAAGTCAGCTTAGTGTACTGATCATTACCTGAAAGTATCATCCAGTTTGGGTGAAAAATTATTTGCTGAGATTTCTGGAGATTCGTAATTTTTGGAAGCTTGGCAACCCCTTTCAATGGAAGTGTTTCTCGCCAGTCACTGCTTAGGGCTACATCAAGAGGAAACAAAACATAGAGATAGAACGTGAAACTACATTATTGTGTCAAGTTTCAAGAAGCTAGCACAAACCGTGTTGGATTTAGAGTTCCAAATACATCTATCAATATAGGAGAAAACAGAGTGAAACCTAAAATTCAAACTGTTACTGGAAAAGAACGCTTCAACATAGAAGAACGAAATTTGGTGAACCAAGTGGGCTTAGTGTTCTGATCATTACCTGAAAGGATGATCCAGTTTGTGTGAAAAAAATATTTGCTGAGATTTCTGGAGATTCGTAATTTTTGGAAGCTTGGCATCCCGTTTCCATGTAAGTGTTTCTCGCCAGTCACTGCTAAGGGCTACATCAAGAGGAAACAAAACATAGAGACAGAACTTGAAACTACTTTATTGTGTCAAGTTTCAAGAAGCTAGCACAAACCGTGTTGTATTTAGAGTTCCAAATACATCTATCAATATAGGAGAAAACAGAGTGAAACCTAAAAATTCAAACTGTTACTGGAAACGAACGCTTCAACATAGAAGAATGAAATTTGGGGAACCAAGTCAGCTTTGTGTACTGATCATTACCTGAAAGTATCATCCAGTTTGGGTTAAAAAATATTTGCTGAGATTTCTGGAGATTCGTAATTTTTGGACGCGTGGCAACCCCTTTATATGGAAGTGTTTCTCGCCATTCACTGCTTAGGGCTACATCAAGAGGAAACAAAACATAGAGATAGAACGTGAAACTACATTATTGTGTCAAGTTTCAAGAAGCTAGCACAAACCGTGTTGGATTTAGAGTTCCAAATACATCTATCAATATAGGAGAAAATAGAGTGAAACCTAAAAATTCAAACTGTTACTGGAAATGAACGCTTCAACATAGAAGGACGAAGTTGCGGGAACCAAGTCGCCTTAGTGTACTGATCATTACCTGAAAGTATCATCAAGTTTGGGTGAAAAAATATTTGCTGAGATTTCTGGAGATTCGTAATTTTTGGAAGCTTGGCAACCCCTTTCCATGAAAGTGTTTCTCGCCAGTCACTGCTAAGGGCTACATCAAGAGGAAACAAAACATAGAGACAGAACGTGAAACTACTTTATTGTGTCAAGTTTTAAGAAGCTAGCACAAACCGTGTTGTATTTAGAGTTCCAAATACATCTATCAATATAGGAGAAAACAGAATGAAACCTAAAAATTCAAACTGTTACTGGAAATGAACGCTTCAACATAGAAGAACGAAATTTGGTGAACCAAGTGGGTTTAGTGTTCTGATCATTAACTGAAAGTATCATCCAGTTTGGGTGAAAAAATATTTGCTGAGATTTCTGGAGATTCGTAATTTTTGGAAGCTTGGCAACCCCTTTCCATGGAAGTGTTTCTCGCCAGTCACTGCTTAGGGCTACATCAAGAGGAAACAAAACATAGAGATAGAACGTGAAACTACATTATTGTGTCAAGTTTCAAGAAGCTAGCACAAACCGTGTTGGATTTAGAGTTCCAAATACATCTATCAATATAGGAGAAAACAGAGTGAAACCTAAAAATTCAAACTGTTACTGGAAAAGAACGCTTCAACATAGAAGAATGAAATTTGGTGAACCAAGTGGGCTTAGTGTTCTGATCATTACCTGAAAGGATGATCCAGTTTGTGTGAAAAAAATATTTGCTGAGATTTCTGGAGTTTCGTAATTTTTGGAAGCTTGGCAACCCGTTTCCATGAAAGTGTTTCTCGCCAGTCACTGCTAAGTGCTACATCAAGAGGAAACAAAACATAGAGACAGAACGTGAAACTACTTTATTGTGTCAAGTTTCAAGAAGCTAGCACAAACCCTGTTGGATTTAGAGTTCCAAATACATCTATCAATATAGGAGAAAACAAAATGAAACCTAAAAATTCAAACTGTTACTGGAAACGAACGCTTCAACATAGAAGAATGAAATTTGGGGAACCAAGTCAGCTTAGTGTACTGATCATTACCTGAAAGTATCATCTAGTTTGGGTGAAAAAATATTTGCTGAGATTTCTGGAGATTCGTAATTTTTGGACGCTTGGCAACCCCTTTCCATGAAATTGTTTCTCGCCAGTCACTGCTAAGGGCTACATCAAGAGGAAACAAAACATAGAGACAGAACGTGAAACTACTTTATTGTGTCAAGTTTCAAGAAGCTAGCACAAACCGTGTTGTATTTAGAGTTCCAAATACATCTATCAATATAGGAGAAAACAGAATGAAACCTAAAAATTCAAACTGTTACTGGAAATGAACGCTTCCACATAGAAGAACGAAATTTGGTGAACCAAGTGGGTTTAGTGTTCTGATCATTACCTGAAAGTATCATCCAGTTTGGGTGAAAAAATATTTGCTGAGATTTCTGGAGATTCGTAATTTTTGGAAGCTTGGCAACCCCTTTCCATGGAAGTGTTTCTCGCCAGTCACTGCTTAGGGCTACATCAAGAGGAAACAAAACATAGAGATAGAACGTGAAACTACATTATTGTGTCAAGTTTCAAGAAGCTAGCACAAACCGTGTTGGATTTAGAGTTCCAAATACATCTATCAATATAGGAGAAAACAGAGTGAAACCTAAAAATTCAAACTGTTACTGGAAATGAACGCTTCAACATAGAAGAACGAAATTTGGTGAACCAAGTGGGCTTAGTGTTCTGATCATTACCTGAAAGGATGATCCAGTTTGTGTGAAAAAATATTTGCTGAGATTTCTGGAGATTCGTAATTTTTGGAAGCTTGGCAACCCGTTTCCATGAAAGTGTTTCTCGAGAGTCACTGCTAAGGGCTACATCAAGAGGAAACAAAACATAGAGACAGAACGTGAAACTACTTTATTGTTTCAAGTTTCAAGAAGCTAGCACAAACCGTGTTGGATTTGGAGTTCCAAATACATCTATCAATATAGGAGAAAACAGAATGAAACCTAAAAATTCAAACTGTTACTGGAAATGAACGCTTCAACATAGAAGGACGAAGTTTCGGGAACCAAGTCGCCTTAGTGTACTGATCATTACCTAAAACTATCATCAAGTTTGGGTGAAAAAATATTTGCTGAGATTTCTGGAGATTCGTAATTTTTCGAAGCTTGGCAACCCCTTTCAATGGAAGTGTTTCTCGCCAGTCACTGCTTAGGGCTACATCAAGAGGAAACAAAACATAGAGATAGAACGTGAAACTACATTATTGTGTCAAGTTTCAAGAAGCTAGCACAAACCGTGTTGGATTTAGAGTTCCAAATACATCTATCAATATAGGAGAAAACAGAGTGAAACCTAAAATTCAAACTGTTACTGGAAAAGAACGCTTCAACATAGAAGAAAGAAATTTGGTGAACCAAGTGGGCTTAGTGTTCTGATCATTACCTGAAAGGATCATCCAGTTTGTGTGAAAAAAATATTTGCTGAGATTTCTGGAGATTCGTAATTTTTGGAAGCTTGGCATCCCGTTTCCATGAAAGTGTTTCTCGCCAGTCACTGCTAAGGGCTACATCAACAGGAAACAAAACATAGAGATAGAACATGAAACTATATTATTGTGTCAAGTTTCAAGAAGCTAGCACAAACCGGGTTGGATTTAGAGTTCCAAATACATCTATCAATATAGGAGAAAACAGAGTGAAACCTAAAAATTCAAACTGTTACTGGAAACGAACGCTTCAACATAGAAGAACGAAATTTGGTGAACCAAGTCAGCTTATTGTACTGATCATTACCTGAAAGTATCATCCAGTTTGGGTGAAAAAATATTTGCTGAGATTTCTGGAGATTCGTAATTTTTGGACGCTTGGCAACCCCTTTATATGGAAGTGTTTCTCGCCAGTCACTGCTTAGGGCTACATCAGGAGGAAACAAAACATAGAGATAGAACGTGAAACTACATTATTGTGTCAAGTTTCAAGAAGCTAGCACAAACCGTGTTGCATTTAGAGTTCCAAATACATCTATCAATATAGGAGAAAACAGAGTGAAACCTAAAAATTCAAACTGTTACTGGAAAAGAACGCTTCAACATAGAAGAATGAAATTTGGTGAACCAAGTGGGCTTAGTGTTCTGATCATTACCTGAAAGTATCATCCAGTTTGTGTGAAAAAAATATTTGCTGAGATTTCTGGAGATTCGTAATTTTTGGAAGCTTGGCAACCCGTTTCCATGAAAGTGTTTCTCGCCAGTCACTGCTAAGGGCTACATCAAGAGGAAACAAAACATAGAGACAGAACGTGAAACTACTTTATTGTGTCAAGTTTCAAGAAGCTAGCACAAACCGTGTTGTATTTAGAGTTCCAAATACATCTATCAATATAGGATAAAACAGTGAAACCTAAAAATTCAAACTGTTACTGGAAACGAACGCTTCAACATAGAAGAATGAAATTTGGTGAACCAAGTGGGCTTAGTGTTCTGATCATTACCGGAAAGGATCATCCAGTTTGGGTGAAAAAATATTTGCTGAGATTTCTGGAGATTCGTAATTTTTGGAAGCTTGGCAACCCCTTTCCATGAAAGTGTTTCTCGCCAGTCACTGCTTAGGGCTACATCAAGAGGAAACAAAACATAGAGATAGAACGTGAAACTACATTATTGTGTCAAGTTTCAATAAGCTAGCACAAACCGTGTTGGATTTAGAGTTCCAAATACATCTATCAATATAGGAGAAAACAGAGTGAAACCTAAAAATTCAAACTGTTACTGGAAACGAATGCCTCAACATAGAAGAATGAAATTTGGGGAACCAAGTCAGCTTAGTGTACTGATCATTACCTGAAAGTATCATCCAGTTTGGGTGAAAAAATATTTGCTGAGATTTCTGAAGATTCGTAATTTTTGGAAGCTTGGCAACCCGTTTCCATGAAAGTGTTTCTCGCCAGTCACTGCTAAGGGCTACATCAAGAGGAAACAAAACATAGAGACAGAACGTGAAACTACTTTATTGTGTCAAGTTTCAAGAAGCTAGCACAAACCGTGTTGGATTTAGAGTTCCAAATACATCTATCAATATAGGAGAAAACAGAGTGAAACCTAAAATTCAAACTGTTACTGGAAAAGAACGCTTCAACATAGAAGAACGAAATTTGGTGAACCAAGTGGCCTAGTGTTCTGATCATTACCTGAAAGGATCATCCAGTTTGTGTGAAAAAAATATTTGCTGAGATTTCTGGAGATTCGTAATTTTTGGAAGCTTGGCATCCCGTTTCCATGTAAGTGTTTCTCGCCAGTCACTGCTAAGGGCTACATCAAGAGGAAACAAAACATAGAGACAGACCTTGAAACTACTTTATTGTGTCAAGTTTCAAGAAGCTAGCACAAACCGTGTTGTATTTAGAGTTCCAAATACATCTATCAATATAGGAGAAAACAGAGTGAAACCTAAAAATTCAAACTGTTACTGGAAACGAACGCTTCAACATAGAAGAATGAAATTTGGGGAACCAAGTCAGCTTTGTGTACTGATCATTACCTGAAAGTATCATCCAGTTTGGGTTAAAAAATATTTGCTGAGATTTCTGGAGATTCGTAATTTTTGGACGCGTGGCAACCCCTTTATATGGAAGTGTTTCTCGCCATTCACTGCTTAGGGCTACATCAAGAGGAAACAAAACATAGAGATAGAACGTGAAACTACATTATTGTGTCAAGTTTCAAGAAGCTAGCACAAACCGTGTTGGATTTAGAGTTCCAAATACATCTATCAATATAGGAGAAAATAGAGTGAAACCTAAAAATTCAAACTGTTACTGGAAATGAACGCTTCAACATAGAAGAACGAAATTTGGTGAACCAAGTGGGTTTAGTGTTCTGATCATTACCTGAAAGGATCATCCAGTTTGGGTGAAAAAATATTTGCTGAGATTTCTGGAGATTCGTAATTTTTGGAAGCTTGGCAACCCCTTTCCATGGAAGTGTTTCTCGCCAGTCACTGCTTAGGGCTACATCAAGAGGAAACAAAACATAGAGATAGAACGTGAAACTATATTATTGTGTCAAGTTTCAAGAAGCTAGCACAAACCGTGTTGGATTTAGAGTTCCAAATACATCTATCAATATAGGAGAAAACAGAGTGAAACCTAAAAATTCAAACTGTTACTGGAAAAGAACGCTTCAACATAGAAGAATGAAATTTGGTGAACCAAGTGGGCTTAGTGTTCTGATCATTACCTGAAAGGATGATCCAGTTTGTGTGAAAAAAATATTTGCTGTGATTACTGGAGATTCGTAATTTTTGGAAGCTTGGCAACCCGTTTCCATGAAAGTGTTTCTCGCCAGTCACTGCTAAGGGCTACATCAAGAGGAAACAAAACATAGAGACAGAACGTGAAACTACTTTATTGTGTCAAGTTTCAAGAAGCTAGCACAAACCGTGTTGGATTTAGAGTTCCAAATACATCTATCAATATAGGAGAAAACAAAATGAAACCTAAAAATTCAAACTGTTACTGGAAACGAACGCTTCAACATAGAAGAATGAAATTTGGGGAACCAAGTCAGCTTAGTGTACTGATCATTACCTGAAAGTATCATCTAGTTTGGGTGAAAAAATATTTGCTGAGATTTCTGGAGATTCGTAATTTTTGGACGCTTGGCAACCCCTTTCCATGAAATTGTTTCTCGCCAGTCACTGCTAAGGGCTACATCAAGAGGAAACAAAACATAGAGACAGAACGTGAAACTACTTTATTGTGTCAAGTTTCAAGAAGCTAGCACAAACCGTGTTGTATTTAGATTTCCAAATACATCTATCAATATAGGAGAAAACAGAATGAAACCTAAAAATTCATACTGTTACTGGAAATGAACGCTTCCACATAGAAGAACGAAATTTGGTGAACCAAGTGGGTTTAGTGTTCTGATCATTACCTGAAAGTATCATCCAGTTTGGGTGAAAAAATATTTGCTGAGATTTCTGGAGATTCGTAATTTTTGGAAGCTTGGCAACCCCTTTCCATGGAAGTGTTTCTCGCCAGTCACTGCTTAGGGCTACATCAAGAGGAAACAAAACATAGAGATAGAACGTGAAACTACATTATTGTGTCAAGTTTCAAGAAGCTAGCACAAACCGTGTTGGATTTAGAGTTCCAAATACATCTATCAATATAGGAGAAAACAGAGTGAAACCTAAAAATTCAAACTGTTACTGGAAATGAACGCTTCAACATAGAAGAACGAAATTTGGTGAACCAAGTGGGCTTAGTGTTCTGATCATTACCTGAAAGGATGATCCAGTTTGTGTGAAAAAATATTTGCTGAGATTTCTGGAGATTCGTAATTTTTGGAAGCTTGGCAACCCGTTTCCATGAAAGTGTTTCTCGAGAGTCACTGCTAAGGGCTACATCAAGAGGAAACAAAACATAGAGACAGAACGTGAAACTACTTTATTGTTTCAAGTTTCAAGAAGCTAGCACAAACCGTGTTGGATTTGGAGTTCCAAATACATCTATCAATATAGGAGAAAACAGAATGAAACCTAAAAATTCAAACTGTTACTGGAAATGAACGCTTCAACATAGAAGGACGAAGTTTCGGGAACCAAGTCGCCTTAGTGTACTGATCATTACCTAAAACTATCATCAAGTTTGGGTGAAAAAATATTTGCTGAGATTTCTGGAGATTCGTAATTTTTCGAAGCTTGGCAACCCCTTTCAATGGAAGTGTTTCTCGCCAGTCACTGATTAGGGCTACATCAAGAGGAAACAAAACATAGAGATAGAACGTGAAACTACATTATTGTGTCAAGTTTCAAGAAGCTAGCACAAACCGTGTTGGATTTAGAGTTCCAAATACATCTATCAATATAGGAGAAAACAGAGTGAAACCTAAAATTCAAACTGTTACTGGAAAAGAACGCTTCAACATAGAAGAAAGAAATTTGGTGAACCAAGTGGGCTTAGTGTTCTGATCATTACCTGAAAGGATCATCCAGTTTGTGTGAAAAAAATATTTGCTGAGATTTCTGGAGATTCGTAATTTTTGGAAGCTTGGCATCCCGTTTCCATGAAAGTGTTTCTCGCCAGTCACTGCTAAGGGCTACATCAAGAGGAAACAAAACATAGAGATAGAACGTGAAACTACATTATTGTGTCAAGTTTCAAGAAGCTAGCACAAACCGGGTTGGATTTAGAGTTCCAAATACATCTATCAATATAGGAGAAAACAGAGTGAAACCTAAAAATTCAAACGGTTACTGGAAACGAACGCTTCAACATAGAAGAACGAAATTTGGTGAACCAAGTCAGCTTATTGTACTGATCATTACCTGAAAGTATCATCCAGTTTGGGTGAAAAAATATTTGCTGAGATTTCTGGAGATTCGTAATTTTTGGACGCTTGGCAACCCCTTTATATGGAAGTGTTTCTCGCCAGTCACTGCTTAGGGCTACATCAAGAGGAAACAAAACATAGAGATAGAACGTGAAACTACATTATTGTGTCAAGTTTCAAGAAGCTAGCACAAACCGTGTTGCATTTAGAGTTCCAAATACATCTATCAATATAGGAGAAAACAGAGTGAAACCTAAAAATTCAAACTGTTACTGGAAAAGAACGCTTCAACATAGAAGAACGAAATTTGGTGAACCAAGTGGGCTTAGTGTTTTGATCATTACCTGAAAGGATCATCCAGTTTGTGTGAAAAAAATATTTGCTGAGATTTCTGGAGATTCGTAATTTTTGGAAGCTTGGCAACCCGTTTCCATGAAAGTGTTTCTCGCCAGTCACTGCTAAGGGCTACATCAAGAGGAAACAAAACATAGAGACAGAACGTGAAACTACTTTATTGTGTCAAGTTTCAAGAAGCTAGCACAAACCGTGTTGGATTTAGAGTTCCAAATACATCTATCAATATAGGATAAAACAGTGAAACCTAAAAATTCAAACTTTTACTGGAAACGAACGCTTCAACATAGAAGAATGAAATTTGGTGAACCATGTGGGCTTAGTGTTCTGATCATTACCTGAAAGGATCATCCAGTTTGGGTGAAAAAATATTTGCTGAGATTTCTGGAGATTCGTAATTTTTGGAAGCTTGGCAACCCCTTTCCATGAAAGTGTTTCTCGCCAGTCACTGCTTAGGGCTACATCAAGAGGAAACAAAACATAGAGATAGAACGTGAAACTACATTATTGTGTCAAGTTTCAATAAGCTAGCACAAACCGTGTTGGATTTAGAGTTCCAAATACATCTATCAATATAGGAGAAAACAGAGTGAAACCTAAAAATTCAAACTGTTACTGGAAACGAATGCCTCAACATAGAAGAATGAAATTTGGGGAACCAAGTCAGCTTAGTGTACTGATCATTACCTGAAAGTATCATCCAGTTTGGGTGAAAAAATATTTGCTGAGATTTCTGGAGATTCGTAATTTTTGGAAGCTTGGCAACCCCTTTCCATGAAAGTGTTTCTCGCCAGTCACTGCTTAGGGCTACATCAAGAGGAAACAAAACATAGAGATAGAACGTGAAACTACATTATTGTGTCAAGTTTCAAGAAGCTAGCACAAACCGTGTTGGATTTAGAGTTCCAAATACATCTATCAATATAGGAGAAAACAGAGTGAAACCTAAAATTCAAACTGTTAATGGAAATGAACGCTTCAACATAGAAGAACGAAATTTGGTGAACCAAGTGGGCTTAGTGTTCTGATCATTACCTGAAAGGATGATCCAGTTTGTGTGAAAAAATATTTGCTGAGATTTCTGAAGATTCCTAATTTTTGGAAGCTTGGCAACCCGTTTCCATGAAAGTATTTCTCGCCAGTCACTGCTAAGGGCTACATCAAGAGGAAACAAAACATAGAGACAGAACCTGAAACTACTTTATTGTGTCAAGTTTCAAGAAGCTAGCACAAACCGTGTTGGATTTAGAGTTCCAAATACATCTATCAATATAGGAGAAAACAGAATGAAACCTAAAAATTCAAACTGTTACTGGAAATGAACGCTTCAACATAGAAGAACGAAGTTTCGGGAACCAAGTCGCCTTAGTGTACTGATCATTACCTGAAACTATCATCAAGTTTGGGTGAAAAAATATTTGCTGATATTTCTGGAGATTCATAATTTTTGGAAGCTTGGCAACCCCTTTCAATGGAAGTGTTTCTCGCCAGTCACTGCTTAGGGCTACATCAAGAGGAAACAAAACATAGAGATAGAACGTGAAACTACATTATTGTGTCAAGTTTCAAGAAGCTAGCACAAACCGTGTTGGATTTAGAGTTCCAAATACATCTATCAATATAGGAGAAAACAGAGTGAAACCTAAAATTCAAACTGTTACTGGAAAAGAACGCTTCAACATAGAAGAACGAAATTTGGTGAACCAAGTGGGCTTAGTGTTCTGATCATTACCTGAAAGGATCATCCAGTTTGTGTGAAAAAAATATTTGCTGAGATTTCTGGAGATTCGTAATTTTTGGAAGCTTGGCATCCCGTTTCCATGTAAGTGTTTCTCGCCAGTCACTGCTAAGGGCTACATCAAGAGGAAACAAAACATAGAGACAGAACTTGAAACTACTTTATTGTGTCAAGTTTCAAGAAGCTAGCACAAACCGTGTTGTATTTAGAGTTCCAAATACATCTATCAATATAGGAGAAAACAGAGTGAAACCTAAAAATTCAAACTGTTACTGGAAACGAACGCTTCAACATAGAAGAATGAAATTTGGGGAACCAAGTCAGCTTTGTGTACTGATCATTACCTGAAAGTATCATCCAGTTTGGGTTAAAAAATATTTGCTGAGATTTCTGGAGATTCGTAATTTTTGGACGCGTGGCAACCCCTTTATATGGAAGTGTTTCTCGCCATTCACTGCTTAGGGCTACATCAAGAGGAAACAAAACATAGAGACAGAACGTGAAACTACTTTATTGTGTCAAGTTTCAAGAAGCTAGCACAAACCGTGTTGTAGTTAGAGTTCCAAATACATCTATCAATATAGGAGAAAACAGAATGAAACCTAAAAATTCAAACTGTTACTGGAAATGAACGCTTCAACATAGAAGAACGAAATTTGGTGAACCAAGTGGGTTTAGTGTTCTGATCATTAACTGAAAGTATCATCCAGTTTGGGTGAAAAAATATTTGCTGAGATTTCTGGAGATTCGTAATTTTTGGAAGCCTGGCAACCCCTTTCCATGGAAGTGTTTCTCGCCAGTCACTGCTTAGGGCTACATCAAGAGGAAACAAAACATAGAGATAGAACGTGAAACTACATTATTGTGTCAAGTTTCAAGAAGCTAGCACAAACCGTGTTGGATTTAGAGTTCCAAATACATCTATCAATATAGGAGAAAACAGAGTGAAACCTAAAAATTCAAACTGTTACTGGAAAAGAACGCTTCAACATAGAAGAATGAAATTTGGTGAACCAAGTGGGCTTAGTGTTCTGATCATTACCTGAAAGGATGATCCAGTTTGTGTGAAAAAAATATTTGCTGAGATTTCTGGAGATTCGTAATTTTTGGAAGCTTGGCAACCCGTTTCCATGAAAGTGTTTCTCGCCAGTCACTGCTAAGTGCTACATCAAGAGGAAACAAAACATAGAGACAGAACGTGAAACTACTTTATTGTGTCAAGTTTCAAGAAGCTAGCACAAACCCTGTTGGATTTAGAGTTCCAAATACATCTATCAATATAGGAGAAAACAAAATGAAACCTAAAAATTCAAACTGTTACTGGAAACGAACGCTTCAACATAGAAGAATGAAATTTGGGGAACCAAGTCAGCTTAGTGTACTGATCATTACCTGAAAGTATCATCTAGTTTGGGTGAAAAAATATTTGCTGAGATTTCTGGAGATTCGTAATTTTTGGACGCTTGGCAACCCCTTTCCATGAAAGTGTTTCTCGCCAGTCACTGCTAAGGGCTACATCAAGAGGAAACAAAACATAGAGACAGAACGTGAAACTACTTTATTGTGTCAAGTTTCAAGAAGCTAGCACAAACCGTGTTGTATTTAGAGTTCCAAATACATCTATCAATATAGGAGAAAACAGAATGAAACCTAAAAATTCAAACTGTTACTGGAAATGAACGCTTCCACATAGAAGAACGAAATTTGGTGAACCAAGTGGGTTTAGTGTTCTGATCATTACCTGAAAGTATCATCCAGTTTGGGTGAAAAAATATTTGCTGAGATTTCTGGAGATTCGTAATTTTTGGAAGCTTGGCAACCCCTTTCCATGGAAGTGTTTCTCGCCAGTCACTGCTTAGGGCTACATCAAGAGGAAACAAAACATAGAGATAGAACGTGAAACTACATTATTGTGTCAAGTTTCAAGAAGCTAGCACAAACCGTGTTGGATTTAGAGTTCCAAATACATCTATCAATATAGGAGAAAACAGAGTGAAACCGAAAAATTCAAACTGTTACTGGAAACGAACGCTTCAACATAGAAGAACGAAATTTGGTGAACCAAGTGGGCTTAGTGTTCTGATCATTACCTGAAAGGATGATCCAGTTTGGGTGAAAAAATATTTGCTGAGATTTCTGGAGATTCGTAATTTTTGGAAGCTTGGCAACCCGTTTCCATGAAAGTGTTTCTCGAGAGTCACTGCTAAGGGCTACATCAAGAGGAAACAAAACATAGAGACAGAACGTGAAACTACTTTATTGTTTCAAGTTTCAAGAAGCTAGCACAAACCGTGTTGGATTTAGAGTTCCAAATACATCTATCAATATAGGAGAAAACAGAGTGAAACCTAAAATTCAAACTGTTACTGGAAAAGAACGCTTCAACATAGAAGAAAGAAATTTGGTGAACCAAGTGGGCTTAGTGTTCTGATCATTACCTGAAAGGATCATCCAGTTTGTGTGAAAAAAATATTTGCTGAGATTTCTGGAGATTCGTAATTTTTGGAAGCTTGGCATCCCGTTTCCATGAAAGTGTTTCTCGCCAGTCACTGCTAAGGGCTACATCAAGAGGAAACAAAACATAGAGATAGAACGTGAAACTACATTATTGTGTCAAGTTTCAAGAAGCTAGCACAAACCGGGTTGGATTTAGAGTTCCAAATACATCTATCAATATAGGAGAAAACAGAGTGAAACCTAAAAATTCAAACTGTTACTGGAAACGAACGCTTCAACATAGAAGAACGAAATTTGGTGAACCAAGTCAGCTTATTGTACTGATCATTACCTGAAAGTATCATCCAGTTTGGGTGAAAAAATATTTGCTGAGATTTCTGGAGATTCGTAATTTTTGGACGCTTGGCAACCCCTTTATATGGAAGTGTTTCTCGCCAGTCACTGCTTAGGGCTACATCAAGAGGAAACAAAACATAGTGATAGAACGTGAAACTACATTATTGTGTCAAGTTTCAAGAAGCTAGCACAAACCGTGTTGCATTTAGAGTTCCAAATACATCTATCAATATAGGAGAAAACAGAGTGAAACCTAAAAATTCAAACTGTTACTGGAAATGAACGCTTCAACATAGAAGAACGAAATTTGGTGAACCAAGTGGGCTTAGTGTTCTGATCATTACCTGAAAGGATGATCCAGTTTGTGTGAAAAAATATTTGCTGAGATTTCTGGAGATTCGTAATTTTTGGAAGCTTGGCAACCCGTTTCCATGAAAGTGTTTCTCGAGAGTCACTGCTAAGGGCTACATCAAGAGGAAACAAAACATAGAGACAGAACGTGAAACTACTTTATTGTTTCAAGTTTCAAGAAGCTAGCACAAACCGTGTTGGATTTAGAGTTCCAAATACATCTATCAATATAGGAGAAAACAGAATGAAACCTAAAAATTCAAACTGTTACTGGAAATGAACGCTTCAACATAGAAGGACGAAGTTTCGGGAACCAAGTCGCCTTAGTGTACTGATCATTACCTGAAACTATCATCAAGTTTGGGTGAAAAAATATTTGCTGAGATTTCTGGAGATTCGTAATTTTTGGAAGCTTGGCAACCCCTTTCAATGGAAGTGTTTCTCGCCAGTCACTGCTTAGGACTACATCAAGAGGAAACAAAACATAGAGATAGAACGTGAAACTACATTATTGTGTCAAGTTTCAAGAAGCTAGCACAAACCGTGTTGGATTTAGAGTTCCAAATACATCTATCAATATAGGAGAAAACAGAGTGAAACCTAAAATTCAAACTGTTACTGGAAAAGAACGCTTCAACATAGAAGAAAGAAATTTGTTGAACCAAGTGGGCTTAGTGTTCTGATCATTACCTGAAAGGATCATCCAGTTTGTGTGAAAAAAATATTTGCTGAGATTTCTGGAGATTCGTAATTTTTGGAAGCTTGGCATCCCGTTTCCATGAAAGTGTTTCTCGCCAGTCACTGCTAAGGGCTACATCAACAGGAAACAAAACATAGAGATAGAACGTGAAACTACATTATTGTGTCAAGTTTCAAGAAGCTAGCACAAACCGGGTTGGATTTAGAGTTCCAAATACATCTATCAATATAGGAGAAAACAGAGTGAAACCTAAAAATTCAAACTGTTACTGGAAACGAACGCTTCAACATAGAAGAACGAAATTTGGTGAACCAAGTCAGCGTATTGTACTGATCATTACCTGAAAGTATCATCCAGTTTGGGTGAAAAAATATTTGCTGAGATTTCTGGAGATTCGTAATTTTTGGACGCTTGGCAACCCCTTTATATGGAAGTGTTTCTCGCCAGTCACTGCTTAGGGCTACATCAAGAGGAAACAAAACATAGAGACAGAACGTGAAACTACTTTATTGTGTCAAGTTTCAAGAAGCTAGCACAAACCGTGTTGGATTTAGAGTTCCAAATACATCTATCAATATAGGATAAAACAGTGAAACCTAAAAATTCAAACTGTTACTGGAAACGAACGCTTCAACATAGAAGAATGAAATTTGGTGAACCAAGTGGGCTTAGTGTTCTGATCATTACCGGAAAGGATCATCCAGTTTGGGTGAAAAAATATTTGCTGAGATTTCTGGAGATTCGTAATTTTTGGAAGCTTGGCAACCCCTTTCCATGAAAGTGTTTCTCGCCAGTCACTGCTTAGGGCTACATCAAGAGGAAACAAAACATAGAGATAGAACGTGAAACTACATTATTGTGTCAAGTTTCAATAAGCTAGCACAAACCGTGTTGTATTTAGAGTTCCAAATACATCTATCAATATAGGAGAAAACAGAGTGAAACCTAAAAATTCAAACTGTTACTGGAAACGAATGCCTCAACATAGAAGAATGAAATTTGGGGAACCAAGTCAGCTTAGTGTACTGATCATTACCTGAAAGTATCATCCAGTTTGGGTGAAAAAATATTTGCTGAGATTTCTGGAGATTCGTAATTTTTGGAAGCTTGGCAACCCCTTTCCATGAAAGTGTTTCTCGCCAGTCACTGCCTAGGGCTTCATCAAGAGGAAACAAATCATAGAGATAGAACGTGAAACTACATTATTGTGTCAAGTTTCAAGAAGCTAGCACAAACCGTGTTGGATTTAGAGTTCCAAATACATCTATCAATATAGGAGAAAACAGAGTGAAACCTAAAATTCAAACTGTTAATGGAAAAGAACGCTTCAACATAGAAGAACGAAATTTGGTGAACCAAGTGGGCTTAGTGTTCTGATCATTACCTGAAAGGATGATCCAGTTTGTGTGAAAAAATATTTGCTGAGATTTCTGAAGATTCGTAATTTTTGGAAGCTTGGCAACCCGTTTCCATGAAAGTGTTTCTCGCCAGTCACTGCTAAGGGCTACATCAAGAGGAAACAAAACATAGAGACAGAACGTGAAACTACTTTATTGTGTCAAGTTTCAAGAAGCTAGCACAAACCGTGTTGGATTTAGAGTTCCAAATACATCTATCAATATAGGAGAAAACAGAATGAAACCTAAAAATTCAAACTGTTACTGGAAATGAATGCTTCAACATAGAAGAACGAAGTTTCGGGAACCAAGTCGCCTTAGTGTACTGATCATTACCTGAAACTATCATCAAGTTTGGGTGAAAAAATATTTGCTGAGATTTCTGGAGATTCGTAATTTTTGGAAGCTTGCAACCCCTTTCAATGGAAGTGTTTCTCGCCAGTCACTGCTTAGGGCTACATCAAGAGGAAACAAAACATAGAGATAGAACGTGAAACTACATTATTGTGTCAAGTTTCAAGAAGCTAGCACAAACCGTGTTGGATTTAGAGTTCCAAATACATCTATCAATATAGGAGAAAACAGAGTGAAACCTAAAATTCAAACTGTTACTGGAAAAGAACGCTTCAACATAGAAGAACGAAATTTGGTGAACCAAGTGGCCTAGTGTTCTGATCATTACCTGAAAGGATCATCCAGTTTGTGTGAAAAAAATATTTGCTGAGATTTCTGGAGATTCGTAATTTTTGGAAGCTTGGCATCCCGTTTCCATGTAAGTGTTTCTCGCCAGTCACTGCTAAGGGCTACATCAAGAGGAAACAAAACATAGAGACAGAACTTGAAACTACTTTATTGTGTCAAGTTTCAAGAAGCTAGCACAAACCGTGTTGTATTTAGAGTTCCAAATACATCTATCAATATAGGAGAAAACAGAGTGAAACCTAAAAATTCAAACTGTTACTGGAAATGAACGCTTCAACATAGAAGAATGAAATTTGGGGAACCAAGTCAGCTTTGTGTACTGATCATTACCTGAAAGTATCATCCAGTTTGGGTTAAAAAATATTTGCTGAGATTTCTGGAGATTTGTAATTTTTGGACGCGTGGCAACCCCTTTATATGGAAGTGTTTCTCGCCATTCACTGCTTAGGGCTACATCAAGAGGAAACAAAACATAGAGATAGAACGTGAAACTACATTATTGTGTCAAGTTTCAAGAAGCTAGCACAAACCGTGTTGGATTTAGAGTTCCAAATACATCTATCAATATAGGAGAAAATAGAGTGAAACCTAAAAATTCAAACTGTTACTGGAAATGAACGCTTCAACATAGAAGGACGAAGTTGCGGGAACCAAGTCGCCTTAGTGTACTGATCATTACCTGAAAGTATCATCCAGTTTGGGTGAAAAAATATTTGCTGAGATTTCTGGAGATTCGTAATTTTTGGAAGCTTGGCAACCCCTTTCCATGGAAGTGTTTCTCGCCAGTCACTGCTTAGGGCTACATCAAGAGGAAACAAAACATAGAGATAGAACGTGAAACTATATTATTGTGTCAAGTTTCAAGAAGCTAGCACAAACCGTGTTGGATTTAGAGTTCCAAATACATCTATCAATATAGGAGAAAACAGAGTGAAACCTAAAAATTCAAACTGTTACTGGAAAAGAACGCTTCAACATAGAAGAATGAAATTTGGTGAACCAAGTGGGCTTAGTGTTCTGATCATTACCTGAAAGGATGATCCAGTTTGTGTGAAAAAAATATTTGCTGTGATTACTGGAGATTCGTAATTTTTGGAAGCTTGGCAACCCGTTTCCATGAAAGTGTTTCTCGCCAGTCACTGCTAAGGGCTACATCAAGAGGAAACAAAACATAGAGACAGAACGTGAAACTACTTTATTGTGTCAAGTTTCAAGAAGCTAGCACAAACCGTGTTGGATTTAGAGTTCCAAATACATCTATCAATATAGGAGAAAACAAAATGAAACCTAAAAATTCAAACTGTTACTGGAAACGAACGCTTCAACATAGAAGAATGAAATTTGGGGAACCAAGTCAGCTTAGTGTACTGATCATTACCTGAAAGTATCATCTAGTTTGGGTGAAAAAATATTTGCTGAGATTTCTGGAGATTCGTAATTTTTGGACGCTTGGCAACCCCTTTCCATGAAATTGTTTCTCGCCAGTCACTGCTAAGGGCTACATCAAGAGGAAACAAAACATAGAGACAGAACGTGAAACTACTTTATTGTGTCAAGTTTCAAGAAGCTAGCACAAACCGTGTTGTATTTAGATTTCCAAATACATCTATCAATATAGGAGAAAACAGAATGAAACCTAAAAATTCATACTGTTACTGGAAATGAACGCTTCCACATAGAAGAACGAAATTTGGTGAACCAAGTGGGTTTAGTGTTCTGATCATTACCTAAAAGTATCATCCAGTTTGGGTGAAAAAATATTTGCTGAGATTTCTGGAGATTCGTAATTTTTGGAAGCTTGGCAACCCCTTTCCATGGAAGTGTTTCTCGCCAGTCACTGCTTAGGGCTACATCAAGAGGAAACAAAACATAGAGATAGAACGTGAAACTACATTATTGTGTCAAGTTTCAAGAAGCTAGCACAAACCGTGTTGGATTTAGAGTTCCAAATACATCTATCAATATAGGAGAAAACAGAGTGAAACCTAAAAATTCAAACTGTTACTGGAAATGAACGCTTCAACATAGAAGAACGAAATTTGGTGAACCAAGTGGGCTTAGTGTTCTGATCATTACCTGAAAGGATGATCCAGTTTGTGTGAAAAAATATTTGCTGAGATTTCTGGAGATTCGTAATTTTTGGAAGCTTGGCAACCCGTTTCCATGAAAGTGTTTCTCGAGAGTCACTGCTAAGGGCTACATCAAGAGGAAACAAAACATAGAGACAGAACGTGAAACTACTTTATTGTTTCAAGTTTCAAGAAGCTAGCACAAACCGTGTTGGATTTGGAGTTCCAAATACATCTATCAATATAGGAGAAAACAGAATGAAACCTAAAAATTCAAACTGTTACTGGAAATGAACGCTTCAACATAGAAGGACGAAGTTTCGGGAACCAAGTCGCCTTAGTGTACTGATCATTACCTAAAACTATCATCAAGTTTGGGTGAAAAAATATTTGCTGAGATTTCTGGAGATTCGTAATTTTTCGAAGCTTGGCAACCCCTTTCAATGGAAGTGTTTCTCGCCAGTCACTGCTTAGGGCTACATCAAGAGGAAACAAAACATAGAGATAGAACGTGAAACTACATTATTGTGTCAAGTTTCAAGAAGCTAGCACAAACCGTGTTGGATTTAGAGTTCCAAATACATCTATCAATATAGGAGAAAACAGAGTGAAACCTAAAATTCAAACTGTTACTGGAAAAGAACGCTTCAACATAGAAGAAAGAAATTTGGTGAACCAAGTGGGCTTAGTGTTCTGATCATTACCTGAAAGGATCATCCAGTTTGTGTGAAAAAAATATTTGCTGAGATTTCTGGAGATTCGTAATTTTTGGAAGCTTGGCATCCCGTTTCCATGAAAGTGTTTCTCGCCAGTCACTGCTAAGGGCTACATCAAGAGGAAACAAAACATAGAGATAGAACGTGAAACTACATTATTGTGTCAAGTTTCAAGAAGCTAGCACAAACCGGGTTGGATTTAGAGTTCCAAATACATCTATCAATATAGGAGAAAACAGAGTGAAACCTAAAAATTCAAACGGTTACTGGAAACGAACGCTTCAACATAGAAGAACGAAATTTGGTGAACCAAGTCAGCTTATTGTACTGATCATTACCTGAAAGTATCATCCAGTTTGGGTGAAAAAATATTTGCTGAGATTTCTGGAGATTCGTAATTTTTGGACGCTTGGCAACCCCTTTATATGGAAGTGTTTCTCGCCAGTCACTGCTTAGGGCTACATCAAGAGGAAACAAAACATAGAGATAGAACGTGAAACTACATTATTGTGTCAAGTTTCAAGAAGCTAGCACAAACCGTGTTGCATTTAGAGTTCCAAATACATCTATCAATATAGGAGAAAACAGAGTGAAACCTAAAAATTCAAACTGTTACTGGAAAAGAACGCTTCAACATAGAAGAACGAAATTTGGTGAACCAAGTGGGCTTAGTGTTTTGATCATTACCTGAAAGGATCATCCAGTTTGTGTGAAAAAAATATTTGCTGAGATTTCTGGAGATTCGTAATTTTTGGAAGCTTGGCAACCCGTTTCCATGAAAGTGTTTCTCGCCAGTCACTGCTAAGGGCTACATCAAGAGGAAACAAAACATAGAGACAGAACGTGAAACTACTTTATTGTGTCAAGTTTCAAGAAGCTAGCACAAACCGTGTTGGATTTGGAGTTCCAAATACATCTATCAATATAGGAGAAAACAGAATGAAACCTAAAAATTCAAACTGTTACTGGAAATGAACGCTTCAACATAGAAGGACGAAGTTTCGGGAACCAAGTCGCCTTAGTGTACTGATCATTACCTAAAACTATCATCAAGTTTGGGTGAAAAAATATTTGCTGAGATTTCTGGAGATTCGTAATTTTTCGAAGCTTGGCAACCCCTTTCAATGGAAGTGTTTCTCGCCAGTCACTGCTTAGGGCTACATCAAGAGGAAACAAAACATAGAGATAGAACGTGAAACTACATTATTGTGTCAAGTTTCAAGAAGCTAGCACAAACCGTGTTGGATTTAGAGTTCCAAATACATCTATCAATATAGGAGAAAACAGAGTGAAACCTAAAATTCAAACTGTTACTGGAAAAGAACGCTTCAACATAGAAGAAAGAAATTTGGTGAACCAAGTGGGCTTAGTGTTCTGATCATTACCTGAAAGGATCATCCAGTTTGTGTGAAAAAAATATTTGCTGAGATTTCTGGAGATTCGTAATTTTTGGAAGCTTGGCATCCCGTTTCCATGAAAGTGTTTCTCGCCAGTCACTGCTAAGGGCTACATCAAGAGGAAACAAAACATAGAGATAGAACGTGAAACTACATTATTGTGTCAAGTTTCAAGAAGCTAGCACAAACCGGGTTGGATTTAGAGTTCCAAATACATCTATCAATATAGGAGAAAACAGAGTGAAACCTAAAAATTCAAACTGTTACTGGAAACGAACGCTTCAACATAGAAGAACGAAATTTGGTGAACCAAGTCAGCTTATTGTACTGATCATTACCTGAAAGTATCATCCAGTTTGGGTGAAAAAATATTTGCTGAGATTTCTGGAGATTCGTAATTTTTGGACGCTTGGCAACCCCTTTATATGGAAGTGTTTCTCGCCAGTCACTGCTTAGGGCTACATCAAGAGGAAACAAAACATAGAGATAGAACGTGAAACTACATTATTGTGTCAAGTTTCAAGAAGCTAGCACAAACCGTGTTGCATTTAGAGTTCCAAATACATCTATCAATATAGGAGAAAACAGAGTGAAACCTAAAAATTCAAACTGTTACTGGAAATGAACGCTTCAACATAGAAGAACGAAATTTGGTGAACCAAGTGGGCTTAGTGTTCTGATCATTACCTGAAAGGATGATCCAGTTTGTGTGAAAAAATATTTGCTGAGATTTCTGGAGATTCGTAATTTTTGGAAGCTTGGCAACCCGTTTCCATGAAAGTGTTTCTCGAGAGTCACTGCTAAGGGCTACATCAAGAGGAAACAAAACATAGAGACAGAACGTGAAACTACTTTATTGTTTCAAGTTTCAAGAAGCTAGCACAAACCGTGTTGGATTTAGAGTTCCAAATACATCTATCAATATAGGAGAAAACAGAATGAAACCTAAAAATTCAAACTGTTACTGGAAATGAACGCTTCAACATAGAAGGACGAAGTTTCGGGAACCAAGTCGCCTTAGTGTACTGATCATTACCTGAAACTATCATCAAGTTTGGGTGAAAAAATATTTGCTGAGATTTCTGGAGATTCGTAATTTTTGGAAGCTTGGCAACCCCTTTATATGGAAGTGTTTCTCGCCAGTCACTGCTTAGGGCTACATCAAGAGGAAACAAAACATAGAGATAGAACGTGAAACTACATTATTGTGTCAAGTTTCAAGAAGCTAGCACAAACCGTGTTGGATTTAGAGTTCCAAATACATCTATCAATATAGGAGAAAACAGAGTGAAACCTAAAATTCAAACTGTTACTGGAAAAGAACGCTTCAACATAGAAGAAAGAAATTTGGTGAACCAAGTGGGCTTAGTGTTCTGATCATTACCTGAAAGGATCATCCAGTTTGTGTGAAAAAAATATTTGCTGAGATTTCTGGAGATTCGTAATTTTTGGAAGCTTGGCATCCCGTTTCCATGAAAGTGTTTCTCGCCAGTCACTGCTAAGGGCTACATCAAGAGGAAACAAAACATAGAGATAGAACGTGAAACTACATTATTGTGTCAAGTTTCAAGAAGCTAGCACAAACCGGGTTGGATTTAGAGTTCCAAATACATCTATCAATATAGGAGAAAACAGAGTGAAACCTAAAAATTCAAACTGTTACTGGAAACGAACGCTTCAACATAGAAGAACGAAATTTGGTGAACCAAGTCAGCTTATTGTACTGATCATTACCTGAAAGTATCATCCAGTTTGGGTGAAAAAATATTTGCTGAGATTTCTGGAGATTCGTAATTTTTGGACGCTTGGCAACCCCTTTATATGGAAGTGTTTCTCGCCAGTCACTGCTTAGGGCTACATCAAGAGGAAACAAAACATAGAGATAGAACGTGAAACTACATTATTGTGTCAAGTTTCAAGAAGCTAGCACAAACCGTGTTGCATTTAGAGTTCCAAATACATCTATCAATATAGGAGAAAACAGAGTGAAACCTAAAAATTCAAACTGTTACTGGAAATGAACGCTTCAACATAGAAGAACGAAATTTGGTGAACCAAGTGGGCTTAGTGTTCTGATCATTACCTGAAAGGATGATCCAGTTTGTGTGAAAAAATATTTGCTGAGATTTCTGGAGATTCGTAATTTTTGGAAGCTTGGCAACCCGTTTCCATGAAAGTGTTTCTCGAGAGTCACTGCTAAGGGCTACATCAAGAGGAAACAAAACATAGAGACAGAACGTGAAACTACTTTATTGTTTCAAGTTTCAAGAAGCTAGCACAAACCGTGTTGGATTTAGAGTTCCAAATACATCTATCAATATAGGAGAAAACAGAATGAAACCTAAAAATTCAAACTGTTACTGGAAATGAACGCTTCAACATAGAAGGACGAAGTTTCGGGAACCAAGTCGCCTTAGTGTACTGATCATTACCTGAAACTATCATCAAGTTTGGGTGAAAAAATATTTGCTGAGATTTCTGGAGATTCGTAATTTTTGGAAGCTTGGCAACCCCTTTCAATGGAAGTGTTTCTCGCCAGTCACTGCTTAGGACTACATCAAGAGGAAACAAAACATAGAGATAGAACGTGAAACTACATTATTGTGTCAAGTTTCAAGAAGCTAGCACAAACCGTGTTGGATTTAGAGTTCCAAATACATCTATCAATATAGGAGAAAACAGAGTGAAACCTAAAATTCAAACTGTTACTGGAAAAGAACGCTTCAACATAGAAGAAAGAAATTTGGTGAACCAAGTGGGCTTAGTGTTCTGATCATTACCTGAAAGGATCATCCAGTTTGTGTGAAAAAAATATTTGCTGAGATTTCTGGAGATTCGTAATTTTTGGAAGCTTGGCATCCCGTTTCCATGAAAGTGTTTCTCGCCAGTCACTGCTAAGGGCTACATCAACAGGAAACAAAACATAGAGATAGAACGTGAAACTACATTATTGTGTCAAGTTTCAAGAAGCTAGCACAAACCGGGTTGGATTTAGAGTTCCAAATACATCTATCAATATAGGAGAAAACAGAGTGAAACCTAAAAATTCAAACTGTTACTGGAAACGAACGCTTCAACATAGAAGAACGAAATTTGGTGAACCAAGTCAGCGTATTGTACTGATCATTACCTGAAAGTATCATCCAGTTTGGGTGAAAAAATATTTGCTGAGATTTCTGGAGATTCGTAATTTTTGGACGCTTGGCAACCCCTTTATATGGAAGTGTTTCTCGCCAGTCACTGCTTAGGGCTACATCAAGAGGAAACAAAACATAGAGACAGAACGTGAAACTACTTTATTGTGTCAAGTTTCAAGAAGCTAGCACAAACCGTGTTGGATTTAGAGTTCCAAATACATCTATCAATATAGGATAAAACAGTGAAACCTAAAAATTCAAACTGTTACTGGAAACGAACGCTTCAACATAGAAGAATGAAATTTGGTGAACCAAGTGGGCTTAGTGTTCTGATCATTACCGGAAAGGATCATCCAGTTTGGGTGAAAAAATATTTGCTGAGATTTCTGGAGATTCGTAATTTTTGGAAGCTTGGCAACCCCTTTCCATGAAAGTGTTTCTCGCCAGTCACTGCTTAGGGCTACATCAAGAGGAAACAAAACATAGAGATAGAACGTGAAACTACATTATTGTGTCAAGTTTCAATAAGCTAGCACAAACCGTGTTGTATTTAGAGTTCCAAATACATCTATCAATATAGGAGAAAACAGAGTGAAACCTAAAAATTCAAACTGTTACTGGAAACGAATGCCTCAACATAGAAGAATGAAATTTGGGGAACCAAGTCAGCTTAGTGTACTGATCATTACCTGAAAGTATCATCCAGTTTGGGTGAAAAAATATTTGCTGAGATTTCTGGAGATTCGTAATTTTTGGAAGCTTGGCAACCCCTTTCCATGAAAGTGTTTCTCGCCAGTCACTGCCTAGGGCTTCATCAAGAGGAAACAAATCATAGAGATAGAACGTGAAACTACATTATTGTGTCAAGTTTCAAGAAGCTAGCACAAACCGTGTTGGATTTAGAGTTCCAAATACATCTATCAATATAGGAGAAAACAGAGTGAAACCTAAAATTCAAACTGTTACTGGAAAAGAACGCTTCAACATAAAAGAACGAAATTTGGTGAACCAAGTGGCCTAGTGTTCTGATCATTACCTGAAAGGATCATCCAGTTTGTGTGAAAAAAATATTTGCTGAGATTTCTGGAGATTCGTAATTTTTGGAAGCTTGGCATCCCGTTTCCATGTAAGTGTTTCTCGCCAGTCACTGCTAAGGGCTACATCAAGAGGATACAAAACATAGAGACAGAACTTGAAACTACTTTATTGTGTCAAGTTTCAAGAAGCTAGCACAAACCGTGTTGTATTTAGAGTTCCAAATACATCTATCAATATAGGAGAAAACAGAGTGAAACCTAAAAATTCAAACTGTTACTGGAAATGAACGCTTCAACATAGAAGAATGAAATTTGGGGAACCAAGTCAGCTTTGTGTACTGATCATTACCTGAAAGTATCATCCAGTTTGGGTTAAAAAATATTTGCTGAGATTTCTGGAGATTCGTAATTTTTGGACGCGTGGCAACCCCTTTATATGGAAGTGTTTCTCGCCATTCACTGCTTAGGGCTACATCAAGAGGAAACAAAACATAGAGATAGAACGTGAAACTACATTATTGTGTCAAGTTTCAAGAAGCTAGCACAAACCGTGTTGGATTTAGAGTTCCAAATACATCTATCAATATAGGAGAAAATAGAGTGAAACCTAAAAATTCAAACTGTTACTGGAAATGAACGCTTCAACATAGAAGGACGAAGTTGCGGGAACCAAGTCGCCTTAGTGTACTGATCATTACCTGAAAGTATCATCCAGTTTGGGTGAAAAAATATTTGCTGAGATTTCTGGAGATTCGTAATTTTTGGAAGCTTGGCAACCCCTTTCCATGAAAGTGTTTCTCGCCAGTCACTGCTAAGGGCTACATCAAGAGGAAACAAAACATAGAGACAGAACGTGAAACTACTTTATTGTGTCAAGTTTCAAGAAGCTAGCACAAACCGTGTTGTATTTAGAGTTCCAAATACATCTATCAATATAGGAGAAAACAGAATGAAACCTAAAAATTCAAACTGTTACTGGAAATGAACGCTTCAACATAGAAGGACGAAGTTTCGGGAACCAAGTCGCCTTAGTGTACTGATCATTACCTAAAACTATCATCAAGTTTGGGTGAAAAAATATTTGCTGAGATTTCTGGAGATTCGTAATTTTTCGAAGCTTGGCAACCCCTTTCAATGGAAGTGTTTCTCGCCAGTCACTGCTTAGGGCTACATCAAGAGGAAACAAAACATAGAGATAGAACGTGAAACTACATTATTGTGTCAAGTTTCAAGAAGCTAGCACAAACCGTGTTGGATTTAGAGTTCCAAATACATCTATCAATATAGGAGAAAGCAGAGTGAAACCTAAAATTCAAACTGTTACTGGAAAAGAACGCTTCAACATAGAAGAAAGAAATTTGGTGAACCAAGTGGGCTTAGTGTTCTGATCATTACCTGAAAGGATCATCCAGTTTGTGTGAAAAAAATATTTGCTGAGATTTCTGGAGATTCGTAATTTTTGGAAGCTTGGCATCCCGTTTCCATGAAAGTGTTTCTCGCCAGTCACTGCTAAGGGCTACATCAAGAGGAAACAAAACATATAGATAGAACGTGAAACTACATTATTGTGTCAAGTTTCAAGAAGCTAGCACAAACCGGGTTGGATTTAGAGTTCCAAATACATCTATCAATATAGGAGAAAACAGAGTGAAACCTAAAAATTCAAACGGTTACTGGAAACGAACGCTTCAACATAGAAGAACGAAATTTGGTGAACCAAGTCAGCTTATTGTACTGATCATTACCTGAAAGTATCATCCAGTTTGGGTGAAAAAATATTTGCTGAGATTTCTGGAGATTCGTAATTTTTGGACGCTTGGCAACCCCTTTATATGAAAGTGTTTCTCGCCAGTCACTGCTTAGGGCTACATCAAGAGGAAACAAAACATAGAGATAGAACGTGAAACTACATTATTGTGTCAAGTTTCAAGAAGCTAGCACAAACCGTGTTGCATTTAGAGTTCCAAATACATCTATCAATATAGGAGAAAACAGAGTGAAACCTAAAAATTCAAACTGTTACTGGAAAAGAACGCTTCAACATAGAAGAACGAAATTTGGTGAACCAAGTGGGCTTAGTGTTTTGATCATTACCTGAAAGGATCATCCAGTTTGTGTGAAAAAAATATTTGCTGAGATTTCTGGAGATTCGTAATTTTTGGAAGCTTGGCAACCCGTTTCCATGAAAGTGTTTCTCGCCAGTCACTGCTAAGGGCTACATCAAGAGGAAACAAAACATAGAGACAGAACGTGAAACTACTTTATTGTGTCAAGTTTCAAGAAGCTAGCACAAACCGTGTTGGATTTAGAGTTCCAAATACATCTATCAATATAGGATAAAACAGTGAAACCAAAAAATTCAAACTGTTACTGGAAACGAACGCTTCAACATAGAAGAATGAAATTTGGTGAACCATGTGGGCTTAGTGTTCTGATCATTACCTGAAAGGATCATCCAGTTTGGGTGAAAAAATATTTGCTGAGATTTCTGGAGATTCGTAATTTTTGGAAGCTTGGCAACCCCTTTCCATGAAAGTGTTTCTCGCCAGTCACTGCTTAGGGCTACATCAAGAGGAAACAAAACATAGAGATAGAACGTGAAACTACATTATTGTGTCAAGTTTCAATAAGCTAGCACAAACCGTGTTGGATTTAGAGTTCCAAATACATCTATCAATATAGGAGAAAACAGAGTGAAACCTAAAAATTCAAACTGTTACTGGAAACGAATGCCTCAACATAGAAGAATGAAATTTGGGGAACCAAGTCAGCTTAGTGTACTGATCATTACCTGAAAGTATCATCCAGTTTGGGTGAAAAAATATTTGCTGAGATTTCTGGAGATTCGTAATTTTTGGAAGCTTGGCAACCCCTTTCCATGAAAGTGTTTCTCGCCAGTCACTGCTTAGGGCTACATCAAGAGGAAACAAAACATAGAGATAGAACGTGAAACTACATTATTGTGTCAAGTTTCAAGAAGCTAGCACAAACCGTGTTGCATTTAGAGTTCCAAATACATCTATCAATATAGGAGAAAACAGAGTGAAACCTAAAAATTCAAACTGTTACTGGAAAAGAACGCTTCAACATAGAAGAATGAAATTTGGTGAACCAAGTGGGCTTAGTGTTCTGATCATTACCTGAAAGGATCATCCAGTTTGTGTGAAAAAAATATTTGCTGAGATTTCTGGAGATTCGTAATTTTTGGAAGCTTGGCAACCCGTTTCCATGAAAGTGTTTCTCGCCAGTCACTGCTAAGGGCTACATCAAGAGGAAACAAAACATAGAGACAGAACGTGAAACTACTTTATTGTGTCAAGTTTCAAGAAGCTAGCACAAACCGTGTTGGATTTAGAGTTCCAAATACATCTATCAATATAGGAGAAAACAGTGAAACCTAAAAATTCAAACTGTTACTGGAAACGAACGCTTCAACATAGAAGAATGAAATTTGGTGAACCATGTGGGCTTAGTGTTCTGATCATTACCTGAAAGGATCATCCAGTTTGGGTGAAAAAATATTTGCTGAGATTTCTGGAGATTCGTAATTTTTGGAAGCTTGGCAACCCCTTTCCATGAAAGTGTTTCTCGCCAGTCACTGCTTAGGGCTACATCAAGAGGAAACAAAACATAGAGATACAACGTGAAACTACATTATTGTGTCAAGTTTCAATAAGCTAGCACAAACCGTGTTGGATTTAGAGTTCCAAATACATCTATCAATATAGGAGAAAACAGAGTGAAACCTAAAAATTCAAACTGTTACTGGAAACGAATGCCTCAACATAGAAGAATGAAATTTGGGGAACCAAGTCAGCTTAGTGTACTGATCATTACCTGAAAGTATCATCCAGTTTGGGTGAAAAAATATTTGCTGAGATTTCTGGAGATTCGTAATTTTTGGAATCTTGGCAACCCCTTTCCATGAAAGTGTTTCTCGCCAGTCACTGCTTAGGGCTACATCAAGAGGAAACAAAACATAGAGATAGAACGTGAAACTACATTATTGTGTCAAGTTTCAAGAAGCTAGCACAAACCGTGTTGGATTTAGAGTTCCAAATACATCTATCAATATAGGAGAAAACAGAGTGAAACCTAAAATTCAAACTGTTAATGGAAAAGAACGCTTCAACATAGAAGAACGAAATTTGGTGAACCAAGTGGGCTTAGTGTTCTGATCATTACCTGAAAGGATGATCCAGTTTGTGTGTAAAAATATTTGCTGAGATTTCTGAAGATTCGTAATTTTTGGAAGCTTGGCAACCCGTTTCCATGAAAGTGTTTCTCGCCAGTCACTGCTAAGGGCTACATCAAGAGGAAACAAAACATAGAGACAGAACCTGAAACTACTTTATTGTGTCAAGTTTCAAGAAGCTAGCACAAACCGTGTTGGATTTAGAGTTCCAAATACATCTATCAATATAGGAGAAAACAGAATGAAACCTAAAAATTCAAACTGTTACTGGAAATGAACGCTTCAACATAGAAGAACGAAGTTTCGGGAACCAAGTCGCCTTAGTGTACTGATCATTACCTGAAACTATCATCAAGTTTGGGTGAAAAAATATTTGCTGAGATTTCTGGAGATTCGTAATTTTTGGAAGCTTGGCAACCACTTTCAATGGAAGTGTTTCTCGCCAGTCACTGCTTAGGGCTACATCAAGAGGAAACAAAACATAGAGATAGAATGTGAAACTACATTATTGTGTCAAGTTTCAAGAAGCTAGCACAAACCGTGTTGGATTTAGAGTTCCAAATACACCTATCAATATAGGAGAAAACAGAGTGAAACCTAAAATTCAAACTGTTATTGGAAAAGAACGCTTCAACATAGAAGAACGAAATTTGGTGAACCAAGTGGGCTTAGTGTTCTGATCATTACCTGAAAGGATCATCCAGTTTGTGTGAAAAAAATATTTGCTGAGATTTCTGGAGGTTCGTAATTTTTGGAAGCTTGGCATCCCGTTTCCATGTAAGTGTTTCTCGCCAGTCACTGCTAAGGGCTACATCAAGAGGAAACAAAACATAGAGATAGAACGTGAAACTACATTATTGTGTCAAGTTTCAATAAGCTAGCACAAACCGTGTTGGATTTAGAGTTCCAAATACATCTATCAATATAGGAGAAAACAGAATGAAACCTAAAAATTCAAACTGTTACTGGAAATGAACGCTTCAACATAGAAGAACGAAGTTTCGGGAAACAAGTCGCCTTATTGTACTGATCATTACCTGAAACTATCATCAAGTTTGGGTGAAAAAATATTTGCTGAGATTTCTGGAGATTCGTAATTTTTGGATGCTTGGCAACCCCTTTCCATGAAGTGTTTCTCGCCAGTCACTGCTTAGGGCTACATCAAGAGGAAACAAAACATAGAGATAGAACGTGAAACTACATTATTGTGTCAAGTTTCAAGAAGCTAGCACAAACCGTGTTGTATTTAGAGTTCCAAATATATCTATCAATATAGGAGAAAACAGAGTGAAACCTAAAAATTCAAACTGTTACTGGAAATGAACGCTTCAACATAGAAGAATGAAATTAGGGGAAGCAAGTCAGCTTAGTGTACTCATCATTACCTGAAAGTATCATCCAGTTTGGGTGAAAAAATATTTGCTGAGATTTCTGGAGATTCGTAATTTTTGGACGCTTGGCAACCCTTTTATATGGAAGTTTTTCTCGCCAGTCACTGCTTAGGGCTACATCAAGAGGAAACAAAACATAGAGATAGAACGTGAAACTACATTATTGTGTCAAGTTTCAAGAAGCTAGCACAAACCGGGTTGGATTTAGAGTTCCAAATACATCTATCAATATAGGAGAAAACAGAGTGAAACCTAAAAATTCAAACTGTTACTGGAAACGAACGCTTCAACATAGAAGAACGAAATTTGGTTAACCAAGTCAGCTTATTGTACTGATCATTACCTGAAAGTATCATCCAGTTTGGGTGAAAAAATATTTGCTGAGATTTCTGGAGATTCGTAATTTTTGGACGCTTGGCAACCCCTTTATATGGAAGTGTTTCTCGCCAGTCACTGCTTAGGGCTACATCAAGAGGAAACAAAACATAGAGATAGAACGTGAAACTACATTATTGTGTCAAGTTTCTAGAAGCTAGCACAAACCGTGTTGCATTTAGAGTTCCAAATACATCTATCAATATAGGAGAAAACAGAGTGAAACCTAAAAATTCAAACTGTTACTGGAAACGAACGCTTCAACATAGAAGAATGAAATTTGGGGAACCAAGTCAGCTTAGTGTACTGATCATTACCTAAAAGTATCATCTAGTTTGGGTGAAAAAATATTTGCTGAGATTTCTGGAGATTCGTAATTTTTGGAAGCTTGGCAACCCCTTTCCATGGAAGTGTTTCTCGCCAGTCACTGCTTAGGGCTACATCAAGAGGAAACAAAACATAGAGATAGAACGTGAAACTACATTATTGTGTCAAGTTTCAAGAAGCTAGCACAAACCGTGTTGCATTTAGAGTTCCAAATACATCTATCAATATAGGAGTAAACAGAGTGAAACCGAAAAATTCAAACTGGTACTGGAAATGAACCCTTCAACATAGATTGACGAAGTTGCGGGAACCAAGTCGCCTTAGTGTACTGATCATTACCTGAAAGTATCATCCAGGTTGGGTGAAAAATATTTGCTGAGATTTCTGGAGATACGTAATTTTTGGAAGCTTGGCAGCCCCTTTCCATGAAAGTGTTTATCGCCCGTCACTGCTTAGGGGTACATCAAGAGGAAACAAAACATAGAGATAGAACATGAAACTACATTATTGTGTCAGCTTTAAAGAAGCTAGCACAAACCGTGTTGTATTTAGAGTTCCAAATATATACATCAATATAGGAGAAAACAGAGTGAAACCGAAAAATTCAAACTGTTACTGGAAACGAACGCTTCAACATAGAAGAACGAAATTTGGTGAACCAAGTGGGCTTAGTGTTCTGATCATTACCTGAAAGTATCATCCAGTTTGGGTGAAAAAATATTTGCTGAGATTTCTGGAGGTTCGTAATTCTTGGAAGCTTGGCAACCCCTTTCCTTGAAAGTGTTTATCGCCAGTCACTGCTTAGGGCTACATCAAGAGGAAACAAAACATAGAGATAGAACGTGAAACTACTTTATTGTGTCAAGTTTCAAGAAGCTACCACAAACCGTGTTGTATTTAGAGTTCCAAATACATCTATCAATATAGGAGAAAACAGAGTGAAACCTAAAAATTCAAACTGTTACTGGAAACGAACGCTTCAACATAGAAGAATAAAATTTGGGGAACCAAGTCAGCTTAGTGTACTGATCATTACCTGAAAGTATCATCCAGTTTGGATGAAAAAATATTTGCTGAGATTTCTGGAGATTTGTAATTTTTGGACGCTTGGCAACCCCTTTATATGGAAGTGTTTCTCGCCAGTCACTGCTTAGGGCTACATCAAGAGGAAACAAAACATAGAGATAGAACGTGAAACTACATTATTGTGTCAAGTTTCAAGAAGCTAGCACAAACCGTGTTGGATTTAGAGTTCCAAATACATCTATCAATATAGGAGAAAACAGAGTGAAACCTAAAAATTCAAACTGTTACTGGAAACGAACGGTTCAATATAGAAGAATGAAATTTGGGGAACCAAGTCAGCTTAGTGTACTGATCATTACCTGAAAGTATCATCCAGTTTGGGTGAAAAAATATTTCCTGAGATTTCTGGAGATTTGTAATTTTTGGATGCTTGGCAACCACTTTCCATGAAAGTGTTTCTCGCCAGTCACTGCTTAGGGCTACATCAAGAGGAAACAAAACATAGAGATAGAACGTGAAACTACTTTATTGTGTCAAGTTTCAAGAAGCTAGCACAAACCGTGTTGTATTTAGAGTTCCAAATACATCTATCAATATAGGAGAAAACAGAGTGAAACCTAAAAATTCAAACTGTTACTGGAAACGAACGCTTCAACATAGAAGAATGAAATTTGGTGAACCAAGTGGGCTTATTGTTCTGATCATTACCTGAAAGGATCATCCAGTTTGAGTGAAAAAATATTTGCTGAGATTTCTGGAGATTCGTAATTTTTGGAAGCTTGGCAACCCCTTTCCATGAAAGTGTTTCTCGCCAGTCACTGCTTAGGGCTACATCAAGAGGAAACAAAACATAGAGATAGAACGTGAAACTACATTATTGTGTCAAGTTTCAATAAGCTAGCACAAACCGTGTTGGATTTAGAGTTCCAAATACATCTATCAATATAGGAGAAAACAGAGTGAAACCTAAAAATTCAAACTGTTACTGGAAACGAATGCCTCAACATAGAAGAATGAAATTTGGGGAACCAAGTCACCTTAGTGTACTGATCATTACCTGAAAGTATCATCCAGTTTGGGTGAAAAAATATTTGCTGAGATTTCTGGAGATTCGTAATTTTTGGAAGCTTGGCAACCCCTTTCCATGAAAGTGTTTCTCGCCAGTCACTGCTTAGGGCTACATCAAGAGGAAACAAAACATAGAGATAGAACGTGAAACTACATTATTGTGTCAAGTTTCAAGAAGCTAGCACAAACCGAGTTGGATTTAGAGTTCCAAATACATCTATCAATATAGGAGAAAACAGAGTGAAACCTAAAATTCAAACTGTTAATGGAAAAGAACGCTTCAACATAGAAGAACGAAATTTGGTGAACCAAGTGGGCTTAGTGTTCTGATCATTACCTGAAAGGATGATCCAGTTTGTGTGAAAAAATATTTGCTGAGATTTCTGAAGATTCATAATTTTTGGAAGCTTGGCAACCCGTTTCCATGAAAGTGTTTCTCGCCAGTCACTGCTAAGGGCTACATCAAGAGGAAACAAAACATAGAGACAGAACGTGAAACTACTTTATTGTGTCAAGTTTGAAGAAGCTAGCACAAACCGTGTTGGATTTAGAGTTCCAAATACATCTATCAATATAGGAGAAAACAGAATGAAACCTAAAAATTCAAACTGTTACTGGAAACGAATGCCTCAACATAGAAGAATGAAATTTGGGGAACCAAGTCAGCTTAGTGTACTGATCATTACCTGAAAGTATCATCCAGTTTGGGTGAAAAAATATTTGCTGAGATTTCTGGAGATTCGTAATTTTTGGAAGCTTGGCAACCCCTTTCCATGAAAGTGTTTCTCGCCAGTCACTGCTTAGGGCTACATCAAGAGGAAACAAAACATAGAGATAGAACGTGAAACTACATTATTGTGTCAAGTTTCAAGAAGCTAGCACAAACCGTGTTGGATTTAGAGTTCCAAATACATCTATCAATATAGGAGAAAACAGAGTGAAACCTAAAATTCAAACTGTTAATGGAAAAGAACGCTTCAACATAGAAGAACGAAATTTGGTGAACCAAGTGGGCTTAGTGTTCTGATCATTACCTGAAAGGACGATCCAGTTTGTGTGAAAAAATATTTGCTGAGATTTCTGAAGATTCGTAATTTTTGGATGCTTGGCAACCCGTTTCCATGAAAGTGTTTCTCGCCAGTCACTGCTAAGGGCTACATCAAGAGGAAACAAAACATAGAGACAGAACGTGAAACTACTTTATTGTGTCAAGTTTCAAGAAGCTAGCACAAACCGTGTTGGATTTAGAGTTCCAAATACATCTATCAATATAGGAGAAAACAGAATGAAACCTAAAAATTCAAACTGTTACTGGAAATGAACGCTTCAACATAGAAGAACGAAGTTTCGGGAACCAAGTCGCCTTAGTGTACTGATCATTACCTGAAACTATCATCAAGTTTGGGTGAAAAAATATTTGCTGAGATTTCTGGAGATTCGTAATTTTTGGAAGCTTGGCAACCCCTTTCAATGGAAGTGTTTCTCGCCAGTCACTGCTTAGGGCTACATCAAGAGGAAACAAAACATAGAGATAGAACGTGAAACTACATTATTGTGTCAAGTTTCAAGAAGCTAGCACAAACCGTGTTGGATTTAGAGTTCCAAATACATCTATCAATATAGGAGAAAACAGAGTGAAACCTAAAATTCAAACTGTTACTGGAAAAGAACGCTTCAACATAGAAGAACGAAATTTGGTGAACCAAGTGGGCTTAGTGTTCTGATCATTACCTGAAAGGATCATCCAGTTTGTGTGAAAAAAATATTTGCTGAGATTTCTGGAGATTCGTAATTTTTGGAAGCTTGGCATCCCGTTTCCATGTAAGTGTTTCTCGCCAGTCACTGCTAAGGGCTACATCAAGAGGAAACAAAACATAGAGACAGAACGTGAAACTACTTTATTGTGTCAAGTTTCAAGAAGCTAGCACAAACCGTATTGGATTTAGAGTTCCAAATACATTTATCAATATAGGAGAAAACAGAATGAAACCTAAAAATTCAAACTGTTACTGGAAATGAACGCTTCAACAAAGAAGAACGAAGTTTCGGGAAACAAGTCGCCTTATTGTACTGATCATTACCTGAAACTATCATCAAGTTTGGGTGAAAAAATATTTGCTGAGATTTCTGGAGATTCGTAATTTTTGGATGCTTGGCAACCCCTTTCCATGAAGTGTTTCTCGCCAGTCACTGCTTAGGGCTACATCAAGAGGAAACAAAACATAGAGATAGAACGTGAAACTACATTATTGTGTCAAGTTTCAAGAAGCTAGCACAAACCGTGTTGTATTTAGAGTTCCAAATATATCTATCAATATAGGAGAAAACAGAGTGAAACCTAAAAATTCAAACTGTTACTGGAAATGAACGCTTCAACATAGAAGAATCAAATTAGGGGAAGCAAGTCAGCTTAGTGTACTCATCATTACCTGAAAGTATCATCCAGTTTGGGTGAAAAAATATTTGCTGAGATTTCTGGAGATTCGTAATTTTTGGACGCTTGGCAACCCTTTTATATGGAAGTGTTTCTCGCCAGTCACTGCTTAGGGCTACATCAAGAGGAAACAAAACATAGAGATAGAACGTGAAACTACATTATTGTGTCAAGTTTCAAGAAGCTAGCACAAACCGTGTTGGATTTAGAGCTCCAAATACATCTATCAATATAGGAGAAAACAGAGTGAAACCGAAAAATTCAAAATGTTACTGGAAAAGAACGCTTCAACATAGAAGAACGAAATTTGGTGAACCAAGTGGGCTTAGTGTTCTGATCATGACCTGAAAGGATCATCCAGTTTGTGTGAAAAAATATTTGCTGAGATTTCTGGAGATTCGTAATTTTTGGAAGCTTGGCAACCCGTTTCCATGAAAGTGTTTCTTGCCAGTCACTGCTAAGGGCTACATCAAGAGGAAAACAAATATAGAGACAGAACGTGAAACTAATTTATTGTGTCAAGTTTCAAGAAGCTAGCACAAACCATGTTGGATTTAGAGTTCCAAATACATCTATCAATATAGGAGAAAACAGAGTGAAACCGAAAAATTCAAACTGTTACTGGAAACGAACGCTTCAACATAGAAGAACGAAATTTGGTGAACCAAGTGGGCTTAGTGTTCTGATCATTACCTGAAAGTATCATCCAGTTTGGGTGAAAAAATATTTGCTGAGGTTTCTGGAGGTTCGTAATTCTTGGAAGCTTGGCAACCCCTTTCCTTGAAAGTGTTTATCACCAGTCAATGCTTAGGGCTACATCAAGAGGAAACAAAACATAGAGATAGAACGTGAAACTACTTTATTGTGTCAAGTTTCAAGAAGCTAGCACAAACCGTGTGGTATTTAGAGTTCCAAATACATCTATCAATATAGGAGAAAACAGAGTGAAACCTAAAAATTCAAACTGTTACTGGAAACGAACGCTTCAACATAGAAGAATAAAATTTGGGGAACCAAGTCAGCTTAGTGTACTGATCATTACCTGAAAGTATCATCCAGTTTGGATGAAAAAATATTTGCTGAGATTTCTGGAGATTTGTAATTTTTGGACACTTGGCAACCCCTTTATATGGAAGTGTTTCTCGCCAGTCACTGCTTAGGGCTACATCAAGAGGAAACAAAACATAGAGATAGAACGTGAAACTACATTATTGTGTCAAGTTTCAAGAAGCTAGCACAAACCGTGTTGGATTTAGAGTTCCAAATACATCTATCAATATAGGAGAAAACAGAGTGAAACCTAAAAATTCAAACTGTTACTGGAAACGAACGGTTCAATATAGAAGAATGAAATTTGGGGAACCAAGTCAGCTTAGTGTACTGATCATTACCTGAAAGTATCATCCAGTTTGGTTGAAAAAATATTTGCTGAGATTTCTGGAGATTTGTAATTTTTGGATGCTTGGCAACCCCTTTCCATGAAAGTGTTTCTCGCCAGTCACTGCTTAGGGCTACATCAAGAGGAAACAAAACATAGAGATAGAACGTGAAACTACTTTATTGTGTCAAGTTTCAAGAAGCTAGCACAAACCGTGTTGTATTTAGAGTTCCAAATACATCTATCAATATAGGAGAAAACAGAGTGAAACCTAAAAATTCAAACTGTTACTGGAAACGAACGCTTCCACATAGAAGAACGAAATTTGGTGAACCAAGTGGGTTTCGTGTTCTGATCATTACCTGAAAGTATCATCCAGTTTGGGTGAAAAAATATTTGCTGAGATTTCTGGAGATTCGTAATTTTTGGAAGCTTGGCAACCCCTTTCCATGGAAGTGTTTCTCGCCAGTCACTGCTTAGGGCTACATCAAGAGGAAACAAAACATAGAGATAGAACGTGAAACTACATTATTGTGTCAAGTTTCAAGAAGCTAGCACAAACCGTGTTGGATTTAGATTTCCAAATACATCTATCAATATAGGAGAAAACAGAGTGAAACCTAAAAATTCAAACTGTTACTGGAAAAGAACGCTTCAACATAGAAGAACGAAATTTGGTGAACCAAGTGGGCTTAGTGTTCTGATCATTACCTGAAAGGATCATCCAGTTTGTGTGAAAAAATATTTGCTGAGATTTCTGGAGATTCGTAATTTTTGGATGCTTGGCAACCCCTTTCCATGAAGTGTTTCTCGCCAGTCACTGCTTAGGGCTACATCAAGAGGAAACAAAACATAGAGATAGAACGTGAAACTACTTTATTGTGTCAAGTTTCAAGAAGCTAGCACAAACCGTGTTGGATTTAGAGTTCCAAATACATCTATCAATATAGGAGAAAACAGAATGAAACATAAAAATTCAAACTGTTACTGGAAATGAACGCTTCAACATAGAAGAACGAAGTTTCGGGAACCAAGTGGGCTTAGTGTTCTGATCATTACCTAAAAGGATCATCCAGTTTGTGTGAAAAAAATATTTGCTGAGATTTCTGGAGATTCGTAATTTTTGGAAGCTTGGCATCCCGTTTCCATGTAAGTGTTTCTCGCCAGTCACTGCTAAGGGCTACATCAAGAGGAAACAAAACATAGAGACAGAACGTGAAACTACTTTATTGTGTCAAGTTTCAAGAAGCTAGCACAAACCGTGTTGGATTTAGAGTTCCAAATACATCTATCAATATAGGAGAAAACAGAGTGAAACCGAAAAATTCAAACTGGTACTGGAAATGAACGCTTCAACATAGAAGGACGAAGGTGCGGGAACCAAGTCGCCTTAGTGTACTGATCATTACCTGAAACTATCATCAAGTTTGGGTGAAAAAATATTTGCTGAGATTTCTGGAGATTCGTAATTTTTGGATGCTTGGCAACCCCTTTCCATGAAGTGTTTCTCGCCAGTCACTGCTTAGGGCTACATCAAGAGGAAACAAAACATAGAGATAGAACGTGAAACTACTTTATTGTGTCAAGTTTCAAGAAGCTAGCACAAACCGTGTTGTATTTAGAGTTCCAAATACATCTATCAATATAGGAGAAAACAGAGTGAAACCTAAAAATTCAAACTGTTACTGGAAATGAACGCTTCAACATAGAAGAATGAAATTAGGGGAAGCAAGTCAGCTTAGTGTACTGATCATTACCTGAAAGTATCATCCAGTTTGGGTGAAAAAATATTTGCTGAGATTTCTGGAGATTCGTAATTTTTGGACGCTTGGCAACCCCTTTATATGGAAGTGTTTCTCGCCAGTCACTGCTTAGGGCTACATCAAGAGGAAACAAAACATAGAGACAGAACGTGAAACTACTTTATTGTGTCAAGTTTCAAGAAGCTAGCACAAACCGTGTTGGATTTAGAGTTCCAAATACATTTATCAATATAGGAGAAAACAGAATGAAACCTAAAAATTCAAACTGTTACTGGAAATGAACGCTTCAACAAAGAAGAACGAAGTTTCGGGAAACAAGTCGCCTTATTGTACTGATCATTACCTGAAACTATCATCAAGTTTGGGTGAAAAAATATTTGCTGAGATTTCTGGAGATTCGTAATTTTTGGATGCTTGGCAACCCCTTTCCATGAAGTGTTTCTCGCCAGTCACTGCTTAGGGCTACATCAAGAGGAAACAAAACATAGAGATAGAACGTGAAACTACATTATTGTGTCAAGTTTCAAGAAGCTAGCACAAACCGTGTTGTATTTAGAGTTCCAAATATATCTATCAATATAGGAGAAAACAGAGTGAAACCTAAAAATTCAAACTGTTACTGGAAATGAACGCTTCAACATAGAAGAATGAAATTAGGGGAAGCAAGTCAGCTTAGTGTACTCATCATTACCTGAAAGTATCATCCAGTTTGGGTGAAAAAATATTTGCTGAGATTTCTGGAGATTCGTAATTTTTGGACGCTTGGCAACCCTTTTATATGGAAGTGTTTCTCGCCAGTCACTGCTTAGGGCTACATCAAGAGGAAACAAAACATAGAGATAGAACGTGAAACTACATTATTGTGTCAAGTTTCAAGAAGCTAGCACAAACCGTGTTGGATTTAGAGCTCCAAATACATCTATCAATATAGGAGAAAACAGAGTGAAACCGAAAAATTCAAAATGTTACTGGAAAAGAACGCTTCAACATAGAAGAACGAAATTTGGTGAACCAAGTGGGCTTAGTGTTCTGATCATGACCTGAAAGGATCATCCAGTTTGTGTGAAAAAATATTTGCTGAGATTTCTGGAGATTCGTAATTTTTGGAAGCTTGGCAACCCGTTTCCATGAAAGTGTTTCTTGCCAGTCACTGCTAAGGGCTACATCAAGAGGAAACCAAATATAGAGACAGAACGTGAAACTAATTTATTGTGTCAAGTTTCAAGAAGCTAGCACAAACCATGTTGGATTTAGAGTTCCAAATACATCTATCAATATAGGAGAAAACAGAGTGAAACCGAAAAATTCAAACTGTTACTGGAAACGAACGCTTCAACATAGAAGAACGAAATTTGGTGAACCAAGTGGGCTTAGTGTTCTGATCATTACCTGAAAGTATCATCCAGTTTGGGTGAAAAAATATTTGCTGAGGTTTCTGGAGGTTCGTAATTCTTGGAAGCTTGGCAACCACTTTCCTTGAAAGTGTTTATCGCCAGTCAATGCTTAGGGCTACATCAAGAGGAAACAAAACATAGAGATAGAACGTGAAACTACTTTATTGTGTCAAGTTTCAAGAAGCTAGCACAAACCGTGTTGTATTTAGAGTTCCAAATACATCTATCAATATAGGAGAAAACAGAGTGAAACCTAAAAATTCAAACTGTTACTGGAAACGAACGCTTCAACATAGAAGAATAAAATTTGGGGAACCAAGTCAGCTTAGTGTACTGATCATTACCTGAAAGTATCATCCAGTTTGGATGAAAAAATATTTGCTGAGATTTCTGGAGATTTGTAATTTTTGGACGCTTGGCAACCCCTTTATATGGAAGTGTTTCTCGCCAGTCACTGCTTAGGGCTACATCAAGAGGAAACAAAACATAGAGATAGAACGTGAAACTACATTATTGTGTCAAGTTTCAAGAAGCTAGCACAAACCGTGTTGGATTTAGAGTTCCAAATACATCTATCAATATAGGAGAAAACAGAGTGAAACCTAAAAATTCAAACTGTTACTGGAAACGAACGGTTCAATATAGAAGAATGAAATTTGGGGAACCAAGTCAGCTTAGTGTACTGATCATTACCTGAAAGTATCATCCAGTTTGGGTGAAAAAATATTTGCTGATATTTCTGGAGATTTGTAATTTTTGGATGCTTGGCAACCCCTTTCCATGAAAGTGTTTCTCGCCAGTCACTGCTTAGGGCTACATCAAGAGGAAACAAAACATAGAGATAGAACGTGAAACTACTTTATTGTGTCAAGTTTCAAGAAGCTAGCACAAACCGTGTTGTATTTAGAGTTCCAAATACATCTATCAATATAGGAGAAAACAGAGTGAAACCTAAAAATTCAAACTGTTACTGGAAACGAACGCTTCCACATAGAAGAACGAAATTTGGTGAACCAAGTGGGTTTCGTGTTCTGATCATTACCTGAAAGTATCATCCAGTTTGGGTGAAAAAATATTTGCTGAGATTTCTGGAGATTCGTAATTTTTGGAAGCTTGGCAACCCCTTTCCATGGAAGTGTTTCTCGCCAGTCACTGCTTAGGGCTACATCAAGAGGAAACAAAAGATAGAGATAAAACGTGAAACTACATTATTGTGTCAAGTTTCAAGAAGCTAGCACAAACCGTGTTGGATTTAGATTTCCAAATACATCTATCAATATAGGAGAAAACAGAGTGAAACCTAAAAATTCAAACTGTTACTGGAAAAGAACGCTTCAACATAGAAGAACGAAATTTGGTGAACCAAGTGGGCTTAGTGTTCTGATCATTACCTGAAAGGATCATCCAGTTTGTGTGAAAAAATATTTGCTGAGATTTCTGGAGATTCGTAATTTTTGGATGCTTGGCAACCCCTTTCCATGAAGTGTTTCTCGCCAGTCACTGCTTAGGGCTACATCAAGAGGAAACAAAACATAGAGATAGAACGTGAAACTACTTTATTGTGTCAAGTTTCAAGAAGCTAGCACAAACCGTGTTGGATTTAGAGTTCCAAATACATCTATCAATATAGGAGAAAACAGAATGAAACCTAAAAATTCAAACTGTTACTGGAAATGAACGCTTCAACATAGAAGAACGAAGTTTCGGGAACCAAGTGGGCTTAGTGTTCTGATCATTACCTGAAAGGATCATCCAGTTTGTGTGAAAAAAATATTTGCTGAGATTTCTGGAGATTCGTAATTTTTGGAAGCTTGGCATCCCGTTTCCATGTAAGTGTTTCTCGCCAGTCACTGCTAAGGGCTACATCAAGAGGAAACAAAACATAGAGACAGAACGTGAAACTACTTTATTGTGTCAAGTTTCAAGAAGCTAGCACAAACCGTGTTGGATTTAGAGTTCCAAATACATCTATCAATATAGGAGAAAACAGAGTGAAACCGAAAAATTCAAACTGGTACTGGAAATGAACGCTTCAACATGGAAGGACGAAGGTGCGGGAACCAAGTCGCCTTAGTGTACTGATCATTACCTGAAACTATCATCAAGTTTGGGTGAAAAAATATTTGCTGAGATTTCTGGAGATTCGTAATTTTTGGACGCTTGGCAACCCCTTTATATGGAAGTGTTTCTCGCCAGTCACTGCTTAGGGCTACATCAAGAGGAAACAAAACATAGAGATAGAACGTGAAACTACATTATTGTGTCAAGTTTCAAGAAGCTAGCACAAACCGTGTTGGATTTAGAGTTCCAAATACATCTATCAATATAGGAGAAAACAGAGTGAAACCTAAAAATTCAAACTGTTACTGGAAACGAACGCTTCAACATAGAAGAACGAAATTTGGTGAACCAAGTCAGCTTATTATACTGATCATTACCTGAAAGTATCATCCAGTTTGGGTGAAAAAATATTTGCTGAGATTTCTGGAGATTCGTAATTTTTGGACGCTTGGCAACCCCTTTATATGGAAGTGTTTCTCGCCAGTCACTGCTTAGGGCTACATCAAGAGGAAACAAAACATAGAGATAGAACGTGAAACTACATTATTGTGTCAAGTTTCAAGAAGCTAGCACAAACCGTGTTGCAATTAGAGTTCCAAATACATCTATCAATATAGGAGAAAACAGAGTGAAACCTAAAAATTCAAACTGTTACTGGAAACGAACGCTTCAACATAGAAGAATGAAATTTGGGGAACCAAGTCAGCTTAGTGTACTGATCATTACCTGAAAGTATCATCCAGTTTGGGTGAAAAAATATTTGCTGAGATTTCTGGAGATTCGTAATTTTTGGAAGCTTGGCAACCCCTTTCCATGGAAGTGTTTCTCGCCAGTCACTGCTTAGGGCTACATCAAGAGGAAACAAAACATAGAGATAGAACGTGAAACTACATTATTGTGTCAAGTTTCAAGAAGCTAGCACAAACCGTGTTGGATTTAGAGTTCCAAATACATCTATCAATATAGGAGAAAACAGAGTGAAACCTAAAAATTCAAAATGTTACTGGAAAAGAATGCTTCAACATAGAAGAACGAAATTTGGTGAACCAAGTGGGCTTAGTGTTCTGATCATTACCTGAAAGTATCATCCAGTTTGTGTGAAAAAATATTTGCTGAGATTTCTGGAGATTCGTAATTTTTGGAAGCTTGGCAACCCGTTTCCATGAAAGTGTTTCTCGCCAGTCACTGCTAAGGGCTACATCAAGAGGAAACCAAATATAGAGACAGAACGTGAAACTAATTTATTGTGTCAAGTTTCAAGAAGCTAGCACAAACCATGTTGGATTTAGAGTTCCAAATCCATCTATCAATATAGGAGATAACAGAGTGAAACCGAAAAATTCAAACTGGTACTGGAAATGAACCCTTCAACATAGATTGACGAAGTTGCGGGAACCAAGTCGCCTTAGTGTACTGATCATTCCCTGAAAGTATCATCCAGGTTGGGTGAAAAAATATTTGCTGAGATTTCTGGAGATACGTAATTTTTGGAAGCTTGGCAGCCCCTTTCCATGAAAGTGTTTATCGCCCGTCACTGCTTAGGGGTACATCAAGAGGAAACAAAACGTAGAGATAGAACATGAAACTACATTATTGTGTCAAGTTTAAAGAAGCTAGCAAAAACCGTGTTGTATTTAGAGTTCCAAATATATACATCAATATAGGAGAAAACAGAGTGAAACCGAAAAATTCAAACTGTTACTGGAAACGAACGCTTCAACATAGAAGAACGAAATTTGGTGAACCAAGTGGGCTTAGTGTTCTGATCATTACCTGAAAGTATCATCCAGTTTGGGTGAAAAAATATTTGCTGAGATTTCTGGAGGTTCGTAATTCTTGGAAGCTTGGCAACCCCTTTCCTTGAAAGTGTTTCTCGCCAGTCACTGCTTAGGGCTACATCAAGCGGAAACAAAACATAGAGATAGAACGTGAAACTACTTTATTGTGTCAAGTTTCAAGAAGCTAGCACAAACCGTGTTGTATTTAGAGTTCCAAATACATCTATCAATATAGGAGAAAACAGAGTGAAACCTAAAAATTCAAACTGTTACTGGAAACGAACGCTTCAACATAGAAGAATAAAATTTGGGGAACCAAGTCAGCTTAGTGTACTGATCATTACCTGAAAGTATCATCCAGTTTGGATGAAAAAATATTTGCTGAGATTTCTGGAGATTCGTAATTTTTGGACGCTTGGCAACCAATTTATATGGAAGTGTTTCTCGCCAGTCACTGCTTAGGGCTACATCAAGAGGAAACAAAACATAGAGATAGAACGTGAAACTACATTATTGTGTCAAGTTTCAAGAAGCTAGCACAAACCGTGTTGCATTTAGAGTTCCAAATACATCTATCAATATAGGAGAAAACAGAGTGAAACCTAAAAATTCAAACTGTTACTGGAAACGAACGCTTCAACATAGAAGAATGAAATTTGGGGAACCAAGTCAGCTTAGTGTACTGATCATTACCTGAAAGTATCATCCAGTTTGGGTGAAAAAATATTTGCTGAGATTTCTGGAGATTTGTAATTTTTGGATCCTTGGCAACCCCTTTCCATGAAAGTGTTTCTCGCCAGTCACTGCTTAGGGCTACATCAAGAGGAAACAAAACATAGAGATAGAACGTGAAACTACTTTATTGTGTCAAGTTTCAAGAAGCTAGCACAAACCGTGTTGTATTTAGAGTTCCAAATACATCTAACAATATAGGAGAAAACAGAGTGAAACCTAAAAATTCAAAGTGTTACTGGAAACGAACGCTTCAACATAGAAGAACGAAATTTGGTGAACCAAGTGGGCTTAGTGTTCTGATCATTACCTGAAAGTATCATCCAGTTTGGGTGAAAAAATTTTTGCTGGGATTTCTGGAGGTTCGTAATTCTTGGAAGCTTGGCAACCCCTTTCCATGAAAGTGTTTATCGCCAGTCACTGCTTAGGGCTACATCAAGAGGAAACAAAACATAGAGATAGAACGTGAAACTACATTATTGTGTCAAGTTTCAAGAAGCTAGCACAAACCGTGTTGGATTTAGAGTTCCAAATACATCTATCAATATAGGAGAAAACAGAGTGAAACCTAAAAATTCAAACTGTTACTGGAAATGAACGCTTCAACATAGAAGGACAAAGTTGCGGGAACCAAGTCGCCTTAGTGTACTGATCATTACCTGAAAGTATCATCCAGTTTGGGTGAAAAAATATTTGCTGAGATTTCTGGAGATTCGTAATTTTTGGACGCTTGGCAACCCCTTTATATGGAAGTGTTTCTTGCCAGTCACTGCTTAGGGCTACATCAAGAGGAAACAAAACATAGAGATAGAACGTGAAACTACTTTATTGTGTCAAGTTTCAAGAAGCTAGCACAAACCGTGTTGGATTTAGAGTTCCAAATACATCTATCAATATAGGAGAAAACAGAGTGAAACCTAAAAATTCAAACTGTTACTGGAAACGAACGCTTCAACATAGAAGAACGAAATTTGGTGAACCAAGTCAGCTTAGTGCACTGATCATTACCTGAAAGTATCATCCAGTTTGGGTGAAAAAATATTTGCTGAGATTTCTGGAGATTCGTAATTTTTGGACGCTTGGCAACCCCTTTATATGGAAGTGTTTCTCGCCAGTCACTGCTTAGGGCTACATCAAGAGGAAACAAAACATAGAGATAGAACGTGAAACTACATTATTGTGTCAAGTTTCAAGAAGCTAGCACAAACCGTGTTGGATTTAGAGTTCCAAATACATCTATCAATATAGGAGAAAACAGAATGAAACCTAAAAATTCAAACTGTTACTGGAAATGAACGCTTCAACATAGAAGAACGAAGTTTCGGGAACCAAGTCGCCTTAGTGTACTGATCATTACCTGAAACTATCATCAAGTTTGGGTGAAAAAATATTTGCTGAGATTTCTGGAGATTCGTAATTTTTGGAAGCTTGGCAACCCCTTTCAATGGAAGTGTTTCTCGCCAGTCACTGCTTAGGGCTACATCAAGAGGAAACAAAACATAGAGATAGAACGTGAAACTACATTATTGTGTCAAGTTTCAAGAAGCTAGCACAAACCGTGTTGGATTTAGAGTAACAAATACATCTATCAATATAGGAGAAAACAGAGTGAAACCTAAAATTCAAACTGTTACTGGAAAAGAACGCTTCAACCTAGAAGAACGAAATTTGGTGAACCAAGTGGGCTTAGTGTTCTGATCATTACCTGAAAGGATCATCCAGTTTGTGTGAAAAAAATATTTGCTGAGATTTCTGGAGATTCGTAATTTTTGGAAGCTTGGCATCCCGTTTCCATGTAAGTGTTTCTCGCCAGTCACTGCTAAGGGCTACATCAAGAGGAAACAAAACATAGAGACAGAACGTGAAACTACTTTATTGTGTCAAGTTTCAAGAAGCTAGCACAAACCGTGTTGGATTTAGAGTTCCAAATACATCTATCAATATAGGAGAAAACAGAATGAAACCTAAAAATTCAAACTGTTACTGGAAATGAACGCTTCAACATAGAAGAACGAAGTTTCGGGAACCAAGTCGCCTTAGTGTACTGATCATTACCTGAAACTATCATCAAGTTTGGGTGAAAAAATATTTGCTGAGATTTCTGGAGATTCGTAATTTTTGGATGCTTGGCAACCCCTTTCCATGAAGTGTTTCTCGCCAGTCACTGCTTAGGGCTACATCAAGAGGAAACAAAACATAGAGATAGAACGTGAAACTACTTTATTGTGTCAAGTTTCAAGAAGCTAGAACAAACCGTGTTGTATTTAGAGTTCCAAATACATCTATCAATATAGGAGAAAACAGAGTGAAACCTAAAAATTCAAACTGTTACTGGAAATGAACGCTTCAACATAGAAGAATGAAATTAGGGGAAGCAAGTCAGCTTAGTGTACTGATCATTACCTGAAAGTATCATCCAGTTTGGGTGAAAAAATATTTGCTGAGATTTCTGGAGATTCGTAATTTTTGGACGCTTGGCAACCCCTTTATATGGAAGTGTTTCTCGCCAGTCACTGCTTAGGGCTACATCAAGAGGAAACAAAACATAGAGATAGAACGTGAAACTACATTATTGTGTCAAGTTTCAAGAAGCTAGCACAAACCGTGTTGGATTTAGAGTTCCAAATACATCTATCAATATAGGAGAAAACAGAGTGAAACCTAAAAATTCAAAATGTTACTGGAAAAGAATGCTTCAACATAGAAGAACGAAATTTGGTGAACCAAGTGGGCTTAGTGTTCTGATCATTACCTGAAAGGATCATCCAGTTTGTGTGAAAAAATATTTGCTGAGATTTCTGGAGATTCGTAATTTTTGGAAGCTTGGCAACCCGTTTCCATGAAAGTGTTTCTCGCCAGTCACTGCTAAGGGCTACATCAAGAGGAAACCAAATATAGAGACAGAACGTGAAACTAATTTATTGTGTCAAGTTTCAAGAAGCTAGCACAAACCATGTTGGATTTAGAGTTCCAAATCCATCTATCAATATAGGAGAAAACAGAGTGAAACCGAAAAATTCAAACTGGTACTGGAAATGAACCCTTCAACATAGATTGACGAAGTTGCGGGAACCAAGTCGCCTTAGTGTACTGATCATTCCCTGAAAGTATCATCCAGGTTGGGTGAAAAAATATTTGCTGAGATTTCTGGAGATACGTAATTTTTGGAAGCTTGGCAGCCCCTTTCCATGAAAGTGTTTATCGCCCGTCACTGCTTAGGGGTACATCAAGAGGAAACAAAACGTAGAGATAGAACATGAAACTACATTATTGTGTCAAGTTTAAAGAAGCTAGCAAAAACCGTGTTGTATTTAGAGTTCCAAATATATACATCAATATAGGAGAAAACAGAGTGAAACCGAAAAATTCAAACTGTTACTGGAAACGAACGCTTCAACATAGAAGAACGAAATTTGGTGAACCAAGTGGGCTTAGTGTTCTGATCATTACCTGAAAGTATCATCCAGTTTGGGTGAAAAAATATTTGCTGAGATTTCTGGAGGTTCGTAATTCTTGGAAGCTTGGCAACCCCTTTCCTTGAAAGTGTTTCTCGCCAGTCACTGCTTAGGGCTACATCAAGCGGAAACAAAACATAGAGATAGAACGTGAAACTACTTTATTGTGTCAAGTTTCAAGAAGCTAGCACAAACCGTGTTGTATTTAGAGTTCCAAATACATCTATCAATATAGGAGAAAACAGAGTGAAACCTAAAAATTCAAACTGTTACTGGAAACGAACGCTTCAACATAGAAGAATAAAATTTGGGGAACCAAGTCAGCTTAGTGTACTGATCATTACCTGAAAGTATCATCCAGTTTGGATTAAAAAATATTTGCTGAGATTTCTGGAGATTCGTAATTTTTGGACGCTTGGCAACCAATTTATATGGAAGTGTTTCTCGCCAGTCACTGCTTAGGGCTACATCAAGAGGAAACAAAACATAGAGATAGAACGTGAAACTACATTATTGTGTCAAGTTTCAAGAAGCTAGCACAAACCGTGTTGCATTTAGAGTTCCAAATACATCTATCAATATAGGAGAAAACAGAGTAAAACCTAAAAATTCAAACTGTTACTGGAAACGAACGCTTCAACATAGAAGAATGAAATTTGGGGAACCAAGTCAGCTTAGTGTACTGATCATTACCTGAAAGTATCATCCAGTTTGGGTGAAAAAATATTTGCTGAGATTTCTGGAGATTTGTAATTTTTGGATCCTTGGCAACCCCTTTCCATGAAAGTGTTTCTCGCCAGTCACTGCTTAGGGCTACATCAAGAGGAAACAAAACATAGAGATAGAACGTGAAACTACTTTATTGTGTCAAGTTTCAAGAAGCTAGCACAAACCGTGTTGTATTTAGAGTTCCAAATACATCTATCAATATAGGAGAAAACAGAGTGAAACCTAAAAATTCAAACTGTTACTGGAAACGAACGCTTCAACATAGAAGAACGAAATTTGGTGAACCAAGTGGGCTTAGTGTTCTGATCATTACCTGAAAGTATCATCCAGTTTGGGTGAAAAAATTTTTGCTGGGATTTCTGGAGGTTCGTAATTCTTGGAAGCTTGGCAACCCCTTTCCATGAAAGTGTTTATCGCCAGTCACTGCTTAGGGCTACATCAAGAGGAAACAAAACATAGAGATAGAACGTGAAACTACATTATTGTGTCAAGTTTCAAGAAGCTAGCACAAACCGTGTTGGATTTAGAGTTCCAAATACATCTATCAATATAGGAGAAAACAGAGTGAAACCTAAAAATTCAAACTGTTACTGGAAATGAACGCTTCAACATAGAAGGACAAAGTTGCGGGAACCAAGTCGCCTTAGTGTACTGATCATTACCTGAAAGTATCATCCAGTTTGGGTGAAAAAATATTTGCTGAGATTTCTGGAGATTCGTAATTTTTGGACGCTTGGCAACCCCTTTATATGGAAGTGTTTCTCGCCAGTCACTGCTTAGGGCTACATCAAGAGGAAACAAAACATAGAGATAGAACGTGAAACTACTTTATTGTGTCAAGTTTCAAGAAGCTAGCACAAACCGTGTTGGATTTAGAGTTCCAAATACATCTATCAATATAGGAGAAAACAGAGTGAAACCTAAAAATTCAAACTGTTACTGGAAACGAACGCTTCAACATAGAAGAACGAAATTTGGTGAACCAAGTCAGCTTAGTGCACTGATCATTACCTGAAAGTATCATCCAGTTTGGGTGAAAAAATATTTGCTGAGATTTCTGGAGATTCGTAATTTTTGGACGCTTGGCAACCCCTTTATATGGAAGTGTTTCTCGCCAGTCACTGCTTAGGGCTACATCAAGAGGAAACAAAACATAGAGATAGAACGTGAAACTACTTTATTGTGTCAAGTTTCAAGAAGCTAGCACAAACCGTGTTGGATTTAGAGTTCCAAATACATCTATCAATATAGGAGAAAACAGAGTGAAACCTAAAAATTCAAACTGTTACTGGAAACGAACGCTTCAACATAGAAGAACGAAATTTGGTGAACCAAGTCAGCTTAGTGCACTGATCATTACCTGAAAGTATCATCCAGTTTGGGTGAAAAAATATTTGCTGAGATTTCTGGAGATTCGTAATTTTTGGACGCTTGGCAACCCCTTTATATGGAAGTGTTTCTCGCCAGTCACTGCTTAGGGCTACATCAAGAGGAAACAAAACATAGAGATAGAACGTGAAACTACATTATTGTGTCAAGTTTCAAGAAGCTAGCACAAACCGTGTTGGATTTAGAGTTCCAAATACATCTATCAATATAGGAGAAAACAGAATGAAACCTAAAAATTCAAACTGTTACTGGAAATGAACGCTTCAACATAGAAGAACGAAGTTTCGGGAACCAAGTCGCCTTAGTGTACTGATCATTACCTGAAACTATCATCAAGTTTGGGTGAAAAAATATTTGCTGAGATTTCTGGAGATTCGTAATTTTTGGAAGCTTGGCAACCCCTTTCAATGGAAGTGTTTCTCGCCAGTCACTGCTTAGGGCTACATCAAGAGGAAACAAAAAATAGAGATAGAACGTGAAACTACATTATTGTGTCAAGTTTCAAGAAGCTAGCACAAACCGTGTTGGATTTAGAGTAACAAATACATCTATCAATATAGGAGAAAACAGAGTGAAACCTAAAATTCAAACTGTTACTGGAAAAGAACGCTTCAACCTAGAAGAACGAAATTTGGTGAACCAAGTGGGCTTAGTGTTCTGATCATTACCTGAAAGGATCATCCAGTTTGTGTGAAAAAAAATATTTGCTGAGATTTCTGGAGATTCGTAATTTTTGGAAGCTTGGCATCCCGTTTCCATGTAAGTGTTTCTCGCCAGTCACTGCTAAGGGCTACATCAAGAGGAAACAAAACATAGAGACAGAACGTGAAACTACTTTATTGTGTCAAGTTTCAAGAAGCTAGCACAAACCGTGTTGGATTTAGAGTTCCAAATACATCTATCAATATAGGAGAAAACAGAATGAAACCTAAAAATTCAAACTGTTACTGGAAATGAACGCTTCAACATAGAAGAACGAAGTTTCGGGAACCAAGTCGCCTTAGTGTACTGATCATTACCTGAAACTATCATCAAGTTTGGGTGAAAAAATATTTGCTGAGATTTCTGGAGATTCGTAATTTTTGGATGCTTGGCAACCCCTTTCCATGAAGTGTTTCTCGCCAGTCACTGCTTAGGGCTACATCAAGAGGAAACAAAACATAGAGATAGAACGTGAAACTACTTTATTGTGTCAAGTTTCAAGAAGCTAGAACAAACCGTGTTGTATTTAGAGTTCCAAATACATCTATCAATATAGGAGAAAACAGAGTGAAACCTAAAAATTCAAACTGTTACTGGAAATGAACGCTTCAACATAGAAGAATGAAATTAGGGGAAGCAAGTCAGCTTAGTGTACTGATCATTACCTGAAACTATCATCCAGTTTGGGTGAAAAAATATTTGCTGAGATTTCTGGAGATTCGTAATTTTTGGACGCTTGGCAACCCCTTTATATGGAAGTGTTTCTCGCCAGTCACTGCTTAGGGCTACATCAAGAGGAAACAAAACATAGAGATAGAACGTGAAACTACATTATTGTGTCAAGTTTCAAGAAGCTAGCACAAACCGTGTTGGATTTAGAGTTCCAAATACATCTATCAATATAGGAGAAAACAGAGTGAAACCTAAAAATTCAAAATGTTACTGGAAAAGAATGCTTCAACATAGAAGAACGAAATTTGGTGAACCAAGTGGGCTTAGTGTTCTGATCATTACCTGAAAGGATCATCCAGTTTGTGTGAAAAAATATTTGCTGAGATTTCTGGAGATTCGTAATTTTTGGAAGCTTGGCAACCCGTTTCCATGAAAGTGTTTCTCGCCAGTCACTGCTAAGGGCTACATCAAGAGGAAACCAAATATAGAGACAGAACGTGAAACTAATTTATTGTGTCAAGTTTCAAGAAGCTAGCACAAACCATGTTGGATTTAGAGTTCCAAATACATCTATCAATATAGGAGAAAACAGAGTGAAACCGAAAAATTCAAACTGGTACTGGAAATGAACCCTTCAACATAGATTGACGAAGTTGCGGGAACCAAGTCGCCTTAGTGTACTGATCATTCCCTGAAAGTATCATCCAGGTTGGGTGAAAAAATATTTGCTGAGATTTCTGGAGATACGTAATTTTTGGAAGCTTGGCAGCCCCTTTCCATGAAAGTGTTTATCGCCCGTCACTGCTTAGGGGTACATCAAGAGGAAACAAAACGTAGAGATAGAACATGAAACTACATTATTGTGTCAAGTTTAAAGAAGCTAGCAAAAACCGTGTTGTATTTAGAGTTCCAAATATATACATCAATATAGGAGAAAACAGAGTGAAACCGAAAAATTCAAACTGTTACTGGAAACGAACGCTTCAACATAGAAGAACGAAATTTGGTGAACCAAGTGGGCTTAGTGTTCTGATCATTACCTGAAAGTATCATCCAGTTTGGGTGAAAAAATATTTGCTGAGATTTCTGGAGGTTCGTAATTCTTGGAAGCTTGGCAACCCCTTTCCTTGAAAGTGTTTCTCGCCAGTCACTGCTTAGGGCTACATCAAGCGGAAACAAAACATAGAGATAGAACGTGAAACTACTTTATTGTGTCAAGTTTCAAGAAGCTAGCACAAACCGTGTTGTATTTAGAGTTCCAAATACATCTATCAATATAGGAGAAAACAGAGTGAAACCTAAAAATTCAAACTGTTACTGGAAATGAACGCTTCAACATAGAAGGACGAAGTTGCGGGAACCAAGTCGCCTTAGTGTACTGATCATTACCTGAAAGTATCATCCAGTTTGGGTGAAAAAATATTTGCTGAGATTTCTGGAGATTCGTAATTTTTGGACGCTTGGCAACCCCTTTATATGGAAGTGTTTCTCGCCAGTCACTGCTTAGGGCTACATCAAGAGGAAACAAAACATAGAGATAGAACATGAAACTACTTTATTGTGTCAAGTTTCAAGAAGCTAGCACAAACCGTGTTGGATTTAGAGTTCCAAATACATCTATCAATATAGGAGAAAACAGAGTGAAACCTAAAAATTCAAACTGTTACTGGAAACGAACGCTTCAACATAGAAGAACGAAATTTGGTGAACCAAGTCAGCTTAGTGCACTGATCATTACCTGAAAGTATCATCCAGTTTGGGTGAAAAAATATTTGCTGAGATTTCTGGAGATTCGTAATTTTTGGACGCTTGGCAACCCCTTTATATGGAAGTGTTTCTCGCCAGTCACTGCTTAGGGCTACATCAAGAGGAAACAAAACATAGAGATAGAACGTGAAACTACATTATTGTGTCAAGTTTCAAGAAGCTAGCACAAACCGTGTTGGATTTAGAGTTCCAAATACATCTATCAATATAGGAGAAAACAGAATGAAACCTAAAAATTCAAACTGTTACTGGAAATGAACGCTTCAACATAGAAGAACGAAGTTTCGGGAACCAAGTCGCCTTAGTGTACTGATCATTACCTGAAACTATCATCAAGTTTGGGTGAAAAAATATTTGCTGAGATTTCTGGAGATTCGTAATTTTTGGAAGCTTGGCAACCCCTTTCAATGGAAGTGTTTCTCGCCAGTCACTGCTTAGGGCTACATCAAGAGGAAACAAAACATAGAGATAGAACGTGAAACTACATTATTGTGTCAAGTTTCAAGAAGCTAGCACAAACCGTGTTGGATTTAGAGTAACAAATACATCTATCAATATAGGAGAAAACAGAGTGAAACCTAAAATTCAAACTGTTACTGGAAAAGAACGCTTCAACCTAGAAGAACGAAATTTGGTGAACCAAGTGGGCTTAGTGTTCTGATCATTACCTGAAAGGATCATCCAGTTTGTGTGAAAAAAATATTTGCTGAGATTTCTGGAGATTCGTAATTTTTGGAAGCTTGGCATCCCGTTTCCATGTAAGTGTTTCTCGCCAGTCACTGCTAAGGGCTACATCAAGAGGAAACAAAACATAGAGACAGAACGTGAAACTACTTTATTGTGTCAAGTTTCAAGAAGCTAGCACAAACCGTGTTGGATTTAGAGTTCCAAATACATCTATCAATATAGGAGAAAACAGAATGAAACCTAAAAATTCAAACTGTTACTGGAAATGAACGCTTCAACATAGAAGAACGAAGTTTCGGGAACCAAGTCGCCTTAGTGTACTGATCATTACCTGAAACTATCATCAAGTTTGGGTGAAAAAATATTTGCTGAGATTTCTGGAGATTCGTAATTTTTGGATGCTTGGCAACCCCTTTCCATGAAGTGTTTCTCGCCAGTCACTGCTTAGGGCTACATCAAGAGGAAACAAAACATAGAGATAGAACGTGAAACTACTTTATTGTGTCAAGTTTCAAGAAGCTAGAACAAACCGTGTTGTATTTAGAGTTCCAAATACATCTATCTATATAGGAGAAAACAGAGTGAAACCTAAAAATTCAAACTGTTACTGGAAATGAACGCTTCAACATAGAAGAATGAAATTAGGGGAAGCAAGTCAGCTTAGTGTACTGATCATTACCTGAAAGTATCATCCAGTTTGGGTGAAAAAATATTTGCTGAGATTTCTGGAGATTCGTAATTTTTGGACGCTTGGCAACCCCTTTATATGGAAGTGTTTCTCGCCAGTCACTGCTTAGGGCTACATCAAGAGGAAACAAAACATAGAGATAGAACGTGAAACTACATTATTGTGTCAAGTTTCAAGAAGCTAGCACAAACCGTGTTGCATTTAGAGTTCCAAATACATCTATCAATATAGGAGAAAACAGAGTGAAACCTAAAAATTCAAACTGTTACTGGAAACGAACGCTTCAACATAGAAGAACGAAATTTGGTGAACCAAGTCAGCTTATTGTACTGATCATTACCTGAAAGTATCATCCAGTTTGGGTGAAAAAATATTTGCTGAGATTTCTGGAGATTCGTAATGTTTGGACGCTTGGCAACCCCTTTATATGGAAGTGTTTCTCGCCAGTCACTGCTTAGGGCTACATCAAGAGGAAACAAAACATAGAGATAGAACGTGAAACTACATTATTGTGTCAAGTTTCAAGAAGCTAGCACAAACCGTGTTGCATTTAGAGTTCCAAATACATCTATCAATATAGGAGAAAACAGAGTGAAACCTAAAAATTCAAACTGTTACTGGAAACGAACGCTTCAACATAGAAGAATGAAATTTGGGGAACCAAGTCAGCTTAGTGTACTGATCATTACCTGAAAGTATCATCCAGTTTGGGTGAAAAAATATTTGCTGAGATTTCTGGAGATTCGTAATTTTTGGAAGCTTGGCAATTCCTTTCCATGGAAGTGTTTCTCGCCAGTCACTGCTTAGGGCTACATCAAGAGGAAACAAAACATAGAGATAGAACGTGAAACTACATTATTGTGTCAAGTTTCAAGAAGCTAGCACAAACCGTGTTGGATTTAGAGTTCCAAATACATCTATCAATATAGGAGAAAACAGAGTGAAACCTAAAAATTCAAAATGTTACTGGAAAAGAATGCTTCAACATAGAAGAACGAAATTTGGTGAACCAAGTGGGCTTAGTGTTCTGATCATTACCTGAAAGGATCATCCAGTTTGTGTGAAAAAATATTTGCTGAGATTTCTGGAGATTCGTAATTTTTGGAAGCTTGGCAACCCGTTTCCATGAAAGTGTTTCTCGCCAGTCACTGCTAAGGGCTACATCAAGAGGAAACCAAATATAGAGACAGAACGTGAAACTAATTTATTGTGTCAAGTTTCAAGAAGCTAGCACAAACCATGTTGGATTTAGAGTTCCAAATACATCTATCAATATAGGAGAAAACAGAGTGAAACCGAAAAATTCAAACTGGTACTGGAAATGAACCCTTCAACATAGATTGACGAAGTTGCGGGAACCAAGTCGCCTTAGTGTACTGATCATTCCCTGAAAGTATCATCCAGGTTGGGTGAAAAAATATTTGCTGAGATTTCTGGAGATACGTAATTTTTGGAAGCTTGGCAGCCCCTTTCCATGAAAGTGTTTATCGCCCGTCACTGCTTAGGGGTACATCAAGAGGAAACAAAACGTAGAGATAGAACATGAAACTACATTATTGTGTCAAGTTTAAAGAAGCTAGCACAAACCGTGTTGTATTTAGAGTTCCAAATATATACATCAATATAGGAGAAAACAGAGTGAAACCGAAAAATTCAAACTGTTACTGGAAACGAACGCTTCAACATAGAAGAACGAAATTTGGTGAACCAAGTGGGCTTAGTGTTCTGATCATTACCTGAAAGTATCATCCGGTTTGGGTGAAAAAATATTTGCTGAGATTTCTGGAGGTTCGTAATTTTTGGAAGCTTTGCAACCCCTTTCCTTGAAAGTGTTTCTCGCCAGTCACTGCTTAGGGCTACATCAAGAGGTAACAAAACATAGAGATAGAACGTGAAACTACTTTATTGTGTCAAGTTTCAAGAAGCTAGCACAAACCGTGTTGTATTTAGAGTTCCAAATACATCTATCAATATAGGAGAAAACAGAGTGAAACCTAAAAATTCAAACTGTTACTGGAAACGAACGCTTCAACATAGAAGAATAAAATTTGGGGAACCAAGTCAGCTTAGTGTACTGATCATTACCTGAAAGTATCATCCAGTTTGGATGAAAAATATTTGCTGAGATTTCTGGAGATTCGTAATTTTTGGACGCTTGGCAACCAATTTATATGGAAGTGTTTCTCGCTAGTCACTGCTTAGGGCTACATCAAGAGGAAACAAAACATAGAGATAGAACGTGAAACTACATTATTGTGTCAAGTTTCAAGAAGCTAGCACAAACCGTGTTGCATTTAGAGTTCCAAATACATCTATCAATATAGGAGAAAACAGAGTGAAACCTAAAAATTCAAACTGTTACTGGAAACGAACGCTTCAACATAGAAGAATGAAATTTGGGGAACCTAGTCAGCTTAGTGTACTGATCATTACCTGAAAGTATCATCCAGTTTGGGTGAAAAAATATTTGCTGAGATTTCTGGAGATTTGTAATTTTTGGATCCTTGGCAACCCCTTTCCATGAAAGTGTTTCTCGCCAGTCACTGCTTAGGGCTACATCAAGAGGAAACAAAACATAGAGATATAACGTGAAACTACTTTATTGTGTCAAGTTTCAAGAAGCTAGCACAAACCGTGTTGGATTTAGAGTTCCAAATACATCTATCAATATAGGAGAAAACAGAGTGAAACCTAAAAATTCAAACTGTTACTGGAAACGAACGGTTCAACATAGAAGAACGAAATTTGGTGAACCAAGTCAGCTTAGTGCACTGATCATTACCTGAAAGTATCATCCAGTTTGGGTGAAAAAATATTTGCTGAGATTTCTGGAGATTCGTAATATTTGGACGCTTGGCAACCCCTTTATATGGAAGTGTTTCTCGCCAGTCACTGCTTAGGGCTACATCAAGAGGAAACAAAACAGACAGATAGAACGTGAAACTACATTATTGTGTCAAGTTTCAAGAAACTAGCACAAACCGTGTTGGATTTAGAGTTCCAAATACATCTATCAATATGGAAGTAAACAGAGTGAAACCTAAAAATTCAAACTGTTACTGGAAACGAACTCTTCAATATAGAAGAATGAAATTTGGGGAACCAAGTCAGCTTAGTGTACTGATCATTACCTGAAAGTATCATCCAGTTTGGGTGAAAAAATATTTGCTGAGATTTCTGGAGATTCGTAATTTTTGGAAGCTTGGCAACCCCTTTCCATGGAAGTGTTTCTCACCAGTCACTGCTTAGGGCTACATCAAGAGGAAACAAAACATAGAGACAGAACGTGAAACTACATTATTGTGTCAAGTTTCAATAAGCTAGCACAAACCGTGTTGGATTTAGAGTTCCAAATACATCTATCAATATAGGAGAAAACAGAGTGAAACCGAAAAATTCAAACTGTTACTGGAAACGAACGCTTCAACATAGAAGAACGAAATTTGGTGAACCAAGTGGGCTTAGTGTTCTGATCATTACCTGAAAGTATCATCCAGTTTGGGTGAAAAAATATTTGCTGAGATTTCTGGAGGTTCGTAATTCTTGGAAGCTTGGCAACCCGTTTCCATGAAAGTGTTTCTCGCCAGTCACTGCTAAGGGCTACATCAAGAGGAAACAAAACACAGAGACAGAACGTGAAACTACATTATTGTGTCAAGTTTCAAGAAGCTAGCACAAACCGTGTTGGATTTAGAGTTCCAAATACATCTATCAATATAGGAGAAAATAGAGTGAAACCTAAAAATTCAAACTGTTACTGGAAATGAACGCTTCAACATAGAAGGACGAAGTTGCGGGAACCAAGTCGCCTTAGTGTACTGATCATTACCTGAAAGTATCATCCAGTTTGTGTGAAAAAAATATTTGCTGAGATTTCTGGAGATTCGTAATTTTTGGAAGCTTGGTAACCCCTTTATATGGAAGTGTTTCTCGCCAGTCACTGCTTAGGGCTACATCAAGAGGAAACAAAACATAGAGATAGAACGTGAAACTACATTATTGTGTCAAGTTTCAAGAAGCTAGCACAAACCGTGTTGGATTTAGAGTTCCAAATACATCTATCAATATAGGAGAAAACAGAGTGAAACCTAAAAATTCAAACTGTTACTGGAACGAACTCTTCAACATAGAAGAATGAAATTTGGGAAACCAAGTCAGCTTAGTGTACTGATCATTACCTGAAAGTATCATCCAGTTTGGGTGAAAAAATATTTGCTGAGATTTCTGGAGATTCGTAATTTTTGGACGCTTGGCAACCCGTTTCCATGAAAGTGTTTCTCGCCAGTCACTGCTAAGGGCTACATCAAGAGGAAACAAAACATAGAGACAGAACGTGAAACTACTTTATTGTGTCAAGTTTCAAGAAGCTAGCACAAACCGTGTTGTATTTAGAGTTCCAAATATATACATCAATATAGGAGAAAACAGAGTGAAACCGAAAAATTCAAACTGTTACTGGAAATGAACGCTTCAACATAGAAGAACGAAATTTGGTGAACCAAGTGGGCTTAGTGTTCTGATCATTACCTGAAAGTATCATCCAGTTTGTGTGAAAAAATATTTGCTGAGATTTCTGGAGGTTCGTAATTCTTGGAAGCTTGGCAACCCCTTTCCTTGAAAGTTTTTATCGCCAGTCACTGCTTAGGGCTACATCAAGAGGAAACAAAACATAGAGATAGAACGTGAAACTACTTTATTGTGTCAAGTTTCAAGAAGCTAGCACAAACCGTGTTGTATTTAGACTTCCAAATACATCTATCAATATAGGAGAAAACAGAGTGAAACCTAAAAATTCAAACTGTTACTGGAAATGAACGCTTCAACATAGAAGAATGAAATTAGGGGAAGCAAGTCAGCTTAGTGTACTGATCATTACCTGAAAGTATCATCCAGTTTGGGTGAAAAAATATTTGCTGAGATTTCTGGAGATTCGTAATTTTTGGACGCTTGGCAACCCCTTTATATGGAAGTGTTTCTCGCCAGTCACTGCTTAGGGCTACATCAAGAGGAAACAAAACATAGAGATAGAACGTGAAACTACATTATTGTGTCAAGTTTCAAGAAGCTAGCACAAACCGGGTTGGATTTAGAGTTCCAAATACATCTATCAATATAGGAGAAAACAGAGTGAAACCTAAAAATTCAAACTGTTACTGGAAACGAACGCTTCAACATAGAAGAACGAAATTTGGTGAACCAAGTCAGCTTATTGTACTGATCATTACATGAAAGTACCATATAGTTTGGGTGAAAAAATATTTGCTGAGATTTCTGGAGATTTGTAATTTTTGGACGCTTGGCAACCCCTTTATATGGAAGTGTTTCTCGCCAGTCACTGCTTAGGGCTACATCAAGAGGAAACAAAACATAGAGATAGAACGTGAAACTACATTATTGTGTCAAGTTACAAGAAGCTAGCACAAACCGTGTTGCATTTAGAGTTCCAAATACATCTATCAATATAGGAGAAAACAGAGTGAAACCTAAAAATTCAAACTGTTACTGGAAACGAACGCTTCAACATAGAAGAATGAAATTTGGGGAACCAAGTCAGCTTAGTGTACTGATCATTACCTGAAAGTATCATGCAGTTTGGGTGAAAAAATATTTGCTGAGATTTCTGGAGATTCGTAATTTTTGGACGCTTGGCAACGCCTTTCCATGGAAGTGTTTCTCGCCAGTCACTGCTTAGGGCTACATCAAGAGGAAACAAAACATAGAGATAGAACGTGAAACTACATTATTGTGTCAAGTTTCAAGAAGCTAGCACAAACCGTGTTGGATTTAGAGTTCCAAATACATCTATCAATATAGGAGAAAACAGAGTGAAACCGAAAAATTCAAAATGTTACTGGAAAAGAACGCTTCAACATAGAAGAACGAAATTTGGTGAACCAAGTGGGCTTAGTGTTCTGATCATTACCTGAAAGTATCATCCAGTTTGGGTGAAAAAATATTTGCTGAGATTTCTGGAGGTTCGTAATTCTTGGAAGCTTGGCAACCCCTTTCCTTGAAAGTGTTTATCGCCAGTCACTGCTTAGGGCTACATCAAGAGGAAACAAAACATAGAGATAGAACGTGAAACTACTTTATTGTGTCAAGTTTCAAGAAGCTAGCACAAACCATGTTGGATTTAGAGTTCCAAATACATCTATCAATATAGGAGAAAACAGAGTGAAACCTAAAAATTCAAACTGTTACTGGAAACGAACGCTTCAACATAGAAGAATAAAATTTGGGGAAACAAGTCAGCTTAGTGTACTGATCATTACCTGAAAGTATCATCCAGTTTGGATGAAAAAATATTTGCTGAGATTTCTGGAGATTCGTAATTTTTGGACGCTTGGCAACCCCTTTATATGGAAGTGTTTCTCGCCAGTCACTGCTTAGGGCTACATCAAGAGGAAACAAAACATAGAGATAGAACGTGAAACTACATTATTGTGTCAAGTTTCAAGAAGCTAGCACAAACCGTGTTGGATTTAGAGTTCCAAATACATCTATCAATATAGGAGAAAACAGAGTGAAACCTAAAAATTCAAACTGTTACTGGAAACGAACGCTTCAACATAGAAGAATGAAATTTGGGGAACCAAGTCAGCTTAGTGCACTGATCGTTACCTGAAAGTATCATCCAGTTTGGGTGAAAAAATATTTGCTGATTTCTGGAGATTTGTAATTTTTGGATCCTTGGAAACCCCTTTAAATGAAAGTGTTTCTCGCCAGTCACTGCTTAGGGCTACATCAAGAGGAAACAAAACATAGAGATAGAACGTGAAACTACTTTACTGTGTCAAGTTTCAAGAAGCTAGCACAAACCGTGTTGTATTTAGAGTTCCAAATACATCTATCAATATAGGAGAAAACAGAGTGAAACCTAAAAATTCAAACTGTTACTGGAAACGAACGCTTCAACATAGAAGAACGAAATTTGGTGAACCAAGTGGGCTTAGTGTTCTGATCATTACCTGAAAGTATCATCCAGTTTGGGAGAAAAAATTTTTGCTGGGATTTCTGGAGGTTCGTAATTCTTGGAAGCTTGGCATCCCCTTTCCATGAAAGTGTTTATCGCCAGTCACTGCTTAGGGCTACATCAAGAGGAAACAAAACATAGAGATAGAACGTGAAACTACATTATTGTGTCAAGTTTCAAGAAGCTAGCACAAACCGTGTTGGATTTAGAGTTCCAAATACATCTATCAATATAGTAGAAAATAGAGTGAAACCTAAAAATTCAAACTGTTACTGGAAATGAACCCTTCAACATAGAAGTACGAAGTTGCGGGAACCAAGTCGCCTTAGTGTACTGATCATTACCTGAAAGTATCATCCAGTTTGGGTGAAAAAATATTTGCTGAGATTTCTGGAGATTCGTAATTTTTGGACGCTTGGCAACCCCTTTATATGGAAGTGTTTCTCGCCAGTCACTGCTTAGGGCTACATCAAGAGGAAACAAAACATAGAGATAGAACGTGAAACTACATTATTGTGTCAAGTTTCAAGAAGCTAGCACAAACCGTGTTGGATTTAGAGTTCCAAATACATCTATCAATATAGGAGAAAACAGAGTGAAACCTAAAAATTCAAACTGTTACTGGAAACGAACGCTTCAACATAGAAGAACGAAATTTGGTGAACCAAGTCAGCTTAGTGCACTGATCATTACCTGAAAGTATCATCCAGTTTGGGTGAAAAAATATTTGCTGAGATTTCTGGAGATTCGTAATTTTTGGACGCTTCGCAACCCCTTTATATGGAAGTGTTTCTCGCCAGTCACTGCTTAGGGCTACATCAAGAGGAAACAAAACAGACAGATAGAACGTGAAACTACATTATTGTGTCAAGTTTCAAGAAGCTAGCACAAACCGTGTTGGATTTAGAGTTCCAAATACATCTATCAATATGGAAGTAAACAGAGTGAAACCTAAAAATTCAAACTGTTACTGGAAACGAACGCTTCAATATAGAAGAATGAAATTTGGGATCCAAGTCAGCTTAGTGTACTGATCATTACCTGAAAGTATCATCCAGTTTGGGTGAAAAAATATTTGCTGAGATTTCTGGAGATTCGTAATTTTTGGAAGCTTGGCAACCCCTTTCCATGGAAGTGTTTCTCACCAGTCACTGCTTAGGGCTACATCAAGAGGAAACAAAACATAGAGATAGAACGTGAAACTACATTATTGTGTCAAGTTTCAATAAGCTAGCACAAACCGTGTTGGATTTAGAGTTCCAAATACATCTATCAATATAGGAGAAAACAGAGTGAAACCGAAAAATTCAAACTGTTACTGGAAACGAACGCTTCAACATAGAAGAACGAAATTTGGTGAACCAAGTGGGCTTAGTGTTCTGATCATTACCTGAAAGTATCATCCAGTTTGGGTGAAAAAATATTTGCTGAGATATCTGAGGTTCGTAATTCTTGGAAGCTTGGCAACCCGTTTCCATGAAAGTGTTTCTCGCCAGTCACTGCTAAGGGCTACATCAAGAGGAAACAAAACACAGAGACAGAACGTGAAACTACATTATTGTGTCAAGTTTCAAGAAGCTAGCACAAACCGTGTTGGATTTAGAGTTCCAAATACATCTATCAATATAGGAGAAAATAGAGTGAAACCTAAAAATTCAAACTGTTACTGGAAATGAACGCTTCAACATAGAAGGACGAAGTTGCGGGAACCAAGTCGCCTTAGTGTACTGATCATTACCTGAAAGTATCATCCAGTTTGTGTGAAAAAAATATTTGCTGAGATTTCTGGAGATTCGTAATTTTTGGAAGCTTGGCAACCCCTTTCCATGAAAGTGTTTCTCGCCAGTCACTGCTTAGGGCTACATCAAGAGGAAACAAAACATAGAGATAGAACGTGAAACTACATTATTGTGTCAAGTTTCAAAAAGCTAGCACAAACCGTGTTGGATTTAGAGTTCCAAATACATCTATCAATATAGGAGAAAACAGAGTGAAACCTAAAAATTCAAACTGTTACTGGAACGAACTCTTCAACATAGAAGAATGAAATTTGGGGAACCAAGTCAGCTTAGTGTACTGATCATTACCTGAAAGTATCATCCAGTTTGGGTGAAAAAATATTTGCTGAGATTTCTGGAGATTCGTAATTTTTGGACGCTTGGCAACCCCTTTATATGGAAGTGTTTCTCGCCAGTCACTGCTTAGGGCTACATCAAGAGGAAACAAAACATAGAGATAGAACGTGAAACTACTTTATTGTGTCAAGTTTCAAGAAGCTAGCACAAACCGTGTTCCATTTAGAGTTCCAAATACATCTATCAATATAGGAGAAAACAGAGTGAAACCTAAAAATTCAAACTGTTACTGGAAACGAACGCTTCAACATAGAAGAATGAAATTTGGGGAACCAAGTCAGCTTAGTGTACTGATCATTACCTGAAAGTATCATCCAGTTTGGGTGAAAAAATATTTGCTGAGATTTTTGGAGATTCGTAATTTTTGGAAGCTTGGCAACCCCTTTCCATGGAAGTGTTTCTCGCCAGTCACTGCTTAGGGCTACATCAAGAGGAAACAAAACATAGAGATAGAACGTGAAATTACATTATTGTGTAAAGTTTCAAGAAGCTAGCACAAACCGTGTTGGATTTAGAGTTCCAAATACATCTATCAATATAGGAGAAAACAGAGTGAAACCGAAAAATTCAAAATGTTACTGGAAAAGAACGCTTCAACATAGAAGAACGAAATTTGGTGAACCAAGTGGGCTTAGTGTTCTGATCATTACCTGAAAGGATCATCCAGTTTGTGTGAAAAAATATTTGCTGAGATTTCTGGAGATTCGTAATTTTTGGAAGCTTGGCAACCCGTTTCCATGAAAGTGTTTCTCGCCAGTCACTGCTAAGGGCTACATCAAGAGGAAACTAAATATAGAGACAGAACGTGAAACTAATTTATTGTGTCAAGTTTCCTGAAGCTACCACAAACCATGTTGGATTTAGAGTTCCAAATACATCTATCAATATAGGAGAAAACAGAGTGAAACCAAAAAATTCAAACTGGTACTGGAAATGAACCCTTCAACATAGATTGACGAAGTTGCGGGAACCAAGTCACCATAGTGTACTGATCATTACCTGAAAGTATCATCCAGGTTGGGTGAAAAAATATTTGCTGAGATTTCTGGAGATACGTAATTTTTGGAAGCTTGGCAGCCCCTTTCCATGAAAGTGTTTATCGCCCGTCACTGCTTAGGGGTACATCAAGAGGAAACAAAACGTAGAGATAGAACATGAAACTACATTATTGTTTCAAGTTTAAAGAAGCTAGCACAAACCGTGTTGTATTTAGAGTTCCAAATATATACATCAATATAGGAGAAAACAGAGTGAAACCGAAAAATTCAAACTGTTACTGGAAACGAACGCTTCAACATAGAAGAACGAAATTTGGTGAACCAAGTGGGCTTAGTGTTCTGATCATTACCTGAAAGTATCATCCAGTTTGGGTGAAAAAATATTTGCTGAGATTTCTGGAGGTTCGTAATTCTTGGAAGCTTGGCAACCCCTTTCCTTGAAAGTGTTTATCGCCAGTCACTGCTTAGGGCTACATCAAGAGGAAACAAAACATAGAGATAGAACGTGAAACTACTTTATTGTGTCAAGTTTCAAGAAGCTAGCACAAACCGTGTTGTATTTAGAGTTCCAAATACATCTATCAATATAGGAGAAAACAGAGTGAAACCTAAAAATTCAAACTGTTACTGGAAACGAACGCTTCAACATAGAAGAATAAAATTTGGGGAACCAAGTTAGCTTAGTGTACTGATCATTACCTGAAAGTATCATCCAGTTTGGATGAAAAAATATTTGCTGAGATTTCTGGAGATTCGTAATTTTTGGACGCTTGGCAACCCCTTTATATAGAAGTGTTTCTCGCCAGTCACTGCTTAGGGCTACATCAAGAAAAATCAAAACATAGAGATAGAACGTGAAACTACATTATTGTGTCAAGTTTCAAGAAGCTAGCACAAACCGTGTTGGATTTAGAGTTCCAAATACATCTATCAATATAGGAGAAAACAGAGTGAAACCTAAAAATTCAAACTGTTACTGGAAACGAACGCTTCAACATAGAAGAATGAAATTTGGGGAACCAAGTCAGCTTAGTGTACTGATCATTACCTGAAAGTATCATCCAGTTTGGGTGAAAAAATATTTGCTGAGATTTCTGGAGATTTGTAATTTTTGGATCCTTGGCAACCCCTTTCCATGAAAGTGTTTCTCGCCAGTCACTGCTTAGGGCTACATCAAGAGGAAACAAAACATAGAGATAGAACGTGAAACTACTTTACTGTGTCAAGTTTCAAGAAGCTAGCACAAACCGTGTTGTATTTAGAGTTCCAAATACATCTATCAATATAGGAGAAAACAGAGTGAAACCTAAAAATTCAAACTGTTACTGGAAACGAACGCTTCAACATAGAAGAACGAAATTTGGTGAACCAAGTGGGCTTAGTGTTCTGATCATTACCTGAAAGTATCTTCCAGTTTGGGTGAAAAAATTTTTGCTGGGATTTCTGGAGGTTCGTAATTCTTGGAAGCTTGGCATCCCCTTTCCATGAAAGTGTTTATCGCCAGCCACTGCTTAGGGCTACATCAAGAGGAGACAAAACATAGAGATAGAACGTGAAACTACATTATTGTGTCAAGTTTCAAGAAGCTAGCACAAACCGTGTTGGATTTAGAGTTCCAAATACATCTATCAATATAGGAGAAAATAGAGTGAAACCTAAAAATTCAAACTGTTACTGGAAATGAACGCTTCAACATAGAAGAACGAAGTTGCGGGAACCAAGTCGCCTTAGTGTACTGATCATTACCTGAAAGTATCATCCAGTTTGGGTGAAAAAATATTTGCTGAGATTTCTGGAGATTCGTAATTTTTGGAAGCTTGGCAACCCCTTTCCATGAAAGTGTTTCTCGCCAGTCACTGCTTAGGGCTACATCAAGAGGAAACAAAACATAGAGATAGAACATGAAACTACATTATTGTGTCAAGTTTCAAGAAGCTAGCACAAACCGTGTTGGATTTAGAGTTCCAAATACATCTATCAATATAGGAGAAAACAGAGTGAAACCTAAAAATTCAAACTGTTACTGGAAACGAACGCTTCAACATAGAAGAATGAAATTTGGGGAACCAAGTCAGCTTAATGTACTGATCATTACCTGAAAGATTCATCCAGTTTGGGTGAAAAAATATTTGCTGAGATTTCTGGAGATTCGTAATTTTTGGATGCTTGGCAACCCCTTTCCATGAAAGTGTTTCTCGCCAGTCACTGCTTAGGGCTACATCAAGAGGAAACAAAACATAGAGATAGAACGTGAAACTACTTTATTGTGTCAAGTTTCAAGAAGCTAGCACAAACCGTGTTGTATTTAGAGTTTCAAATATATACATCAATATAGGAGAAAACAGAGTGAAACCTAAAAATTCAAACTGTTACTGGAAACAAACGCTTCAACATAGAAGAACGAAATTTGGTGAACCAAGTGGGCTTAGTGTTCTGATCATTACCTGAAAGTATCATCCAGTTTGGGTGAAAAAATATTTGCTGAGATTTCTGGACGTTCGTAATTCTTGGAAGCTTGGCAACCCCTTTCCTTGAAAGTGTTTATCGCCAGTCACTGCTTAGGGCTACATCAAGAGGAAACAAAACATAGAGATAGAACGTGAAACTACTTTATTGTGTCAAGTTTCAAGAAGCTAGCACAAACCGTGTTGTATTTAGACTTCCAAATACATCTATCAATATAGGAGAAAACAGAGTGAAACCTAAAAATTCAAACTGTTACTGGAAATGAACGCTTCAACATAGAAGAATGAAATTAGGGGAAGCAAGTCAGCTTAGTATACTGATCATTACCTGAAAGTATCATCCAGTTTGGGTGAAAAAATATTTGCTGAGATTTCTGGAGATTCGTAATTTTTGGAAGCTTGGCAACCCCTTTCCATGGAAGTGTTTCTCACCAGTCACTGCTTAGGGCTACATCAAGAGGAAACAAAACATAGAGATAGAACGTGAAACTACATTATTGTGTCAAGTTTCAATAAGCTAGCACAAACCGTGTTGGATTTAGAGTTCCAAATACATCTATCAATATAGGAGAAAACAGAGTGAAACCGAAAAATTCAAACTGTTACTGGAAACGAACGCTTCAACATAGAAGAACGAAATTTGGTGAACCAAGTGGGCTTAGTGTTCTGATCATTACCTGAAAGTATCATCCAGTTTGGGTGAAAAAATATTTGCTGAGATATCTGAGGTTCGTAATTCTTGGAAGCTTGGCAACCCGTTTCCATGAAAGTGTTTCTCGCCAGTCACTGCTAAGGGCTACATCAAGAGGAAACAAAACACAGAGACAGAACGTGAAACTACATTATTGTGTCAAGTTTCAAGAAGCTAGCACAAACCGTGTTGGATTTAGAGTTCCAAATACATCTATCAATATAGGAGAAAATAGAGTGAAACCTAAAAATTCAAACTGTTACTGGAAATGAACGCTTCAACATAGAAGGACGAAGTTGCGGGAACCAAGTCGCCTTAGTGTACTGATCATTACCTGAAAGTATCATCCAGTTTGTGTGAAAAAAATATTTGCTGAGATTTCTGGAGATTCGTAATTTTTGGAAGCTTGGCAACCCCTTTCCATGAAAGTGTTTCTCGCCAGTCACTGCTTAGGGCTACATCAAGAGGAAACAAAACATAGAGATAGAACGTGAAACTACATTATTGTGTCAAGTTTCAAAAAGCTAGCACAAACCGTGTTGGATTTAGAGTTCCAAATACATCTATCAATATAGGAGAAAACAGAGTGAAACCTAAAAATTCAAACTGTTACTGGAACGAACTCTTCAACATAGAAGAATGAAATTTGGGGAACCAAGTCAGCTTAGTGTACTGATCATTACCTGAAAGTATCATCCAGTTTGGGTGAAAAAATATTTGCTGAGATTTCTGGAGATTCGTAATTTTTGGACGCTTGGCAACCCCTTTATATGGAAGTGTTTCTCGCCAGTCACTGCTTAGGGCTACATCAAGAGGAAACAAAACATAGAGATAGAACGTGAAACTACTTTATTGTGTCAAGTTTCAAGAAGCTAGCACAAACCGTGTTCCATTTAGAGTTCCAAATACATCTATCAATATAGGAGAAAACAGAGTGAAACCTAAAAATTCAAACTGTTACTGGAAACGAACGCTTCAACATAGAAGAACAAAATTTGGTGAACCAAGTGGGCTTAGTGTTCTGATCATTACCTGAAAGTATCATCCAGTTTGGGTGAAAAAATATTTGCTGAGATTTTTGGAGATTCGTAATTTTTGGAAGCTTGGAACCCCTTTCCATGGAAGTGTTTCTCGCCAGTCACTGCTTAGGGCTACATCAAGAGGAAACAAAACATAGAGATAGAACGTGAAACTACATTATTGTGTCAAGTTTCAAGAAGCTAGCACAAACCGTGTTGGATTTAGAGTTCCAAATACATCTATCAATATAGGAGAAAACAGAGTGAAACCGAAAAATTCAAAATGTTACTGGAAAAGAACGCTTCAACATAGAAGAACGAAATTTGGTGAACCAAGTGGGCTTAGTGTTCTGATCATTACATGAAAGGATCATCCAGTTTGTGTGAAAAAATATTTGCTGAGATTTCTGGAGATTCGTAATTTTTGGAAGCTTGGCAACCCGTTTCCATGAAAGTGTTTCTCGCCAGTCACTGCTAAGGGCTACATCAAGAGGAAACCAAATATAGAGACAGAACGTGAAAGTAATTTATTGTGTCAAGTTTCCTGAAGCTAGCACAAACCATGTTGGATTTAGAGTTCCAAATACATCTATCAATATAGGAGAAAACAGAGTGAAACCAAAAAATTCAAACTGGTACTGGAAATGAACCCTTCAACATAGATTGACGAAGTTGCGGGAACCAAGTCGCCTTAGTGTACTGATCATTACCTGAAAGTATCATCCAGGTTGGGTGAAAAAATATTTGCTGAGATTTATGGAGATACGTAATTTTTGGAAGCTTGGCAGCCCCTTTCCATGAAAGTGTTTATCGCCCGTAACTGCTTAGGGGTACATCAAGAGGAAACAAAACGTAGAGATAGAACATGAAACTACATTATTGTTTCAAGTTTAAAGAAGCTAGCACAAACCGTGTTGTATTTAGAGTTCCAAATATATACATCAATATAGGAGAAAACAGAGTGAAACCGAAAAATTCAAACTGTTACTGGAAACGAACGCTTCAACATAGAAGAACAAAATTTGGTGAACCAAGTGGGCTTAGTGTTCTGATCATTACCTGAAAGTATCATCCAGTTTGGGTGAAAAAATATTTGCTGAGATTTCTGGAGGTTCGTAATTCTTGGAAGCTTGGCAACCCCTTTCCTTGAAAGTGTTTATCGCCAGTCACTGCTTAGGGCTACATCAAGAGGAAACAAAACATAGAGATAGAACGTGAAACTACTTTATTGTGTCAAGTTTCAAGAAGCTAGCACAAACCGTGTTGTATTTAGAGTTCCAAATACATCTATCAATATAGGAGAAAACAGAGTGAAACCTAAAAATTCAAACTGTTACTGGAAACGAACGCTTCAACATAGAAGAATAAAATTTGGGGAACCAAGTTAGCTTAGTGTACTGATCATTACCTGAAAGTATCATCCAGTTTGGATGAAAAAATATTTGCTGAGATTTCTGGAGATTCGTAATTTTTGGACGCTTGGCAACCCCTTTATATAGAAGTGTTTCTCGCCAGTCACTGCTTAGGGCTACATCAAGAAAAATCAAAACATAGAGATAGAACGTGAAACTACATTATTGTGTCAAGTTTCAAGAAGCTAGCACAAACCGTGTTGGATTTAGAGTTCCAAATACATCTATCAATATAGGAGAAAACAGAGTGAAACCTAAAAATTCAAACTGTTACTGGAAACGAACACTTCAACATAGAAGAATGAAATTTGGGGAACCAAGTCAGCTTAGTGTACTGATCATTACCTGAAAGTATCATCCAGTTTGGGTGAAAAAATATTTGCTGAGATTTCTTTAGATTTGTAATTTTTGGATCCTTGGCAACCCCTTTCCATGAAAGTGTTTCTCGCCAGTCACTGCTTAGGGCTACATCAAGAGGAAACAAAACATAGAGATAGAACGTGAAACTACTTTACTGTGTCAAGTTTCAAGAAGCTAGCACAAACCGTGTTGTATTTAGAGTTCCAAATACATCTATCAATATAGGAGAAAACAGAGTGAAACCTAAAAATTCAAACTGTTACTGGAAACGAACGCTTCAACATAGAAGAACGAAATTTGGTGAACCAAGTGGGCTTAGTGTTCTGATCATTACCTGAAAGTATCTTCCAGTTTGGGTGAAAAAATTTTTGCTGGGATTTCTGGAGGTTCGTAATTCTTGGAAGCTTGGCATCCCCTTTCCATGAAAGTGTTTATCGCCAGTCACTGCTTAGGGCTACATCAAGAGGAAACAAAACATAGAGATAGAACGTGAAACTACATTATTGTGTCAAGTTTCAAGAAGCTAGCACAAACCGTGTTGGATTTAGAGTTCCAAATACATCTATCAATATAGGAGAAAATAGAGTGAAACCTAAAAATTCAAACTGTTACTGGAAATGAACGCTTCAACATAGAAGAACGAAGTTGCGGGAACCAAGTCGCCTTAGTGTACTGATCATTACCTGAAAGTATCATCCAGTTTGGGTGAAAAAATATTTGCTGAGATTGTGGAGATTCGTAATTCTTGGAAGCTTGGCAACCCCTTTCCTTGAAAGTGTTTATCGCCAGTCACTGCTTAGGGCTACATCAAGAGGAAACAAAACATAGAGATAGAACGTGAAACTACTTTATTGTGTCAAGTTTCAAGAAGCTAGCACAAACCGTGTTGTATTTAGACTTCCAAATACATCTATCAATATAGGAGAAAACAGAGTGAAACCTAAAAAATCAAACTGTTACTGGAAATGAACGCTTCAACATAGAAGAATGAAATTAGGGGAAGCAAGTCAGCTTAGTATACTGATCATTACCTGAAAGTATCATCCAGTTTGGGTGAAAAAATATTTGCTGAGATTTCTGGAGATTCGTAATTTTTGGACGCTTGGCAACCCCTTTATATGGAAGTGTTTCTCGCCAGTCACTGCTTAGGGCTACATCAAGAGGAAACAAAACATAGAGATAGAACGTAAAACTACATTATTGTGTCAAGTTTCAAGAAGCTAGCACAAACCGGGTTGGATTTAGAGTTCCAAATACATCTATCAATATAGGAGAAAACAGAGTGAAACCTAAAAATTCAAACTGTTACTGGAAACGAACGCTTCAACATAGAAGAACGAAATTTGGTGAACCAAGTCAGCTTATTGTACTGATCATTACCTGAAAGTATCATCCAGTTTGGGTGAAAAAATATTTGCTGAGATTTCTGGAGATTCGTAATTTTTGGACGCTTGGCAACCCCTTTATATGGAAGTGTTTCTCGCCAGTCACTGCTTAGGGCTACATCAAGAGGAAACAAAACATAGAGATAGAACGTGAAACTACATTATTGTGTCAAGTTTCAAGAAGCTAGCACAAACCGTGTTCCATTTAGAGTTCCAAATACATCTATCAATACAGGAGAAAACAGAGTGAAACCTAAAAATTCAAACTGTTACTGGAAACGAACGCTTCAACATAGAAGAATGAAATTTGGGGAACCAAGTCAGCTTAGAGTACTGATCATTACCTGAAAGTATCATCCAGTTTGGGTGAAAAAATATTTGCTGATATTTCTGGAGATTCGTAATTTTTGGAAGCTTGGCAACCCCTTTCCATGGAAGTGTTTCTCGCCAGTCACTGCTTAGGGCTACATCAAGAGGAAACAAAACATAGAGATAGAACGTGAAACTACATTATTGTGTCAAGTTTCAAGAAGCTAGCACAAACCGTGTTGGATTTAGAGTTCCAAATACATCTATCAATATAGGAGAAAACAGAGTGAAACCGAAAAATTCAAAATGTTACTGGAAAAGAACGTTTCAACATAGAAGAACGAAATTTGGTGAACCAAGTGGGCTTAGTGTTCTGATCATTACCTGAAAGGATCATCCAGTTTGTGTGAAAAAATATTTGCTGAGATTTCTGGAGATTCGTAATTTTTGGAAGCTTGGCAACCCGTTTCCATGAAAGTGTCTCTCGCCAGTCACTGCTAAGGGCTACATCAAGAGGAAACCAAATATAGAGACAGAACGTGAAACTAATTTATTGTGTCAAGTTTCAAGAAGCTAGCACAAACCATGTTGGATTTAGAGTTCCAAATACATCTATCAATATAGGAGAAAACAGAGTGAAACCAAAAAATTCAAACTGGTACTGGAAATGAACCCTTCAACATAGATTGACGAAGTTGCGGGAACCAAGTCGCCTTAGTGTACTGATCATTACCTGAAAGTATCATCCAGGTTGGGTGAAAAAATATTTGCTGAGATTTCTGGAGATACGTCATTTTTGGAAGCTTGGCAGCCCCTTTCCATGAAAGTGTTTATCGCCCGTCACTGCTTAGGGGTACATCAAGAGGAAACAAAACGTAGAGATAGAACATGAAACTACATTATTGTTTCAAGTTTAAAGAAGCTAGCACAAACCGTGTTGTATTTAGAGTTCCAAATATATACATCAATATAGGAGAAAACAGAGTGAAACCGAAAAATTCAAACTGTTACTGGAAACGAACGCTTCAACATAGAAGAACGAAATTTGGTGAACCAAGTGGGCTTAGTGTTCTGATCATTACCTGAAAGTATCATCCAGTTTGGGTGAAAAAATATTTGCTGAGATTTCTGGAGGTTCGTAATTCTTGGAAGCTTGGCAACCCCTTTTTTTGAAAGTGTTTATCGCCAGTCACTGCTTAGGGCTACATCAAGAGGAAACAAAACATAGAGATAGAACGTGAAACTACTTTATTGTGTCAAGTTTCAAGAAGCTAGCACAAACCGTGTTGTATTTAGAGTTCCAACTACATCTATCAATATAGGAGAAAACAGAGTGAAACCTAAAAATTCAAACTGTTACTGGAAACGAACGCTTCAACATAGAAGAATAAAATTTGGGGAACCAAGTTAGCTTAGTGTACTGATCATTACCTGAAAGTATCATCCAGTTTGGATGAAAAAATATTTGCTGAGATTTCTGGAGATTCGTAATTTTTGGACGCTTGGCAACCCCTTTATATAGAAGTGTTTCTCGCCAGTCACTACTTAGGGCTACATCAAGAGGAAACAAAACATAGAGATAGAACGTGAAACTACATTATTGTGTCAAGTTTCAAGAAGCTAGCACAAACCGTGTTGGATTTAGAGTTCCAAATACATCTATCAATATAGGAGAAAACAAAGTGAAACCTAAAAATTCAAACTGTTACTGGAAACGAACGCTTCAACATAGAAGAATGAAATTTGGGGAACCTAGTCAGCTTAGTGTACTGATCATTACCTGAAAGTATCATCCAGTTTGGGTGAAAAAATATTTGCTGAGATTTCTGGAGATTTGTAATATTTGGATCCTTGGCAACCCCTTTCCATGAAAGTGTTTCTCGCCAGTCACTGCTTAGGGCTACATCAAGAGGAAACAAAACAAAGAGATAGCACGTGAAACTACTTTACTGTGTCAAGTTTCAAGAAGCTAGCACAAACCGTGTTGTATATAGAGTTCCAAATACATCTATCAATATAGGAGAAAACAGAGTGAAACCGAAAAATTCAAAATGTTACTGGAAACGAACGCTTCAACATAGAAGAACGAAATTTGGTGAACCAAGTGGGCTTAGTGTTCTGATCATTACCTGAAAGTATAATCCAGTTTGGGTGAAAAAATTTTTGCTGGGATTTCTGGAGGTTCGTAATTCTTGGAAGCTTGGCATCCCCTTTCCATGAAAGTGTTTATCGCCAGTCACTGCTTAGGGCTACATCAAGAGGAAACAAAACATAGAGATAGAACGTGAAACTACATTATTGTGTCAAGTTTCAAGAAGCTAGCACAAACCGTGTTGGATTTAGAGTTCCAAATACATCTATCAATATAGGAGAAAATAGAGTGAAACCTAAAAATTCAAACTGTTACTGGAAATGAACGCTTCAACATAGAAGAACGAAGTTGCGGGAACCAAGTCGCCTTAGTGTACTGATCATTACCTGAAAGTATCATCCAGTTTGGGTGAAAAAATATTTGCTGAGATTTCTGGAGATTCGTAATTTTTGGAAGCTTGGCAACCCCTTTCCATGAAAGTGTTTCTCGCCAGTCACTGCTTAGGGCTACATCAAGAGGAAACAAAACATAGAGATAGAACGTGAAACTACATTATTGTGTCAAGTTTCAAGAAGCTAGCACAAACCGTGTTGGATTTACAGTTCCAAATACATCTATCAATATAGGAGAAAACAGAGTGAAACCTAAAAATTCAAACTGTTACTGGAAACGAACGCTTCAACATAGAAGAATGAAATTTGGGGAACCAAGTCAGCTTAGTGTACTGATCATTACCTGAAAGTATCATCCAGTTTGGGTGAAAAAATATTTGCTGAGATTTCTGGAGATTCGTAATTTTTGGATGCTTGGCAACCCCTTTCCATGAAAGTGTTTCTCGCCAGTCACTGCTTAGGGCTACATCAAGAGGAAACAAAACATAGAGATAGAACGTGAAACTACTTTATTGTGTCAAGTTTCAAGAAGCTAGCACAAACCGTGTTGTATTTAGAGTTCCAAATACATCTATCAATATAGGAGAAAACAGAGTGAAACCTAAAAATTCAAACTGTTACTGGAAACGAACGCTTCAACATAGAAGAATGAAATTTGGGGAACCAAGTCACCTTAGTGTACTGATCTTTACCAGAAAGTATCATCCAGTTTGGGTGAAAAAATATTTGCTGAGATTTCTGGAGATTCGTAATTTTTGGATGCTTGGAAACCCCTTTCCATGAAAGTGTTTCTCGCCAGTCACTGCTTAGGGCTACATCAAGAGGAAACAAAACATAGAGATAGAACGTGAAACTACTTTATTGTGTCAAGTTTCAAGAAGCTAGCACAAACCGTGTTGTATTTAGAGTTCCAAATACATGTATCAATATAGGAGAAAACAGAGTGAAACCTAAAAATTCAAACTGTTACTGGAAACGAACGCTTCAACATAGAAGAACGAAATTTGGTGAACCAAGTGGGCTTAGTGTTCTGATCATTACCTGAAGGTATCATCCAGTTTGGGTGAAAAAATTTTTGCTGGGATTTCTGGAGGTTCGTAATTCTTGGAAGCTTGGCAACCCCTTTCCATGAAAGTGTTTATCGCCAGTCACTGCTTAGGGCTACATCAAGAGGAAACAAAACATAGAGATAGAACGTGAAACTACATTATTGTGTCAAGTTTCAAGAAGCTAGCACAAACCGTGTTGGATTTAGAGTTCCAAATACATCTATCAATATAGGAGAAAATAGAGTGAAACCTAAAAATTCAAACTGTTACTGGAAATGAACGCTTCAACATAGAAGGACGAAGTTGCGGGAACCAATTCGCCTTAGTGTACTGATCATTACCTGAAAGTATCATCCAGTTTGGGTGAAAAAATATTTGCTGAGATTTCTGGAGATTCGTAATTTTTGGACGCTTGGCAACCCCTTTATATGGAAGTGTTTCTCGCCAGTCACTGCTTAGGGCTACATCAAGAGGAAACAAAAGAGACAGATAGAACGTGAAACTACATTATTGTGTCAAGTTTCAAGAAGCTAGCACAAACCATGTTGGATTTAGTGTTCCAAATACATCTATCAATATGGAAGTAAACAGAGTGAAACCTAAAAATTCAAACTGTTACTGGAAACGAACGCTTCAATATAGAAGAATGAAATTTGGGGAACCAAGTCAGCTTAGTGTACTGATCATTACCTGAAAGTATCATCCAGTTTGGGTGAAAAAATATTTGCTGAGATTTCTGGAGATTCGTAATTTTTGGAAGCTTGGCAACCCCTTTCCATGGAAGTGTTTCTCACCAGTCACTGCTTAGGGCTACATCAAGAGGAAACAAAACATAGAGATAGAACGTGAAACTACATTATTGTGTCAAGTTTCAAGAAGCTAGCACAAACCGTGTTGGATTTAGAGTTCCAAATACATCTATCAATATAGGAGAAAACAGAGTGAAACCGAAAAATTCAAACTGTTACTGGAAACGAACGCTTCAACATAGAAGAACGAAATTTGGTGAACCAAGTGGGCTTAGTGTTCTGATCATTACCTGAAAGTATCATCCAGTTTGGGTGAAAAAATATTTGCTGAGATTTCTGGAGGTTCGTAATTCTTGGAAGCTTGGCAACCCGTTTCCATGAAAGTGTTTCTCGCCATTCACTGCTAAGGGCTACATCAAGAGGAAACAAAACACAGAGACAGAACGTGAAACTACATTATTGTGTCAAGTTTCAAGAAGCTAGCACAAACCGTGTTGGATTTAGAGTTCCAAATACATCTATCAATATAGGAGAAAATAGAGTGAAACCTAAAAATTCAAACTGTTACTGGAAATGAACGCTTCAACATAGAAGGACGAAGTTGCGGGAACCAAGTCGCCTTAGTGTACTGATCATTACCTGAAAGTATCATCCAGTTTGGGTGAAAAAATATTTGCTGAGATTTCTGGAGATTCGTAATTTTTGGACGCTTGGCAACCCCTTTATATGGAAGTGTTTCTCGCCAGTCACTGCTTAGGGCCACATCAAGAGGAAACAAAACATAGAGACAGAACGTGAAACTACTTTATTGTGTCAAGTTTCAAGAAGCTAGCACAAACCGTGTTGTATTTAGAGTTCCAAATACATCTATCAATATAGGAGAAAACAGAATGAAACCTAAAAATTCAAACTGTTACTGGAAATGAACGCTTCCACATAGAAGAACGAAATTTGGTGAACCAAGTGGGTTTAGTGTTCTGATCATTACCTGAAAGTATCATCCAGTTTGGTTGAAAAAATATTTGCTGAGATTTCTGGAGATTCGTAATTTTTGGAAGCTTGGCAACCCCTTTCCATGGAAGTGTTTCTCGCCAATCACTGCTTAGGGCTACATCAAGAGGAAAGAAAACATAGAGATAGAACGTGAAACTACATTATTGTGTCAAGTTTCAAGAAGCTAGCACAAACCGTGTTGGATTTAGAGTTCCAAATACATCTATCAATATAGGAGAAAACAGAGTGAAACCTAAAAATTAAAACTGTTACTTGCTAAGAACGCTTCAACATAGAAGAATGAAATTTGGTGAACCAAGTGGGCTTAGTGTTCTGATCATTACCTGAAAGGATGATCCAGTTTGTGTGAAAAAAATATTTGCTGAGATTTCTGGAGTTTCGTAATTTTTGGAAGCTTGGCAAACCGTTTCCATGAAAGTGTTTCTTGCCAGTCACTGCTAAGGGCTACATCAAGAGGAAACAAAACGTAGAGACAGAACGTGAAACTACTTTATTGTGTCAACTTTCAAGAAGCTAGCACAAACCGTGTTGGATTTAGAGTTCCAAATACATCTATCAATATAGGAGAAAACAAAATGAAACCTAAAAATTCAAACTGTTACTGGAAACGAACGCTTCAACATAGAAGAATGAAATTTGGGGAACCAAGTCAGCTTAGTGTACTGATCATTACCTGAAAGTATCATCTAGTTTGGGTGAAAAAATATTTGCTGAGATTTCTGGAGATTCGTAATTTTTGGAAGCTTGGCAACCCCTTTCAATGGAAGTGTTTCTCGCCAGTCACTGCTTAGGGCTACATCAAGAGGAAACAAAACAAAGAGATAGAACGTGAAACTACATTATTGTGTCAAGTTTCAAGAAGCTAGCACAAACCGTGTTGGATTTAGAGTTCCAAATACATCTATCAATATAGGAGAAAACAGAGTGAAACCTAAAAATTCAAACTGTTACTGGAAAAGAACGCTGCAACATAGAAGAACGAAATTTGGTGAACCAAGTGGGCTTAGTGTTCTGATCATTACCTGAAAGGATCATCCAGTTTGTGTGAAAAAAATATTTGCTGAGATTTCTGGAGATTCGTAATTTTTGGAAGCTTGGCAACCCGTTTCCATGAAAGTGTTTCTCGCCAGTCACTGCTAAGGGCTACATCAAGAGGAAACAAAACATAGGGACAGAACGTGAAACTACTTTATTGTTGCAAGTTTCAAGAAGCTAGCACAAACCGTGTTGGATTTACAGTTCCAAATACATCTATCAATATAGGAGAAAACAGAATGAAACCTAAAAATTCAAACTGTTACTGGAAATGAACGCTTCAACATAGAAGAACGAAGTTTCGGGAACCAAGTCGCCTTAGTGTACTGATCATTACCTGAAACTATCATCAAGTTTGGGTGAAAAAATATTTGCTGAGATTTCTGGAGATTCGTAATTTTTGGATGCTTGGCAACCCCTTTCCATGAAGTGTTTCTCGCCAGTCACTGCTTAGGGCTACATCAAGAGGAAACAAAACATAGAGATAGAACGTGAAACTACTTTATTGTGTCAAGTTTCAAGAAGCTAGCACAAACCGTGTTGTATTTAGAGTTCCAAATACATCTATCAATATAGGAGAAAACAGAGTGAAACCTAAAAATTCATACTGTTACTGGAAATGAACGCTTCAACATAGAAGAATGAAATTAGGGGAAGCAAGTCAGCTTAGTGTACTGATCATTACCTGAAAGTATCATCCAGTTTGGGTGAAAAAATATTTGCTGAGATTTCTGGAGATTCGTAATTTTTGGACGCTTGGCAACCCCTTTATATGGAAGTGTTTCTCGCCAGTCACTGCTTAGGGCTACATCAAGAGGAAACAAAACATAGAGATAGAACGTGAAACTACATTATTGTGTCAAGTTTCAAGAAGCTAGCACAAACCGTGTTCCATTTAGAGTTCCAAATACATCTATCAATACAGGAGAAAACAGAGTGAAACCTAAAAATTCAAACTGTTACTGGAAACGAACGCTTCAACATAGAAGAATGAAATTTGGGGAACCAAGTCAGCTTAGTGTACTGATCAAAGTATCATCCAGTTTGGGTGAAAAAATATTTGCTGAGATTTCTGGAGATTCGTAATTTTTGGAAGCTTGGCAACCCCTTTCCATGGAAGTGTTTCTCGCCAGTCACTGCTTAGGGCTACATCAAGAGGAAACAAAACATAGAGATAGAACGTGAAACTACATTATTGTGTCAAGTTTCAAGAAGCTAGCACAAACCGTGTTGGATTTAGAGTTCCAAATACATCTATCAATATAGGAGAAAACAGAGTGAAACCGAAAAATTCAAAATGTTACTGGAAAAGAACGTTTCAACATAGAAGAACGAAATTTGGTGAACCAAGTGGGCTTAGTGTTCTGATCATTACCTGAAAGGATCATCCAGTTTGTGTGAAAAAATATTTGCTGAGATTTCTGGAGATTCGTAATTTTTGGAAGCTTGGCAACCCGTTTCCATGAAAGTGTCTCTCGCCAGTCACTGCTAAGGGCTACATCAAGAGGAAACCAAATATAGAGACAGAACGTGAAACTAATTTATTGTGTCAAGTTTCAAGAAGCTAGCACAAACCATGTTGGATTTAGAGTTCCAAATACATCTATCAATATAGGAGAAAACAGAGTGAAACCAAAAAATTCAAACTGGTACTGGAAATGAACCCTTCAACATAGATTGACGAAGTTGCGGGAACCAAGTCGCCTTAGTGTACTGATCATTACCTGAAAGTATCATCCAGGTTGGGTGAAAAAATATTTGCTGAGATTTCTGGAGATACGTCATTTTTGGAAGCTTGGCAGCCCCTTTCCATGAAAGTGTTTATCGCCCGTCACTGCTTAGGGGTACATCAAGAGGAAACAAAACGTAGAGATAGAACATGAAACTACATTATTGTTTCAAGTTTAAAGAAGCTAGCACAAACCGTGTTGTATTTAGAGTTCCAAATATATACATCAATATAGGAGAAAACAGAGTGAAACCGAAAAATTCAAACTGTTACTGGAAACGAACGCTTCAACATAGAAGAACGAAATTTGGTGAACCAAGTGGGCTTAGTGTTCTGATCATTACCTGAAAGTATCATCCAGTTTGGGTGAAAAAATATTTGCTGAGATTTCTGGAGGTTCGTAATTCTTGGAAGCTTGGCAACCCCTTTTTTTGAAAGTGTTTATCGCCAGTCACTGCTTAGGGCTACATCAAGAGGAAACAAAACATAGAGATAGAACGTGAAACTACTTTATTGTGTCAAGTTTCAAGAAGCTAGCACAAACCGTGTTGTATTTAGAGTTCCAACTACATCTATCAATATAGGAGAAAACAGAGTGAAACCTAAAAATTCAAACTGTTACTGGAAACGAACGCTTCAACATAGAAGAATAAAATTTGGGGAACCAAGTTAGCTTAGTGTACTGATCATTACCTGAAAGTATCATCCAGTTTGGATGAAAAAATATTTGCTGAGATTTCTGGAGATTCGTAATTTTTGGACGCTTGGCAACCCCTTTATATAGAAGTGTTTCTCGCCAGTCACTACTTAGGGCTACATCAAGAGGAAACAAAACATAGAGATAGAACGTGAAACTACATTATTGTGTCAAGTTTCAAGAAGCTAGCACAAACCGTGTTGGATTTAGAGTTCCAAATACATCTATCAATATAGGAGAAAACAAAGTGAAACCTAAAAATTCAAACTGTTACTGGAAACGAACGCTTCAACATAGAAGAATGAAATTTGGGGAACCTAGTCAGCTTAGTGTACTGATCATTACCTGAAAGTATCATCCAGTTTGGGTGAAAAAATATTTGCTGAGATTTCTGGAGATTTGTAATATTTGGATCCTTGGCAACCCCTTTCCATGAAAGTGTTTCTCGCCAGTCACTGCTTAGGGCTACATCAAGAGGAAACAAAACAAAGAGATAGCACGTGAAACTACTTTACTGTGTCAAGTTTCAAGAAGCTAGCACAAACCGTGTTGTATATAGAGTTCCAAATACATCTATCAATATAGGAGAAAACAGAGTGAAACCGAAAAATTCAAAATGTTACTGGAAACGAACGCTTCAACATAGAAGAACGAAATTTGGTGAACCAAGTGGGCTTAGTGTTCTGATCATTACCTGAAAGTATAATCCAGTTTGGGTGAAAAAATTTTTGCTGGGATTTCTGGAGGTTCGTAATTCTTGGAAGCTTGGCATCCCCTTTCCATGAAAGTGTTTATCGCCAGTCACTGCTTAGGGCTACATCAAGAGGAAACAAAACATAGAGATAGAACGTGAAACTACATTATTGTGTCAAGTTTCAAGAAGCTAGCACAAACCGTGTTGGATTTAGAGTTCCAAATACATCTATCAATATAGGAGAAAATAGAGTGAAACCTAAAAATTCAAACTGTTACTGGAAATGAACGCTTCAACATAGAAGAACGAAGTTGCGGGAACCAAGTCGCCTTAGTGTACTGATCATTACCTGAAAGTATCATCCAGTTTGGGTGAAAAAATATTTGCTGAGATTTCTGGAGATTCGTAATTTTTGGAAGCTTGGCAACCCGTTTCCATGAAAGTGTTTCTCGCCAGTCACTGCTAAGGGCTACATCAAGAGGAAACCAAATATAGAGACAGAACGTGAAACTAATTTATTGTGTCAAGTTTCAAGAAGCTAGCACAAACCATGTTGGATTTAGAGTTCCAAATACATCTATCAATATAAGAGAAAACAGAGTGAAACCGAAAAATTCAAACTGGTACTGGAAATGAACGCTTCAACATAGATTGACGAAGTTGCGGGAACCAAGTCGCCTTAGTGTACTGATCATTACCTGAAAGTATCATCCAGTTTGGGTGAAAAAATATTTGCTGAGATTTCTGGAGATACGTAATTTTTGGAAGCTTGGCAGCCCCTTTCCATGAAAGTGTTTATCGCCCGTCACTGCTTAGGGGTACATCAAGAGGAAACAAAATGTAGAGATAGAACATGAAACTACATTATTGTGTCAAGTTTAAAGAAGCTAGAACAAACCGTGTTGTATTTAGAGTTCCAAATATATCTATCAATATAGGAGAAAACAGAGTGAAACCGAAAAATTCAAACTGTTACTGGAAACGAACGCTTCAACATAGAAGAACGAAATTTGGTGAACCAAGTGGGCTTAGTGTTCTGATCATTACCTGAAAGTATCATCCAGTTTGATTGAAAAAATATTTGCTGAGATTTCTGGAGGTTCGTAATTCTTGGAAGCTTGGCAACCCCTTTCCTTGAAAGTGTTTCTCGCCAGTCACTGCTTAGGGCTACATCAAGAGGAAACAAAACATAGAGATAGAACGTGAAACTATTTTATTGTGTCAAGTTTCAAGAAGCTAGCACAAACCGTGTTGTATTTAGAGTTCCAAATACATCTATCAATATAGGAGAAAACAGAGTGAAACCTAAAAATTCAAACTGTTACTAGAAACGAACGCTTCAACATAGAAGAATAAAATTTGGGGAACCAAGTCAGCTTAGTGTACTGATCATTACCTGAAAGTATCATCCAGTTTGGGTGAAAAAATATTTGCTGAAATTTCTGGAGATTCGTAATTTTTGGACGCTTGGCAACCCCTTTATATGGAAGTGTTTCTCGCCAGTCACTGCTTAGGGCTACATCAAGAGGAAACAAAACATAGAGATAGAACGTGAAACTACATTATTGTGTCAAGTTTCAAGAAGCTAGCACAAACCGTGTTGTATTTAGAGTTCCAAATACATCTATCAATATAGGAGAAAACAGAGTGAAACCTAAAAATTCAAACTGTTACTGGAAACGAACGCTTCAACATAGAAGAACGAAATTTGGTGAACCAAGTGGGCTTAGTGTTCTGATCATTACCTGAAAGTATCATCAGGTTAGGGTGAAAAAATATTTGCTGGGATTTCTGGAGGTTCGTAATTCTTGGAAGCTTGGCATCCCCTTTCCATGAAAGTGTTTATCGCCAGTCACTGCTTAGGGCTACATCAAGAGGAAACAAAACATAGAGATAGAACGTGAAACTATATTATTGTGTCAAGTTTCAAGAAGCTAGCACAAACCGTGTTGGATTTAGAGTTCCAAATACATCTATCAATATAGGAGAAAATAGAGTGAAACCTAAAAATTCAAACTGTTACTGGAAATGAACGCTTCAACATAGAAGGACAAACTTGCGGGAACCAAGTTGCCTTAGTGTACTGATCATTACCTGAAAGTATCATCCAGTTTGGGTGAAAAAATATTTGCTGAGATTTCTGGAGATTCGTAATTTTTGGACGCTTGGCAACCCCTTTATATGGAAGTGTTTCTCGCCAGTCACTGCTTAGGGCTACATCAAGAGGAAACAAAACATACAGATAGAACGTGAAACTACATTATTGTGTCAAGTTTCAAGAAGCTAACACAAACCGTGTTGGATTTAGAGTTCCAAATACATCTATCAATATGGAAGAAAACAGAGTGAAACCTAAAAATTCAAACTGTTACTGGAAACGAACGCTTCAACATAGAAGAATGAAATTTGGGGAACCAAGTCAGCTTAGTGTACTGATCATTACCTGAAAGTATCATCCAGTTTGGGTGAAAAAATATTTGCTGAGATTTCTGGAGATTCGTAATTTTTGTAAGCTTGGCAACCCCTTTCCATGGAAGTGTTTCTCACCAGTCACTGCTTAGGGCTACATCAAGAGGAAACAAAACATAGAGATAGAACGTGAAACTACATTATTGTGTCAAGTTTCAAGAAGCTAGCACAAACCGTGTTGGATTTAGAGTTCCAAATACATCTATCAATATGGAAGAAAACAGAGTGAAACCTAAAAATTCAAACTGTTACTGGAAACGAACGCTTCAACATAGAAGAACGAAATTTGGTGAACCAAGTGGGCTTAGTGTTCTGATCATTACCTGAAAGGATCATCCAGCTTGTGTGAAAAAAAATTTGCTGAGATTTCTGGAGATTCGTAATTTTTGGAAGCTTGGCAACCCGTTTCCATGAAAGTGTTTCTCGCCAGTCACTGCTAAGGGCTACATCAAGAGGAAACATAGAGACAGAACGTGAAACTAAATTATTGTGTCAAGTTTCAAGAAGCTAGCACAAACCATGTTGGATTTAGAGTTCCAAATACATCTATCAATATAGGAGAAAACAGAGTGAAACCGAAAAATTCAAACTGGTACTGGAAATGAACGCTTCAACATAGATTGACGAAGTTGCGGGAACCAAGTCGCCTTAGTGTACTGATCATTACCTGAAAGTATCATCCAGTTTGGGTGAAAAAATATTTGCTGAGATTTCTGGAGATACGTAATTTTTACAAGCTTGGCAGCCCCTTTCCATGAAAGTGTTTATCGCCCTTCACTGCTTAGGGGTACATCAAGAGGAAACAAAACGTAGAGATAGAACATGAAACTACATTATTGTGTCAAGTTTAAAGAAGCTAGAACAAACCGTGTGGTATTTAGAGTTCCAAATATATCTATCAATATAGGAGAAAACAGAGTGAAACCGAAAAATTCAAACTGTTACTGGAAACGAACGCTTCAACAAGAAGAACGAAATTTGGTGAACCAAGTGGGCTTAGTGTTCTGATCATTACCTGAATGTATCATCCAGTTGGGTGAAAAAATATTTGCTGAGATTTCTGTAGGTTCGTAATTCTTGGAAGCTAGGCAACCCCTTTCCTTGAAAGTGTTTATCGCCAGTCACTGCTTAGGGCTACATCAAGAGGAAACAAAACATAGAGAGAGAACGTGAAACTATTTTATTGTGTCAAGTTTCAAGAAGCTAGCACAAACCGTGTTGGATTTAGAGTTCCAAATACATCTATCAATATAGGAGAAAACAGAGTGAAACCTAAAAATTCAAACTGTTAATGGAAACGAACGCTTCAACATAGAAGAATGAAATTTGGGGAACCAAGTCAGCTTAGTGTACTGATCATTACCTGAAAGTATCATCCAGTTTGGGTGAAAAAATATTTGCTGAGATTTCTGGAGATTTGTAATTTTTGGATGCTTGGCAACCCCTTTCCATGAAGTGTTTCTCGCCAGTCACTGCTTAGGGCTACATCAAGAGGAAACCAAATATAGAGACAGAACGTGAAACTAATTTATTGTGTCAAGTTTCAAGAAGCTAGCACAAACCGTGTTGGATTTAGAGTTCCAAATACATCTATCAATATAGGAGAAAACAGAGTGAAACCGAAAAATTCAAACTGTTACTGGAAACGAACGCTTCAACATAGAAGAACGAAATTTGGTGAACCAAGTGGGCTTAGTGTTCTGATCATTACCTGAAAGTATCATCCAGTTTGGGTGAAAAAATATTTGCTGAGATTTCTGGAGGTTCGTAATTCTTGGAAGCTTGGCAACCCCTTTCCTTGAAAGTGTTTATCGCCAGTCAATGCTTAGGGCTACATCAAGAGGAAACAAAACATAGAGATAGAACGTGAAACTACTTTATTGTGTCAAGTTTCAAGAAGCTAGCACAAACCGTGTTGTATTTAGAGTTCCAAATACATCTATCAATATAGGAGAAAACAGAGTGAAACCTAAAAATTCAAACTGTTACTGGAAACGAACGCTTCAACATAGAAGAATAAAATTTGGGGAACCAAGTCAGCTTAGTGTACTGATCATTACCTGAAAGTATCATCCAGTTTGGATGAAAAAATATTTGCTGAGATTTCTGGAGATTTGTAATTTTTGGACGCTTGGCAACCCCTTTATATGGAAGTGTTTCTCGCCAGTCACTGCTTAGGGCTACATCAAGAGGAAACAAAACATAGAGATAGAACGTGAAACTACATTATTGTGTCAAGTTTCAAGAAGCTAGCACAAACCGTGTTGGATTTAGAGTTCCAAATACATCTATCAATATAGGAGAAAACAGAGTGAAACCTAAAAATTCAAACTGTTACTGGAAACGAACGGTTCAATATAGAAGAATGAAATTTGGGGAACCAAGTCAGCTTAGTGTACTGATCATTACCTGAAAGTATCATCCAGTTTGGGTGAAAAAATATTTGCTGAGATTTCTGGAGATTTGTAATTTTTGGATGCTTGGCAACCCCTTTCCATGAAAGTGTTTCTCGCCAGTCACTGCTTAGGGCTACATCAAGAGGAAACAAAACATAGAGATAGAACGTGAAACTACTTTATTGTGTCAAGTTTCAAGAAGCTAGCACAAACCGTGTTGTATTTAGAGTTCCAAATACATCTATCAATATAGGAGAAAACAGAGTGAAACCTAAAAATTCAAACTGTTACTGGAAACGAACGCTTCCACATAGAAGAACGAAATTTGGTGAACCAAGTTGGTTTCGTGTTCTGATCATTACCTGAAAGTATCATCCAGTTTGGGTGAAAAAATATTTGCTGAGATTTCTGGAGATTTGTAATTTTTGGATGCTTGGCAACCCCTTTCCATGAAAGTGTTTCTCGCCAGTCACTGCTTAGGGCTACATCAAGAGGAAACAAAACATAGAGATAGAACGTGAAACTACTTTATTGTGTCAAGTTTCAAGAAGCTAGCACAAACCGTGTTGTATTTAGAGTTCCAAATACATCTATCAATATAGGAGAAAACAGAGTGAAACCTAAAAATTCAAACTGTTACTGGAAACGAACGCTTCCACATAGAAGAACGAAATTTGGTGAACCAAGTGGGTTTCGTGTTCTGATCATTACCTGAAAGTATCATCCAGTTTGGGTGAAAAAATATTTGCTGAGATTTCTGGAGATTCGTAATTTTTGGAAGCTTGGCAACCCCTTTCCATGGAAGTGTTTCTCGCCAGTCACTGCTTAGGGCTACATCAAGAGGAAACAAAACATAGAGATAGAACGTGAAACTACATTATTGTGTCAAGTTTCAAGAAGCTAGCACAAACCGTGTTGGATTTAGATTTCCAAATACATCTATCAATATAGGAGAAAACAGAGTGAAACCTAAAAATTCAAACTGTTACTGGAAAAGAACGCTTCAACATAGAAGAACGAAATTTGGTGAACCAAGTGGGCTTAGTGTTCTGATCATTACCTGAAAGGATCATCCAGTTTGTGTGAAAAAATATTTGCTGAGATTTCTGGAGATTCGTAATTTTTGGATGCTTGGCAACCCCTTTCCATGAAGTGTTTCTCGCCAGTCACTGCTTAGGGCTACATCAAGAGGAAACAAAACATAGAGATAGAACGTGAAACTACTTTATTGTGTCAAGTTTCAAGAAGCTAGCACAAACCGTGTTGGATTTAGAGTTCCAAATACATCTATCAATATAGGAGAAAACAGAATGAAACCTAAAAATTCAAACTGTTACTGGAAATGAACGCTTCAACATAGAAGAACGAAGTTTCGGGAACCAAGTGGGCTTAGTGTTCTGATCATTACCTGAAAGGATCATCCAGTTTGTGTGAAAAAAATATTTGCTGAGATTTCTGGAGATTCGTAATTTTTGGAAGCTTGGCATCCCGTTTCCATGTAAGTGTTTCTCGCCAGTCACTGCTAAGGGCTACATCAAGAGGAAACAAAACATAGAGACAGAACGTGAAACTACTTTATTGTGTCAAGTTTCAAGAAGCTAGCACAAACCGTGTTGGATTTAGAGTTCCAAATACATCTATCAATATAGGAGAAAACAGAGTGAAACCGAAAAATTCAAACTGGTACTGGAAATGAACGCTTCAACATAGAAGGACGAAGGTGCGGGAACCAAGTCGCCTTAGTGTACTGATCATTACCTGAAACTATCATCAAGTTTGGGGGAAAAAATATTTGCTGAGATTTCTGGAGATTCGTAATTTTTGGATGCTTGGCAACCGCTTTCCATTAAGTGTTTCTCGCCAGTCACTGCTTAGGGCTACATCAAGAGGAAACAAAACATAGAGATAGAACGTGAAACTACTTTATTGTGTCAAGTTTCAAGAAGCTAGCACAAACCGTGTTGTATTTAGAGTTCCAAATACATCTATCAATATAGGAGAAAACAGAGTGAAACCTAAAAATTCAAACTGTTACTGGAAATGAACGCTTCAACATAGAAGAATGAAATTAGGGGAAGCAAGTCAGCTTAGTGTACTGATCATTACCTGAAAGTATCATCCAGTTTGGGTGAAAAAATATTTGCTGAGATTTCTGGAGATTCGTAATTTTTGGACGCTTGGCAACCCCTTTATATGGAAGTGTTTCTCGCCAGTCACTGCTTAGGGCTACATCAAGAGGAAACAAAACATAGAGATAGAACGTGAAACTACATTATTGTGTCAAGTTTCAAGAAGCTAGCACAAACCGTGTTGGATTTAGAGTTCCAAATACATCTATCAATATAGGAGAAAACAGAGTGAAACCTAAAAATTCAAACTGTTACTGGAAACGAACGCTTCAACATAGAAGAACGAAATTTGGTGAACCAAGTCAGCTTATTGTACTGATCATTACCTGAAAGTATCATCCAGTTTGGGTGAAAAAATATTTGCTGAGATTTCTGGAGATACGTAATTTTTAGAAGCTTGGCAGCCCCTTTCCATGAAAGTGTTTATCGCCCTTCACTGCTTAGGGGTACATCAAGAGGAAACAAAACGTAGAGATAGAACATGAAACTACATTATTGTGTCAAGTTTAAAGAAGCTAGAACAAACCGTGTGGTATTTAGAGTTCCAAATATATCTATCAATATAGGAGAAAACAGAGTGAAACCGAAAAATTCAAACTGTTACTGGAAACGAACGCTTCAACAAGAAGAACGAAATTTGGTGAACCAAGTGGGCTTAGTGTTCTGATCATTACCTGAATGTATCATCCAGTTTGGGTGAAAAAATATTTGCTGAGATTTCTGGAGGTTCGTAATTCTTGGAAGCTAGGCAACCCCTTTCCTTGAAAGTGTTTATCGCCAGTCACTGCTTAGGGCTACATCAAGAGGAAACAAAACATAGAGAGAGAACGTGAAACTATTTTATTGTGTCAAGTTTCAAGAAGCTAGCACAAACCGTGTTGGATTTAGAGTTCCAAATACATCTATCAATATAGGAGAAAACAGAGTGAAACCTAAAAATTCAAACTGTTAATGGAAACGAACGCTTCAACATAGAAGAATGAAATTTGGGGAACCAAGTCAGCTTAGTGTACTGATCATTACCTGAAAGTATCATCCAGTTTGGGTGAAAAAATATTTGCTGAGATTTCTGGAGATTTGTAATTTTTGGATGCTTGGCAACCCCTTTCCATGAAGTGTTTCTCGCCAGTCACTGCTTAGGGCTACATCAAGAGGAAACCAAATATAGAGACAGAACGTGAAACTAATTTATTGTGTCAAGTTTCAAGAAGCTAGCACAAACCGTGTTGGATTTAGAGTTCCAAATACATCTATCAATATAGGAGAAAACAGAGTGAAACCGAAAAATTCAAACTGTTACTGGAAACGAACGCTTCAACATAGAAGAACGAAATTTGGTGAACCAAGTGGGCTTAGTGTTCTGATCATTACCTGAAAGGATCATCCAGTTTGTGTGAAAAAATATTTGCTGAGATTTCTGGAGATTCGTAATTTTTGGATGCTTGGCAACCCCTTTCCATGAAGTGTTTCTCGCCAGTCACTGCTTAGGGCTACATCAAGAGGAAACAAAACATAGAGATAGAACGTGAAACTACTTTATTGTGTCAAGTTTCAAGAAGCTAGCACAAACCGTGTTGGATTTAGAGTTCCAAATACATCTATCAATATAGGAGAAAACAGAATGAAACCTAAAAATTCAAACTGTTACTGGAAATGAACGCTTCAACATAGAAGAACGAAGTTTCGGGAACCAAGTGGGCTTAGTGTTCTGATCATTACCTGAAAGGATCATCCAGTTTGTGTGAAAAAAATATTTGCTGAGATTTCTGGAGATTCGTAATTTTTGGAAGCTTGGCATCCCGTTTCCATGTAAGTGTTTCTCGCCAGTCACTGCTAAGGGCTACATCAAGAGGAAACAAAACATAGAGACAGAACGTGAAACTACTTTATTGTGTCAAGTTTCAAGAAGCTAGCACAAACCGTGTTGGATTTAGAGTTCCAAATACATCTATCAATATAGGAGAAAACAGAGTGAAACCGAAAAATTCAAACTGGTACTGGAAATGAACGCTTCAACATAGAAGGACGAAGGTGCGGGAACCAAGTCGCCTTAGTGTACTGATCATTACCTGAAACTATCATCAAGTTTGGGGGAAAAAATATTTGCTGAGATTTCTGGAGATTCGTAATTTTTGGATGCTTGGCAACCCCTTTCCATGAAGTGTTTCTCGCCAGTCACTGCTTAGGGCTACATCAAGAGGAAACAAAACATAGAGATAGAACGTGAAACTACTTTATTGTGTCAAGTTTCAAGAAGCTAGCACAAACCGTGTTGTATTTAGAGTTCCAAATACATCTATCAATATAGGAGAAAACAGAGTGAAACCTAAAAATTCAAACTGTTACTGGAAATGAACGCTTCAACATAGAAGAATGAAATTAGGGGAAGCAAGTCAGCTTAGTGTACTGATCATTACCTGAAAGTATCATCCAGTTTGGGTGAAAAAATATTTGCTGAGATTTCTGGAGATTCGTAATTTTTGGACGCTTGGCAACCCCTTTATATGGAAGTGTTTCTCGCCAGTCACTGCTTAGGGCTACATCAAGAGGAAACAAAACATAGAGATAGAACGTGAAACTACATTATTGTGTCAAGTTTCAAGAAGCTAGCACAAACCGTGTTGGATTTAGAGTTCCAAATACATCTATCAATATAGGAGAAAACAGAGTGAAACCTAAAAATTCAAACTGTTACTGGAAACGAACGCTTCAACATAGAAGAACGAAATTTGGTGAACCAAGTCAGCTTATTGTACTGATCATTACCTGAAAGTATCATCCAGTTTGGGTGAAAAAATATTTGCTGAGATTTCTGGAGATTCGTAATTTTTGGACGCTTGGCAACCCCTTTATATGGAAGTGTTTCTCGCCAGTCACTGCTTAGGGCTACATCAAGAGGAAACAAAACATAGAGATAGAACGTGAAACTACATTATTGTGTCAAGTTTCAAGAAGCTAGCACAAACCGTGTTGCAATTAGAGTTCCAAATACATCTATCAATATAGGAGAAAACAGAGTGAAACCTAAAAATTCAAACTGTTACTGGAAACGAACGCTTCAACATAGAAGAATGAAATTTGGGGAACCAAGTCAGCTTAGTGTACTGATCATTACCTGAAAGTATCATCCAGTTTGGGTGAAAAAATATTTGCTGAGATTTCTGGAGATTCGTAATTTTTGGAAGCTTGGCAACCCCTTTCCATGGAAGTGTTTCTCGCCAGTCACTGCTTAGGGCTACATCAAGAGGAAACAAAACATAGAGATAGAACGTGAAACTACATTATTGTGTCAAGTTTCAAGAAGCTAGCACAAACCGTGTTGGATTTAGAGTTCCAAATACATCTATCAATATAGGAGAAAACAGAGTGAAACCTAAAAATTCAAAATGTTACTGGAAAAGAATGCTTCAACATAGAAGAACGAAATTTGGTGAACCAAGTGGGCTTAGTGTTCTGATCATTACCTGAAAGGATCATCCAGTTTGTGTGAAAAAATATTTGCTGAGATTTCTGGAGGTTCGTAATTTTTGGAAGCTTGGCAACCCGTTTCCATGAAAGTGTTTCTCGCCAGTCACTGCTAAGGGCTACATCAAGAGGAAACCAAATATAGAGACAGAACGTGAAACTAATTTATTGTGTCAAGTTTCAAGAAGCTAGCACAAACCATGTTGGATTTAGAGTTCCAAATCCATCTATCAATATAGGAGAAAACAGAGTGAAACCGAAAAATTCAAACTGGTACTGGAAATGAACCCTTCAACATAGATTGACGAAGTTGCGGGAACCAAGTCGCCTTAGTGTACTGATCATTCCCTGAAAGTATCATCCAGGTTGGGTGAAAAAATATTTGCTGAGATTTCTGGAGATACGTAATTTTTGGAAGCTTGGCAGCCCCTTTCCATGAAAGTGTTTATCGCCCGTCACTGCTTAGGGGTACATCAAGAGGAAACAAAACGTAGAGATAGAACATGAAACTACATTATTGTGTCAAGTTTAAAGAAGCTAGCAAAAACCGTGTTGTATTTAGAGTTCCAAATATATACATCAATATAGGAGAAAACAGAGTGAAACCGAAAAATTCAAACTGTTACTGGAAACGAACGCTTCAACATAGAAGAACGAAATTTGGTGAACCAAGTGGGCTTAGTGTTCTGATCATTACCTGAAAGTATCATCCAGTTTGGGTGAAAAAATATTTGCTGAGATTTCTGGAGGTTCGTAATTCTTGGAAGCTTGGCAACCCCTTTCCTTGAAAGTGTTTCTCGCCAGTCACTGCTTAGGGCTACATCAAGCGGAAACAAAACATAGAGATAGAACGTGAAACTACTTTATTGTGTCAAGTTTCAAGAAGCTAGCACAAACCGTGTTGTATTTAGAGTTCCAAATACATCTATCAATATAGGAGAAAACAGAGTGAAACCTAAAAATTCAAACTGTTACTGGAAATGAACGCTTCAACATAGAAGGACGAAGTTGCGGGAACCAAGTCGCCTTAGTGTACTGATCATTACCTGAAAGTATCATCCAGTTTGGGTGAAAAAATATTTGCTGAGATTTCTGGAGATTCGTAATTTTTGGACGCTTGGCAACCCCTTTATATGGAAGTGTTTCTCGCCAGTCACTGCTTAGGGCTACATCAAGAGGAAACAAAACATAGAGATAGAACGTGAAACTACTTTATTGTGTCAAGTTTCAAGAAGCTAGCACAAACCGTGTTGGATTTAGAGTTCCAAATACATCTACCAATATAGGAGAAAACAGAGTGAAACCTAAAAATTCAAACTGTTACTGGAAACGAACGCTTCAACATAGAAGAACGAAATTTGGTGAACCAAGTCAGCTTAGTGCACTGATCATTACCTGAAAGTATCATCCAGTTTGGGTGAAAAAATATTTGCTGAGATTTCTGGAGATTCGTAATTTTTGGACGCTTGGCAACCCCTTTATATGGAAGTGTTTCTCGCCAGTCACTGCTTAGGGCTACATCAAGAGGAAACAAAACATAGAGATAGAACGTGAAACTACATTATTGTGTCAAGTTTCAAGAAGCTAGCACAAACCGTGTTGGATTTAGAGTTCCAAATACATCTATCAATATAGGAGAAAACAGAATGAAACCTAAAAATTCAAACTGTTACTGGAAATGAACGCTTCAACATAGAAGAACGAAGTTTCGGGAACCAAGTCGCCTTAGTGTACTGATCATTACCTGAAACTATCATCAAGTTTGGGTGAAAAAATATTTGCTGAGATTTCTGGAGATTCGTAATTTTTGGAAGCTTGGAAACCCCTTTCAATGGAAGTGTTTCTCGCCAGTCACTGCTTAGGGCTACATCAAGAGGAAACAAAACATAGAGATAGAACGTGAAACTACATTATTGTGTCAAGTTTCAAGAAGCTAGCACAAACCGTGTTGGATTTAGAGTAACAAATACATCTATCAATATAGGAGAAAACAGAGTGAAACCTAAAATTCAAACTGTTACTGGAAAAGAACGCTTCAACCTAGAAGAACGAAATTTGGTGAACCAAGTGGGCTTAGTGTTCTGATCATTACCTGAAAGGATCATCCAGTTTGTGTGAAAAAAATATTTGCTGAGATTTCTGGAGATTCGTAATTTTTGGAAGCTTGGCATCCCGTTTCCATGTAAGTGTTTCTCGCCAGTCACTGCTAAGGGCTACATCAAGAGGAAACAAAACATAGAGATAGAACGTGAAACTACTTTATTGTGTCAAGTTTCAAGAAGCTAGCACAAACCGTGTTGGATTTAGAGTTCCAAATACATCTATCAATATAGGAGAAAACAGAGTGAAACCTAAAAATTCAAACTGTTACTGGAAATGAACGCTTCAACATAGAAGAACGAAATTAGGGGAAGCAAGTCAGCTTAGTGTACTGATCATTACCTGAAAGTATCATCCAGTTTGGGTGAAAAAATATTTGCTGAGATTTCTGGAGATTCGTAATTTTTGGATGCTTGGCAACCCCTTTATATGGAGTGTTTCTCGCCAGTCACTGCTTAGGGCTACATCAAGAGGAAACAAAACATAGAGATAGAACGTGAAACTACATTATTGTGTCAAGTTTCAAGAAGCTAGAACAAACCGTGTTGCATTTAGAGTTCCAAATACATCTATCAATATAGGAGAAAACAGAGTGAAACCTAAAAATTCAAACTGTTACTGGAAACGAACGCTTCAACATAGAAGAACGAAATTTGGTGAACCAAGTCAGCTTATTGTACTGATCATTACCTGAAAGTATCATCCAGTTTGGGTGAAAAAATATTTGCTGAGATTTCTGGAGATTCGTAATTTTTGGACGCTTGGCAACCCCTTTATATGGAAGTGTTTCTCGCCAGTCACTGCTTAGGGCTACATCAAGAGGAAACAAAACATAGAGATAGAACGTGAAACTACATTATTGTGTCAAGTTTCAAGAAGCTAGCACAAACCGTGTTGGATTTAGAGTTCCAAATACATCTATCAATATAGGAGAAAACAGAGTGAAACCTAAAAATTCAAAATGTTACTGGAAACGAACGCTTCAACATAGAAGAATGAAATTTGGGGAACCAAGTCAGCTTAGTGTACTGATCATTACCTGAAAGTATCATCCAGTTTGGGTGAAAAAATATTTGCTGAGATTTCTGGAGATTCGTAATTTTTGGAAGCTTGGCAACCCGTTTCCATGAAAGTGTTTCTCGCCAGTCACTGCTAAGGGCTACATCAAGAGGAAACCAAATATAGAGACAGAACGTGAAACTAATTTATTGTGTCAAGTTTCAAGAAGCTAGCACAAACCATGTTGGATTTAGAGTTCCAAATACATCTATCAATATAGGAGAAAACAGAGTGAAACCGAAAAATTCAAACTGGTACTGGAAATGAACCCTTCAACATAGATTGACGAAGTTGCGGGAACCAAGTCGCCTTAGTGTACTGATCATTCCCTGAAAGTATCATCCAGGTTGGGTGAAAAAATATTTGCTGAGATTTCTGGAGATACGTAATTTTTGGAAGCTTGGCAGCCCCTTTCCATGAAAGTGTTTATCGCCCGTCACTGCTTAGGGGTACATCAAGAGGAAACAAAACGTAGAGATAGAACATGAAACTACATTATTGTGTCAAGTTTAAAGAAGCTAGCAAAAACCGTGTTGTATTTAGAGTTCCAAATATATACATCAATATAGGAGAAAACAGAGTGAAACCGAAAAATTCAAACTGTTACTGGAAACGAACGCTTCAACATAGAAGAACGAAATTTGGTGAACCAAGTGGGCTTAGTGTTCTGATCATTACCTGAAAGTATCATCCAGTTTGGGTGAAAAAATATTTGCTGAGATTTCTGGAGGTTCGTAATTTTTGGAAGCTTGGCAATTCCTTTCCATGGAAGTGTTTCTCGCCAGTCACTGCTTAGGGCTACATCAAGCGGAAACAAAACATAGAGATAGAACGTGAAACTACTTTATTGTGTCAAGTTTCAAGAAGCTAGCACAAACCGTGTTGTATTTAGAGTTCCAAATACATCTATCAATATAGGAGAAAACAGAGTGAAACCTAAAAATTCAAACTGTTACTGGAAATGAAGGCTTCAACATAGAAGGACGAAGTTGCGGGAACCAAGTCGCCTTAGTGTACTGATCATTACCTGAAAGTATCATCCAGTTTGGGTGAAAAAATATTTGCTGAGATTTCTGGAGATTCGTAATTTTTGGACGCTTGGCAACCCCTTTATATGGAAGTGTTTCTCGCCAGTCACTGCTTAGGGCTACATCAAGAGGAAACAAAACATAGAGATAGAACGTGAAACTACTTTATTGTGTCAAGTTTCAAGAAGCTAGCACAAACCGTGTTGGATTTAGAGTTCCAAATACATCTATCAATATAGGAGAAAACAGAGTGAAACCTAAAAATTCAAACTGTTACTGGAAACGAACGCTTCAACATAGAAGAACGAAATTTGGTGAACCAAGTCAGCTTAGTGCACTGATCATTACCTGAAAGTATCATCCAGTTTGGGTGAAAAAATATTTGCTGAGATTTCTGGAGATTCGTAATTTTTGGACGCTTGGCAACCCCTTTATAAGGAAGTGTTTCTCGCCAGTCACTGCTTAGGGCTACATCAAGAGGAAACAAAACATAGAGATAGAACGTGAAACTACATTATTGTGTCAAGTTTCAAGAAGCTAGCACAAACCGTGTTGGATTTAGAGTTCCAAATACATCTATCAATATAGGAGAAAACAGAATGAAACCTAAAAATTCAAACTGTTACTGGAAATGAACGCTTCAACATAGAAGAACGAAGTTTCGGGAACCAAGTCGCCTTAGTGTACTGATCATTACCTGAAACTATCATCAAGTTTGGGTGAAAAAATATTTGCTGAGATTTCTGGAGATTCGTAATTTTTGGAAGCTTGGCAACCCCTTTCAATGGAAGTGTTTCTCGCCAGTCACTGCTTAGGGCTACATCAAGAGGAAACAAAACATAGAGATAGAACGTGAAACTACATTATTGTGTCAAGTTTCAAGAAGCTAGCACAAACCGTGTTGGATTTAGAGTAACAAATACATCTATCAATATAGGAGAAAACAGAGTGAAACCTAAAATTCAAACTGTTACTGGAAAAGAACGCTTCAACCTAGAAGAACGAAATTTGGTGAACCAAGTGGGCTTAGTGTTCTGATCATTACCTGAAAGGATCATCCAGTTTGTGTGAAAAAAATATTTGCTGAGATTTCTGAAGATTCGTAATTTTTGGAAGCTTGGCATCCCGTTTCCATGTAAGTGTTTCTCGCCAGTCACTGCTAAGGGCTACATCAAGAGGAAACAAAACATAGAGACAGAACGTGAAACTACTTTATTGTGTCAAGTTTCAAGAAGCTAGCACAAACCGTGTTGGATTTAGAGTTCCAAATACATCTATCAATATAGGAGAAAACAGAGTGAAACCTAAAAATTCAAACTGTTACTGGAAATGAACGCTTCAACATAGAAGAATGAAATTAGGGGAAGCAAGTCAGCTTAGTGTACTGATCATTACCTGAAAGTATCATCCAGTTTGGGTGAAAAAATATTTGCTGAGATTTCTGGAGATTCGTAATTTTTGGACGCTTGGCAACCCCTTTATATGGAAGTGTTTCTCGCCAGTCACTGCTTAGGGCTACATCAAGAGGAAACAAAACATAGAGATAGAACGTGAAACTACATTATTGTGTCAAGTTTCAAGAAGCTAGCACAAACCGTGTTGCATTTAGAGTTCCAAATACATCTATCAATATAGGAGAAAACAGAGTGAAACCTAAAAATTCAAACTGTTACTGGAAACGAACGCTTCAACATAGAAGAACGAAATTTGGTGAACCAAGTCAGCTTATTGTACTGATCATTACCTGAAAGTATCATCCAGTTTGGGTGAAAAAATATTTGCTGAGATTTCTGGAGATTCGTAATTTTTGGACGCTTGGCAACCCCTTTATATGGAAGTGTTTCTCGCCAGTCACTGCTTAGGGCTACATCAAGAGGAAACAAAACATAGAGATAGAACGTGAAACTACATTATTGTGTCAAGTTTCAAGAAGCTAGCACAAACCGTGTTGCATTTAGAGTTCCAAATACATCTATCAATATAGGAAAAAACAGAGTGAAACCTAAAAATTCAAACTGTTACTGGAAACGAACGCTTCAACATAGAAGAATGAAATTTGGGGAACCAAGTCAGCTTAGTGTACTGATCATTACCTGAAAGTATCATCCAGTTTGGGTGAAAAAATATTTGCTGAGATTTCTGGAGATTCGTAATTTTTGGAAGCTTGGCAATTCCTTTCCATGGAAGTGTTTCTCGCCAGTCACTGCTTAGGGCTACATCAAGAGGAAACAAAACATAGAGATAGAACGTGAAACTACATTATTGTGTCAAGTTTCAAGAAGCTAGCACAAACCGTGTTGGATTTAGAGTTCCAAATACATCTATCAATATAGGAGAAAACAGAGTGAAACCTAAAAATTCAAAATGTTACTGGAAAAGAATGCTTCAACATAGAAGAACGAAATTTGGTGAACCAAGTGGGCTTAGTGTTCTGATCATTACCTGAAAGGATCATCCAGTTTGTGTGAAAAAATATTTGCTGAGATTTCTGGAGATTCGTAATTTTTGGAAGCTTGGCAACCCGTTTCCATGAAAGTGTTTCTCGCCAGTCACTGCTAAGGGCTACATCAAGAGGAAACCAAATATAGAGACAGAACGTGAAACTAATTTATTGTGTCAAGTTTCAAGAAGCTAGCACAAACCATGTTGGATTTAGAGTTCCAAATACATCTATCAATATAGGAGAAAACAGAGTGAAACCGAAAAATTCAAACTGGTACTGGAAATGAACCCTTCAACATAGATTGACGAAGTTGCGGGAACCAAGTCGCCTTAGTGTACTGATCATTCCCTGAAAGTATCATCCAGGTTGGGTGAAAAAATATTTGCTGAGATTTCTGGAGATACGTAATTTTTGGAAGCTTGGCAGCCCCTTTCCATGAAAGTGTTTATCGCCCGTCACTGCTTAGGGGTACATCAAGAGGAAACAAAACGTAGAGATAGAACATGAAACTACATTATTGTGTCAAGTTTAAAGAAGCTAGCACAAACCGTGTTGTATTTAGAGTTCCAAATATATACATCAATATAGGAGAAAACAGAGTGAAACCGAAAAATTCAAACTGTTACTGGAAACGAACGCTTCAACATAGAAGAACGAAATTTGGTGAACCAAGTGGGCTTAGTGTTCTGATCATTACCTGAAAGTATCATCCAGTTTGGGTGAAAAAATATTTGCTGAGATTTCTGGAGGTTCGTAATTCTTGGAAGCTTGGCAACCCCTTTCCTTGAAAGTGTTTCTCGCCAGTCACTGCTTAGGGCTACATCAAGAGGTAACAAAACATAGAGATAGAACGTGAAACTACTTTATTGTGTCAAGTTTCAAGAAGCTAGCACAAACCGTGTTGTATTTAGAGTTCCAAATACATCTATCAATATAGGAGAAAACAGAGTGAAACCTAAAAATTCAAACTGTTACTGGAAACGAACGCTTCAACATAGAAGAATAAAATTTGGGGAACCAAGTCAGCTTAGTGTACTGATCATTACCTGAAAGTATCATCCAGTTTGGATGAAAAAATATTTGCTGAGATTTCTGGAGATTCGTAATTTTTGGACGCTTGGCAACCAATTTATATGGAAGTGTTTCTCGCTAGTCACTGCTTAGGGCTACATCAAGAGGAAACAAAACATAGAGATAGAACGTGAAACTACATTATTGTGTCAAGTTTCAAGAAGCTAGCACAAACCGTGTTGCATTTAGAGTTCCAAATACATCTATCAATATAGGAGAAAACAGAGTGAAACCTAAAAATTCAAACTGTTACTGGAAACGAACGCTTCAACATAGAAGAATGAAATTTGGGGAACCTACTCAGCTTAGTGTACTGATCATTACCTGAAAGTATCATCCAGTTTGGGTGAAAAAATATTTGCTGAGATTTCTGGAGATTTGTAATTTTTGGATCCTTGGCAACCCCTTTCCATGAAAGTGTTTCTCGCCAGTCACTGCTTAGGGCTACATCAAGACGAAACAAAACATAGAGATAGAACGTGAAACTACTTTATTGTGTCAAGTTTCAAGAAGCTAGCACAAACCGTGTTGGATTTAGAGTTCCAAATACATCTATCAATATAGGAGAAAACAGAGTGAAACCTAAAAATTCAAACTGTTACTGGAAACGAACGGTTCAACATAGAAGAACGAAATTTGGTGAACCAAGTCAGCTTAGTGCACTGATCATTACCTGAAAGTATCATCCAGTTTGGGTGAAAAAATATTTGCTGAGATTTCTGGAGATTCGTAATTTTTGGACGCTTGGCAACCCCTTTATATGGAAGTGTTTCTCGCCAGTCACTGCTTAGGGCTACATCAAGAGGAAACAAAACAGACAGATAGAACGTGAAACTACATTATTGTGTCAAGTTTCAAGAAGCTAGCACAAACCGTGTTGGATTTAGAGTTCCAAATACATCTATCAATATGGAAGTAAACAGAGTGAAACCTAAAAATTCAAACTGTTACTGGAAACGAACTCTTCAATATAGAAGAATGAAATTTGGGGAACCAAGTCAGCTTAGTGTACTGATCATTACCTGAAAGTATCATCCAGTTTGGGTGAAAAAATATTTGCTGAGATTTCTGGAGATTCGTAATTTTTGGAAGCTTGGCAACCCCTTTCCATGGAAGTGTTTCTCACCAGTCACTGCTTAGGGCTACATCAAGAGGAAACAAAACATAGAGACAGAACGTGAAACTACATTATTGTGTAAAGTTTCAAGAAGCTAGCACAAACCGTGTTGGATTTAGAGTTCCAAATACATCTATCAATATAGGAGAAAACAGAGTGAAACCGAAAAATTCAAACTGTTACTGGAAACGAACGCTTCAACATAGAAGAACGAAATTTGGTGAACCAAGTGGGCTTAGTGTTCTGATCATTACCTGAAAGTATCATCCAGTTTGGGTGAAAAAATATTTGCTGAGATTTCTGGAGGTTCGTAATTCTTGGAAGCTTGGCAACCCGTTTCCATGAAAGTGTTTCTCGCCAGTCACTGCTAAGGGCTACATCAAGAGGAAACAAAACACAGAGACAGAACGTGAAACTACATTATTGTGTCAAGTTTCAAGAAGCTAGCACAAACCGTGTTGGATTTAGAGTTCCAAATACATCTATCAATATAGGAGAAAATAGAGTGAAACCTAAAAATTCAAACTGTTACTGGAAATGAACGCTTCAACATAGAAGGACGAAGTTGCGGGAACCAAGTCGCCTTAGTGTATTGATCATTACCTGAAAGTATCATCCAGTTTGTGTGAAAAAAATATTTGCTGAGATTTCTGGAGATTCGTAATTTTTGGAAGCTTGGCAACCCCTTTATATGGAAGTGTTTCTCGCCAGTCACTGCTTAGGGCTACATCAAGAGGAAACAAAACATAGAGATCGAACGTGAAACTACATTATTGTGTCAAGTTTCAAGAAGCTAGCACAAACCGTGTTGGATTTAGAGTTCCAAATACATCTATCAATATAGGAGAAAACAGAGTGAAACCTAAAAATTCAAACTGTTACTGGAATGAACTCTTCAACATAGAAGAATGAAATTTGGGGAACCAAGTCAGCTTAGTGTACTGATCATTACCTGAAAGTATCATCCAGTTTGGGTGAAAAAATATTTGCTGAGATTTCTGGAGATTCGTAATTTTTGGACGCTTGGCAACCCGTTTCCATGAAAGTGTTTCTCGCCAGTCACTGCTAAGGGCTACATCAAGAGGAAACAAAACATAGAGACAGAACGTGAAACTACTTTATTGTGTCAAGTTTCAAGAAGCTAGCACAAACCGTGTTGTATTTAGAGTTCCAAATATATACATCAATATAGGAGAAAACAGAGTGAAACCGAAAAATTCAAACTGTTACTGGAAATGAACGCTTCAACATAGAAGAACGAAATTTGGTGAACCAAGTGGGCTTAGTGTTCTGATCATTACCTGAAAGTATCATCCAGTTTGGGTGAAAAAATATTTGCTGAGATTTCTGGAGGTTCGTAATTCTTGGAAGCTTGGCAACCCCTTTCCTTGAAAGTGTTTATCGCCAGTCACTGCTTAGGGCTACATCAAGAGGAAACAAAACATAGAGATAGAACGTGAAACTACTTTATTGTGTCAAGTTTCAAGAAGCTAGCACAAACCGTGTTGGATTTAGAGTTCCAAATACATCTATCAATATAGGAGAAAACAGAGTGAAACCTAAAAATTCAAACTGTTACTGGAAACGAACGCTTCAACATAGAAGAATAAAATTTGGGGAAACAAGTCAGCTTAGTGTACTGATCATTACCTGAAAGTATCATCCAGTTTGGATGAAAAAATATTTGCTGAGATTTCTGGAGATTCGTAATTTTTGGACGCTTGGCAACCCCTTTATATAGAAGTGTTTCTCGCCAGTCACTGCTTAGGGCTACATCAAGAGGAAATAAAACATAGAGATAGAACGTGAAACTACATTATTGTGTCAAGTTTCAAGAAGCTAGCACAAACCGTGTTGGATTTAGAGTTCCAAATACATCTATCAATATAGGAGAAAACAGAGTGAAACCTAAAAATTCAAACTGTTACTGGAAACGAACGCTTCAACATAGAAGAATGAAATTTGGGGAACCAAGTCAGCTTAGTGTACTGATCATTACCTGAAAGTATCATCCAGTTTGGGTGAAAAAATATTTGCTGATTTCTGGAGATTTGTAATTTTTGGATCCTTGGAAACCCCTTTCCATGAAAGTGTTTCTCGCCAGTCACTGCTTAGGGCTACATCAAGAGGAAACAAAACATAGAGATAGAACGTGAAACTACTTTACTGTGTCAAGTTTCAAGAAGCTAGCACAAACCGTGTTGTATTTAGAGTTCCAAATACATCTATCAATATAGGAGAAAACAGAGTGAAACCTAAAAATTCAAACTGTTACTGGAAACGAACGCTTCAACATAGAAGAACGAAATTTGGTGAACCAAGTGGGCTTAGTGTTCTGATCATTACCTGAAAGTATCATCCAGTTTGGGAGAAAAAATTTTTGCTGGGATTTCTGGAGGTTCGTAATTCTTGGAAGCTTGGCATCCCCTTTCCATGAAAGTGTTTATCGCCAGTCACTGCTTAGGGCTACATCAAGAGGAAACAAAACATAGAGATAGAACGTGAAACTACATTATTGTGTCAAGTTTCAAGAAGCTAGCACAAACCGTGTTGGATTTAGAGTTCCAAATACATCTATCAATATAGTAGAAAATAGAGTGAAACCTAAAAATTCAAACTGTTACTGGAAATGAACCCTTCAACATAGAAGTACGAAGTTGCGGGAACCAAGTCGCCTTAGTGTACTGATCATTACCTGAAAGTATCATCCAGTTTGGGTGAAAAAATATTTGCTGAGATTTCTGGAGATTCGTAATTTTTGGACGCTTGGCAACCCCTTTATATGGAAGTGTTTCTCGCCAGTCACTGCTTAGGGCTACATCAAGAGGAAAGAAAACATAGAGATAGAACGTGAAACTACATTATTGTGTCAAGTTTCAAGAAGCTAGCACAAACCGTGTTGGATTTAGAGTTCCAAATACATCTATCAATATAGGAGAAAACAGAGTGAAACCTAAAAATTCAAACTGTTACTGGAAACGAACGCTTCAACATAGAAGAACGAAATTTGGTGAACCAAGTCAGCTTAGTGCACTGATCATTACCTGAAAGTATCATCCAGTTATGTGAAAAAATATTTGCTGAGATTTCTGGAGATTCGTAATTTTTGGACGCTTGGCAACCCCTTTATATGGAAGTGTTTCTCGCCAGTCACTGCTTAGGGCTACATCAAGAGGAAACAAAACAGACAGATAGAACGTGAAACTACATTATTGTGTCAAGTTTCAAGAAGCTAGCACAAACCGTGTTGGATTTAGAGTTCCAAATACATCTATCAATATGGAAGTAAACAGAGTGAAACCTAAAAATTCAAACTGTTACTGGAAACGAACGCTTCAATATAGAAGAATGAAATTTGGGATCCAAGTCAGCTTAGTGTACTGATCATTACCTGAAAGTATCATCCAGTTTGGGTGAAAAAATATTTGCTGAGATTTCTGGAGATTCGTAATTTTTGGAAGCTTGGCAACCCCTTTCCATGGAAGTGTTTCTCACCAGTCACTGCTTAGGGCTACATCAAGAGGAAACAAAACATAGAGATAGAACGTGAAACTACATTATTGTGTCAAGTTTCAATAAGCTAGCACAAACCGTGTTGGATTTAGAGTTCCAAATACATCTATCAATATAGGAGAAAACAGAGTGAAACCGAAAAATTCAAACTGTTACTGGAAACGAACGCTTCAACATAGAAGAACGAAATTTGGTGAACCAAGTGGGCTTAGTGTTGTGATCATTACCTGAAAGTATCATCCAGTTTGGGTGAAAAAATATTTGCTGAGATTTCTGGAGGTTCGTAATTCTTGGAAGCTTGGCAACCCGTTTCCATGAAAGTGTTTCTCGCCAGTCACTGCTAAGGGCTACATCAAGAGGAAACAAAACACAGAGACAGAACGTGAAACTACATTATTGTGTCAAGTTTCAAGAAGCTAGCACAAACCGTGTTGGATTTAGAGTTCCAAATACATCTATCAATATAGGAGAAAATAGAGTGAAACCTAAAAATTCAAACTGTTACTGGAAATGAACGCTTCAACATAGAAGGACGAAGTTGCGGGAACCAAGTCGCCTTAGTGTACTGATCATTACCTGAAAGTATCATCCAGTTTGTGTGAAAAAAATATTTGCTGAGATTTCTGGAGATTCGTAATTTTTGGAAGCTTGGCAACCCCTTTCCATGAAAGTGTTTCTCGCCAGTCACTGCTTAGGGCTACATCAAGAGGAAACAAAACATAGAGATAGAACGTGAAACTACATTATTGTGTCAAGTTTCAAAAAGCTAGCACAAACCGTGTTGGATTTAGAGTTCCAAATACATCTATCAATATAGGAGAAAAGAGTGAAACCTAAAAATTCAAACTGTTACTGGAACGAACTCTTCAACATAGAAGAATGAAATTTGGGGAACCAAGTCAGCTTAGTGTTCTGATCATTACCTGAAAGTATCATCCAGTTTGGGTGAAAAAATATTTGCTGAGATTTCTGGAGATTCGTAATTTTTGGACGCTTGGCAACCCCTTTATATGGAAGTGTTTCTCGCCAGTCACTGCTTAGGGCTACATCAAGAGGAAACAAAACATAGAGATAGAACGTGAAACTACTTTATTGTGTCAAGTTTCAAGAAGCTAGCACAAACCGTGTTGCATTTAGAGTTCCAAATACATCTATCAATATAGGAGAAAACAGAGTGAAACCTAAAAATTCAAACTGTTACTGGAAACGAACGCTTCAACATAGAAGAATGAAATTTGGGGAACCAAGTCAGCTTAGTGTACTGATCATTACCTGAAAGTATCATCCAGTTTGGGTGAAAAAATATTTGCTGAGATTTTTGGAGATTCGTAATTTTTGGAAGCTTGGCAACCCCTTTCCATGGAAGTGTTTCTCGCCAGTCACTGCTTAGGGCTACATCAAGAGGAAACAAAACATAGAGATAGAACGTGAAATTACATTATTGTGTAAAGTTTCAAGAAGCTAGCACAAACCGTGTTGGATTTAGAGTTCCAAATACATCTATCAATATAGGAGAAAACAGAGTGAAACCGAAAAATTCAAAATGTTACTGGAAAAGAACGCTTCAACATAGAAGAACGAAATTTGGTGAACCAAGTGGGCTTAGTGTTCTGATCATTACCTGAAAGGATCATCCAGTTTGTGTGAAAAAATATTTGCTGAGATTTCTGGAGATTCGTAATTTTTGGAAGCTTGGCAACCCGTTTCCATGAAAGTGTTTCTCGCCAGTCACTGCTAAGGGCTACATCAAGAGGAAACCAAATATAGAGACAGAACGTGAAACTAATTTATTGTGTCAAGTTTCCTGAAGCTACCACAAACCATGTTGGATTTAGAGTTCCAAATACATCTATCAATATAGGAGAAAACAGAGTGAAACCAAAAAATTCAAACTGGTACTGGAAATGAACCCTTCAACATAGATTGACGAAGTTGCGGGAACCAAGTCGCCTTAGTGTACTGATCATTACCTGAAAGTATCATCCAGGTTGGGTGAAAAAATATTTGCTGAGATTTCTGGAGATACGTAATTTTTGGAAGCTTGGCAGCCCCTTTCCATGAAAGTGTTTATCGCCCGTCACTGCTTAGGGGTACATCAAGAGGAAACAAAACGTAGAGATAGAACATGAAACTACATTATTGTTTCAAGTTTAAAGAAGCTAGCACAAACCGTGTTGTATTTAGAGTTCCAAATATATACATCAATATAGGAGAAAACAGAGTGAAACCGAAAAATTCAAACTGTTACTGGAAACGAACGCTTCAACATAGAAGAACGAAATTTGGTGAACCAAGTGGGCTTAGTGTTCTGATCATTACCTGAAAGTATCATCCAGTTTGGGTGAAAAAATATTTGCTGAGATTTCTGGAGGTTCGTAATTCTTGGAAGCTTGGCAACCCCTTTCCTTGAAAGTGTTTATCGCCAGTCACTGCTTAGGGCTACATCAAGAGGAAACAAAACATAGAGATAGAACGTGAAACTACTTTATTGTGTCAAGTTTCAAGAAGCTAGCACAAACCGTGTTGTATTTAGAGTTCCAAATACATCTATCAATATAGGAGAAAACAGAGTGAAACCTAAAAATTCAAACTGTTACTGGAAACGAACGCTTCAAAATAGAAGAATAAAATTTGGGGAACCAAGTTAGCTTAGTGTACTGATCATTACCTGAAAGTATCATCCAGTTTGGATGAAAAAATATTTGCTGAGATTTCTGGAGATTCGTAATTTTTGGACGCTTGGCAACCCCTTTATATAGAAGTGTTTCTCGCCAGTCACTGCTTAGGGCTACATCAAGAAAAATCAAAACATAGAGATAGAACGTGAAACTACATTATTGTGTCAAGTTTCAAGAAGCTAGCACAAACCGTGTTGGATTTAGAGTTCCAAATACATCTATCAATATAGGAGAAAACAGAGTGAAACCTAAAAATTCAAACTGTTACTGGAAACGAACGCTTCAACATAGAAGAATGAAATTTGGGGAACCAAGTCAGCTTAGTGTACTGATCATTACCTGAAAGTATCATCCAGTTTGGGTGAAAAAATATTTGCTGAGATTTCTGGAGATTTGTAATTTTTGGATCCTTGGCAACCCCTTTCCATGAAAGTGTTTCTCGCCAGTCACTGCTTAGGGCTACATCAAGAGGAAACAAAACATAGAGATAGAACGTGAAACTACTTTACTGTGTCAAGTTTCAAGAAGCTACCACAAACCGTGTTGTATTTAGAGTTCCAAATACATCTATCAATATAGGAGAAAACAGAGTGAAACCTAAAAATTCAAACTGTTACTGGAAACGAACGCTTCAACATAGAAGAACGAAATTTGGTGAACCAAGTGGGCTTAGTGTTCTGATCATTACCTGAAAGTATCTTCCAGTTTGGGTGAAAAAATTTTTGCTGGGATTTCTGGAGGTTCGTAATTCTTGGAAGCTTGGCATCCCCTTTCCATGAAAGTGTTTATCGCCAGTCACTGCTTAGGGCTACATCAAGAGGAAACAAAACATAGAGATAGAACGTGAAACTACATTATTGTGTCAAGTTTCAAGAAGCTAGCACAAACCGTGTTGGATTTAGAGTTCCAAATACATCTATCAATATAGGAGAAAATAGAGTGAAACCTAAAAATTCAAACTGTTACTGGAAATGAACGCTTCAACATAGAAGAACGAAGTTGCGGGAACCAAGTCGCCTTAGTGTACTGATCATTACCTGAAAGTATCATCCAGTTTGGGTGAAAAAATATTTGCTGAGATTTCTGGAGATTCGTAATTTTTGGAAGCTTGGCAACCCCTTTCCATGAAAGTGTTTCTCGCCAGTCACTGCTTAGGGCTACATCAAGAGGAAACAAAACATAGAGATAGAACATGAAACTACATTATTGTGTCAAGTTTCAAGAAGCTAGCACAAACCGTGTTGGATTTAGAGTTCCAAATACATCTATCAATATAGGAGAAAACAGAGTGAAACCTAAAAATTCAAACTGTTACTGGAAACGAACGCTTCAACATAGAAGAATGAAATTTGGGGAACCAAGTCAGCTTAATGTACTGATCATTACCTGAAAGATTCATCCAGTTTGGGTGAAAAAATATTTGCTGAGATTTCTGGAGATTCGTAATTTTTGGATGCTTGGCAACCCCTTTCCATGAAAGTGTTTCTCGCCAGTCACTGCTTAGGGCTACATCAAGAGGAAACAAAACATAGAGATAGAACGTGAAACTACTTTATTGTGTCAAGTTTCAAGAAGCTAGCACAAACCGTGTTGTATTTAGAGTTCCAAATATATACATCAATATAGGAGAAAACAGAGTGAAACCGAAAAATTCAAACTGTTACTGGAAACAAACGCTTCAACATAGAAGAACGAAATTTGGTGAACCAAGTGGGCTTAGTGTTCTGATCATTACCTGAAAGTATCATCCAGTTTGGGTGAAAAAATATTTGCTGAGATTTCTGGACGTTCGTAATTCTTGGAAGCTTGGCAACCCCTTTCCTTGAAAGTGTTTATCGCCAGTCACTGCTTAGGGCTACATCAAGAGGAAACAAAACATAGAGATAGAACGTGAAACTACTTTATTGTGTCAAGTTTCAAGAAGCTAGCACAAACCGTGTTGTATTTAGACTTCCAAATACATCTATCAATATAGGAGAAAACAGAGTGAAACCTAAAAATTCAAACTGTTACTGGAAATGAACGCTTCAACATAGAAGAATGAAATTAGGGGAAGCAAGTCAGCTTATTATACTGATCATTACCTGAAAGTATCATCCAGTTTGGGTGAAAAAATATTTGCTGAGATTTCTGGAGATTCGTAATTTTTGGAAGCTTGGCAACCCCTTTCCATGGAAGTGTTTCTCACCAGTCACTGCTTAGGGCTACATCAAGAGGAAACAAAACATAGAGATAGAACGTGAAACTACATTATTGTGTCAAGTTTCAATAAGCTAGCACAAACCGTGTTGGATTTAGAGTTCCAAATACATCTATCAATATAGGAGAAAACAGAGTGAAACCGAAAAATTCAAACTGTTACTGGAAACGAACGCTTCAACATAGAAGAACGAAATTTGGTGAACCAAGTGGGCTTAGTGTTCTGATCATTACCTGAAAGTATCATCCAGTTTGGGTGAAAAAATATTTGCTGAGATTTCTGAGGTTCGTAATTCTTGGAAGCTTGGCAACCCGTTTCCATGAAAGTGTTTCTCGCCAGTCACTGCTAAGGGCTACATCAAGAGGAAACAAAACACAGAGACAGAACGTGAAACTACATTATTGTGTCAAGTTTCAAGAAGCTAGCACAAACCGTGTTGGATTTAGAGTTCCAAATACATCTATCAATATAGGAGAAAATAGAGTGAAACCTAAAAATTCAAACTGTTACTGGAAATGAACGCTTCAACATAGAAGGACGAAGTTGCGGGAACCAAGTCGCCTTAGTGTACTGATCATTACCTGAAAGTATCATCCAGTTTGTGTGAAAAAAATATTTGCTGAGATTTCTGGAGATTCGTAATTTTTGGAAGCTTGGCAACCCCTTTCCATGAAAGTGTTTCTCGCCAGTCACTGCTTAGGGCTACATCAAGAGGAAACAAAACATAGAGATAGAACGTGAAACTACATTATTGTGTCAAGTTTCAAAAAGCTAGCACAAACCGTGTTGGATTTAGAGTTCCAAATACATCTATCAATATAGGAGAAAACAGAGTGAAACCTAAAAATTCAAACTGTTACTGGAACGAACTCTTCAACATAGAAGAATGAAATTTGGGGAACCAAGTCAGCTTAGTGTACTGATCATTACCTGAAAGTATCATCCAGTTTGGGTGAAAAAATATTTGCTGAGATTTCTGGAGATTCGTAATTTTTGGACGCTTGGCAACCCCTTTATATGGAAGTGTTTCTCGCCAGTCACTGCTTAGGGCTACATCAAGAGGAAACAAAACATAGAGATAGAACGTGAAACTACTTTATTGTGTCAAGTTTCAAGAAGCTAGCACAAACCGTGTTCCATTTAGAGTTCCAAATACATCTATCAATATAGGAGAAAACAGAGTGAAACCTAAAAATTCAAACTGTTACTGGAAACGAACGCTTCAACATAGAAGAACGAAATTTGGTGAACCAAGTGGGCTTAGTGTTCTGATCATTACCTGAAAGTATCATCCAGTTTGGGTGAAAAAATATTTGCTGAGATTTTTGGAGATTCGTAATTTTTGGAAGCTTGGAACCCCTTTCCATGGAAGTGTTTCTCGCCAGTCACTGCTTAGGGCTACATCAAGAGGAAACAAAACATAGAGATAGAACGTGAAACTACATTATTGTGTCAAGTTTCAAGAAGCTAGCACAAACCGTGTTGGATTTAGAGTTCCAAATACATCTATCAATATAGGAGAAAACAGAGTGAAACCGAAAAATTCAAAATGTTACTGGAAAAGAACGCTTCAACATAGAAGAACGAAATTTGGTGAACCAAGTGGGCTTAGTGTTCTGATCATTACCTGAAAGGATCATCCAGTTTGTGTGAAAAAATATTTGCTGAGATTTCTGGAGATTCGTAATTTTTGGAAGCTTGGCAACCCGTTTCCATGAAAGTGTTTCTCGCCAGTCACTGCTAAGGGCTACATCAAGAGGAAACCAAATATAGAGACAGAACGTGAAAGTAATTTATTGTGTCAAGTTTCCTGAAGCTAGCACAAACCATGTTGGATTTAGAGTTCCAAATACATCTATCAATATAGGAGAAAACAGAGTGAAACCAAAAAATTCAAACTGGTACTGGAAATGAACCCTTCAACATAGATTGACGAAGTTGCGGGAACCAAGTCGCCTTAGTGTACTGATCATTACCTGAAAGTATCATCCAGGTTGGGTGAAAAAATATTTGCTGAGATTTATGGAGATACGTAATTTTTGGAAGCTTGGCAGCCCCTTTCCATGAAAGTGTTTATCGCCCGTAACTGCTTAGGGGTACATCAAGAGGAAACAAAACGTAGAGATAGAACATGAAACTACATTATTGTTTCAAGTTTAAAGAAGCTAGCACGAACCGTGTTGTATTTAGAGTTCCAAATATATACATCAATATAGGAGAAAACAGAGTGAAACCGAAAAATTCAAACTGTTACTGGAAACGAACGCTTCAACATAGAAGAACGAAATTTGGTGAACCAAGTGGGCTTAGTGTTCTGATCATTACCTGAAAGTATCATCCAGTTTGGGTGAAAAAATATTTGCTGAGATTTCTGGAGGTTCGTAATTCTTGGAAGCTTGGCAACCCCTTTCCTTGAAAGTGTTTATCGCCAGTCACTGCTTAGGGCTACATCAAGAGGAAACAAAACATAGAGATAGAACGTGAAACTACTTTATTGTGTCAAGTTTCAAGAAGCTAGCACAAACCGTGTTGTATTTAGAGTTCCAACTACATCTATCAATATAGGAGAAAACAGAGTGAAACCTAAAAATTCAAACTGTTACTGGAAACGAACGCTTCAACATAGAAGAATAAAATTTGGGGAACCAAGTTAGCTTAGTGTACTGATCATTACCTGAAAGTATCATCCAGTTTGGATGAAAAAATATTTGCTGAGATTTCTGGAGATTCGTAATTTTTGGACGCTTGGCAACCCCTTTATATAGAAGTGTTTCTCGCCAGTCACTGCTTAGGGCTACATCAAGAGGAAACAAAACATAGAGATAGAACGTGAAACTACATTATTGTGTCAAGTTTCAAGAAGCTAGCACAAACCGTGTTGGATTTAGAGTTCCAAATACATCTATCAATATAGGAGAAAACAAAGTGAAACCTAAAAATTCAAACTGTTACTGGAAACGAACGCTTCAACATAGAAGAATGAAATTTGGGGAACCTAGTCAGCTTAGTGTACTGATCATTACCTGAAAGTATCATCCAGTTTGGGTGAAAAAATATTTGCTGAGATTTCTGGAGATTTGTAATATTTGGATCCTTGGCAACCCCTTTCCATGAAAGTGTTTCTCGCCAGTCAATGCTTAGGGCTACATCAAGAGGAAACAAAACATAGAGATAGAACGTGAAACTACTTTACTGTGTCAAGTTTCAAGAAGCTAGCACAAACCGTGTTGTATATAGAGTTCCAAATACATCTATCAATATAGGAGAAAACAGAGTGAAACCGAAAAATTCAAAATGTTACTGGAAACGAACGCTTCAACATAGAAGAACGAAATTTGGTGAACCAAGTGGGCTTAGTGTTCTGATCATTACCTGAAAGTATAATCCAGTTTGGGTGAAAAAATTTTTGCTGGGATTTCTGGAGGTTCGTAATTCTTGGAAGCTTGGCATCCCCTTTCCATGAAAGTGTTTATCGCCAGTCACTGCTTAGGGCTACATCAAGAGGAAACAAAACATAGAGATAGAACGTGAAACTACATTATTGTGTCAAGTTTCAAGAAGCTAGCACAAACCGTGTTGGATTTAGAGTTCCAAATACATCTATCAATATAGGAGAAAATAGAGTGAATCCTAAAAATTCAAACTGTTACTGGAAATGAACGCTTCAACATAGAAGAACGAAGTTGCGGGAACCAAGTCGCCTTAGTGTACTGATCATTACCTGAAAGTATCATCCACTTTGGGTGAAAAAATATTTGCTGAGATTTCTGGAGATTCGTAATTTTTGGAAGCTTGGCAACCCCTTTCCATGAAAGTGTTTCTCGCCAGTCACTGCTTAGGGCTACATCAAGAGGAAACAAAACATAGAGATAGAACGTGAAACTACATTATTGTGTCAAGTTTCAAGAAGCTAGCACAAACCGTGTTGGATTTACAGTTCCAAATACATCTATCAATATAGGAGAAAACAGAGTGAAACCTAAAAATTCAAACTGTTACTGGAAACGAACGCTTCAACATAGAAGAATGAAATTTGGGGAACCAAGTCAACTTAGTGTACTGATCATTACCTGAAAGTATCATCCAGTTTGGGTGAAAAAATATTTGCTGAGATTTCTGGAGATTCGTAATTTTTGGATGCTTGGCAACCCCTTTCCATGAAAGTGTTTCTCGCCAGTCACTGCTTAGGGCTACATCAAGAGGAAACAAAACATAGAGATAGAACGTGAAACTACTTTATTGTGTCAAGTTTCAAGAAGCTAGCACAAACCGTGTTGTATTTAGAGTTCCAAATACATCTATCAATATAGGAGAAAACAGAGTGAAACCTAAAAATTCAAACTGTTACTGGAAACGAACGCTTCAACATAGAAGAATGAAATTTGGGGAACCAAGTCAGCTTAGTGTACTGATCTTTACCTGAAAGTATCATCCAGTTTGGGTGAAAAAATATTTGCTGAGATTTCTGGAGATTCGTAATTTTTGGATGCTTGGAAACCCCTTTCCATGAAAGTGTTTCTCGCCAGTCACTGCTTAGGGCTACATGAAGAGGAAACAAAACATAGAGATAGAACGTGAAACTACTTTATTGTGTCAAGTTTCAAGAAGCTAGCACAAACCGTGTTGTATTTAGAGTTCCAAATACATGTATCAATATAGGAGAAAACAGAGTGAAACCTAAAAATTCAAACTGTTACTGGAAACGAACGCTTCAACATAGAAGAACGAAATTTGGTGAACCAAGTGGGCTTAGTGTTCTGATCATTACCTGAAGGTATCATCCAGTTTGGGTGAAAAAATTTTTGCTGGGATTTCTGGAGGTTCGTAATTCTTGGAAGCTTGGCAACCCCTTTCCATGAAAGTGTTTATCGCCAGTCACTGCTTAGGGCTACATCAAGAGGAAACAAAACATAGAGATAGAACGTGAAACTACATTATTGTGTCAAGTTTCAAGAAGCTAGCACAAACCGTGTTGGATTTAGAGTTCCAAATACATCTATCAATATAGGAGAAAATAGAGTGAAACCTAAAAATTCAAACTGTTACTGGAAATGAACCCTTCAACATAGAAGTACGAAGTTGCGGGAACCAAGTCGCCTTAGTGTACTGATCATTACCTGAAAGTATCATCCAGTTTGGGTGAAAAAATATTTGCTGAGATTTCTGGAGATTCGTAATTTTTGGACGCTTGGCAACCCCTTTATATGGAAGTGTTTCTCGCCAGTCACTGCTTAGGGCTACATCAAGAGGAAACAAAACATAGAGATAGAACGTGAAACTACATTATTGTGTCAAGTTTCAAGAAGCTAGCACAAACCGTGTTGGATTTAGAGTTCCAAATACATCTATCAATATAGGAGAAAACAGAGTGAAACCTAAAAATTCAAACTGTTACTGGAAACGAACGCTTCAACATAGAAGAACGAAATTTGGTGAACCAAGTCAGCTTAGTGCACTGATCATTACCTGAAAGTATCATCCAGTTATGTGAAAAAATATTTGCTGAGATTTCTGGAGATTCGTAATTTTTGGACGCTTGGCAACCCCTTTATATGGAAGTGTTTCTCGCCAGTCACTGCTTAGGGCTACATCAAGAGGAAACAAAACAGACAGATAGAACGTGAAACTACATTATTGTGTCAAGTTTCAAGAAGCTAGCACAAACCGTGTTGGATTTAGAGTTCCAAATACATCTATCAATATGGAAGTAAACAGAGTGAAACCTAAAAATTCAAACTGTTACTGGAAACGAACGCTTCAATATAGAAGAATGAAATTTGGGATCCAAGTCAGCTTAGTGTACTGATCATTACCTGAAAGTATCATCCAGTTTGGGTGAAAAAATATTTGCTGGGATTTCTGGAGATTCGTAATTTTTGGAAGCTTGGCAACCCCTTTCCATGGAAGTGTTTCTCACCAGTCACTGCTTAGGGCTACATCAAGAGGAAACAAAACATAGAGATAGAACGTGAAACTACATTATTGTGTCAAGTTTCAATAAGCTAGCACAAACCGTGTTGGATTTAGAGTTCCAAATACATCTATCAATATAGGAGAAAACAGAGTGAAACCGAAAAATTCAAACTGTTACTGGAAACGAACGCTTCAACATAGAAGAACGAAATTTGGTGAACCAAGTGGGCTTAGTGTTGTGATCATTACCTGAAAGTATCATCCAGTTTGGGTGAAAAAATATTTGCTGAGATTTCTGGAGGTTCGTAATTCTTGGAAGCTTGGCAACCCGTTTCCATGAAAGTGTTTCTCGCCAGTCACTGCTAAGGGCTACATCAAGAGGAAACAAAACACAGAGACAGAACGTGAAACTACATTATTGTGTCAAGTTTCAAGAAGCTAGCACAAACCGTGTTGGATTTAGAGTTCCAAATACATCTATCAATATAGGAGAAAATAGAGTGAAACCTAAAAATTCAAACTGTTACTGGAAATGAACGCTTCAACATAGAAGGACGAAGTTGCGGGAACCAAGTCGCCTTAGTGTACTGATCATTACCTGAAAGTATCATCCAGTTTGTGTGAAAAAAATATTTGCTGAGATTTCTGGAGATTCGTAATTTTTGGAAGCTTGGCAACCCCTTTCCATGAAAGTGTTTCTCGCCAGTCACTGCTTAGGGCTACATCAAGAGGAAACAAAACATAGAGATAGAACGTGAAACTACATTATTGTGTCAAGTTTCAAAAAGCTAGCACAAACCGTGTTGGATTTAGAGTTCCAAATACATCTATCAATATAGGAGAAAACAGAGTGAAACCTAAAAATTCAAACTGTTACTGGAACGAACTCTTCAACATAGAAGAATGAAATTTGGGGAACCAAGTCAGCTTAGTGTACTGATCATTACCTGAAAGTATCATCCAGTTTGGGTGAAAAAATATTTGCTGAGATTTCTGGAGATTCGTAATTTTTGGACGCTTGGCAACCCCTTTATATGGAAGTGTTTCTCGCCAGTCACTGCTTAGGGCTACATCAAGAGGAAACAAAACATAGAGATAGAACGTGAAACTACTTTATTGTGTCAAGTTTCAAGAAGCTAGCACAAACCGTGTTGCATTTAGAGTTCCAAATACATCTATCAATATAGGAGAAAACAGAGTGAAACCTAAAAATTCAAACTGTTACTGGAAACGAACGCTTCAACATAGAAGAATGAAATTTGGGGAACCAAGTCAGCTTAGTGTACTGATCATTACCTGAAAGTATCATCCAGTTTGGGTGAAAAAATATTTGCTGAGATTTTTGGAGATTCGTAATTTTTGGAAGCTTGGCAACCCCTTTCCATGGAAGTGTTTCTCGCCAGTCACTGCTTAGGGCTACATCAAGAGGAAACAAAACATAGAGATAGAACGTGAAATTACATTATTGTGTAAAGTTTCAAGAAGCTAGCACAAACCGTGTTGGATTTAGAGTTCCAAATACATCTATCAATATAGGAGAAAACAGAGTGAAACCGAAAAATTCAAAATGTTACTGGAAAAGAACGCTTCAACATAGAAGAACGAAATTTGGTGAACCAAGTGGGCTTAGTGTTCTGATCATTACCTGAAAGGATCATCCAGTTTGTGTGAAAAAATATTTGCTGAGATTTCTGGAGATTCGTAATTTTTGGAAGCTTGGCAACCCGTTTCCATGAAAGTGTTTCTCGCCAGTCACTGCTAAGGGCTACATCAAGAGGAAACCAAATATAGAGACAGAACGTGAAACTAATTTATTGTGTCAAGTTTCCTGAAGCTACCACAAACCATGTTGGATTTAGAGTTCCAAATACATCTATCAATATAGGAGAAAACAGAGTGAAACCTAAAAATTCAAACTGTTACTGGAAAAGAACGCTGCAACATAGAAGAACGAAATTTGGTGAACCAAGTGGGCTTAGTGTTCTGATCATTACCTGAAAGGATCATCCAGTTTGTGTGAAAAAAATATTTGCTGAGATTTCTGGAGATTCGTAATTTTTGGAAGCTTGGCAACCCGTTTCCATGAAAGTGTTTCTCGCCAGTCACTGCTAAGGGCTACATCAAGAGGAAACAAAACATAGGGACAGAACGTGAAACTACTTTATTGTTGCAAGTTTCAAGAAGCTAGCACAAACCGTGTTGGATTTACAGTTCCAAATACATCTATCAATATAGGAGAAAACAGAATGAAACCTAAAAATTCAAACTGTTACTGGAAATGAACGCTTCAACATAGAAGAACGAAGTTTCGGGAACCAAGTCGCCTTAGTGTACTGATCATTACCTGAAACTATCATCAAGTTTGGGTGAAAAAATATTTGCTGAGATTTCTGGAGATTCGTAATTTTTGGATGCTTGGCAACCCCTTTCCATGAAGTGTTTCTCGCCAGTCACTGCTTAGGGCTACATCAAGAGGAAACAAAACATAGAGATAGAACGTGAAACTACTTTATTGTGTCAAGTTTCAAGAAGCTAGCACAAACCGTGTTGTATTTAGAGTTCCAAATACATCTATCAATATAGGAGAAAACAGAGTGAAACCTAAAAATTCATACTGTTACTGGAAATGAACGCTTCAACATAGAAGAATGAAATTAGGGGAAGCAAGTCAGCTTAGTGTACTGATCATTACCTGAAAGTATCATCCAGTTTGGGTGAAAAAATATTTGCTGAGATTTCTGGAGATTCGTAATTTTTGGACGCTTGGCAACCCCTTTATATGGAAGTGTTTCTCGCCAGTCACTGCTTAGGGCTACATCAAGAGGAAACAAAACATAGAGATAGAACGTGAAACTACATTATTGTGTCAAGTTTCAAGAAGCTAGCACAAACCGGGTTGGATTTAGAGTTCCAAATACATCTATCAATATAGGAGAAAACAGAGTGAAACCTAAAAATTCAAACTGTTACTGGAAACGAACGCTTCAACATAGAAGAACGAAATTTGGTGAACCAAGTCAGCTTAGTGTACTGATCATTACCTGAAAGTATCATCCAGTTTGGGTGAAAAAATATTTGCTGAGATTTCTGGAGATTCGTAATTTTTGGACGCTTGGCAACCCCTTTATATGGAAGTGTTTCTCGCCAGTCACTGCTTAGGGCTACATCAAGAGGAAACAAAACAGACAGATAGAACGTGAAACTACATTATTGTGTCAAGTTTCAAGAAGCTAGCACAAACCGTGTTGGATTTAGAGTTCCAAATACATCTATCAATATGGAAGAAAACAGAGTGAAACATAAAAATTCTAACTGTTACTGGAAACGAACGCTTCAACATAGAAGAATGAAATTTGGTGAACCAAGTGGGCTTAGTGTTCTGATCATTACCTGAAAGTATCATCCAGTTTGGGTGAAAAAATATTTGCTGAGATTTCTGGAGGTTCGCAATTCTTGGAAGCTTGGCAACCCGTTTCCATGAAAGTGTTTCTCGACAGTCACTGCTAAGGGCTACATCAAGAGGAAACAAAACACAGAGACAGAACGTGAAACTACATTATTGTGTCAAGTTTCAAGAAGCTAGCACAAACCGTGTTGGATTTAGAGTTCCAAATACATCTATCAATATAGGAGAAAATAGAGTGAAACCTAAAAATTCAAACTGTTACTGGAAATGAACGCTTCAACATAGAAGGACGAAGTTGCGGGAACCAAGTCGCCTTAGTGTACTGATCATTACCTGAAAGTATCATCCAGTTTGGGTGAAAAAATATTTGCTGAGATTTCTGGAGATTCGTAATTTTTGGAAGCTTGGCAACCCCTTTCCATGGAAGTGTTTCTCGCCAGTCACTGCTTAGGGCTACATCAAGAGGAAACAAAACATAGAGATAGAACGTGAAACTACATTATTGTGTCAAGTTTCAAGAAGCTAGCACAAACCGTGTTGCATTTAGAGTTCCAAATACATCTATCAATATAGGAGAAAACAGAGTGAAACCTAAAAATTCAAACTGTTACTGGAAAAGAACGCTTCAACATAGAAGAACGAAATTTGGTGAACCAAGTGGGCTTAGTGTTCTGATCATTACCTGAAAGGATCATCCAGTTTGTGTGAAAAAATATTTGCTGAGATTTCTGGAGATTCGTAATTTTTGGAAGCTTGGCAACCCGTTTCCATGAAAGTGTTTCTCGCCAGTCACTGCTAAGGGCTACATCAAGAGGAAACCAAATATAGAGACAGAACGTGAAACTAATTTATTGTGTCAAGTTTCCTGAAGCTACCACAAACCATGTTGGATTTAGAGTTCCAAATACATCTATCAATATAGGAGAAAACAGAGTGAAACCTAAAAATTCAAACTGTTACTGGAAAAGAACGCTGCAACATAGAAGAACGAAATTTGGTGAACCAAGTGGGCTTAGTGTTCTGATCATTACCTGAAAGGATCATCCAGTTTGTGTGAAAAAAATATTTGCTGAGATTTCTGGAGATTCGTAATTTTTGGAAGCTTGGCAACCCGTTTCCATGAAAGTGTTTCTCGCCAGTCACTGCTAAGGGCTACATCAAGAGGAAACAAAACATAGGGACAGAACGTGAAACTACTTTATTGTTGCAAGTTTCAAGAAGCTAGCACAAACCGTGTTGGATTTACAGTTCCAAATACATCTATCAATATAGGAGAAAACAGAATGAAACCTAAAAATTCAAACTGTTACTGGAAATGAACGCTTCAACATAGAAGAACGAAGTTTCGGGAACCAAGTCGCCTTAGTGTACTGATCATTACCTGAAACTATCATCAAGTTTGGGTGAAAAAATATTTGCTGAGATTTCTGGAGATTCGTAATTTTTGGATGCTTGGCAACCCCTTTCCATGAAGTGTTTCTCGCCAGTCACTGCTTAGGGCTACATCAAGAGGAAACAAAACATAGAGATAGAACGTGAAACTACTTTATTGTGTCAAGTTTCAAGAAGCTAGCACAAACCGTGTTGTATTTAGAGTTCCAAATACATCTATCAATATAGGAGAAAACAGAGTGAAACCTAAAAATTCATACTGTTACTGGAAATGAACGCTTCAACATAGAAGAATGAAATTAGGGGAAGCAAGTCAGCTTAGTGTACTGATCATTACCTGAAAGTATCATCCAGTTTGGGTGAAAAAATATTTGCTGAGATTTCTGGAGATTCGTAATTTTTGGACGCTTGGCAACCCCTTTATATGGAAGTGTTTCTCGCCAGTCACTGCTTAGGGCTACATCAAGAGGAAACAAAACATAGAGATAGAACGTGAAACTACATTATTGTGTCAAGTTTCAAGAAGCTAGCACAAACCGGGTTGGATTTAGAGTTCCAAATACATCTATCAATATAGGAGAAAACAGAGTGAAACCTAAAAATTCAAACTGTTACTGGAAACGAACGCTTCAACATAGAAGAACGAAATTTGGTGAACCAAGTCAGCTTAGTGTACTGATCATTACCTGAAAGTATCATCCAGTTTGGGTGAAAAAATATTTGCTGAGATTTCTGGAGATTCGTAATTTTTGGACGCTTGGCAACCCCTTTATATGGAAGTGTTTCTCGCCAGTCACTGCTTAGGGCTACATCAAGAGGAAACAAAACAGACAGATAGAACGTGAAACTACATTATTGTGTCAAGTTTCAAGAAGCTAGCACAAACCGTGTTGGATTTAGAGTTCCAAATACATCTATCAATATGGAAGAAAACAGAGTGAAACATAAAAATTCTAACTGTTACTGGAAACGAACGCTTCAACATAGAAGAATGAAATTTGGTGAACCAAGTGGGCTTAGTGTTCTGATCATTACCTGAAAGTATCATCCAGTTTGGGTGAAAAAATATTTGCTGAGATTTCTGGAGGTTCGCAATTCTTGGAAGCTTGGCAACCCGTTTCCATGAAAGTGTTTCTCGACAGTCACTGCTAAGGGCTACATCAAGAGGAAACAAAACACAGAGACAGAACGTGAAACTACATTATTGTGTCAAGTTTCAAGAAGCTAGCACAAACCGTGTTGGATTTAGAGTTCCAAATACATCTATCAATATAGGAGAAAATAGAGTGAAACCTAAAAATTCAAACTGTTACTGGAAATGAACGCTTCAACATAGAAGGACGAAGTTGCGGGAACCAAGTCGCCTTAGTGTACTGATCATTACCTGAAAGTATCATCCAGTTTGGGTGAAAAAATATTTGCTGAGATTTCTGGAGATTCGTAATTTTTGGAAGCTTGGCAACCCCTTTCCATGGAAGTGTTTCTCGCCAGTCACTGCTTAGGGCTACATCAAGAGGAAACAAAACATAGAGATAGAACGTGAAACTACATTATTGTGTCAAGTTTCAAGAAGCTAGCACAAACCGTGTTGCATTTAGAGTTCCAAATACATCTATCAATATAGGAGAAAACAGAGTGAAACCTAAAAATTCAAACTGTTACTGGAAAAGAACGCTTCAACATAGAAGAACGAAATTTGGTGAACCAAGTGGGCTTAGTGTTCTGATCATTACCTGAAAGGATCATCCAGTTTGTGTGAAAAAATATTTGCTGAGATTTCTGGAGATTCGTAATTTTTGGAAGCTTGGCATCCCGTTTCCATGAAAGTGTTTCTCGCCAGTCACTGCTAAGTACTACATCAAGAGGAAACATAGAGACAGAACGTGAAACTAATTTAGTGTTCAAGTTTCAAGATGCTAGCACAAACCATGTTGGATTTAGAGTTCCAAATACATCTATCAATATAGGAGAAAACAGAGTGAAACCGAAAAATTCAAACAGGTACTGGAAATGAACGCTTCAACATAGATTGACGAAGTTGCGGGAACCAAGTCGCCTTAGTGTACTGATCATTACCTGAAACTATCATCCAGTTTGGGTGAAAAAATATTTGCTGAGATTTCTGGAGATTCGTAATTTTTGGACGCTTGGCAACCCCTTTATATGGAAGTGTTTCTCGCCAGTCACTGCTTAGGGCTACATCAAGAGGAAACAAAACATAGAGATAGAACATGAAACTACATTATAGTGTCAAGTTTCAAGAAGCTAGCACAAACCGTGTTGCATTTAGAGTTCCAAATACATCTATCAATATAGGAGAAAACAGAGTGAAACCTAAAAATTCAAACTGTTACTGGAAACGAACGCTTCAACATAGAAGAATGAAATTTGGGGAACCAAGTCAGCTTAGTGTACTGATCATTACCTGAAAGTATCATCCAGTTTGGGTGAAAAAATATTTGCTGAGATTTCTTGAGATTCGTAATTTTTGGAAGCTTGGCAACCCCTTTCCATGGAAGTGTTTCTCGCCAGTCACTGCTTAGGGCTACATCAAGAGGAAACAAAACATAGAGATAGAACGTGAAACTACATTATTGTGTCAAGTTTCAAGAAGCTAGCACAAACCGTGTTGCATTTAGAGTTCCAAATACATGTATCAATATAGGAGAAAACAGAGTGAAACCTAAAAATTCAAACTGTTACTGGAAACGAACGCTTCAACATAGAAGAACGAAATTTGGTGAACCAAGTGGGCTTAGTGTTCTGATCATTACCTGAAAGGATCATCCAGTTTGTGTGAAAAAATATTTGCTGAGATTTATGGAGATTCGTAATTTTTGGAAGCTTGGCAACCCGTTTCCATGAAAGTGTTTCTCGCCAGTCACTGCTAAGGGCTACATCAAGAGGAAACATAGAGACAGAACGTGAAACTAATTTATTGTGTCAAGTTTCAAGAAGCTAGCACAAACCATGTTGGATTTAGAGTTCCAAATACATCTATCAATATAGGAGAAAACAGAGTGAAACCGAAAAATTCAAACTGGTACTGGAAATGAACGCTTCAACATAGATTGACGAAGTTGCGGGAACCAAGTCGCCTTAGTGTACTGATCATTACCTGAAAGTATCATCCAGTTTGGGTGAAAAAATATTTGCTGAGATTTCTGGAGATTCGTAATTTTTGGACGTTGGCAACCCCTTTCCATGAAAGTGTTTATCGCCCGTCACTGCTTAGGGGTACATCAAGAGGAAACAAAATGTAGAGATAGAACATGAAACTACATTATTGTGTCAAGTTTAAAGAAGCTAGAACAAACCGTGTTGTATTTAGAGTTCCAAATATATCTATCAATATAGGAGAAAACAGAGTGAAACCGAAAAATTCAAACTGTTACTGGAAACGAACGCTTCAACATAGAAGAACGAAATTTGGTGAACCAAGTGGGCTTAGTGTTCTGATCATTACCTGAAAGTATCATCCAGTTTGATTGAAAAAATATTTGCTGAGATTTCTGGAGGTTCGTAATTCTTGGAAGCTTGGCAACCCCTTTCCTTGAAAGTGTTTATCGCCAGTCACTGCTTAGGGCTACATCAAGAGGAAACAAAACATAGAGATAGAACGTGAAACTATTTTATTGTGTCAAGTTTCAAGAAGCTAGCACAAACCGTGTTGTATTTAGAGTTCCAAATACATCTATCAATATAGGAGAAAACAGAGTGAAACCTAAAAATTCAAACTGTTACTAGAAACGAACGCTTCAACATAGAAGAATAAAATTTGGGGAACCAAGTCAGCTTAGTGTACTGATCATTACCTGAAAGTATCATCCAGTTTGGGTGAAAAAATATTTGCTGAAATTTCTGGAGATTCGTAATTTTTGGACGCTTGGCAACCCCTTTATATGGAAGTGTTTCTCGCCAGTCACTGCTTAGGGCTACATCAAGAGGAAACAAAACATAGAGATAGAACGTGAAACTACATTATTGTGTCAAGTTTCAAGAAGCTAGCACAAACCGTGTTGTATTTAGAGTTCCAAATACATCTATCAATATAGGAGAAAACAGAGTGAAACCTAAAAATTCAAACTGTTACTGGAAACGAACGCTTCAACATAGAAGAACGAAATTTGGTGAACCAAGTGGGCTTAGTGTTCTGATCATTACCTGAAAGTATCATCAGGTTAGGGTGAAAAAATATTTGCTGGGATTTCTGGAGGTTCGTAATTCTTGGAAGCTTGGCATCCCCTTTCCATGAAAGTGTTTATCGCCAGTCACTGCTTAGGGCTACATCAAGAGGAAACAAAACATAGAGATAGAACGTGAAACTATATTATTGTGTCAAGTTTCAAGAAGCTAGCACAAACCGTGTTGGATTTAGAGTTCCAAATACATCTATCAATATAGGAGAAAATAGAGTGAAACCTAAAAATTCAAACTGTTACTGGAAATGAACGCTTCAACATAGAAGGACAAAGTTGCGGGAAACAAGTCGCCTTAGTGTACTGATCATTACCTGAAAGTATCATCCACTTTGGGTGAAAAAATATTTGCTGAGATTTCTGGAGATTCGTAATTTTTGGACGCTTGGCAACCCCTTTATATGGAAGTGTTTCTCGCCAGTCACTGCTTAGGGCTACATCAAGAGGAAACAAAACATACAGATAGAACGTGAAACTACATTATTGTGTCAAGTTTCAAGAAGCTAACACAAACCGTGTTGGATTTAGAGTTCCAAATACATCTATCAATATGGAAGAAAACAGAGTGAAACCTAAAAATTCAAACTGTTACTGGAAACGAACGCTTCAACATAGAAGAATGAAATTTGGGGAACCAAGTCAGCTTAGTGTACTGATCATTACCTGAAAGTATCATCCAGTTTGGGTGAAAAAATATTTGCTGAGATTTCTGGAGATTCGTAATTTTTGTAAGCTTGGCAACCCCTTTCCATGGAAGTGTTTCTCACCAGTCACTGCTTAGGGCTACATCAAGAGGAAACAAAACATAGAGATAGAATGTGAAACTACATTATTGTGTCAAGTTTCAAGAAGCTAGCACAAACCGTGTTGGATTTAGAGTTCCAAATACATCTATCAATATAGCAGAAAACAGAGTGAAACCGAAAAATTCAAACTGTTACTGGAAACGAACGCTTCAACATAGAAGAACGAAATTTGGTGAACCAAGTGGGCTTAGTGTTCTGATCATTACCTGAAAGGATCATCCAGCTTGTGTGAAAAAAAATTTGCTGAGATTTCTGGAGATTCGTAATTTTTGGAAGCTTGGCAACCCGTTTCCATGAAAGTGTTTCTCGCCAGTCACTGCTAAGGGCTACATCAAGAGGAAACATAGAGACAGAACGTGAAACTAAATTATTGTGTCAAGTTTCAAGAAGCTAGCACAAACCATGTTGGATTTAGAGTTCCAAATACATCTATCAATATAGGAGAAAACAGAGTGAAACCGAAAAATTCAAACTGGTACTGGAAATGAACGCTTCAACATAGATTGACGAAGTTGCGGGAACCAAGTCGCCTTAGTGTACTGATCATTACCTGAAAGTATCATCCAGTTTGGGTGAAAAAATATTTGCTGAGATTTCTGGAGATACGTAATTTTTAGAAGCTTGGCAGCCCCTTTCCATGAAAGTGTTTATCGCCCTTCACTGCTTAGGGGTACATCAAGAGGAAACAAAACGTAGAGATAGAACATGAAACTACATTATTGTGTCAAGTTTCAAGAAGCTAGCACAAACCATGTTGGATTTAGAGTTCCAAATACATCTATCAATATAGGAGAAAACAGAGTGAAACCGAAAAATTCAAACTGGTACTGGAAATGAACGCTTCAACATAGATTGACGAAGTTGCGGGAACCAAGTCGCCTTAGTGTACTGATCATTACCTGAAAGTATCATCCAGTTTGGGTGAAAAAATATTTGCTGAGATTTCTGGAGATACGTAATTTTTAGAAGCTTGGCAGCCCCTTTCCATGAAAGTGTTTATCGCCCTTCACTGCTTAGGGGTACATCAAGAGGAAACAAAACGTAGAGATAGAACATGATACTACATTATTGTGTCAAGTTTAAAGAAGCTAGAACAAACCGTGTGGTATTTAGAGTTCCAAATATATCTATCAATATAGGAGAAAACAGAGTGAAACCGAAAAATTCAAACTGTTACTGGAAACGAACGCTTCAACATAGAAGAACGAAATTTGGTGAACCAAGTGGGCTTAGTGTTCTGATCATTACCTGAAAGTATCATCCAGTTTGGGTGAAAAAATATTTGCTGAGATTTCTGGAGGTTCGTAATTCTTGGAAGCTTGGCAACCCCTTTCCTTGAAAGTGTTTATCGCCAGTCACTGCTTAGGGCTACATCAAGAGGAAACAAAACATAGAGAGAGAACGTGAAACTATTTTATTGTGTCAAGTTTCAAGAAGCTAGCACAAACCGTGTTGGATTTAGAGTTCCAAATACATCTATCAATATAGGAGATAACAGAGTGAAACCTAAAAATTCAAACTGTTACTGGAAACGAACGCTTCAACATAGAAGAATGAAATTTGGGGAACCAAGTCAGCTTAGTGTACTGATCATTACCTGAAAGTATCATCCAGTTTGGGTGAAAAAATATTTGTTGAGATTTCTGGAGATTTGTAATTTTTGGATGCTTGGCAACCCCTTTCCATGAAAGTGTTTCTCGCCAGTCACTGCTTAGGGCTACATCAAGAGGAAACAAAACATAGAGATAGAACGTGAAACTACATTATTGTGTCAAGTTTCAAGAAGCTAGCACAAACCGTGTTGTATTTAGAGTTCCAAATACATCTATCAATATAGGAGAAAACAGAGTGAAACCTAAAAATTCAAACTGTTACTGGAAACGAACGCTTCAACATAGAAGAACGAAATTTGGTGAACCAAGTGGGCTTAGTGTTCTGATCATTACCTGAAAGTATCATCCAGTTTGGGTGAAAAAATATTTGCTGGGATTTCTGGACGTTCGTAATTCTTGGAAGCTTGGCATCCCCTTTCCATGAAAGTGTTTATCGCCAGTCACTGCTTAGGGCTACATCAAGAGGACACAAAACATAGAGATAGAACGTGAAACTACATTATTGTGTCAAGTTTCAAGAAGCTAGCACAAACCGTGTTGGATATAGAGTTCCAAATACATCTATCAATATAGGAGAAAATAGAGTGAAACCTAAAAATTCAAACTGTTACTGGAAATGAACGCTTCAACATAGAAGGACAAAGTTGCGGGAACCAAGTCGCCTTAGTGTACTGATCATTACCTGAAAGTATCATCCAGTTTGGGTGAAATATATTTGCTGAGATTTCTGGAGATTCGTAATTTTTGGACGCTTGGCAACCCCTTTGTATGGAAGTGTTTCTCGCCAGTCACTGCTTAGGGCTACATCAAGAGGAAACAAAACATACAGATAGAACGTGAAACTGCATTATTGTGTCAAGTTTCAAGAAGCTAACACAAACCGTGTTGGATTTAGAGTTCCAAATACATCTATCAATATGGAAGAAAACAGAGTGAAACCTAAAAATTCAAACTGTTACTGGAAACGAACGCTTCAACATAGAAGAATGAAATTTGGGGAACCAAGTCAGCTTAGTGTACTGATCATTACCTGAAAGTATCATCCAGTTTGGGTGAAAAAATATTTGCTGAGATTTCTGGAGATTCGTAATTTTTGTAAGCTTGGCAACCCCTTTCCATGGAAGTGTTTCTCGCCAGTCACTGCTTAGGGCTACATCAAGAGGAAACAAAACATAGAGATAGAACGTGAAACTACATTATTGTGTCAAGTTTCAAGAAGCTAGCACAAACCGTGTTGGATTTAGAGTTCCAAATACATCTATCAATATAGCAGAAAACAGAGTGAAACCGAAAAATTCAAACTGTTACTGGAAACGAACGCTTCAACATAGAAGAACGAAATTTGGTGAACCAAGTGGGCTTAGTGTTCTGATCATTACCTGAAAGTATCATCCAGTTTTTGTGAAAAAATATTTGCTGGGATTTCTGGAGGTTCGTAATTCTTGGAAGCTTGGCATCCCCTTTCCATGAAAGTGTTTCTCGCCAGTCACTGCTTAGGGCTACATCAAGAGGAAACAAAACATAGAGATAGAACGTGAAACTACATTATTGTGTCAAGTTTCAAGAAGCTAGCACAAACCGTGTTGGATTTAGAGTTTCAAATACATCTATCAATATAGGAGAAAACAGAGTGAAACCTAAAAATTCAAACTGTTACTGGAAACGAACGCTTCAACATAGAAGAATGAAATTTGGGGAACCAAGTCAGCTTAGTGTACTGATCATTACCTGAAAGTATTATCCAGTTTGGGTGAAAAAATATTTGCTGAGATTTCTTGAGATTCGTAATTTTTGGAAGCTTGGCAACCCCTTTCCATGGAAGTGTTTCTCGCCAGTCACTGCTTAGGGCTACATCAAGAGGAAACAAAACATAGAGAGAGAACGTGAAACTACATTATTGTGTCAAGTTTAAAGAAGCTAGAATAAACCGTGTGGTATTTAGAGTTCCAAATATATCTATCAATATAGGAGAAAACAGAGTGAAACCGAAAAATTCAAACTGTTACTGGAAACGAACGCTTCAACATAGAAGAACGAAATTTGGTGAACCAAGTGGGCTTAGTGTTCTGATCATTACCTGAAAGTATCATCCAGTTTGGGTGAAAAAATATTTGCTGAGATTTCTGGAGGTTCGTAATTCTTGGAAGCTTGGCAACCCCTTTCCTTGAAAGTGTTTATCGCCAGTCACTGCTTAGGGCTACATCAAGAGGAAACAAAACATAGAGAGAGAACGTGAAACTCTTTTATTGTGTCAAGTTTCAAGAAGCTAGCACAAACCGTGTTGGATTTAGAGTTCCAAATACATCTATCAATATAGGAGAAAACAGAGTGAAACCTAAAAATTCAAACTGTTACTGGAAACGAACGCTTCAACATAGAAGAATGAAATTTGGGGAACCAAGTCAGCTTAGTGTACTGATCATTACCTGAAAGTATCATCCAGTTTGGGTGAAAAAATATTTGCTGAGATTTCTGGAGATTTGTAATTTTTGGATGCTTGGCAACCAGTTTCCATGAAAGTGTTTCTCGCCAGTCACTGCTTAGGGCTACATCAAGAGGAAACAAAACATAGAGATAGAACGTGAAACTACATAATTGTGTCAAGTTTCAAGAAGCTAGCACAAACCGTGTTGTATTTAGAGTTCCAAATACATCTATCAATATAGGAGAAAACAGAGTGAAACCTAAAAATTCAAACTGTTACTGGAAACGAACGCTTCAACATAGAAGAACGAAATTTGGTGAACCAAGTGGGCTTAGTGTTCTGATCATTACCTGAAAGTATCATCCAGTTTGGGTGAAAAAATATTTGCTGGGATTTCTGGACGTTCGTAATTCTTGGAAGCTTGGCATCCCCTTTCCATGAAAGTGTTTATCGCCAGTCACTGCTTAGGGCTACATCAAGAGGAAACAAAACATAGAGATAGAACGTGAAACTACATTATTGTGTCAAGTTTCAAGAAGCTAGCACAAACCGTGTTGGATTTAGAGTTCCAAATACATCTATCAATATAGGAGAAAATACAGTGAAACCTAAAAATTCAAACTGTTACTGGAAATGAACGCTTCAACATAGAAGGACGAAGTTGCGGGAACCAAGTCGCCTTAGTGTACTGATCATTACCTGAAAGTATCATCTAGTTTGGGTGAAATATATTTGCTGAGATTTCTGGAGATTCGTAATTTTTGGACGCTTGGCAACCCCTTTGTATGGAAGTGTTTCTCGCCAGTCACTGCTTAGGGCTACATCAAGAGGAAACAAAACATACAGATAGAACGTGAAACTACATTATTGTGTCAAGTTTCAAGAAGCTAGCACAAACCGTGTTGGATTTAGAGTTCCAAATACATCTATCAATATAGGAGAAAACAGAGTGAAACCTAAAAATTCAAACTGTTACTGGAAATGAACGCTTCAACATAGAAGAATGAAATTTGGGGAACCAAGTCAGCTTAGTGTACTGATCATTACCTGAAAGTATTATCCAGTTTGGGTGAAAAAATATTTGCTGAGATTTCTTGAGATTCGTAATTTTTGGAAGCTTGGCAACCCCTTTCCATGGAAGTGTTTCTCGCCAGTCACTGCTTAGGGCTACATCAAGAGGAAACAAAACATAGAGAGAGAACGTGAAACTACATTATTGTGTCAAGTTTCAAGAAGCTAGCACAAACCGTGTTGCATTTAGAGTTCCAAATACATCTATCAATATAGGAGAAAACAGAGTGAAACCTAAAAATTCAAACTGTTACTGGAAAAGAACGCTTCAACATAGAAGAACGAAATTTGGTGAACCAAGTGGGCTTAGTGTTCTGATCATTACCTGAAAGGATCATCCAGTTTGTGTGAAAAAAAATTTCCTGAGATTTCTGGAGATTCGTAACTTTTGGAAGCTTGGCAACCCGTTTCCATGAAAGTGTTTCTCGCCAGTCTCTGCTAAGGGCTACATCAAGAGGAAACATAGAGACAGAACGTGAAACTAAATTATTGTGTCAAGTTTCAAGAAGCTAGCACAAACCATGTTGGATTTAGAGTTCCAAATACATCTATCAATATAGGAGAAAACAGAGTGAAACCGAAAAATTCAAACTGGTACTGGAAATGAACGCTTCAACATAGATTGATGAAGTTGCGGGAACCAATTCGCCTTAGTGTACTGATCATTACCTGAAAGTATCATCCAGTTTGGGTGAAAAAATATTTGCTGAGATTTCTGGAGATACGTAATTTTTGGAAGCTTGGCAGCCCCTTTCCATGAAAGTGTTTATCGCCCGTCACTGCTTAGGGGTACATCAAGAGGAAACAAAACATAGAGATAGAACGTGAAACTACTTTATTGTTTCAAGTTTCAAGAAGCTAGCACAAACCGTGTTGTATTTAGAGTTCCAAATACATCTATCAATATAGGAGAAAATAGAGTGAAACCTAAAAATTCAAACTGTTACTGGAAAAGAACGCTTCAACATAGAAGAACGAAATATGGTGAACCAAGTGGGCTTAGTGTTCTGATCATTACCTGAAAGTATCATCCAGTTTGGGTGAAAAAATATGTGCTGAGATTTCTGGAGGTTCGTAATTCTTGGAAGCTTGGCAACCCCTTTCCATGAAAGTGTTTATCGCCAGTCACTGCTTAGGGCTACATCAAGAGGAAACAAAACATAGAGATAGAACGTGAAACTACATTATTGTGTCAAGTTTCAAGAAGCTAGCACAAACCGTGTTGGATTTAGAGTTCCAAATACATCTATCAATATAGGAGAAAATAGAGTGAAACCTAAAAATTCAAACTGTTACTGGAAATGAACGCTTCAACATAGAAGGACAAAGTTGCGGGAACCAAGTCGCCTTAGTGTACTGATCATTACCTGAAAGTATCATCCAGTTTGGGTGAAAAAATATTTGCTGAGATTTCTGGAGATTCGTAATTTTTGGACGCTTGGCAACCCCTTTATATGGAAGTGTTTCTCGCCAGTCACTGCTTAGGGCTACATCAAGAGGAAACAAAACATAGAGATAGAACGTGAAACTACATTATTGTGTCAAGTTTCAAGAAGCTAGCACAAACCGTGTTGGATTTAGAGTTCCAAATACATCTATCAATATAGGAGAAAACAGAGTGAAACCTAAAAATTCAAACTGTTACTGGAAACGAACGCTTCAACATAGAAGAACGAAATTTGGTGAACCAAGTCAGCTTAGTGTACTGATCATTACCTGAAAGTATCATCCAGTTTGGGTGAAAAAATATTTGCTGAGATTTCTGGAGATTCGTAATTTTTGGACGCTTGGCAACCCCTTTATATGGAAGTGTTTCTCGCCAGTCACTGCTTAGGGCCACATCAAGAGGAAACAAAACATAGAGATAGAACGTGAAACTACATTATTGTGTCAAGTTTCAAGGAGCTAGCACAAACCGTGTTGGATTTAGAGTTCCAAATACATCTATCAATATGGAAGAAAACAGAGTGAAACCTAAAAATTCAAACTGTTACTGGAAACGAACACTTCAACATAGAAGAATGAAATTTGGGGAACCAAGTCAGCTTAGTGTACTGATCATTACCTGAAAGTATCATCCAGTTTGGGTGAAATATATTTGCTGAGATTTCTGGAGATTCGTAATTTTTGGACGCTTGGCAACCCCTTTCCATGGAAGTGTTTCTCGCCAGTCACTGCTTAGGGCTACATCAAGAGGAAACAAAACATAGAGATAGAACGTGAAACTACATTATTGTGTCAAGTTTCAAGAAGCTAGCGCAAACCGTGTTGGATTTAGAGTTCCAAATACATCTATCAATATAGGAGAAAACAGAGTGAAACCTAAAAATTCAAACTGTTACTGGAAACGAACGCTTCAACATAGAAGAACGAAATTTGGTGAACCAAGTGGGCTTAGTGTTCTGATCATTACCTGAAAGGATCATCCAGTTTGTGTGAAAAAATATTTGCTGAGATTTCTGGAGATTCGTAATTTTTGGAAGCTTGGCAACCCCTTTCCATGAAAGTGTTTCTCGCCAGTCACTGCTAAGGGCTACATCAAGAGGAAACCAAGCATAGAGACAGAACGTGAAACTAATTTATTGTGTCAAGTTTCAAGAAGCTAGCACAAACCGTGTTTTATTTAGAGTTCCAAATACATCTATCAATATAGGAGAAAACATAGTGAAACCTAAAAATTCAAACTGTTACTGGAAACGAACGCTTCAACATAGAAGAACGAAATTTGGTGAACCAAGTGGGCTTAGTGTTCTGATCATTACCTGAAACTATCATCCAGTTTGGGTGAAAAAATATTTGCTGGGATTTCTGGAGGTTCGTAATTCTTGGAAGCTTGGCATCCCCTTTCAATGAAATTGTTTATCGCCAGTCACTGCTTAGGGCTACATCAAGAGGAAACAAAACATAGAGATAGAACGTGAAACTACATTATTGTGTCAAGTTTCAAGAAGCTAGCACAAACCGTGTTGGATTTAGAGTTCCAAGTACATCTATCAATATAGGAGAAAATAGAGTGAAACCTAAAAATTCAAACTGTTACTGGAAATGAACGCTTCAACATAGAAGGACGAAGTTGCGGGAACCAAGTCGCCTTAGTGTACTGATCATTACCTGAAAGTATCATCCAGTTTGGGTGAAAAAATATTTGCTGAGATTTCTGGAGATTCGTAATTTTTGGACGCTTGGCAACCCCTTTATATGGAAGTGTTTCTCGCCAGTCACTGCTTAGGGCTACATCAAGAGGAAACAAAACATACAGATAGAACGTGAAACTACATTATTGTGTCAAGTTTCAAGAAGCTAGCACAAACCGTGTTGGATTTAGAGTTCCAAATACATCTATCAATATAGGAGAAAACAGAGTGAAACCTAAAAATTCAAACTGTTACTGGAAACGAACGCTTCAACATAGAAGAATGAAATTTGGGGAACCAAGTCAGCTTAGTGTACTGATCATTACCTGAAAGTATCATCCAGTTTGGGTGAAAAAAATATTTGCTGAGATTTCTGGAGATTCGTAATTTTTGGATGCTTGGCAACCCCTTTCCATGAAAGTGTTTCTCGCCAGTCACTGCTTAGGGCTACATGAAGAGGAAACAAAACATAGAGATACCACGTGAAACTACTTTATTGTTTCAAGTTTCAAGAAGCTAGCACAAACCGTGTTGTATTTAGAGTTCCAAATACATCTATCAATATAGGAGAAAATAGAGTGAAACCTAAAAATTCAAACTGTTACTGGAAAAGAACGCTTCAACATAGAAGAACGAAATATGTTGAACCAAGTGGGCTTAGTGTTCTGATCATTACCTGAAAGTATCATCCAGTTTGGGTGAAAAAATATGTGCTGAGATTTCTGGAGGTTCGTAATTCTTGGAAGCTTGGCAACCCCTTTCCATGAAAGTGTTTATCGCCAGTCACTGCTTAGGGCTACATCAAGAGGAAACAAAACATAGAGATAGAACGTGAAACTACATTATTGTGTCAAGTTTCAAGAAGCTAGCACAAACCGTGTTGGATTTAGAGTTCCAAATACATCTATCAATATAGGAGAAAACAGAGTGAAACCTAAAAATTCAAACTGTTACTGGAAACGAACGCTTCAACATAGAAAACGAAATTTGGTGAACCAAGTGGGCTTAGTGTACTGATCATTACCTGAAAGTATCATCCAGTTTGGGTGAAAAAATATTTGCTGAGATTTCTGGAGATTCGTAATTTTTGGAAGCTTGGCAACCCGTTTCCATGAAAGTGTTTCTCGCCAGTCACTGCTAAGGGCTACATCAAGAGGAAACCAAACATAGAGACAGAACGTGAAACTAATTTATTGTGTCAAGTTTCAAGAAGCTAGCACAAACCATGTTGGATTTAGAGTTCCAAATACATCTATCAATATAGGAGAAAACAGAGTGAAACCGAAAAATTCAAACTGGTACTGGAAATGAACGCTTCAACATAGATTGACGAAGTTGCGGGAAACAAGTCGCCTTAGTGTACGGATCATTACCTGAAAGTATCATCCAGTTTGGGTGAAAAAATATTTGCTGAGATTTCTGGAGATACGTAATTTTTGGAAGCTTGGCAGCCCCTTTCCATGAAAGTGTTTATCGCCCGTCACTGCTTAGGGGTACATCAAGAGGTAACAAAACGTAGAGATAGAACATGAAACTACATTATTGTGTCAAGTTTAAAGAAGCTAGCACAAACCGTGTTGTATTTAGAGTTCCAAATATATCTATCAATATAGGAGAAAACAGAGTGAAACCGAAAAATTCAAACTGTTACTGGAAACGAACGCTTCAACATAGAAGAACGAAATTTGGTGAACCAAGTGGGCTTAGTGTTCTGATCATTACCTGAAAGTATCATCCAGTTTGGGTGAAAAAATATTTGCTGAGATTTCTGGAGGTTCGTAATTCTTGGAAGCTTGGCAAACCCTTTCCTTGAAAGTGTTTCTCGCCAGTCACTGCTTAGGGCTACATCAAGAGGAAACAAAACATAGAGATAGAACGTGAAACTACTTTATTGTGTCAAGTTTCAAGAAGCTAGCACAAACCGTGTTGTATTTAGAGTTCCAAATACATCTATCAATATAGGAGAAAACAGAGTGAAACCTAAAAATTCAAACTGTTACTGGAAACGAACGCTTCAACATAGAAGAACGAAATTTGGTGAAACAAGTGGGCTTAGTGTTCTGATCATTACCTGAAAGTATCATCCAGTTTGGGTGAAAAAATATTTGCTGGGATTTCGGGAGGTTCGTAATTCTTGGAAGCTTGGCAACCCCTTTCCATGAAGTGTTTCTCGCCAGTCACTGCTTAGGGCTACATCAAGAGGAAACAAAACATAGAGATAGAATGTGAAACTACATTATTGTGTCAAGTTTCAAGAAGCTAGCACAAACCGTGTTGGATATAGAGTTCCAAATACATCTATCAATATAGGAGAAAATAGAGTGAAACCTAAAAATTCAAACTGTTACTGGAAATGAATGCTTCAACATAGAAGGACGAAGTTGCGGGAACCAAGTCGCCTTAGTGTACTGATCATTACCTGAAAGTATCACCCAGTTTGGGTGAAAAAATATTTGCTGAGATTTCTGGAGGTTCGTAATTCTTGGAAGCTTGGCAACCCCTTTCCTTGAAAGTGTTTATCGCCAGTCACTGCTTAGGGCTACATCAAGAGGAAACAAAACATAGAGATAGAACGTGAAACTACTTTATTGTGTCAAGTTTCAAGAAGCTAGCACAAACCGTGTTGGATTTAGAGTTCCAAATACATCTATCAATATAGGAGAAAACAGAGTGAAACCTAAAAATTCAAACTGTTACTGGAACCGAAGGCTTCAACATAGAAGAATGAAATTTGGGGAACCAAGTCAGCTTAGTGTACTGATCATTACCTGAAAGTATCATCCAGTTTGGGTGAAAAAATATTTGCTGAGATTTCTGGAGATTCGTAATTTTTGGAAGCTTGGCAACCCCTTTCCATGGAAGTGTTTCTCGCCAGTCACTGCTTAGGGCTACATCAAGAGGAAACAAAACATAGAGATAGAACGTGAAACTACATTATTGTGTCAAGTTTCAAGAAGCTAGCGCAAACCGTGTTGGATTTAGAGTTCCAAATACATCTATCAATATAGGAGAAAACAGAGTGAAACCGAAAAATTCAAACTGTTACTGGAAACGAACGCTTCACCATAGAAGAACGAAATTTGGTGAACCAAGTGGGCTTAGTGTTCTGATCATTACCTGAAAGTATCATCCAGTTTGGGTGAAAAAATATTTGCTGGGATTTCTGGAGGTTCGTAATTCTTGGAAGTTGGCATCCCCTTTCCATGAAAGTGTTTATCGCCAGTCACTGCTTAGGGCTACATCAAGAGGAAACAAAACATAGAGATAGAACGTGAAACTACATTATTGTGTCAAGTTTCAAGAAGCTAGCACAAACCGTGTTGGATTTAGAGTTCCAAGTACATCTATCAATATAGGAGAAAATAGAGTGAAACCTAAAAATTCAAACTGTTACTGGAAATGAACGCTTCAACATAGAAGGACGAAGTTGCGGGAACCAAGTTGCCTTAGTGTACTGATCATTACCTGAAAGTATCATCCAGTTTGGGTGAAAAAATATTTGCTGAGATTTCTGGAGATTCGTAATTTTTGGACGCTTGGCAACCCCTTTGTATGGAAGTGTTTCTCGCCAGTCACTGCTTAGGGCTACATCAAGAGGAAACAAAACATACAGATAGAACGTGAAACTACATTATTGTGTCAAGTTTCAAGAAGCTAGCACAAACTGTGTTGGATTTAGTGTTCCAAATACATCTATCAATATAGGAGAAAACAGAGTGAAACCTAAAAATTCAAATTGTTACTGGAAACGAACGCTTCAACATAGAAGAATGAAATTTGGGGAACCAAGTCAGCTTAGTGTACTGATCATTACCTGAAAGTATTATCCAGTTTGGGTGAAAAAATATTTGCTGAGATTTCTTGAGATTCGTAATTTTTGGAAGCTTGGCAACCCCTTTCCATGGAAGTGTTTCTCGCCAGTCACTGCTTAGGGCTACATCAAGAGGAAACAAAACATAGAGAGAGAACGTGAAACTACATTATTGTGTCAAGTTTCAAGAAGCTAGCACAAACCGTGTTGCATTTAGAGTTCCAAATACATCTATCAATATAGGAGAAAACAGAGTGAAACCTAAAAATTCAAACTGTTACTGGAAAAGAACGCTTCAACATAGAAGAACGAAATTTGGTGAACCAAGTGGGCTTAGTGTTCTGATCATTACCTGAAAGGATCATCCAGTTTGTGTGAAAAAAAATTTCCTGAGATTTCTGGAGATTCGTAACTTTTGGAAGCTTGGCAACCCGTTTCCATGAAAGTGTTTCTCGCCAGTCTCTGCTAAGGGATACATCAAGAGGAAACATAGAGACAGAACGTGAAACTAAATTATTGTGTCAAGTTTCAAGAAGCTAGCACAAACCATGTTGGATTTAGAGTTCCAAATACATCTATCAATATAGGAGAAAACAGAGTGAAACCGAAAAATTCAAACTGGTACTGGAAATGAACGCTTCAACATAGATTGACGAAGTTGCGGGAACCAAGTCGCCTTAGTGTACTGATCATTACCTGAAAGTATCATCCAGTTTGGGTGAAAAAATATTTGCTGAGATTTCTGGAGATACGTAATTTTTGGAAGCTTGGCAGCCCCTTTCCATGAAAGTGTTTATCGCCCGTCACTGCTTAGGGGTACATCAAGAGGAAACAAAACATAGAGATAGAACGTGAAACTACTTTATTGTTTCAAGTTTCAAGAAGCTAGCACAAACCGTGTTGTATTTAGAGTTCCAAATACATCTATCAATATAGGAGAAAATAGAGTGAAACCTAAAAATTCAAACTGTTACTGGAAAAGAACGCTTCAACATAGAAGAACGAAATATGGTGAACCAAGTGGGCTTAGTGTTCTGATCATTACCTGAAAGTATCATCCAGTTTGGGTGAAAAAATATGTGCTGAGATTTCTGGAGGTTCGTAATTCTTGGAAGCTTGGCAACCCCTTTCCATGAAAGTGTTTATCGCCAGTCACTGCTTAGGGCTACATCAAGAGGAAACAAAACATAGAGATAGAACGTGAAACTACATTATTGTGTCAAGTTTCAAGAAGCTAGCACAAACCGTGTTGGATTTAGAGTTCCAAATACATCTATCAATATAGGAGAAAATAGAGTGAAACCTAAAAATTCAAACTGTTACTGGAAATGAACGCTTCAACATAGAAGGACAAAGTTGCGGGAACCAAGTCGCCTTAGTGTACTGATCATTACCTGAAAGTATCATCCAGTTTGGGTGAAAAAATATTTGCTGAGATTTCTGGAGATTCGTAATTTTTGGACGCTTGGCAACCCCTTTATATGGAAGTGTTTCTCGCCAGTCACTGCTTAGGGCTACATCAAGAGGAAACAAAACATAGAGATAGAACGTGAAACTACATTATTGTGTCAAGTTTCAAGAAGCTAGCACAAACCGTGTTGGATTTAGAGTTCCAAATACATCTATCAATATAGGAGAAAACAGAGTGAAACCTAAAAATTCAAACTGTTACTGGAAACGAACGCTTCAACATAGAAGAACGAAATTTGGTGAACCAAGTCAGCTTAGTGTACTGATCATTACCTGAAAGTATCATCCAGTTTGGGTGAAAAAATATTTGCTGAGATTTCTGGAGATTCGTAATTTTTGGACGCTTGGCAACCCCTTTATATGGAAGTGTTTCTCGCCAGTCACTGCTTAGGGCCACATCAAGAGGAAACAAAACATAGAGATAGAACGTGAAACTACATTATTGTGTCAAGTTTCAAGGAGCTAGCACAAACCGTGTTGGATTTAGAGTTCCAAATACATCTATCAATATGGAAGAAAACAGAGTGAAACCTAAAAATTCAAACTGTTACTGGAAACGAACACTTCAACATAGAAGAATGAAATTTGGGGAACCAAGTCAGCTTAGTGTACTGATCATTACCTGAAAGTATCATCCAGTTTGGGTGAAATATATTTGCTGAGATTTCTGGAGATTCGTAATTTTTGGACGCTTGGCAACCCGTTTCCATGAAAGTGTTTCTCGCCAGTCACTGCTAAGGGCTACATCAAGAGGAAACAAAACATAGAGACAGAACATGAAACTACTTTATTGTGTCAAGTTTCAAGAAGCTAGCACAAACCGTGTTGGATTTAGAGTTCCAAATACATCTATCAATATAGGAGAAAACAGAGTGAAACCTAAAAATTCAAACTGTTACTGGAAACGAACGCTTCAACATAGAAGAATGAAATTTGGAGAACCAAGTCAGCTTAGTGTACTGATCATTACCTGAAAGTATCATCCAGTTTGGGTGAAAAAATATTTGCTGAGATTTCTGGAAATTCGTAATTTTTGGTAGCTTGGCAACCCCTTTCCATGGAAGTGTTTCTCGCCAGTCACTGCTTAGGGCTACATCAAGAGGAAACAAAACATAGAGATAGAACGTGAAACTACATTATTGTGTCAAGTTTCAAGAAGCTAGCGCAAACCGTGTTGGATTTAGAGTTCCAAATACATCTATCAATATAGGAGAAAACAGAGTGAAACCTAAAAATTCAAACTGTTACTGGAAACGAACGCTTCAACATAGAAGAACGAAATTTGGTGAACCAAGTGGGCTTAGTGTTCTGATCATTACCTGAAAGGATCATCCAGTTTGCGTGAAAAAATATTTGCTGAGATTTCTGGAGATTCGTAATTTTTGGAAGCTTGGCAACCCCTTTCCATGAAAGTGTTTCTCGCCAGTCACTGCTAAGGGCTACATCAAGAGGAAACCAAACATAGAGACAGAACGTGAAACTAATTTATTGTGTCAAGTTTCAAGAAGCTAGCACAAACCGTGTTTTATTTAGAGTTCCAAATACATCTATCAATATAGGAGAAAACATAGTGAAACCTAAAAATTCAAACTGTTACTGGAAACGAACGCTTCAACATAGAAGAACGAAATTTGGTGAACCAAGTGGGCTTAGTGTTCTGATCATTACCTGAAACTATCATCCAGTTTGGGTGAAAAAATATTTGCTGGGATTTCTGGAGGTTCGTAATTCTTGGAAGCTTGGCATCCCCTTTCCATGAAAGTGTTTATCGCCAGTCACTGCTTAGGGCTACATCAAGAGGAAACAAAACATAGAGATAGAACGTGAAACTACTTTATTGTGTCAAGTTTCAAGAAGCTAGCACAAACCGTGTTGGATATAGAGTTCCAAATACATCTATCAATATAGGAGAAAATAGAGTGAAACCTAAAAATTCAAACTGTTACTGGAAATGAATGCTTCAACATAGAAGGACGAAGTTGCGGGAACCAAGTCGCCTTAGTGTACTGATCATTACCTGAAAGTATCACCCAGTTTGGGTGAAAAAATATTTGCTGAGATTTCTGGAGGTTCGTAATTCTTGGAAGCTTGGCAACCCCTTTCCTTGAAAGTGTTTATCGCCAGTCACTGCTTAGGGCTACATCAAGAGGAAACAAAACATAGAGATAGAACGTGAAACTACTTTATTGTGTCAAGTTTCAAGAAGCTAGCACAAACCGTGTTGGATTTAGAGTTCCAAATACATCTATCAATATAGGAGAAAACAGAGTGAAACCTAAAAATTCAAACTGTTACTGGAACCGAAGGCTTCAACATAGAAGAATGAAATTTGGGGAACCAAGTCAGCTTAGTGTACTGATCATTACCTGAAAGTATCATCCAGTTTGGGTGAAAAAATATTTGCTGAGATTTCTGGAGATTCGTAATTTTTGGAAGCTTGGCAACCCCTTTCCATGGAAGTGTTTCTCGCCAGTCACTGCTTAGGGCTACATCAAGAGGAAACAAAACATAGAGATAGAACGTGAAACTACATTATTGTGTCAAGTTTCAAGAAGCTAGCGCAAACCGTGTTGGATTTAGAGTTCCAAATACATCTATCAATATAGGAGAAAACAGAGTGAAACCGAAAAATTCAAACTGTTACTGGAAACGAACGCTTCACCATAGAAGAACGAAATTTGGTGAACCAAGTGGGCTTAGTGTTCTGATCATTACCTGAAAGTATCATCCAGTTTGGGTGAAAAAATATTTGCTGAGATTTCTGGAGATTCGTAATTTTTGGACGCTTTGCAACCCCTTTATATGGAAGTGTTTCTCGCCAGTCACTGCTTAGGGCTACATCAAGAGGAAACAAAACATAGAGATAGAACGTGAAACTACATTATTGTGTCAAGTTTCAAGGAGCTAGCACAAACCGTGTTGGATTTAGAGTTCCAAATACATCTATCAATATGGAAGAAAACAGAGTGAAACCTAAAAATTCAAACTGTTACTGGAAACGAACACTTCAACATAGAAGAATGAAATTTGGGGAACCAAGTCAGCTTAGTGTACTGATCATTACCTGAAAGTATCATCCAGTTTGGGTGAAATATATTTGCTGAGATTTCTGGAGATTCGTAATTTTTGGACGCTTGGCAACCCGTTTCCATGAAAGTGTTTATCGCCAGTCACTGCTAAGGGCTACATCAAGAGGAAACAAAACATAGAGACAGAACATGAAACTACTTTATTGTGTCAAGTTTCAAGAAGCTAGCACAAACCGTGTTGGATTTAGAGTTCCAAATACATCTATCAATATAGGAGAAAACAGAGTGAAACCTAAAAATTCAAACTGTTACTGGAAACGAACGCTTCAACATAGAAGAATGAAATTTGGAGAACCAAGTCAGCTTAGTGTACTGATCATTACCTGAAAGTATCATCCAGTTTGGGTGAAAAAATATTTGCTGAGATTTCTGGAAATTCGTAATTTTTGGTAGCTTGGCAACCCCTTTCCATGGAAGTGTTTCTCGCCAGTCACTGCTTAGGGCTACATCAAGAGGAAACAAAACATAGAGATAGAACGTGAAACTACATTATTGTGTCAAGTTTCAAGAAGCTAGCGCAAACCGTGTTGGATTTAGAGTTCCAAATACATCTATCAATATAGGAGAAAACAGAGTGAAACCTAAAAATTCAAACTGTTACTGGAAACGAACGCTTCAACATAGAAGAACGAAATTTGGTGAACCAAGTGGGCTTAGTGTTCTGATCATTACCTGAAAGGATCATCCAGTTTGTGTGAAAAAATATTTGCTGAGATTTCTGGAGATTCGTAATTTTTGGAAGCTTGGCAACCCCTTTCCATGAAAGTGTTTCTCGCCAGTCACTGCTAAGGGCTACATCAAGAGGAAACCAAACATAGAGACAGAACGTGAAACTACTTTATTGTTTCAAGTTTCAAGAAGCTAGCACAAACCGTGTTGTATTTAGAGTTCCAAATACATCTATCAATATAGGAGAAAATAGAGTGAAACCTAAAAATTCAAACTGTTACTGGAAAAGAACGCTTCAACATAGAAGAACGAAATATGTTGAACCAAGTGGGCTTAGTGTTCTGATCATTACCTGAAAGTATCATCCAGTTTGGGTGAAAAAATATGTGCTGAGATTTCTGGAGGTTCGTAATTCTTGGAAGCTTGGCAACCCCTTTCCATGAAAGTGTTTATCGCCAGTCACTGCTTAGGGCTACATCAAGAGGAAACAAAATATAGAGATAGAACGTGAAACTACATTATTGTGTCAAGTTTCAAGAAGCTAGCACAAACCGTGTTGGATTTAGAGTTCCAAATACATCTATCAATATAGGAGAAAACAGAGTGAAACCTAAAAATTCAAACTGTTACTGGAAACGAACGCTTCAACATAGAAAACGAAATTTGGTGAACCAAGTGGGCTTAGTGTACTGATCATTACCTGAAAGTATCATCCAGTTTGGGTGAAAAAATATTTGCTGAAATTTCTGGAAATTCGTAATTTTTGGTAGCTTGGCAACCCCTTTCCATGGAAGTGTTTCTCGCCAGTCACTGCTTAGGGCTACATCAAGAGGAAACAAAACATAGAGATAGAACGTGAAACTACATTATTTTGTCAAGTTTCAAGAAGATAGCGCAAACCGTGTTGGATTTAGAGTTCCAAATACATCTATCAATATAGGAGAAAACAGAGTGAAACCTAAAAATTCAAACTGTTACTGGAAAATAACGCTTCAACATAGAAGAACGAAATTTGGTGAACCAAGTGGGCTTAGTGTTCTGATCATTACCTGAAAGGATCATCCAGTTTGTGTGAAAAAATATTTGCTGAGATTTCTGGAGATTCGTAATTTTTGGAAGCTTGGCAACCCGTTTCCATGAAAGTGTTTCTCGCCAGTCACTGCTAAGGGCTACATCAAGAGGAAACCAAACATAGAGACAGAACGTGAAACTAATTTATTGTGTCAAGTTTCAAGAAGCTAGCACAAACCATGTTGGATTTAGAGTTCCAAATACATCTATCAATATAGGAGAAAACAGAGTGAAACCGAAAAATTCAAACTGGTACTGGAAATGAACGCTTCAACATAGATTGACGAAGTTGCGGGAAACAAGTCGCCTTAGTGTACGGATCATTACCTGAAAGTATCATCCAGTTTGGGTGAAAAAATATTTGCTGAGATTTCTGGAGATACGTAATTTTTGGAAGCTTGGCAGCCCCTTTCCATGAAAGTGTTTATCGCCCGTCACTGCTTAGGGGTACATCAAGAGGTAACAAAACGTAGAGATAGAACATGAAACTACATTATTGTGTCAAGTTTAAAGAAGCTAGCACAAACCGTGTTGTATTTAGAGTTCCAAATATATCTATCAATATAGGAGAAAACAGAGTGAAACCGAAAAATTCAAACTGTTACTGGAAACGAACGCTTCAACATAGAAGAACGAAATTTGGTGAACCAAGTGGGCTTAGTGTTCTGATCATTACCTGAAAGTATCATCCAGTTTGGGTGAAAAAATATTTGCTGAGATTTCTGGAGGTTCGTAATTCTTGGAAGCTTGGCAACCCCTTTCCTTGAAAGTGTTTCTCGCCAGTCACTGCTTAGGGCTACATCAAGAGGAAACAAAACATAGAGATAGAACGTGAAACTACTTTATTGTGTCAAGTTTCAAGAAGCTAGCACAAACCGTGTTGTATTTAGAGTTCCAAATACATCTATCAATATAGGAGAAAACAGAGTGAAACCTAAAAATTCAAACTGTTACTGGAAACGAACGCTTCAACATAGAAGAACGAAATTTGGTGAAACAAGTGGGCTTAGTGTTCTGATCATTACCTGAAAGTATCATCCAGTTTGGGTGAAAAAATATTTGCTGGGATTTCGGGAGGTTCGTAATTCTTGGAAGCTTGGCAACCCCTTTCCATGAAGTGTTTCTCGCCAGTCACTGCTTAGGGCTACATCAAGAGGAAAGAAAACATAGAGATAGAATGTGAAACTACATTATTGTGTCAAGTTTCAAGAAGCTAGCACAAACCGTGTTGGATATAGAGTTCCAAATACATCTATCAATATAGGAGAAAATAGAGTGAAACCTAAAAATTCAAACTGTTACTGGAAATGAATGCTTCAACATAGAAGGACGAAGTTGCGGGAACCAAGTCGCCTTAGTGTACTGATCATTACCTGAAAGTATCACCCAGTTTGGGTGAAAAAATATTTGCTGAGATTTCTGGAGATTCGTAATTTTTGGAAGCTTGGCAACCCCTTTCCTTGAAAGTGTTTATCGCCAGTCACTGCTTAGGGCTACATCAAGAGGAAACAAAACATAGAGATAGAACGTGAAACTACTTTATTGTGTCAAGTTTCAAGAAGCTAGCACAAACCGTGTTGGATTTAGAGTTCCAAATACATCTATCAATATAGGAGAAAACAGAGTGAAACCTAAAAATTCAAACTGTTACTGGAACCGAAGGCTTCAACATAGAAGAATGAAATTTGGGGAACCAAGTCAGCTTAGTGTACTGATCATTACCTGAAAGTATCATCCAGTTTGGGTGAAAAAATATTTGCTGAGATTTCTGGAGATTCGTAATTTTTGGAAGCTTGGCAACCCCTTTCCATGGAAGTGTTTCTCGCCAGTCACTGCTTAGGGCTACATCAAGAGGAAACAAAACATAGAGATAGAACGTGAAACTACATTATTGTGTCAAGTTTCAAGAAGCTAGCGCAAACCGTGTTGGATTTAGAGTTCCAAATACATCTATCAATATAGGAGAAAACAGAGTGAAACCGAAAAATTCAAACTGTTACTGGAAACGAACGCTTCACCATAGAAGAACGAAATTTGGTGAACCAAGTGGGCTTAGTGTTCTGATCATTACCTGAAAGTATCATCCAGTTTGGGTGAAAAAATATTTGCTGGGAATTCTGGAGGTTCGTAATTCTTGGAAGCTTGGCATCCCCTTTCCATGAAAGTGTTTATCGCCAGTCACTGCTTAGGGCTACATCAAGAGGAAACAAAACATAGAGATAGAACGTGAAACTACATTATTGTGTCAAGTTTCAAGAAGCTAGCACAAACCGTGTTGGATTTAGAGTTCCAAGTACATCTATCAATATAGGAGAAAATAGAGTGAAACCTAAAAATTCAAACTGTTACTGGAAATGAACGCTTCAACATAGAAGGACGAAGTTGCGGGAACCAAGTTGCCTTAGTGTACTGATCATTACCTGAAAGTATCATCCAGTTTGGGTGAAAAAATATTTGCTGAGATTTCTGGAGATTCGTAATTTTTGGACGCTTTGCAACCCCTTTATATGGAAGTGTTTCTCGCCAGTCACTGCTTAGGGCTACATCAAGAGGAAACAAAACATAGAGATAGAACGTGAAACTACATTATTGTGTCAAGTTTCAAGAAGCTAGCACAAACCGTGTTGTATTTAGAGTTCCAAATACATCTATCAATATCGGAGAAAACACAGTGAAACCTAAAAATTCAAACTGTTACTGGAAACGAACGCTTCAACATAGAAGAACGAAATTTGGTGAACCAAGTGGGCTTAGTGTTCTGATCAATACCTGAAAGTATCATCCAGTTTGGGTGAAAAAATATTTGCTGGGATTTCGGGAGGTTCGTAATTCTTGGAAGCTTGGCAACCCCTTTCCATGAAAGTGTTTCTCGCCAGTCACTGCTTAGGGCTACATCAAGAGGAAACAAAACATAGAGATAGAACGTGAAACTACATTATTGTGTCAAGTTTCAAGAAGCTAGCACAAACCGTGTTGGATTTAGAGTTCCAAATACATCTATCAATATAGGAGAAAATAGAGTGAAACCTAAAAATTCAAACTGTTACTGGAAATGAACGCTTCAACATAGAAGGACAAAGTTGCGGGAACCAAGTCGCCTTAGTGTACTGATCATTACCTGAAAGTATCATCCAGTTTGGGTGAAAAAATATTTGCTGAGATTTCTGGAGATTCGTAATTTTTGGACGCTTGGCAACCCCTTTATATGGAATTGTTTCTCGCCAGTCACTGCTTAGGGCTACATCAAGAGGAAACAAAACATAGAGATAGAACGTGAAACTACATTATTGTGTCAAGTTTCAAGAAGCTAGCACAAACCGTGTTGGATTTAGAGTTCCAAATACATCTATCAATATAGTAGAAAACAGAGTGAAACCTAAAAATTCAAACTGTTACTGGAAACGAACGCTTCAACATAGAAGAACGAAATTTGGTGAACCAAGTCAGCTTAGTGTACTGATCATTACCTGAAAGTATCATCCAGTTTGGGTGAAAAAATATTTGCTGAGATTTCTGGAGATTCGTAATTTTTGGACGCTTGGCAACCCCTTTATATGGAAGTGTTTCTCGCCAGTCACTGCTTAGGGCCACATCAAGAGGAAACAAAACATAGAGATAGAACGTGAAACTACATTATTGTGTCAAGTTTCAAGGAGCTAGCACAAACCGTGTTGGATTTAGAGTTCCAAATACATCTATCAATATGGAAGAAAACAGAGTGAAACCTAAAAATTCAAACTGTTACTGGAAACGAACACTTCAACATAGAAGAATGAAATTTGGGGAACCAAGTCAGCTTAGTGTACTGATCATTACCTGAAAGTATCATCCAGTTTGGGTGAAATATATTTGCTGAGATTTCTGGAGATTCGTAATTTTTGGACGCTTGGCAACCCGTTTCCATGAAAGTGTTTCTCGCCAGTCACTGCTAAGGGCTACATCAAGAGGAAACAAAACTAGAGACAGAACATGAAACTACTTTATTGTGTCAAGTTTCAAGAAGCTAGCACAAACCGTGTTGGATTTAGAGTTCCAAATACATCTATCAATATAGGAGAAAACAGAGTGAAACCTAAAAATTCAAACTGTTACTGGAAACGAACGCTTCAACATAGAAGAATGAAATTTGGAGAACCAAGTCAGCTTAGTGTACTGATCATTACCTGAAAGTATCATCCAGTTTGGGTGAAAAAATATTTGCTGAGATTTCTGGAAATTCGTAATTTTTGGTAGCTTGGCAACCCCTTTCCATGGAAGTGTTTCTCGCCAGTCACTGCTTAGGGCTACATCAAGAGGAAACAAAACATAGAGATAGAACGTGAAACTACATTATTGTGTCAAGTTTCAAGAAGCTAGCGCAAACCGTGTTGGATTTAGAGTTCCAAATACATCTATCAATATAGGAGAAAACAGAGTGAAACCTAAAAATTCAAACTGTTACTGGAAACGAACGCTTCAACATAGAAGAACGAAATTTGGTGAACCAAGTGGGCTTAGTGTTCTGATCATTACCTGAAAGGATCATCCAGTTTGTGTGAAAAAATATTTGCTGAGATTTCTGGAGATTCGTAATTTTTGGAAGCTTGGCAACCCCTTTCCATGAAAGTGTTTCTCGCCAGTCACTGCTAAGGGCTACATCAAGAGGAAACCAAACATAGAGACAGAACGTGAAACTAATTTATTGTGTCAAGTTTCAAGAAGCTAGCACAAACCGTGTTTTATTTAGAGTTCCAAATACATCTATCAATATAGGAGAAAACATAGTGAAACCTAAAAATTCAAACTGTTACTGGAAACGAACGCTTCAACATAGAAGAACGAAATTTGGTGAACCAAGTGGGCTTAGTGTTCTGATCATTACCTGAAACTATCATCCAGTTTGGGTGAAAAAATATTTGCTGGGATTTCTGGAGGTTCGTAATACTTGGAAGCTTGGCATCCCCTTTCCATGAAAGTGTTTATCGCCAGTCACTGCTTAGGGCTACATCAAGAGGAAACAAAACATAGAGATAGAACGTGAAACTACATTATTGTGTCAGGTTTCAAGAAGCTAGCACAAACCGTGTTGGATTTAGAGTTCCAAATACATCTATCAATATAGGAGAAAACAGAGTGAAACCTAAAAATTCAAACTGTTACTGGAACGAACTCTTCAACATAGAAGAATGAAATTTGGGGAACCAAGTCAGCTTAGTGTACTGATCATTACCTGAAAGTATCATCCAGTTTGGGTGAAAAAATATTTGCTGAGATTTCTGGAGATTCGTAATTTTTGGAAGCTTGGCAACCCGTTTCCATGAAAGTGTTTCTCGCCAGTCACTGCTAAGGGCTACATCAAGAGGAAACAAAACATAGAGATAGAACGTGAAACTACTTTATTGTGTCAAGTTTCAAGAAGCTAGCACAAACCGTGTTGGATTTAGAGTTCCAAATACATCTATCAATATAGGAGAAAACAGAATTAAACCTAAAAATTCAAACTGTTACTGGAAATGAACGCTTCAACATAGAAGAACGAAGTTTCGGGAACCAAGTCGCCTTAGTGTACTGATCATTACCTGAAACTATCATCAAGTTTGGGTGAAAAAATATTTGCTGTGATTTCTGGAGATTCGTAATTTTTGGATGCTTGGCAACCCCTTTCCATGAAAGTGTTTCTCGCCAGTCACTGCTTAGGGCTACATCAAGAGGAAACAAAACATAGAGATAGAACGTGAAACTACTTTATTGTGTCAAGTTTCAAGAAGCTAGCACAAACCGTGTTGTATTTAGAGTTCCAAATACATCTATTAATATAGGAGAAAACAGAGTGAAACCTAAAAATTCAAACTGTTACTGGAAACGAACGCTTCAACATAGAAGAATGAAATTTGGGGAACCAAGTCAGCTTAGTGTACTGACCATTACCTGAATGTATCATCCAGTTTGGGTGAAAAAATATTTGCTGAGATTTCTGGAGATTCGTAATTTTTGGAAGCTTGGCAACCCATTTCCATGAAAGTGTTTCTCGCCAGTCACTGCTTAGGGCTACATCAAGAGGAAACAAAACATAGAGATAGAACGTGAAACTGCATTATTGTGTCAAGTTTCAAGAACCTAGCACAAACCGTGTTGGATTTAGAGTTCCAAATACATCTATCAATATAGGAGAAAACAGAGTGAAACCGAAAAATTCAAACTGGTACTGGAAATGAACCCTTCAACATAGGAGGACGAATTTGCGGGAACCAAGTCGCCTTAGTGTACTGATCATTACCTGAAAGTATCATCCAGTTTGGGTGAAAAAATATTTGCTGAGATTTCTGGAGATTCGTAATTCTTGGAAGCTTGGCAACCCTTTCATTGAAAGTGTTTATCGCCAGTCACTGCTTAGGGCTACATCAAGAGGAAACAAAACATGGAGATAGAACGTGAAACTACATTATTGTGTCAAGTTTCAAGAAGCTAGCACAAACCGTGTTGGATTTAGAGTTCCAAATACATCTATCAATATAGGAGAAAATACAGTGAAACCTAAAAATTCAAACTGTTACTGGAAATGAACGCTTCAACATAGAAGGACGAAGTTGCGGGAACCAAGTCGCCTTAGTGTACTGATCATTACCTGAAAGTATCATCCAGTTTGGGTGAAAAAATATTTGCTGAGATTTGTGGAGATTCGTAATTGTTGGAAGATTGGCAACCCCTTTCCATGAAAGTGTTTCTCGCCAGTCACTTCTTAGGGCTACATCAAGAGGAAACAAAACATAGAGATAGAACGTGAAACTACATTATTGTGTCAAGTTTCAAGAAGCTAGCACAAACCGTGTTGGATTTAGAGTTCCAAATACATCTATCAATATAGGAGAAAACAGAGTGAAACCTAAAAATTCAAACTGTTACTGGAAACGAACGCTTCAACATAGAAGAATGAAATTTGGGGAACCAAGTCAGCTTAGTGTACTGATCATTACTTGAAAGTATCATCCAGTTTGGGTGAAAAAATATTTGCTGGGATTTCGGGAGGTTCGTAATTCTTGGAAGCTTGGCAACCCCTTTCCATGAAAGTGTTTCTCGCCAGTCACTGCTTAGGGCTACATCAAGAGGAAACAAAACATAGAGATAGAACGTGAAACTACATTATTGTGTCAAGTTTCAAGAAGCTAGCACAAACCGTGTTGGATTTAGAGTTCCAAATACATCTATCAATATAGGAGAAAACAGAGTGAAACCTAAAAATTCAAACTGTTCCTGGAAACGAACGCTTCAACATAGAAGAATGAAATTTGAGGAACAAGTCAGCTTAGTGTACTGATCATTACCTGAAAGTATCATCCAGTTTGGGTGAAAAAATATTTGCTGAGATTTCTGGAGATTCGTAATTTTTGGATGCTTGGCAACCCCTTTATATGGAAGTGTTTCTCGCCAGTCACTGCTTAGGGCTACATCAAGAGGAAACAAAACATAGAGATAGAACGCGAAACTACATTATTGTGTCAAGTTTCAAGAAGCTAGCACAAACCGTGTTGGATTTAGAGTTCCAAATACATCTATCAATATAGGAGAAAACAGAGTGAAACCGAAAAATTCAAACTGGTACTGGAAATGAACGCTTCAACATAGAAGGACGAAGTTGCGGGAACCAAGTCACCTTAGTGTACTGATCATTACCTAAAAGTATCATCCAGTTTGGGTGAAAAAATATTTGCTGAGATTTCTGGAGATTCGTAATTTTTGGAAGCTTGGCAACCCGTTTCCATGAAAGTGTTTCTCGCCAGTCACTGCTAAGGGCTACATCAAGAGGAAAAAAAACATAGAGATAGAACATGAAACTACTTTATTGTGTCAAGTTTCAAGAAGCTAGCACAAACCGTGTTGGATTTAGAGTTCCAAATACATCTATCAATATAGGAGAAAACAGAATTAATCCTACAAATTCAAACTGTTACTGGAAATGAACGCTTCAACATAGAAGAACGAAGTTTCGGGAACCAAGTCGCCTTAGTGTACTGATCATTACCTGAAACTATCATCAAGTTTGGGAGAAAAAATATTTGCTGAGATTTCTGGAGATTCGTAATTTTTGGATGCTTGGCAACCCCTTTCCATGAAAGTGTTTCTCGCCAGTCACTACTTAGGGCTACATCAAGAGGAAACAAAACATAGAGATAGAACGTGAAACTACTTTATTGTGTCAAGTTTGAAGAAGCTAGCACAAACCGTGTTGTATTTAGAGTTCCAAATACATCTATCAATATAGGAGAAAACAGAGTGAAACCTAAAAATTCAAACTGTTACTGGAAACGAACGCTTCAACATAGAAGAATGAAATTTGGGGAACCAAGTCAGCTTAGTGTACTGACCATTACCTGAAAGTATCATCCAGTTTGGGTGAAAAAATATTTGCTGAGTATTCTAGAGATTCGTAATTTTTGGAAGCTTGGCAACCCCTTTCCATGAAAGGGTTTATCGCCAGTCACTGCTTAGGGGAACATCAAGAGGAAACAAAACATAGAGATAGAACGTGAAACTACATTATTGAGTAAAGTTTCAAGAAGCTAGCACAAACCATGTTGGATTTAGAGTTCCAAATACATCTATCAATATAGGAGAAAACAGAGTGAAACCGAAAAATTCAAACTGGTACTGGAAATGAACGCTTCAACGTAGAAGGACGAAGTTGCGGGAACCAAGTCGCCTTAGTGTACTGATCTTTACCTGAAAGTATCATCCAGTTTGGGTGAAAAAATATTTGCTGAGATTTCTGGAGATTCGTAATTTTTGGAAGCTTGGCAGCCCCTTTCCATGAAAGTGTTTATCGCCCGTAACTGCTTAGGGGTACATCAAGAGGAAACAAAACGTAGAGATAGAACATGAAACTACATTATTGTGTCAAGTTTAAAGAAGCTAGCACAAACCGTGTTGTATTTAGAGTTCCAAATACATCTATCAATATAGGAGAAAACAGAGTGAAACCTAAAAATTCAAACTGTTACTGGAAACGAACGCTTCAACATAGAAGAACGAAATTTGGTGAACCAAGTGGGCTTAGTGTTCTGATCATTACCTGAAAGGATCATCCAGTTTGTGTGAAAAAATATTTGCTGAGATTTCTGGAGATTCGTAATTTTTGGAAGCTTGGCAACCCCTTTCCATGAAAGTGTTTCTCGCCAGTCACTGCTAAGGGCTACATCAAGAGGAAACCAAACATAGAGACAGAACGTGAAACTAATTTATTGTGTCAAGTTTCAAGAAGCTAGCACAAACCGTGTTTTATTTAGAGTTCCAAATACATCTATCAATATAGGAGAAAACATAGTGAAACCTAAAAATTCAAACTGTTACTGGAAACGAACGCTTCAACATAGAAGAACGAAATTTGGTGAACCAAGTGGGCTTAGTGTTCTGATCATTACCTGAAACTATCATCCAGTTTGGGTGAAAAAATATTTGCTGGGATTTCTGGAGGTTCGTAATTCTTGGAAGCTTGGCATCCCCTTTCCATGAAAGTGTTTATCGCCAGTCACTGCTTAGGGCTACATCAAGAGGAAACAAAACATAGAGATAGAACGTGAAACTACATTATTGTGTCAAGTTTCAAGAAGCTAGCACAAACCGTGTTGGATTTAGAGTTCCAAGTACATCCATCAATATAGGAGAAAATAGAGTGAAACCTAAAAATTCAAACTGTTACTGGAAATGAAAGCTTCAACATAGAAGGACGAAGTTGCGGGAACCAAGTCGCCTTAGTGTACTGATCATTACCTGAAAGTATCATCCAGTTTGGGTGAAAAAATATTTGCTGAGATTTCTGGAGATTCGTAATTTTTGGACGCTTGGCAACCCCTTTATATGGAAGTGTTTCTCGCCAGTCACTGCTTAGGGCTACATCAAGAGGAAACAAAACATACAGATAGAACGTGAAACTACATTATTGTGTCAAGTTTCAAGAAGCTAGCACAAACCGTGTTGGATTTAGAGTTCCAAATACATCTATCAATATAGGAGAAAACAGAGTGAAACCTAAAAATTCAAATTGTTACTGGAAACGAACGCTTCAACATAGAAGAATGAAATTTGGGGAACCAAGTCAGCTTAGTGTACTGATCATTACCTGAAAGTATCATCCAGTTTGGGTGAAAAAATATTTGCTGAGATTTCGGGAGATTCGTAATTTTTGGATGCTTGGCAACCCCTTTCCATGAAAGTGTTTCTCGCCAGTCACTGCTTAGGGCTACATCAAGAGGAAACAAAACATAGAGATAGAACGTGAAACTACTTTATTGTGTCAAGTTTCAAGAAGCTAGCACAAACCGTGTTGTATTTAGAGTTCCAAATACATCTATCAATATAGGAGAAAACAGAGTGAAACCTAAAAATTCAAACTGTTACTGGAAACGAACGCTTCAACATAGAAGAACGAAATTTGGTGAACCAAGTGGGCTTAGTGTTCTGATCATTACCTGAAAGTATCATCCAGTTTGGGTGAAAAAATATTTGCTGGGATTTCGGGAGGTTCGTAATTCTTGGAAGCTTGGCAACCCCTTTCCATGAAAGTGTTTCTCGCCAGTCACTGCTTAGGGCTACATCAAGAGGAAACAAAACATAGAGATAGAACGTGAAACTACATTATTGTGTCAAGTTTCAAGAAGCTAGCACAAACCGTGTTGGATTTACAGTTCCAAATACATCTATCAATATAGGAGAAAACAGAGTGAAACCTAAATTTCAAACTGTTACTGGAAACGAACGCTTCAACATAGAAGAATGAAATTTGGGGAACCAAGTCAGCTTAGTGTACTGATCATTACCTGAAAGTATCATCCAGTTTGGGTGAAAAAATATTTGCTGAGATTTCTGGAGATTCGTAATTTTTGGATGCTTGGCAACCCCTTTATATGGAAGTGTTTCTCGCCAGTCACTGCTTAGGGCTACATCAAGAGGAAACAAAACATAGAGATAGAACGTGAAACTACATTATTGTGTCAGGTTTCAAGAAGCTAGCACAAACCGTGTTGGATTTAGTGTTCCAAATACATCTATCAATATAGGAGAAAACAGAGTGTAACCTAAAAATTCAAACTGTTACTGGAACGAACTCTTCAACATAGAAGAATGAAATTTGGGGAACCAAGTCAGCTTAGTGTACTGATCATTACCTGAAAGTATCATCCAGTTTGGGTGAAAAAATATTTGCTGAGATTTCTGGAGATTCGTAATTTTTGGAAGCTTAGCAACCCGTTTCCATGAAAGTGTTTCTCGCCAGTCACTGCTAAGGGCTACATCAAGAGGAAACAAATCATAGAGACAGAACGTGAAACTACTTTATTGTGTCAAGTTTCAAGAAGCTAGCACAAACCGTGTTGGATTTAGAGTTCCAAATACATCTATCAATATAGGAGAAAACAGAATTAAACCTAAAAATTCAAACTGTTACTGGAAATGAACGCTTCAACATAGAAGAACGAAGTTTCGGGAACCAAGTCGCCTTAGTGTACTGATCATTACCTGAAACTATCATCCAGTTTGGGTGAAAAAATATTTGCTGAGATTTCTGGAGATTCGTAATTTTTGGATGCTTGGCAACCCCTTTCCATGAAAGTGTTTCTCGCCAGTCACTGCTTAGGGCTACATCAAGAGGAAACAAAACATAGAGATAGAACGTGAAACTACTTTATTGTGTCAAGTTTCAAGAAGCTAGCACAAACCGTGTTGTATTTAGAGTTCCAAATACATCTATCAATATAGGAGAAAACAGAGTGAAACCTAAAAATTCAAACTGTTACTGGAAACGAACGCTTCAACATAGAAGAATGAAATTTGGGGAACCAAGTCAGCTTAGTGTACTGATCATTACCTGAAAGTATCATCCAGTTTGGTGAAAAAAATATTTGCTGAGATTTCTGGAGATTCGTAATTTTTGGAAGCTTGGCAACCCCTTTCCATGAAAGTGTTTCTCGCCAGTCACTGCTTAGGGCTACATCAAGAGGAAACAAAACATAGAGATAGAACGTGAAACTACATTATTGTGTCAAGTTTCAAGAAGCTAGCACAAACCGTGTTGGATTTAGAGTTCCAAATACATCTATCAATATAGGAGAAAACAGAGTGAAACCTAAAAATTCAAACTGTTACTGGAACGAACTCTTCAACATAGAAGAATGAAATTTGGGGAACCAAGTCAGCTTAGTGTACTGATCATTACCTGAAAGTATCATCCAGTTTGGGTGAAAAAATATTTGCTGAGATTTCTGGAGATTCGTAATTTTTGGACGCTTGGCAACCCGTTTCCATGAAAGTGTTTCTCGCCAGTCACTGCTAAGGGCTACATCAAGAGGAAACAATACAAAGAGACAGAACGTGAAACTACTTTATTGTGTCAAGTTTCAAGAAGCTAGCACAAACCGTGTTGGATTTAGAGTTCCAAATACATCTATCAATATAGGAGAAAACAGAGTGAAACCGAAAAATTCAAACTGTTACTGGAAACGAACGCTTCAACATAGAAGAACGAAATTTGGTGAACCAAGTGGGCTTAGTGTTCTGATCATTACCTGAAAGTATCATCCAGTTTGGGTGAAAAAATATTTGCTGAGATTTCTGGAGATTCGTAATTTTTGGAAGCTTGGCAGCCCCTTTCCATGAAAGTGTTTCTCGCCAGTCACTGCTTAGGGCTACATCAAGAGGAAACAAAACATAGAGATAGAACGTGAAACTACTTTATTGTGTCAAGTTTCAAGAAGCTAGCACAAACCCTGTTGGATTTAGAGTTCCAAATACATCTATCAATATAGGAGAAAACAGAGTGAAACCGAAAAATTCAAACTGGTTATGGAAATGAACGCTTCAACATAGAAGGACGAAGTTGCGGGAACCAAGTCGCCTTAGTGTACTGATCATTACCTAAAAGTATCATCCAGTTTGGGTGAAAAAATATTTGCTGAGATTTCTGGAGATTCGTAATTTTTGGAAGCTTGGCAACCGGTTTCCATGAAAGTGTTTCCCGCCAGTCACTGCTTAGGGCTACATCAAGAGGAAACAAAACATAGAGATAGAACGTGAAACTACTTTATTGTGTCAAGTTTCAAGAAGCTAGCACAAACCGTGTTGTATTTACAGTTCCAAATACATCTATCAATATAGGAGAAAACAGAGTGAAACCGAAAAATTCAAACTGTTACTGGAAACGAACGCTTCACCATAGAAGAACGAAATTTGGTGAACCAAGTGGGCTTAGTGTTCTGATCATTACCTGAAAGTATCATCCAGTTTGGGTGAAAAAATATTTGCTGAGATTTCTGGAGATTCGTAATTTTTGGAAGCTTGGCAACCCCTTTCCATGAAAGTGTTTCTCGCCAGTCACTGCTTAGGGCTACATCAAGAGGAAACAAAACATAGAGATAGAACGTGAAACTACATTATTGTGTCAAGTTTCAAGAAGCTAGCACAAACCATGTTGGATTTAGTGTTCCAAATACATCTATCAATATAGGAGAAAACAGAGTGAAACCGAAAAATTCAAACTGGTACTGGAAATGAACGCTTCAACATAGAAGGACGAAGTTGCGGGAAACAAGTCGCCTTAGTGTACTGATCATTACCTGAAAGTATCATCCAGTTTGGGTGAAAAAATATTTGCTGAGATTTCTGGAGATTCGTAATTTTTGGAAGCTTGGCAGCCCCTTTCCATGAAAGTGTTTATCGCCCGTCACTGCTTAGGGGTACATCAAGAGGAAACAAAACGTAGAGATAGAACATGAAACTACATTATTGTGTCAAGTTTAAAGAAGCTAGCACAAACCGTGTTGTATTTAGAGTTCCAAATACATCTATCAATATAGGAGAAAACAGAGTGAAACCGAAAAATTCAAACTGTTACTGGAAACGAACGCTTCAACATAGAAGAACGAAATTTGGTGAACCAAGTGGGCTTAGTGTTCTGATCATTAGCTGAAAGTATCATCCAGTTTGGGTGAAAAAATATTTGCTGAGATTTCTGGTGATTCGTAATTTTTGGAAGCTTGGCAGCCCCTTTCCATGAAAGTGTTTCTCGCCAGTCACTGCTTAGGGCTACATCAAGAGGAAACAAAACATAGAGATAGAACGTGAAACTACTTTATTGTGTCAAGTTTCAAGAAGCTAGCACAAACCCTGTTGGATTTAGAGTTCCAAATACATCTATCAATATAGGAGAAAACAGAGTGAAACCTAAAAATTCAAACTGTTACGGGAAATGAACGCTTCAACATAGAAGAATGAAATTTGGAGAACCAAGTCTGCTTAGTGTACTGATCATTACCTGAAAGTATCATCCAGTTTGGGTGAAAAAATATTTGCTGAGATTTCTGGAGATTCGTAATTTTTGGACGCTTGGCAACCCCTTTATATGGAAGTGTTTCTCGCCAGTCACTGCTTAGGGCTACATCAAGAGGAAACAAAACATAGAGATAGAATGTGAAACTACATTATTGTGTCAAGTTTCAAGAAGCTAGCACAAACCGTGTTGGATTTAAGTTCCAAATACATCTATCAATATAGGAGAAAACAGAGTGAAACCTAAAAATTCAAACTGTTACTGGAAATGAACGCTTCAACATAGAAGGACGAAGTTGCGGGAACCAAGTCGCCTTAGTGTACTGATCATTACCTGAAAGAATCATCCAGTTTGGGTGAAAAAATATTTGCTGAGATTTCTGGAGATTCGTAATTTTTGGACGCTTGGCAACCCGTTTCCATGAAAGTGTTTCTCGCCAGTCACTGCTAAGGGCTACATCAAGAGGAAACAAAACATAGGGACAGAACGTGAAACGACTTTATTGTGTCAAGTTTCAAGAAGCTAGCACAAACCGTGTTGGATTTAGAGTTCCAAATACATCTATCAATATAGGAGAAAACAGAGTGAAACCGAAAAATTCAAACTGGTTATGGAAATGAACGCTTCAACATAGAAGGACGAAGTTGCGGGAACCAAGTCGCCTTAGTGTACTGATCATTACCTAAAAGTATCATCCAGTTTGGGTGAAAAAATATTTGCTGAGATTTCTGGAGATTCGTAATTTTTGGAAGCTTGGCAACCCGTTTCCATGAAAGTGTTTCCCGCCAGTCACTGCTTAGGGCTACATCAAGAGGAAACAAAACGTAGAGATAGAACGTGAAACTACTTTATTGTGTCAAGTTTCAAGAAGCTAGCACAAACCGTGTTGTATTTACAGTTCCAAATACATCTATCAATATAGGAGAAAACAGAGTGAAACCTAAAAATTCAAACTGTTACTGGAAACGAACGCTTCAACATAGAAGAATGAAATTTGGGGAACCAAGTCAGCTTAGTGTACTGATCATTACCTGAAAGTATCATCCAGTTTGGGTGAAAAAATATTTGCTGAGATTTTTGGAGATTCGTAATTTTTTGAAGCTTGGCAACCCCTTTCCATGGAAGTGTTTCTCGCCAGTCACTGCTTAGGGCTACATCAAGAGGAAACAAAACATAGAGATAGAACGTGAAACTACATTATTGTGTAAAGTTTCAAGAAGCTAGCACAAACCGTGTTGGATTTAGAGTTCCAAATACATCTATCAATATAGGAGAAAACAGAGTGAAACCGAAAAATTCAAAATGTTACTGGAAAAGAACGCTTCAACATAGAAGAACGAAATTTGGTGAACCAAGTGGGCTTAGTGTTCTGATCATTACCTGAAAGGATCATCCAGTTTGTGTGAAAAAATATTTGCTGAGATTTCTGGAGATTCGTAATTTTTGGAAGCTTGGCAACCCGTTTCCATGAAAGTGTTTCTCGCCAGTCACTGCTAAGGGCTACATGAAGAGGAAACCAAATATAGAGACAGAACGTGAAACTAATTTATTGTGTCAAGTTTCCTGAAGCTAGCACAAACCATGTTGGATTTAGAGTTCCAAATACATCTATCAATATAGGAGAAAACAGAGTGAAACCTAAAAATTCAAACTGTTACTGGAAACGAACGCTTCAACATAGAAGAATGAAATTTGGGGAACCAAGTCAGCTTAGTGTACTGATCATTACCTGAAAGTATCATCCAGTTTGGGTGAAAAAATATTTGCTGAGATTTCTGGAGATTCGTAATTTTTGGATGCTTGGCAACCCCTTTCCATGTAAGTGTTTTTCGCCAGTCACTGCTTAGGGCTACATCAAGAGGAAACAAAACATAGAGATAGAACGTGAAACTACTTTATTGTGTCAAGTTTCCTGAAGCTAGCACAAACCATGTTGGATTTAGAGTTCCAAATACATCTATCAATATAGGAGAAAACAGAGTGAAACCTAAAAATTCAAACTGTTACTAGAAACGAACGCTTCAACATAGAAGAACGAAATTTGGTGAACCAAGTGGGCTTAGTGTTCTGATCATTACCTGAAAGTATCATCAAGTTTGGGTGAAAAAATATTTGCTGGGATTTCTGGAGGTTTGTAATTCTTGGAAGCTTGGCAACCCCTTTCCATGAAAGTGTTCATCGCCAGTCACTGCTTAGGGCTACATCAAGAGGAAACAAAACATAGAGATAGAACGTGAAACTACATTATTGTGTCAAGTTTCAAGAAGGTAGCACAAACCGTGTTGGATTTAGAGTTCCAAATACATCTATCAATATAGGAGAAAATAGAGTGAAACCTAAAAATTCAAACTGTTACTGGAAATGAACGCTTCAACATAGAAGGACGAAGTTGCGGGAACCAAGTCGCCTTAGTGTACTGATCATTACCTGAAAGTATCATCCAGTTTGGGTGAAAAAATATTTGCTGAGATTTCTGGAGATTCGTAATTTTTGGACGCTTGGCAACCCCTTTATATGGAAGTGTTTCTCGCCAGTCACTGCTTAGGGCTACATCAAGAGGAAACAAAACATACAGATAGAACGTGAAACTACATTATTGTGTCAAGTTTCAAGAAGCTAGCACAAACCGTGTTGGATTTAGAGTTCCAAATACATCTATCAATATAGGAGAAAACAGAGTGAAACCTAAAAATTCAAACTGTTACTGGAAACGAACGCTTCAACATAGAAGAACGAAATTTGGTGAACCAAGTCAGCATAGTGTATTGATCATTACCTGAAAGTATCATCCAGTTTGGGTGAAAAAATATTTGCTGAGATTTCTGGAGATTCGTAATTTTTGGAAGCTTGGCAACCCCTTTCAATGGAAGTGTTTCTCGCCAGTCACTGCTTAGGGCTACATCAAGAGGAAACAAAACAAAGAGATAGAACGTGAAACTACATTATTGTGTCAAGTTTCAAGAAGCTAGCACAAACCGTGTTGGATTTAGAGTTCCAAATACATCTATCAATATAGGAGAAAACAGAGTGAAACCTAAAAATTCAAACTGTTACTGGAAAAGAACGCTGCAACATAGAAGAACGAAATTTGGTGAACCAAGTGGGCTTAGTGTTCTGATCATTACCTGAAAGGATCATCCAGTTTGTGTGAAAAAAATATTTGCTGAGATTTCTGGAGATTCGTAATTTTTGGAAGCTTGGAAACCCGTTTCCATGAAAATGTTTCTCGCCAGTCACTGCTAAGGGCTACATCAAGAGGAAACAAAACATAGGGACAGAACGTGAAACTACTTTATTGTTGCAAGTTTCAAGAAGCTAGCACAAACCGTGTTGGATTTACAGTTCCAAATACATCTATCAATATAGGAGAAAACAGAGTGAAACCTAAAAATTCAAACTGTTACTGGAAATGAACGCTTCAACATAGAAGGACGAAGTTGCGGGAACCAAGTCGCCTTAGTGTACTGATCATTACCTGAAAGAATCATCCAGTTTGGGTGAAAAAATATTTGCTGAGATTTCTGGAGATTCGTAATTTTTGGACGCTTGGCAACCCGTTTCCATGAAAGTGTTTCTCGCCAGTCACTGCTAAGGGCTACATCAAGAGGAAACAAAACATAGAGACAGAACGTGAAACGACTTTATTGTGTCAAGTTTCAAGAAGCTAGCACAAACCGTGTTGGATTTAGAGTTCCAAATACATCTATCAATATAGGAGAAAACAGAGTGAAACCGAAAAATTCAAACTGGTTATGGAAATGAACGCTTCAACATAGAAGGACGAAGTTGCGGGAACCAAGTCGCCTTAGTGTACTGATCATTACCTAAAAGTATCATCCAGTTTGGGTGAAAAAATATTTGCTGAGATTTCTGGAGATTCGTAATTTTTGGAAGCTTGGCAACCCGTTTCCATGAAAGTGTTTCCCGCCAGTCACTGCTTAGGGCTACATCAAGAGGAAACAAAACGTAGAGATAGAACGTGAAACTACTTTATTGTGTCAAGTTTCAAGAAGCTAGCACAAACCGTGTTGTATTTACAGTTCCAAATACATCTATCAATATAGGAGAAACCAGAGTGAAACCTAAAAATTCAAACTGTTACTGGAAACGAACGCTTCAACATAGAAGAATGAAATTTGGGGAACCAAGTCAGCTTAGTGTACTGATCATTACCTGAAAGTATCATCCAGTTTGGGTGAAAAAATATTTGCTGAGATTTTTGGAGATTCGTAATTTTTGGAAGCTTGGCAACCCCTTTCCATGGAAGTGTTTCTCGCCAGTCACTGCTTAGGGCTACATCAAGAGGAAACAAAACATAGAGATAGAACGTGAAACTACATTATTGTGTAAAGTTTCAAGAAGCTAGCACAAACCGTGTTGGATTTAGAGTTCCAAATACATCTATCAATATAGGAGAAAACAGAGTGAAACCGAAAAATTCAAAATGTTACTGGAAAAGAACGCTTCAACATAGAAGAACGAAATTTGGTGAACCAAGTGGGCTTAGTGTTCTGATCATTACCTGAAAGTATCATCAAGTTTGGGTGAAAAAATATTTGCTGGGATTTCTGGAGGTTTGTAATTCTTGGAAGCTTGGCAACCCCTTTCCATGAAAGTGTTCATCGCCAGTCACTGCTTAGGGCTACATCAAGAGGAAACAAAACATAGAGATAGAACGTGAAACTACATTATTGTGTCAAGTTTCAAGAAGGTAGCACAAACCGTGTTGGATTTAGAGTTCCAAATACATCTATCAATATAGGAGAAAATAGAGTGAAACCTAAAAATTCAAACTGTTACTGGAAATGAACGCTTCAACATAGAAGGACGAAGTTGCGGGAACCAAGTCGCCTTAGTGTACTGATCATTACCTGAAAGTATCATCCAGTTTGGGTGAAAAAATATTTGCTGAGATTTCTGGAGATTCGTAATTTTTGGACGCTTGGCAACCCCTTTATATGGAAGTGTTTCTCGCCAGTCACTGCTTAGGGCTACATCAAGAGGAAACAAAACATACAGATAGAACGTGAAACTACATTATTGTGTCAAGTTTCAAGAAGCTAGCACAAACCGTGTTGGATTTAGAGTTCCAAATACATCTATCAATATAGGAGAAAACAGAGTGAAACCTAAAAATTCAAACTGTTACTGGAAACGAACGCTTCAACATAGAAGAACGAAATTTGGTGAACCAAGTCAGCATAGTGTATTGATCATTACCTGAAAGTATCATCCAGTTTGGGTGAAAAAATATTTGCTGAGATTTCTGGAGATTCGTAATTTTTGGAAGCTTGGCAACCCCTTTCAATGGAAGTGTTTCTCGCCAGTCACTGCTTAGGGCTACATCAAGAGGAAACAAAACAAAGAGATAGAACGTGAAACTACATTATTGTGTCAAGTTTCAAGAAGCTAGCACAAACCGTGTTGGATTTAGAGTTCCAAATACATCTATCAATATAGGAGAAAACAGAGTGAAACCTAAAAATTCAAACTGTTACTGGAAAAGAACGCTGCAACATAGAAGAACGAAATTTGGTGAACCAAGTGGGCTTAGTGTTCTGATCATTACCTGAAAGGATCATCCAGTTTGTGTGAAAAAAATATTTGCTGAGATTTCTGGAGATTCGTAATTTTTGGAAGCTTGGCAACCCGTTTCCATGAAAGTGTTTCTCGCCAGTCACTGCTAAGGGCTACATCAAGAGGAAACAAAACATAGGGACAGAACGTGAAACTACTTTATTGTTGCAAGTTTCAAGAAGCTAGCACAAACCGTGTTGGATTTACAGTTCCAAATACATCTATCAATATAGGAGAAAACAGAATGAAACCTAAAAATTCAAACTGTTACTGGAAATGAACGCTTCAACATAGAAGAACGAAGTTTCGGGAACCAAGTCGCCTTAGTGTACTGATCATTACCTGAAACTATCATCAAGTTTGGGTGAAAAAATATTTGCTGAGATTTCTGGAGATTCGTAATTTTTGGATGCTTGGCAACCCCTTTCCATGAAGTGTTTCTCGCCAGTCACTGCTTAGGGCTACATCAAGAGGAAACAAAACATAGAGATAGAACGTGAAACTACTTTATTGTGTCAAGTTTCAAGAAGCTAGCACAAACCGTGTTGTATTTAGAGTTCCAAATACATCTATCAATATAGGAGAAAACAGAGTGAAACCTAAAAATTCATACTGTTACTGGAAATGAACGCTTCAACATAGAAGAATGAAATTAGGGGAAGCAAGTCAGCTTAGTGTACTGATCATTACCTGAAAGTATCATCCAGTTTGGGTGAAAAAATATTTGCTGAGATTTCTGGAGATTCGTAATTTTTGGACGCTTGGCAACCCCTTTATATGGAAGTGTTTCTCGCCAGTCACTGCTTAGGGCTACATCAAGAGGAAACAAAACAGACAGATAGAACGTGAAACTACATTATTGTGTCAAGTTTCAAGAAGCTAGCACAAACCGTGTTGGATTTAGAGTTCCAAATACATCTATCAATATGGAAGAAAACAGAGTGAAACATAAAAATTCTAACTGTTACTGGAAACGAACGCTTCAACATAGAAGAATGAAATTTGGTGAACCAAGTGGGCTTAGTGTTCTGATCATTACCTGAAAGTATCATCCAGTTTGGGTGAAAAAATATTTGCTGAGATTTCTGGAGGTTCGCAATTCTTGGAAGCTTGGCAACCCGTTTCCATGAAAGTGTTTCTCGCCAGTCACTGCTAAGGGCTACATCAAGAGGAAACAAAACACAGAGACAGAACGTGACTACATTATTGTGTCAAGTTTCAAGAAGCTAGCACAAACCGTGTTGGATTTAGAGTTCCAAATACATCTATCAATATAGGAGAAAATAGAGTGAAACCTAAAAATTCAAACTGTTACTGGAAATGAACGCTTCAACATAGAAGGACGAAGTTGCGGGAACCAAGTCGCCTTAGTGTACTGATCATTACCTGAAAGTATCATCCAGTTTGGGTGAAAAAATATTTGCTGAGATTTCTGGAGATTCGTAATTTTTGGAAGCTTGGCAACCCCTTTCCATGGAAGTGTTTCTCGCCAGTCACTGCTTAGGGCTACATCAAGAGGAAACAAAACATAGAGATAGAACGTGAAACTACATTATTGTGTCAAGTTTCAAGAAGCTAGCACAAACCGTGTTGCATTTAGAGTTCCAAATACATCTATCAATATAGGAGAAAACAGAGTGAAACCTAAAAATTCAAACTGTTACTGGAAAAGAACGCTTCAACATAGAAGAACGAAATTTGGTGAACCAAGTGGGCTTAGTGTTCTGATCATTACCTGAAAGGATCATCCAGTTTGTGTGAAAAAATATTTGCTGAGATTTCTGGATATTCGTAATTTTTGGAAGCTTGGCAACCTGTTTCCATGAAAGTGTTTCTCGCCAGTCACTGCTAAGTACTACATCAAGAGGAAACATAGAGACAGAACGTGAAACTAATTTATTGTGTCAAGTTTCAAGATGCTAGCACAAACCATGTTGGATTTAGAGTTCCAAATATATCTATCAATATAGGAGAAAACAGAGTGAAACCGAAAAATTCAAACAGGTACTGGAAATGAACGCTTCAACATAGATTGACGAAGTTGCGGGAACCAAGTCGCCTTAGTGTACTGATCATTACCTGAAACTATCATCCAGTTTGGGTGAAAAAATATTTGCTGAGATTTCTGGAGATTCGTAATTTTTGGACGCTTGGCAACCCCTTTATATGGAAGAGTTTCTCGCCAGTCACTGCTTAGGGCTACATCAAGAGGAAACAAAACATAGAGATAGAACATGAAACTACATTATTGTGTCAAGTTTCAAGAAGCTAGCACAAACCGTGTTGCATTTAGAGTTCCAAATACATCTATCAATATAGGAGAAAACAGAGTGAAACCTAAAAATTCAAACTGTTACTGGAAACGAACGCTTCAACATAGAAGAATGAAATTTGGGGAACCAAGTCAGCTTAGTGTACTGATCATTACCTGAAAGTATCATCCAGTTTGGGTGAAAAAATATTTGCTGAGATTTCTTGAGATTCGTAATTTTTGGAAGCTTGGCAACCCCTTTCCATGGAAGTGTTTCTCGCCAGTCACTGCTTAGGGCTACATCAAGAGGAAACAAAACATAGAGATAGAACGTGAAAATACTTTATTGTGTCAAGTTTCAAGAAGCTAGCACAAACCGTGTTGCATTTAGAGTTCCAAATACATCTATCAATATAGGAGAAAACAGAGTGAAACCTAAAAATTCAAACTGTTACTGGAAACGAACGCTTCAACATAGAAGAACGAAATTTGGTGAACCAAGTGGGCTTAGTGTTCTGATCATTACCTGAAAGGATCATCCAGTTTGTGTGAAAAAATATTTGCTGAGATTTATGGAGATTCGTAATTTTTGGAAGCTTGGCAACCCGTTTCCATGAAAGTGTTTCTCGCCAGTCACTGCTAAGGGCTACATCAAGAGGAAACATAGAGACAGAACGTGAAACTACTTTATTGTGTCAAGTTTCAAGAAGCTAGCACAAACCATGTTGGATTTAGAGTTCCAAATACATCTATCAATATAGGAGAAAACAGAGTGAAACCGAAAAATTCAAACTGGTACTGGAAATGAACGCTTCAACATAGATTGACGAAGTTGGGAAACCAAGTCGCCTTAGTGTACTGATCATTACCTGAAAGTATCATCCAGTTTGGGTGAAAAAATATTTGCTGAGATTTCTGGAGATACGTAATTTTTGGAAGCTTGGCAGCCCCTTTCCATGAAAGGGTTTATCGCCCGTCACTGCTTAGGGGTACATCAAGAGGAAACAAAACGTAGAGATAGAACATGAAACTACATTATTGTGTCAAGTTTAAAGAAGCTAGAACAAACCGTGTTGTATTTAGAGTTCCAAATATATCTATCAATATAGGAGAAAACAGAGTGAAACCGAAAAATTCAAACTGTTACTGGAAACGAACGCTTCAACATAGAAGAACGAAATTTGGTGAACCAAGTGGGCTTAGTGTTCTGATCATTACCTGAAAGTATCATCCAGTTTGATTGAAAAAATATTTGCTGAGATTTCTGGAGGTTCGTAATTCTTGGAAGCTTGGCAACCCCTTTCCTTGAAAGTGTTTATCGCCAGTCACTGCTTAGGGCTACATCAAGAGGAAACAAAACATAGAGATAGAACGTGAAACTATTTTATTGTGTCAAGTTTCAAGAAGCTAGCACAAACCGTGTTGTATTTAGAGTTCCAAATACATCTATCAATATAGGAGAAAACAGAGTGAAACCTAAAAATTCAAACTGTTACTAGAAACGAACGCTTCAACATAGAAGAATAAAATTTGGGGAACCAAGTCAGCTTAGTGTACTGATCATTACCTGAAAGTATCATCCAGTTGGGTGAAAAAATATTTGCTGAAATTTCTGGAGATTCGTAATTTTTGGACGCTTGGCAACCCCTTTATATGGAAGTGTTTCTCGCCAGTCACTGCTTAGGGCTACATCAAGAGGAAACAAAACATAGAGATAGAACGTGAAACTACATTATTGTGTCAAGTTTCAAGAAGCTAGCACAAACCGTGTTGTATTTAGAGTTCCAAATACATCTATCAATATAGGAGAAAACAGAGTGAAACCTAAAAATTCAAACTGTTACTGGAAACGAACGCTTCAACATAGAAGAACGAAATTTGGTGAACCAAGTGGGCTTAGTGTTCTGATCATTACCTGAAAGTATCATCCAGTTTGGGTGAAAAAATATTTGCTGGGATTTCTGGAGGTTCGTAATTCTTGGAAGCTTGGCATCCCCTTTCCATGAAAGTGTTTATCGCCAGTCACTGCTTAGGGCTACATCAAGAGGAAACAAAACATAGAGATAGAACGTGAAACTACATTATTGTGTCAAGTTTCAAGAAGCTAGCACAAACCGTGTTGGATTTAGAGTTCCAAATACATCTATCAATATAGGAGAAAATAGAGTGAAACCTAAAAATTCAAACTGTTACTGGAAATGAACGCTTCAACATAGAAGGACAAAGTTGCGGGAACCAAGTCGCCTTAGTGTACTGATCATTACCTGAAAGTATCATCCAGTTTGGGTGAAAAAATATTTGCTGAGATTTCTGGAGATTCGTAATTTTTGGACGCTTGGCAACCTGTTTCCATGAAAGTGTTTCTCGCCAGTCACTGCTAAGTACTACATCAAGAGGAAACATAGAGACAGAACGTGAAACTAATTTATTGTGTCAAGTTTCAAGATGCTAGCACAAACCATGTTGGATTTAGAGTTCCAAATATATCTATCAATATAGGAGAAAACAGAGTGAAACCGAAAAATTCAAACAGGTACTGGAAATGAACGCTTCAACATAGATTGACGAAGTTGCGGGAACCAAGTCGCCTTAGTGTACTGATCATTACCTGAAACTATCATCCAGTTTGGGTGAAAAAATATTTGCTGAGATTTCTGGAGATTCGTAATTTTTGGACGCTTGGCAACCCCTTTATATGGAAGAGTTTCTCGCCAGTCACTGCTTAGGGCTACATCAAGAGGAAACAAAACATAGAGATAGAACATGAAACTACATTATTGTGTCAAGTTTCAAGAAGCTAGCACAAACCGTGTTGCATTTAGAGTTCCAAATACATCTATCAATATAGGAGAAAACAGAGTGAAACCTAAAAATTCAAACTGTTACTGGAAACGAACGCTTCAACATAGAAGAATGAAATTTGGGGAACCAAGTCAGCTTAGTGTACTGATCATTACCTGAAAGTATCATCCAGTTTGGGTGAAAAAATATTTGCTGAGATTTCTTGAGATTCGTAATTTTTGGAAGCTTGGCAACCCCTTTCCATGGAAGTGTTTCTCGCCAGTCACTGCTTAGGGCTACATCAAGAGGAAACAAAACATAGAGATAGAACGTGAAAATACTTTATTGTGTCAAGTTTCAAGAAGCTAGCACAAACCGTGTTGCATTTAGAGTTCCAAATACATCTATCAATATAGGAGAAAACAGAGTGAAACCTAAAAATTCAAACTGTTACTGGAAACGAACGCTTCAACATAGAAGAACGAAATTTGGTGAACCAAGTGGGCTTAGTGTTCTGATCATTACCTGAAAGGATCATCCAGTTTGTGTGAAAAAATATTTGCTGAGATTTATGGAGATTCGTAATTTTTGGAAGCTTGGCAACCCGTTTCCATGAAAGTGTTTCTCGCCAGTCACTGCTAAGGGCTACATCAAGAGGAAACATAGAGACAGAACGTGAAACTAATTTATTGTGTCAAGTTTCAAGAAGCTAGCACAAACCATGTTGGATTTAGAGTTCCAAATACATCTATCAATATAGGAGAAAACAGAGTGAAACCGAAAAATTCAAACTGGTACTGGAAATGAACGCTTCAACATAGATTGACGAAGTTGGGAAACCAAGTCGCCTTAGTGTACTGATCATTACCTGAAAGTATCATCCAGTTTGGGTGAAAAAATATTTGCTGAGATTTCTGGAGATACGTAATTTTTGGAAGCTTGGCAGCCCCTTTCCATGAAAGGGTTTATCGCCCGTCACTGCTTAGGGGTACATCAAGAGGAAACAAAACGTAGAGATAGAACATGAAACTACATTATTGTGTCAAGTTTAAAGAAGCTAGAACAAACCGTGTTGCATTTAGAGTTCCAAATATATCTATCAATATAGGAGAAAACAGAGTGAAACCGAAAAATTCAAACTGTTACTGGAAACGAACGCTTCAACATAGAAGAACGAAATTTGGTGAACCAAGTGGGCTTAGTGTTCTGATCATTACCTGAAAGTATCATCCAGTTTGATTGAAAAAATATTTGCTGAGATTTCTGGAGGTTCGTAATTCTTGGAAGCTTGGCAACCCCTTTCCTTGAAAGTGTTTATCGCCAGTCACTGCTTAGGGCTACATCAAGAGGAAACAAAACATAGAGATAGAACGTGAAACTATTTTATTGTGTCAAGTTTCAAGAAGCTAGCACAAACCGTGTTGTATTTAGAGTTCCAAATACATCTATCAATATAGGAGAAAACAGAGTGAAACCTAAAAATTCAAACTGTTACTAGAAACGAACGCTTCAACATAGAAGAATAAAATTTGGGGAACCAAGTCAGCTTAGTGTACTGATCATTACCTGAAAGTATCATCCAGTTTGGGTGAAAAAATATTTGCTGAAATTTCTGGAGATTCGTAATTTTTGGACGCTTGGCAACCCCTTTATATGGAAGTGTTTCTCGCCAGTCACTGCTTAGGGCTACATCAAGAGGAAACAAAACATAGAGATAGAACGTGAAACTACATTATTGTGTCAAGTTTCAAGAAGCTAGCACAAACCGTGTTGTATTTAGAGTTCCAAATACATCTATCAATATAGGAGAAAACAGAGTGAAACCTAAAAATTCAAACTGTTACTGGAAACGAACTCTTCAACATAGAAGAATGAAATTTGGGGAACCAAGTCAGCTTAGTGTACTGATCATTACCTGAAAGTATCATCCAGTTTGGGTGAAAAAATATTTGCTGAGATTTCTGGAGATTCGTAATTTTTGGAAGCTTGGCAACCCGTTTCCATGAAAGTGTTTCTCGCCAGTCACTGCTAAGGGCTACATCAAGAGGAAACAAAACATAGAGACAGAACGTGAAACTACTTTATTGTGTCAAGTTTCAAGAAGCTAGCACAAACCGTGTTGGATTTAGAGTTCCAAATACATCTATCAATATAGGAGAAAACAGAATTAAACCTAAAAACTCAAACTGTTACTGGAAATGAACGCTTCAACATAGAAGAACGAAGTTTCGGGAACCAAGTCGCCTTAGTGTACTGATCATTACCTGAAACTATCATCCAGTTTGGGTGAAAAAATATTTGCTGAGATTTCTGGAGATTCGTAATTTTTGGATGCTTGGCAACCCCTTTCCATGAAAGTGTTTCTCGCCAGTCACTGCTTAGGGCTACATCAAGAGGAAACAAAACATAGAGATAGAACGTGAAACTACTTTATTGTGTCAAGTTTCAAGAAGCTAGCACAAACCGTGTTGTATTTAGAGTTCCAAATACATCTATCAATATAGGAGAAAACAGAGTGAAACCTAAAAATTCAAACTGTTACTGGAAACGAACGCTTCAACATAGAAGAATGAAATTTGGGGAACCGAGTCAGCTTAGTGTACTGATCATTACCTGAAAGTATCATCCAGTTTGGTGAAAAAAATATTTGCTGAGATTTCTGGAGATTCGTAATTTTTGGAAGCTTGACAACCCCTTTCCATGAAAGTGTTTCTCGCCAGTCACTGCTTAGGGCTACATCAAGAGGAAACAAAACATAGAGATAGAACGTGAAACTACATTATTGTGTCAAGTTTCAAGAAGCTAGCACAAACCGTGTTGGATTTAGAGTTCCAAATACATCTATCAATATAGGAGAAAACAGAGTGAAACCTAAAAATTCAAACTGTTACTGGAACGAACTCTTCAACATAGAAGAATGAAATTTGGGGAACCAAGTCAGCTTAGTGTACTGATCATTACCTGAAAGTATCATCCAGTTTGGGTGAAAAAATATTTGCTGAGATTTCTGGAGATTCGTAATTTTTGGACGCTTGGCAACCCGTTTCCATGAAAGTGTTTCTCGCCAGTCACTGCTAAGGGCTACATCAAGAGGAAACAAAACAAAGAGACAGAACGTGAAACTACTTTATTGTGTCAAGTTTCAAGAAGCTAGCACAAACCGTGTTGGATTTAGAGTTCCAAATACATCTATCAATATAGGAGAAAACAGAGTGAAACCGAAAAATTCAAACTGTTACTGGAAACGAACGCTTCAACATAGAAGAACGAAATTTGGTGAACCAAGTGGGCTTAGTGTTCTGATCATTACCTGAAAGTATCATCCAGTTTGGGTGAAAAAATATTTGCTGAGATTTCTGGAGATTCGTTATTTTTGGAAGCTTGGCAGCCCCTTTCCATGAAAGTGTTTCTCGCCAGTCACTGCTTAGGGCTACATCAAGAGGAAACAAAACATAGAGATAGAACGTGAAACTACTTTATTGTGTCAAGTTTCAAGAAGCTAGCACAAACCCTGTTGGATTTAGAGTTCCAAATACATCTATCAATATAGGAGAAAACAGAGTGAAACCGAAAAATTCAAACTGGTTATGGAAATGAACGCTTCAACATAGAAGGACGAAGTTGCGGGAACCAAGTCGCCTTAGTGTACTGATCATTACCTAAAAGTATCATCCAGTTTGGGTGAAAAAATATTTGCTGAGATTTCTGGAGATTCGTAATTTTTGGAAGCTTGGCAACCCGTTTCCATCAAAGTGTTTCCCGCCAGTCACTGCTTAGGGCTACATCAAGAGGAAACAAAACATAGAGATAGAACGTGAAACTACTTTATTGTGTCAAGTTTCAAGAAGCTAGCACAAACCGTGTTGTATTTACAGTTCCAAATACATCTATCAATATAGGAGAAAACAGAGTGAAACCGAAAAATTCAAACTTTTACTGGAAACGAACGCTTCAACATAGAAGAACGAAATTTGGTGAACCAAGTGGGCTTAGTGTTCTGATCATTACCTGAAAGTATCATCCAGTTTGGGTGAAAAAATATTTGCTGAGATTTCTGGAGATTCGTAATTTTTGGAAGCTTGGCAACCCCTTTCCATGAAAGTGTTTCTCGCCAGTCACTGCTAAGGGCTACATCAAGAGGAAACAAAACATAGGGACAGAACGTGAAACTACTTTATTGTTGCAAGTTTCAAGAAGCTAGCACAAACCGTGTTGGATTTACAGTTCCAAATACATCTATCAATATAGGAGAAAACAGAATGAAACCTAAAAATTCAAACTGTTACTGGAAATGAACGCTTCAACATAGAAGAACGAAGTTTCGGGAACCAAGTCGCCTTAGTGTACTGATCATTACCTGAAACTATCATCAAGTTTGGGTGAAAAAATATTTGCTGAGATTTCTGGAGATTCGTAATTTTTGGATGCTTGGCAACCCCTTTCCATGAAGTGTTTCTCGCCAGTCACTGCTTAGGGCTACATCAAGAGGAAACAAAACATAGAGATAGAACGTGAAACTACATTATTGTGTCAAGTTTCAAGAAGCTAGCACAAACCGTGTTGGATTTAGAGTTCCAAATACATCTATCAATATGGAAGAAAACAGAGTGAAACATAAAAATTCTAACTGTTACTGGAAACGAACGCTTCAACATAGAAGAATGAAATTTGGTGAACCAAGTGGGCTTAGTGTTCTGATCATTACCTGAAAGTATCATCCAGTTTGGGTGAAAAAATATTTGCTGAGATTTCTGGAGGTTCGCAATTCTTGGAAGCTTGGCAACCCGTTTCCATGAAAGTGTTTCTCGCCAGTCACTGCTAAGGGCTACATCAAGAGGAAACAAAACACAGAGACAGAACGTGACTACATTATTGTGTCAAGTTTCAAGAAGCTAGCACAAACCGTGTTGGATTTAGAGTTCCAAATACATCTATCAATATAGGAGAAAATAGAGTGAAACCTAAAAATTCAAACTGTTACTGGAAATGAACGCTTCAACATAGAAGGACGAAGTTGCGGGAACCAAGTCGCCTTAGTGTACTGATCATTACCTGAAAGTATCATCCAGTTTGGGTGAAAAAATATTTGCTGAGATTTCTGGAGATTCGTAATTTTTGGAAGCTTGAAAACCCCTTTCCATGGAAGTGTTTCTCGCCAGTCACTGCTTAGGGCTACATCAAGAGGAAACAAAACATAGAGATAGAACGTGAAACTACATTATTGTGTCAAGTTTCAAGAAGCTAGCACAAACCGTGTTGCATTTAGAGTTCCAAATACATCTATCAATATAGGAGAAAACAGAGTGAAACCTAAAAATTCAAACTGTTACTGGAAAAGAACGCTTCAACATAGAAGAACGAAATTTGGTGAACCAAGTGGGCTTAGTGTTCTGATCATTACCTGAAAGGATCATCCAGTTTGTGTGAAAAAATATTTGCTGAGATTTCTGGAGATTCGTAATTTTTGGAAGCTTGGCAACCCGTTTCCATGAAAGTGTTTCTCGCCAGTCACTGCTAAGTACTACATCAAGAGGAAACATAGAGACAGAACGTGAAACTAATTTATTGTGTCAAGTTTCAAGATGCTAGCACAAACCATGTTGGATTTAGAGTTCCAAATACATCTATCAATATAGGAGAAAACAGAGTGAAACCGAAAAATTCAAACAGGTACTGGAAATGAACGCTTCAACATAGATTGACGAAGTTGCGGGAACCAAGTCGCCTTAGTGTACTGATCATTACCTGAAACTATCATCCAGTTTGGGTGAAAAAATATTTGCTGAGATTTCTGGAGATTCGTAATTTTTGGACGCTTGGCAACCCCTTTATATGGAAGAGTTTCTCGCCAGTCACTGCTTAGGGCTACATCAAGAGGAAACAAAACATAGAGATAGAACATGAAACTACATTATTGTGTCAAGTTTCAAGAAGCTAGCACAAACCGTGTTGCATTTAGAGTTCCAAATACATCTATCAATATAGGAGAAAACAGAGTGAAACCTAAAAATTCAAACTGTTACTGGAAACGAACGCTTCAACATAGAAGAATGAAATTTGGGGAACCAAGTCAGCTTAGTGTACTGATCATTACCTGAAAGTATCATCCAGTTTGGGTGAAAAAATATTTGCTGAGATTTCTTGAGATTCGTAATTTTTGGAAGCTTGGCAACCCCTTTCCATGGAAGTGTTTCTCGCCAGTCACTGCTTAGGGCTACATCAAGAGGAAACAAAACATAGAGATAGAACGTGAAACTACATTATTGTGTCAAGTTTCAAGAAGCTAGCACAAACCGTGTTGCATTTAGAGTTCCAAATACATCTATCAATATAGGAGAAAACAGAGTGAAACCTAAAAATTCAAACTGTTACTGGAAACGAACGCTTCAACATAGAAGAACGAAATTTGGTGAACCAAGTGGGCTTAGTGTTCTGATCATTACCTGAAAGGATCATCCAGTTTGTGTGAAAAAATATTTGCTGAGATTTATGGAGATTCGTAATTTTTGGAAGCTTGGCAACCCGTTTTTATGAAAGTGTTTCTCGCCAGTCACTGCTAAGGGCTACATCAAGAGGAAACATAGAGACAGAACGTGAAACTAATTTATTGTGTCAAGTTTCAAGAAGCTAGCACAAACCATGTTGGATTTAGAGTTCCAAATACATCTATCAATATAGGAGAAAACAGAGTGAAACCGAAAAATTCAAACTGGTACTGGAAATGAACGCTTCAACATAGATTGACGAAGTTGCGGAAACCAAGTCGCCTTAGTGTACTGATCATTACCTGAAAGTATCATCCAGTTTGGGTGAAAAAATATTTGCTGAGATTTCTGGAGATACGTAATTTTTGGAAGCTTGGCAGCCCCTTTCCATGAAAGGGTTTATCGCCCGTCACTGCTTAGGGGTACATCAAGAGGAAACAAAACGTAGAGATAGAACATGAAACTACATTATTGTGTCAAGTTTAAAGAAGCTAGAACAAACCGTGTTGTATTTAGAGTTCCAAATATATCTATCAATATAGGAGAAAACAGAGTGAAACCGAAAAATTCAAACTGTTACTGGAAACGAACGCTTCAACATAGAAGAACGAAATTTGGTGAACCAAGTGGGCTTAGTGTTCTGATCATTACCTGAAAGTATCATCCAGTTTGATTGAAAAATATTTGCTGAGATTTCTGGAGGTTCGTAAATCTTGGAAGCTTGGCAACCCCTTTCCTTGAAAGTGTTTATCGCCAGTCACTGCTTAGGGCTACATCAAGAGGAAACAAAACATAGAGATAGAACGTGAAACTATTTTATTGTGTCAAGTTTCAAGAAGCTAGCACAAACCGTGTTGTATTTAGAGTTCCAAATACATCTATCAATATAGGAGAAAACAGAGTGAAACCTAAAAATTCAAACTGTTACTAGAAACGAACGCTTCAACATAGAAGAATAAAATTTGGGGAACCAAGTCAGCTTAGTGTACTGATCATTACCTGAAAGTATCATCCAGTTTGGGTGAAAAAATATTTGCTGAAATTTCTGGAGATTCGTAATTTTTGGACGCTTGGCAACCCCTTTATATGGAAGTGTTTCTCGCCAGTCACTGCTTAGGGCTACATCAAGAGGAAACAAAACATAGAGATAGAACGTGAAACTACATTATTGTGTCAAGTTTCAAGAAGCTAGCACAAACCGTGTTGTATTTAGAGTTCCAAATACATCTATCAATATAGGAGAAAACAGAGTGAAACCTAAAAATTCAAACTGTTACTGGAAACGAACGCTTCAACATAGAAGAACGAAATTTGGTGAACCAAGTGGGCTTAGTGTTCTGATCATTACCTGAAAGTATCATCCAGTTTGGGTGAAAAAATATTTGCTGGGATTTCTGGAGGTTCGTAATTCTTGGAAGCTTGGCATCCCCTTTCCATGAAAGTGTTTATCGCCAGTCACTGCTTAGGGCTACATCAAGAGGAAACAAAACATAGAGATAGAACGTGAAACTACATTATTGTGTCAAGTTTCAAGAAGCTAGCACAAACCGTGTTGGATTTAGAGTTCCAAATACATCTATCAATATAGGAGAAAATAGAGTGAAACCTAAAAATTCAAACTGTTACTGGAAATGAACGCTTCAACATAGAAGGACAAAGTTGCGGGAACCAAGTCGCCTTAGTGTACTGATCATTACCTGAAAGTATCATCCAGTTTGGGTGAAAAAATATTTGCTGAGATTTCTGGAGATTCGTAATTTTTGGACGCTTGGCAACCCCTTTATATGGAAGTGTTTCTCGCCAGTCACTGCTTAGGGCTACATCAAGAGGAAACAAAACATACAGATAGAACGTGAAACTACATTATTGTGTCAAGTTTCAAGAAGCTAACACAAACCGTGTTGGATTTAGAGTTCCAAATACATCTATCAATATGGAAGAAAACAGAGTGAAACCTAAAAATTCAAACTGTTACTGGAAACGAACTCTTCAACATAGAAGAATGAAATTTGGGGAACCAAGTCAGCTTAGTGTACTGATCATTACCTGAAAGTATCATCCAGTTTGGGTGAAAAAATATTCGCTGAGATTTCTGGAGATTCGTAATTTTTGGAAGCTTGGCAACCCGTTTCCATGAAAGTGTTTCTCGCCAGTCACTGCTAAGGGCTACATCAAGAGGAAAGAAAACATAGAGACAGAACGTGAAACTACTTTATTGTGTCAAGTTTCAAGAAGCTAGCACAAACCGTGTTGGATTTAGAGTTCCAAATACATCTATCAATATAGGAGAAAACAGAATTAAACCTAAAAACTCAAACTGTTACTGGAAATGAACGCTTCAACGTAGAAGAACGAAGTTTCGGGAACCAAGTCGCCTTAGTGTACTGATCATTACCTGAAACTATCATCCAGTTTGGGTGAAAAAATATTTGCTGAGATTTCTGGAGATTCGTAATTTTTGGATGCTTGGCAACCCCTTTCCATGAAAGTGTTTCTCGCCAGTCACTGCTTAGGGCTACATCAAGAGGAAACAAAACATAGAGATAGAACGTGAAACTACTTTATTGTGTCAAGTTTCAAGAAGCTAGCACAAACCGTGTTGTATTTAGAGTTCCAAATACATCTATCAATATAGGAGAAAACAGAGTGAAACCTAAAAATTCAAACTGTTACTGGAAACGAACGCTTCAACATAGAAGAATGAAATTTGGGGAACCAAGTCAGCTTAGTGTACTGATCATTACCTGAAAGTATCATCCAGTTTGGTGAAAAAAATATTTGCTGAGATTTCTGGAGATTCGTAATTTTTGGAAGCTTGGCAACCCCTTTCCATGAAAGTGTTTCTCGCCAGTCACTGCTTAGGGCTACATCAAGAGGAAACAAAACATAGAGATAGAACGTGAAACTACATTATTGTGTCAAGTTTCAAGAAGCTAGCACAAACCGTGTTGGATTTAGAGTTCCAAATACATCTATCAATATAGGAGAAAACAGAGTGAAACCTAAAAATTCAAACTGTTACTGGAACGAACTCTTCAACATAGAAGAATGAAATTTGGGGAACCAAGTCAGCTTAGTGTACTGATCATTACCTGAAAGTATCATCCAGTTTGGGTGAAAAAATATTTGCTGAGATTTCTGGAGATTCGTAATTTTTGGACGCTTGGCAACCCGTTTCCATGAAAGTGTTTCTCGCCAGTCACTGCTAAGGGCTACATCAAGAGGAAACAAAACAAAGAGACAGAACGTGAAACTACTTTATTGTGTCAAGTTTCAAGAAGCTAGCACAAACCGTGTTGGATTTAGAGTTCCAAATACATCTATCAATATAGGAGAAAACAGAGTGAAACCGAAAAATTCAAACTGTTACTGGAAACGAACGCTTCAACATAGAAGAACGAAATTTGGTGAACCAAGTGGGCTTAGTGTTCTGATCATTACCTGAAAGTATCATCCAGTTTGGGTGAAAAAATATTTGCTGAGATTTCTGGAGATTCGTAATTTTTGGAAGCTTGGCAGCCCCTTTCCATGAAAGTGTTTCTCGCCAGTCACTGCTTAGGGCTACATCAAGAGGAAACAAAACATAGAGATAGAACGTGAAACTACTTTATTGTGTCAAGTTTCCAGAAGCTAGCACAAACCCTGTTGGATTTGGAGTTCCAAATACATCTATCAATATAGGAGAAAACAGAGTGAAACCGAAAAATTCAAACTGGTTATGGAAATGAACGCTTCAACATAGAAGGACGAAGTTGCGGGAACCAAGTCGCCTTAGTGTACTGATCATTACCTAAAAGTATCATCCAGTTTGGGTGAAAAAATATTTGCTGAGATTTCTGGAGATTCGTAATTTTTGGAAGCTTGGCAACCCGTTTCCATGAAAGTGTTTCCCGCCAGTCACTGCTTAGGGCTACATCAAGAGGAAACAAAACATAGAGATAGAACGTGAAACTACTTTATTGTGTCAAGTTTCAAGAAGCTAGCACAAACCGTGTTGTATTTACAGTTCCAAATACATCTATCAATATAGGAGAAAACAGAGTGAAACCGAAAAATTCAAACTGTTACTGGAAACGAACGCTTCAACATAGAAGAACGAAATTTGGTGAACCAAGTGGGCTTAGTGTTCTGATCATTACCTGAAAGTATCATCCAGTTTGGGTGAAAAAATATTTGCTGAGATTTCTGGAGATTCGTAATTTTTGGAAGCTTGGCAACCCCTTTCCATGAAAGTGTTTCTCGCCAGTCACTGCTTAGGGCTACATCAAGAGGAAACAAAACATAGAGATAGAACGTGAAACTACATTATTGTGTCAAGTTTCAAGAAGCTAGCACAAACCATGTTGGATTTAGTGTTCCAAATACATCTATCAATATAGGAGAAAACAGAGTGACACCTAAAAATTCAAACTGTTACTGGAAATGAACGCTTCAACATAGAAGGACGAAGTTGCGGGAAACAAGTCGCCTTAGTGTACTGATCATTACCTGAAAGTATCATCCAGTTTGGGTGAAAAAATATTTGCTGAGATTTCTGGAGATTCGTAATTTTTGGAAGCTTGGCAGCCCCTTTCCATGAAAGTGTTTATCGCCCGTCACTGCTTAGGGGTACATCAAGAGGAAACAAAACGTAGAGATAGAACATGAAACTACATTATTGTGTCAAGTTTAAAGAAGCTAGCACAAACCGTGTTGGATTTAGAGTTCCAAATACATCTATCAATATAGGAGAAAACAGAGTGAAACCGAAAAATTCAAACTGTTACTGGAAACGAACGCTTCAACATAGAAGAACGAAATTTGGTGAACCAAGTGGGCTTAGTGTTCTGATCATTAGCTGAAAGTATCATCCAGTTTGGGTGAAAAAATATTTGCTGATATTTCTGGTGATTCGTAATTTTTGGAAGCTTGGCAGCCCCTTTCCATGAAAGTGTTTCTCGCCAGTCACTGCTTAGGGCTACATCAAGAGGAAACAAAACATAGAGATAGAACGTGAAACTACTTTATTGTGTCAAGTTTCAAGAGGCTAGCACAAACCCTGTTGGATTTAGAGTTCCAAATACATCTATCAATATAGGAGAAAACAGAGTGAAACCTAAAAATTCAAACTGTTACTGGAAACGAACGCTTCAACATAGAAGAATGAAATTTGGGGAACCAAGTCAGCTTAGTGTACTGATCATTACCTGAATGTATCATCCAGTTTGGGTGAAAAAATATTTGCTGAGATTTCTTGAGATTCGTAATTTTTGGAAGCTTGGCAACCCCTTTCCATGGAAGTGTTTCTCGCCAGTCACTGCTTAGGGCTACATCAAGAGGAAACAAAACATAGAGATAGAACGTGAAACTACATTATTGTGTCAAGTTTCAAGAAGCTAGCACAAACCGTGTTGCATTTAGAGTTCCAAATACATCTATCAATATAGGAGAAAACAGAGTGAAACCTAAAAATTCAAACTGTTACTGGAAACGAACGCTTCAACATAGAAGAACGAAATTTGGTGAACCAAGTGGGCTTAGTGTTCTGATCATTACCTGAAAGGATCATCCAGTTTGTGTGAAAAAATATTTGCTGAGATTTATGGAGATTCGTAATTTTTGGAAGCTTGGCAACCCGTTTTTATGAAAGTGTTTCTCGCCAGTCACTGCTAAGGGCTACATCAAGAGGAAACATAGAGACAGAACGTGAAACTAATTTATTGTGTCAAGTTTCAAGAAGCTAGCACAAACCATGTTGGATTTAGAGTTCCAAATACATCTATCAATATAGGAGAAAACAGAGTGAAACCGAAAAATTCAAACTGGTACTGGAAATGAACGCTTCAACATAGATTGACGAAGTTGCGGAAACCAAGTCGCCTTAGTGTACTGATCATTACCTGAAAGTATCATCCAGTTTGGGTGAAAAAATATTTGCTGAGATTTCTGGAGATACGTAATTTTTGGAAGCTTGGCAGCCCCTTTCCATGAAAGGGTTTATCGCCCGTCACTGCTTAGGGGTACATCAAGAGGAAACAAAACGTAGAGATAGAACATGAAACTACATTATTGTGTCAAGTTTAAAGAAGCTAGAACAAACCGTGTTGTATTTAGAGTTCCAAATATATCTATCAATATAGGAGAAAACAGAGTGAAACCGAAAAATTCAAACTGTTACTGGAAACGAACGCTTCAACATAGAAGAACGAAATTTGGTGAACCAAGTGGGCTTAGTGTTCTGATCATTACCTGAAAGTATCATCCAGTTTGATTGAAAAATATTTGCTGAGATTTCTGGAGGTTCGTAAATCTTGGAAGCTTGGCAACCCCTTTCCTTGAAAGTGTTTATCGCCAGTCACTGCTTAGGGCTACATCAAGAGGAAACAAAACATAGAGATAGAACGTGAAACTATTTTATTGTGTCAAGTTTCAAGAAGCTAGCACAAACCGTGTTGTATTTAGAGTTCCAAATACATCTATCAATATAGGAGAAAACAGAGTGAAACCTAAAAATTCAAACTGTTACTAGAAACGAACGCTTCAACATAGAAGAATAAAATTTGGGGAACCAAGTCAGCTTAGTGTACTGATCATTACCTGAAAGTATCATCCAGTTTGGGTGAAAAAATATTTGCTGAAATTTCTGGAGATTCGTAATTTTTGGACGCTTGGCAACCCCTTTATATGGAAGTGTTTCTCGCCAGTCACTGCTTAGGGCTACATCAAGAGGAAACAAAACATAGAGATAGAACGTGAAACTACATTATTGTGTCAAGTTTCAAGAAGCTAGCACAAACCGTGTTGTATTTAGAGTTCCAAATACATCTATCAATATAGGAGAAAACAGAGTGAAACCTAAAAATTCAAACTGTTACTGGAAACGAACGCTTCAACATAGAAGAACGAAATTTGGTGAACCAAGTGGGCTTAGTGTTCTGATCATTACCTGAAAGTATCATCCAGTTTGGGTGAAAAAATATTTGCTGGGATTTCTGGAGGTTCGTAATTCTTGGAAGCTTGGCATCCCCTTTCCATGAAAGTGTTTATCGCCAGTCACTGCTTAGGGCTACATCAAGAGGAAACAAAACATAGAGATAGAACGTGAAACTACATTATTGTGTCAAGTTTCAAGAAGCTAGCACAAACCGTGTTGGATTTAGAGTTCCAAATACATCTATCAATATAGGAGAAAATAGAGTGAAACCTAAAAATTCAAACTGTTACTGGAAATGAACGCTTCAACATAGAAGGACAAAGTTGCGGGAACCAAGTCGCCTTAGTGTACTGATCATTACCTGAAAGTATCATCCAGTTTGGGTGAAAAAATATTTGCTGAGATTTCTGGAGATTCGTAATTTTTGGACGCTTGGCAACCCCTTTATATGGAAGTGTTTCTCGCCAGTCACTGCTTAGGGCTACATCAAGAGGAAACAAAACATACAGATAGAACGTGAAACTACATTATTGTGTCAAGTTTCAAGAAGCTAACACAAACCGTGTTGGATTTAGAGTTCCAAATACATCTATCAATATGGAAGAAAACAGAGTGAAACCTAAAAATTCAAACTGTTACTGGAAACGAACTCTTCAACATAGAAGAATGAAATTTGGGGAACCAAGTCAGCTTAGTGTACTGATCATTACCTGAAAGTATCATCCAGTTTGGGTGAAAAAATATTTGCTGAGATTTCTGGAGATTCGTAATTTTTGGAAGCTTGGCAACCCATTTCCATGAAAGTGTTTCTCGCCAGTCACTGCTAAGGGCTACATCAAGAGGAAAGAAAACATAGAGACAGAACGTGAAACTACTTTATTGTGTCAAGTTTCAAGAAGCTAGCACAAACCGTGTTGGATTTAGAGTTCCAAATACATCTATCAATATAGGAGAAAACAGAATTAAACCTAAAAACTCAAACTGTTACTGGAAATGAACGCTTCAACGTAGAAGAACGAAGTTTCGGGAACCAAGTCGCCTTAGTGTACTGATCATTACCTGAAACTATCATCCAGTTTGGGTGAAAAAATATTTGCTGAGATTTCTGGAGATTCGTAATTTTTGGATGCTTGGCAACCCCTTTCCATGAAAGTGTTTCTCGCCAGTCACTGCTTAGGGCTACATCAAGAGGAAACAAAACATAGAGATAGAACGTGAAACTACTTTATTGTGTCAAGTTTCAAGAAGCTAGCACAAACCGTGTTGTATTTAGAGTTCCAAATACATCTATCAATATAGGAGAAAACAGAGTGAAACCTAAAAATTCAAACTGTTACTGGAAACGAACGCTTCAACATAGAAGAATGAAATTTGGGGAACCAAGTCAGCTTAGTGTACTGATCATTACCTGAAAGTATCATCCAGTTTGGTGAAAAAAATATTTGCTGAGATTTCTGGAGATTCGTAATTTTTGGAAGCTTGGCAACCCCTTTCCATGAAAGTGTTTCTCGCCAGTCACTGCTTAGGGCTACATCAAGAGGAAACAAAACATAGAGATAGAACGTGAAACTACATTATTGTGTCAAGTTTCAAGAAGCTAGCACAAACCGTGTTGGATTTAGAGTTCCAAATACATCTATCAATATAGGAGAAAACAGAGTGAAACCTAAAAATTCAAACTGTTACTGGAACGAACTCTTCAACATAGAAGAATGAAATTTGGGGAACCAAGTCAGCTTAGTGTACTGATCATTACCTGAAAGTATCATCCAGTTTGGGTGAAAAAATATTTGCTGAGATTTCTGGAGATTCGTAATTTTTGGACGCTTGGCAACCCGTTTCCATGAAAGTGTTTCTCGCCAGTCACTGCTAAGGGCTACATCAAGAGGAAACAAAACAAAGAGACAGAACGTGAAACTACTTTATTGTGTCAAGTTTCAAGAAGCTAGCACAAACCGTGTTGGATTTAGAGTTCCAAATACATCTATCAATATAGGAGAAAACAGAGTGAAACCGAAAAATTCAAACTGTTACTGGAAACGAACGCTTCAACATAGAAGAACGAAATTTGGTGAACCAAGTGGGCTTAGTGTTCTGATCATTACCTGAAAGTATCATCCAGTTTGGGTGAAAAAATATTTGCTGAGATTTCTGGAGATTCGTAATTTTTGGAAGCTTGGCAGCCCCTTTCCATGAAAGTGTTTCTCGCCAGTCACTGCTTAGGGCTACATCAAGAGGAAACAAAACATAGAGATAGAACGTGAAACTACTTTATTGTGTCAAGTTTCCAGAAGCTAGCACAAACCCTGTTGGATTTGGAGTTCCAAATACATCTATCAATATAGGAGAAAACAGAGTGAAACCGAAAAATTCAAACTGGTTATGGAAATGAACGCTTCAACATAGAAGGACGAAGTTGCGGGAACCAAGTCGCCTTAGTGTACTGATCATTACCTAAAAGTATCATCCAGTTTGGGTGAAAAAATATTTGCTGAGATTTCTGGAGATTCGTAATTTTTGGAAGCTTGGCAACCCGTTTCCATGAAAGTGTTTCCCGCCAGTCACTGCTTAGGGCTACATCAAGAGGAAACAAAACATAGAGATAGAACGTGAAACTACTTTATTGTGTCAAGTTTCAAGAAGCTAGCACAAACCGTGTTGTATTTACAGTTCCAAATACATCTATCAATATAGGAGAAAACAGAGTGAAACCGAAAAATTCAAACTGTTACTGGAAACGAACGCTTCAACATAGAAGAACGAAATTTGGTGAACCAAGTGGGCTTAGTGTTCTGATCATTACCTGAAAGTATCATCCAGTTTGGGTGAAAAAATATTTGCTGAGATTTCTGGAGATTCGTAATTTTTGGAAGCTTGGCAACCCCTTTCCATGAAAGTGTTTCTCGCCAGTCACTGCTTAGGGCTACATCAAGAGGAAACAAAACATAGAGATAGAACGTGAAACTACATTATTGTGTCAAGTTTCAAGAAGCTAGCACAAACCATGTTGGATTTAGTGTTCCAAATACATCTATCAATATAGGAGAAAACAGAGTGACACCTAAAAATTCAAACTGTTACTGGAAATGAACGCTTCAACATAGAAGGACGAAGTTGCGGGAAACAAGTCGCCTTAGTGTACTGATCATTACCTGAAAGTATCATCCAGTTTGGGTGAAAAAATATTTGCTGAGATTTCTGGAGATTCGTAATTTTTGGAAGCTTGGCAGCCCCTTTCCATGAAAGTGTTTATCGCCCGTCACTGCTTAGGGGTACATCAAGAGGAAACAAAACGTAGAGATAGAACATGAAACTACATTATTGTGTCAAGTTTAAAGAAGCTAGCACAAACCGTGTTGTATTTAGAGTTCCAAATACATCTATCAATATAGGAGAAAACAGAGTGAAACCGAAAAATTCAAACTGTTACTGGAAACGAACGCTTCAACATAGAAGAACGAAATTTGGTGAACCAAGTGGGCTTAGTGTTCTGATCATTAGCTGAAAGTATCATCCAGTTTGGGTGAAAAAATATTTGCTGAGATTTCTGGTGATTCGTAATTTTTGGAAGCTTGGCAGCCCCTTTCCATGAAAGTGTTTCTCGCCAGTCACTGCTTAGGGCTACATCAAGAGGAAACAAAACATAGAGATAGAACGTGAAACTACTTTATTGTGTCAAGTTTCAAGAGGCTAGCACAAACCCTGTTGGATTTAGAGTTCCAAATACATCTATCAATATAGGAGAAAACAGAGTGAAACCTAAAAATTCAAACTGTTACGGGAAATGAACGCTTCAACATAGAAGAATGAAATTTGGAGAACCAAGTCTGCTTAGTGTACTGATCATTACCTGAAAGTATCATCCAGTTTGGGTGAAAAAATATTTGCTGAGATTTCTGGAGATTCGTAATTTTTGGACGCTTGGCAACCCCTTTATATGGAAGTGTTTCTCGCCAGTCACTGCTTAGGGCTACATCAAGAGGAAACAAAACATAGAGATAGAATGTGAAACTACATTATTGTGTCAAGTTTCAAGAAGCTAGCACAAACCGTGTTGGATTTAAGTTCCAAATACATCTATCAATATAGGAGAAAACAGAGTGAAACCTAAAAATTCAAACTGTTACTGGAAATGAACGCTTCAACATAGAAGGACGAAGTTGCGGGAACCAAGTCGCCTTAGTGTACTGATCATTACCTGAAAGAATCATCCAGTTTGGGTGAAAAAATATTTGCTGAGATTTCTGGAGATTCGTAATTTTTGGACGCTTGGCAACCCGTTTCCATGAAAGTGTTTCTCGCCAGTCACTGCTAAGGGCTACATCAAGAGGAAACAAAACATAGAGACAGAACGTGAAACGACTTTATTGTGTCAAGTTTCAAGAAGCTAGCACAAACCGTGTTGGATTTAGAGTTCCAAATACATCTATCAATATAGGAGAAAACAGAGTGAAACCGAAAAATTCAAACTGGTTATGGAAATGAACGCTTCAACATAGAAGGACGAAGTTGCGGGAACCAAGTCGCCTTAGTGTACTGATCATTACCTAAAAGTATCATCCAGTTTGGGTGAAAAAATATTTGCTGAGATTTCTGGAGATTCGTAATTTTTGGAAGCTTGGCAACCCGTTTCCATGAAAGTGTTTCCCGCCAGTCACTGCTTAGGGCTACATCAAGAGGAAACAAAACGTAGAGATAGAACGTGAAACTACTTTATTGTGTCAAGTTTCAAGAAGCTAGCACAAACCGTGTTGTATTTACAGTTCCAAATACATCTATCAATATAGGAGAAAACAGAGTGAAACCTAAAAATTCAAACTGTTACTGGAAACGAACGCTTCAACATAGAAGAATGAAATTTGGGGAACCAAGTCAGCTTAGTGTACTGATCATTACCTGAAAGTATCATCCAGTTTGGGTGAAAAAATATTTGCTGAGATTTTTGGAGATTCGTAATTTTTGGAAGCTTGGCAACCCCTTTCCATGGAAGTGTTTCTCGCCAGTCACTGCTTAGGGCTACATCAAGAGGAAACAAAACATAGAGATAGAACGTGAAACTACATTATTGTGTAAAGTTTCAAGAAGCTAGCACAAACCGTGTTGGATTTAGAGTTCCAAATACATCTATCAATATAGGAGAAAACAGAGTGAAACCGAAAAATTCAAAATGTTACTGGAAAAGAACGCTTCAACAAAGAAGAACGAAATTTGGTGAACCAAGTGGGCTTAGTGTTCTGATCATTACCTGAAAGGATCATCCAGTTTGTGTGAAAAAATATTTGCTGAGATTTCTGGAGATTCGTAATTTTTGGAAGCTTGGCAACCCGTTTCCATGAAAGTGTTTCTCGCCAGTCACTGCTAAGGGCTACATCAAGAGGAAACCAAATATAGAGACAGAACGTGAAACTAATTTATTGTGTCAAGTTTCCTGAAGCTAGCACAAACCATGTTGGATTTAGAGTTCCAAATACATCTATCAATATAGGAGAAAACAGAGTGAAACCTAAAAATTCAAACTGTTACTGGAAACGAACGCTTCAACATAGAAGAATGAAATTTGGGGAACCAAGTCAGCTTAGTGTACTGATCATTACCTGAAAGTATCATCCAGTTTGGGTGAAAAAATATTTGCTGAGATTTCTGGAGATTCGTAATTTTTGGATGCTTGGCAACCCCTTTCCATGAAAGTGTTTTTCGCCAGTCACTGCTTAGGGCTACATCAAGAGGAAACAAAACATAGAGATAGATCGTGAAACTACTTTATTGTGTCAAGTTTCAAGAAGCTAGCACAAACCGTGTTGTATTTAGAGTTCCAAATACATCTATCAATATAGGAGAAAACAGAGTGAAACCTAAAAATTCAAACTGTTACTGGAAACGAACGCTTCAACATAGAAGAACGAAATTTGGTGAACCAAGTGGGCTTAGTGTTCTGATCATTACCTGAAAGTATCATCCAGTTTGGGTGAAAAAATATTTGCTGGGATTTCTGGAGGTTTGTAATTCTTGGAAGCTTGGCAACCCCTTTCCATGAAAGTGTTCATCGCCAGTCACTGCTTAGGGCTACATCAAGAGGAAACAAAACATAGAGATAGAACGTGAAACTACATTATTGTGTCAAGTTTCAAGAAGGTAGCACAAACCGTGTTGGATTTAGAGTTCCAAATACATCTATCAATATAGGAGAAAATAGAGTGAAACCTAAAAATTCAAACTGTTACTGGAAATGAACGCTTCAACATAGAAGGACGAAGTTGCGGGAACCAAGTCGCCTTAGTGTACTGATCATTACCTGAAAGTATCATCCAGTTTGGGTGAAAAAATATTTGCTGAGATTTCTGGAGATTCGTAATTTTTGGACGCTTGGCAACCCCTTTATATGGAAGTGTTTCTCGCCAGTCACTGCTTAGGGCTACATCAAGAGGAAACAAAACATACAGATAGAACGTGAAACTACATTATTGTGTCAAGTTTCAAGAAGCTAGCACAAACCGTGTTGGATTTAGAGTTCCAAATACATCTATCAATATAGGAGAAAACAGAGTGAAACCTAAAAATTCAAACTGTTACTGGAAACGAACGCTTCAACATAGAAGAACGAAATTTGGTGAACCAAGTCAGCATAGTGTATTGATCATTACCTGAAAGTATCATCCAGTTTGGGTGAAAAAATATTTGCTGAGATTTCTGGAGATTCGTAATTTTTGGAAGCTTGGCAACCCCTTTCAATGGAAGTGTTTCTCGCCAGTCACTGCTTAGGGCTACATCAAGAGGAAACAATACAAAGAGATAGAACGTGAAACTACATTATTGTGTCAAGTTTCAAGAAGCTAGCACAAACCGTGTTGGATTTAGAGTTCCAAATACATCTATCAATATAGGAGAAAACAGAGTGAAACCTAAAAATTCAAACTGTTACTGGAAAAGAACGCTGCAACATAGAAGAACGAAATTTGGTGAACCAAGTGGGCTTAGTGTTCTGATCATTACCTGAAAGGATCATCCAGTTTGTGTGAAAAAAATATTTGCTGAGATTTCTGGAGATTCGTAATTTTTGGAAGCTTGGCAACCCGTTTCCATGAAAGTGTTTCTCGCCAGTCACTGCTAAGGGCTACATCAAGAGGAAACAAAACATAGGGACAGAACGTGAAACTACTTTATTGTTGCAAGTTTCAAGAAGCTAGCACAAACCGTGTTGGATTTACAGTTCCAAATACATCTATCAATATAGGAGAAAACAGAATGAAACCTAAAAATTCAAACTGTTACTGGAAATGAACGCTTCAACATAGAAGAACGAAGTTTCGGGAACCAAGTCGCCTTAGTGTACTGATCATTACCTGAAACTATCATCAAGTTTGGGTGAAAAAATATTTGCTGAGATTTCTGGAGATTCGTAATTTTTGGATGCTTGGCAACCCCTTTCCATGAAGTGTTTCTCGCCAGTCACTGCTTAGGGCTACATCAAGAGGAAACAAAACATAGAGATAGAACGTGAAACTACTTTATTGTGTCAAGTTTCAAGAAGCTAGCACAAACCGTGTTGTATTTAGAGTTCCAAATACATCTATCAATATAGGAGAAAACAGAGTGAAACCTAAAAATTCATACTGTTACTGGAAATGAACGCTTCAACATAGAAGAATGAAATTAGGGGAAGCAAGTCAGCTTAGTGTACTGATCATTACCTGAAAGTATCATCCAGTTTAGGTGAAAAAATATTTGCTGAGATTTCTGGAGATTCGTAATTTTTGGACGCTTGGCAACCCCTTTATATGGAAGTGTTTCTCGCCAGTCACTGCTTAGGGCTACATCAAGAGGAAACAAAACATAGAGATAGAACGTGAAACTACATTATTGTGTCAAGTTTCAAGAAGCTAGCACAAACCGGGTTGGATTTAGAGTTCCAAATACATCTATCAATATAGGAGAAAACAGAGTGAAACCTAAAAATTCAAACTGTTACTGGAAACGAACGCTTCAACATAGAAGAACGAAATTTGGTGAACCAAGTCAGCTTAGTGTACTGATCATTACCTGAAAGTATCATCCAGTTTGGGTGAAAAAATATTTGCTGAGATTTCTGGAGATTCGTAATTTTTGGACGCTTGGCAACCCCTTTATATGGAAGTGTTTCTCGCCAGTCACTGCTTAGGGCTACATCAAGAGGAAACAAAACAGACAGATAGAACGTGAAACTACATTATTGTGTCAAGTTTCAAGAAGCTAGCACAAACCGTGTTGGATTTAGAGTTCCAAATACATCTATCAATATGGAAGAAAACAGAGTGAAACATAAAAATTCTAACTGTTACTGGAAACGAACGCTTCAACATAGAAGAATGAAATTTGGTGAACCAAGTGGGCTTAGTGTTCTGATCATTACCTGAAAGTATCATCCAGTTTGGGTGAAAAAATATTTGCTGAGATTTCTGGAGGTTCGCAATTCTTGGAAGCTTGGCAACCCGTTTCCATGAAAGTGTTTCTCGCCAGTCACTGCTAAGGGCTACATCAAGAGGAAACAAAACACAGAGACAGAACGTGACTACATTATTGTGTCAAGTTTCAAGAAGCTAGCACAAACCGTGTTGGATTTAGAGTTCCAAATACATCTATCAATATAGGAGAAAATAGAGTGAAACCTAAAAATTCAAACTGTTACTGGAAATGAACGCTTCAACATAGAAGGACGAAGTTGCGGGAACCAAGTCGCCTTAGTGTACTGATCATTACCTGAAAGTATCATCCAGTTTGGGTGAAAAAATATTTGCTGAGATTTCTGGAGATTCGTAATTTTTGGAAGCTTGGCAACCCCTTTCCATGGAAGTGTTTCTCGCCAGTCACTGCTTAGGGCTACATCAAGGGGAAACAAAACATAGAGATAGAACGTGAAACTACATTATTGTGTCAAGTTTCAAGAAGCTAGCACAAACCGTGTTGCATTTAGAGTTCCAAATACATCTATCAATATAGGAGAAAACAGAGTGAAACCTAAAAATTCAAACTGTTACTGGAAAAGAACGCTTCAACATAGAAGAATGAAATTTGGTGAACCAAGTGGGCTTAGTGTTCTGATCATTACCTGAAAGGAAGATCCAGTTTGTGTGAAAAAAATATTTGCTGTGATTACTGGAGATTCGTAATTTTTGGAAGCTTGGCAACCCGTTTCCATGAAAGTGTTTCTCGCCAGTCACTGCTAAGGGCTACATCAAGAGGAAACAAAACACAGAGACAGAACGTGACTACATTATTGTGTCAAGTTTCAAGAAGCTAGCACAAACCGTGTTGGATTTAGAGTTCCAAATACATCTATCAATATAGGAGAAAATAGAGTGAAACCTAAAAATTCAAACTGTTACTGGAAAAGAACGCTTCAACATAGAAGAACGAAATTTGGTGAACCAAGTGGGCTTAGTGTTCTGATCATTACCTGAAAGGATCATCCAGTTTGTGTGAAAAAATATTTGCTGAGATTTCTGGAGATTCGTAATTTTTGGAAGCTTGGCAACCCATTTCCATGAAAGTGTTTCTCGCCAGTCACTGCTAAGTACTACATCAAGAGGAAACATAGAGACAGAACGTGAAACTAATTTATTGTGTCAAGTTTCAAGATGCTAGCACAAACCATGTTGGATTTAGAGTTCCAAATACATCTATCAATATAGGAGAAAACAGAGTGAAACCGAAAAATTCAAACAGGTACTGGAAATGAACGCTTCAACATAGATTGACGAAGTTGCGGGAACCAAGTCGCCTTAGTGTACTGATCATTACCTGAAACTATCATCCAGTTTGGGTGAAAAAATATTTGCTGAGATTTCTGGAGATTCGTAATTTTTGGACGCTTGGCAACCCCTTTATATGGAAGAGTTTCTCGCCAGTCACTGCTTAGGGCTACATCAAGAGGAAACAAAACATAGAGATAGAACATGAAACTACATTATTGTGTCAAGTTTCAAGAAGCTAGCACAAACCGTGTTGCATTTAGAGTTCCAAATACATCTATCAATATAGGAGAAAACAGAGTGAAACCTAAAAATTCAAACTGTTACTGGAAACGAACGCTTCAACATAGAAGAATGAAATTTGGGGAACCAAGTCAGCTTAGTGTACTGATCATTACCTGAAAGTATCATCCAGTTTGGGTGAAAAAATATTTGCTGAGATTTCTTGAGATTCGTAATTTTTGGAAGCTTGGCAACCCCTTTCCATGGAAGTGTTTCTCGCCAGTCACTGCTTAGGGCTACATCAAGAGGAAACAAAACATAGAGATAGAACGTGAAACTACATTATTTTGTCAAGTTTCAAGAAGCTAGCACAAACCGTGTTGCATTTAGAGTTCCAAATACATCTATCAATATAGGAGAAAACAGAGTGAAACCTAAAAATTCAAACTGTTACTGGAAACGAACGCTTCAACATAGAAGAACGAAATTTGGTGAACCAAGTGGGCTTAGTGTTCTGATCATTACCTGAAAGGATCATCCAGTTTGTGTGAAAAAATATTTGCTGAGATTTATGGAGATTCGTAATTTTTGGAAGCTTGGCAACCCGTTTCCATGAAAGTGTTTCTCGCCAGTCACTGCTAAGGGCTACATCAAGAGGAAACATAGAGACAGAACGTGAAACTAATTTATTGTGTCAAGTTTCAAGAAGCTAGCACAAACCATGTTGGATTTAGAGTTCCAAATACATCTATCAATATAGGAGAAAACAGAGTGAAACCGAAAAATTCAAACTGGTACTGGAAATGAACGCTTCAACATAGATTGACGAAGTTGCGGAAACCAAGTCGCCTTAGTGTACTGATCATTACCTGAAAGTATCATCCAGTTTGGGTGAAAAAATATTTGCTGAGATTTCTGGAGATACGTAATTTTTGGAAGCTTGGCAGCCCCTTTCCATGAAAGGGTTTATCGCCCGTCACTGCTTAGGGGTACATCAAGAGGAAACAAAACGTAGAGATAGAACATGAAACTACATTATTGTGTCAAGTTTAAAGAAGCTAGAACAAACCGTGTTGTATTTAGAGTTCCAAATATATCTATCAATATAGGAGAAAACAGAGTGAAACCGAAAAATTCAAACTGTTACTGGAAACGAACGCTTCAACATAGAAGAACGAAATTTGGTGAACCAAGTGGGCTTAGTGTTCTGATCATTACCTGAAAGTATCATCCAGTTTGATTGAAAAAATATTTGCTGAGATTTCTGGAGGTTCGTAATTCTTGGAAGCTTGGCAACCCCTTTCCTTGAAAGTGTTTATCGCCAGTCACTGCTTAGGGCTACATCAAGAGGAAACAAAACATAGAGATAGAACGTGAAACTATTTTATTGTGTCAAGTTTCAAGAAGCTAGCACAAACCGTGTTGTATTTAGAGTTCCAAATACATCTATCAATATAGGAGAAAACAGAGTGAAACCTAAAAATTCAAACTGTTACTAGAAACGAACGCTTCAACATAGAAGAATAAAATTTGGGGAACCAAGTCAGCTTAGTGTACTGATCATTACCTGAAAGTATCATCCAGTTTGGGTGAAAAAATATTTGCTGAAATTTCTGGAGATTCGTAATTTTTGGACGCTTGGCAACCCCTTTATATGGAAGTGTTTCTCGCCAGTCACTGCTTAGGGCTACATCAAGAGGAAACAAAACATAGAGATAGAACGTGAAACTACATTATTGTGTCAAGTTTCAAGAAGCTAGCACAAACCGTGTTGTATTTAGATTTCCAAATACATCTATCAATATAGGAGAAAACAGAGTGAAACCTAAAAATTCAAACTGTTACTGGAAACGAACGCTTCAACATAGAAGAACGAAATTTGGTGAACCAAGTGGGCTTAGTGTTCTGATCATTACCTGAAAGTATCATCCAGTTTGGGTGAAAAAATATTTGCTGGGATTTCTGGAGGTTCGTAATTCTTGGAAGCTTGGCATCCCCTTTCCATGAAAGTGTTTATCGCCAGTCACTGCTTAGGGCTACATCAAGAGGAAACAAAACATAGAGATAGAACGTGAAACTACATTATTGTGTCAAGTTTCAAGAAGCTAGCACAAACCGTGTTGGATTTAGAGTTCCAAATACATCTATCAATATAGGAGAAAATAGAGTGAAACCTAAAAATTCAAACTGTTACTGGAAATGAACGCTTCAACATAGAAGGACAAAGTTGCGGGAACCAAGTCGCCTTAGTGTACTGATCATTACCTGAAAGTATCATCCAGTTTGGGTGAAAAAATATTTGCTGAGATTTCTGGAGATTCGTAATTTTTGGACGCTTGGCAACCCCTTTATATGGAAGTGTTTCTCGCCAGTCACTGCTTAGGGCTACATCAAGAGGAAACAAAACATACAGATAGAACGTGAAACTACATTATTGTGTCAAGTTTCAAGAAGCTAACACAAACCGTGTTGGATTTAGAGTTCCAAATACATCTATCAATATGGAAGAAAACAGAGTGAAACCTAAAAATTCAAACTGTTACTGGAAACGAACGCTTCAAAATAGAAGAATGAAATTTGGGGAACCAAGTCAGCTTAGTGTACTGATCATTACCTGAAAGTATCATCCAGTTTGGGTGAAAAAATATTTGCTGAGATTTCTGGAGATTCGTAATTTTTGTAAGCTTGGCAACCCCTTTCCATGGAAGTGTTTCTCACCAGTCACTGCTTAGGGCTACATCAAGAGGAAACAAAACATAGAGATAGAACGTGAAACTACATTATTGTGTCAAGTTTCAAGAAGCTAGCACAAACCGTGTTGGATTTAGAGTTCCAAATACATCTATCAATATAGCAGAAAACAGAGTGAAACCGAAAAATTCAAACTGTTACTGGAAACGAACGCTTCAACATAGAAGAACGAAATTTGGTGAACCAAGTGGGCTTAGTGTTCTGATCATTACCTGAAAGGATCATCCAGCTTGTGTGAAAAAAAATTTGCTGAGATTTCTGGAGATTCGTAATTTTTGGAAGTTTGGCAACCCGTTTCCATGAAAGTGTTTCTCGCCAGTCACTGCTAAGGGCTACATCAAGAGGAAACATAGAGACAGAACGTGAAACTAAATTATTGTGTCAAGTTTCAAGAAGCTAGCACAAACCATGTTGGATTTAGAGTTCCAAATACATCTATCAATATAGGAGAAAACAGAGTGAAACCGAAAAATTCAAACTGGTACTGGAAATGAACGCTTCAACATAGATTGACGAAGTTGCGGGAACCAAGTCGCCTTAGTGTACTGATCATTACCTGAAAGTATCATCCAGTTTGGGTGAAAAAATATTTGCTGAGATTTCTGGAGATACGTAATTTTTAGAAGCTTGGCAGCCCCTTTCCATGAAAGTGTTTATCGCCCGTCACTGCTTAGGGGTACATCAAGAGGAAACAAAACGTAGAGATAGAACATGAAACTACATTATTGTGTCAAGTTTAAAGAAGCTAGAACAAACCGTGTGGTATTTAGAGTTCCAAATATATCTATCAATATAGGAGAAAACAGAGTGAAACCGAAAAATTCAAACTGTTACTGGAAACGAACGCTTCAACATAGAAGAACGAAATTTGGTGAACCAAGTGGGCTTAGTGTTCTGATCATTACCTGAAAGTATCATCCAGTTTGGGTGAAAAAAAATTTGCTGAGATTTCTGGAGGTTCGTAATTCTTGGAAGCTTGGCAACCCCTTTCCTTGAAAGTGTTTATCGCCAGTCACTGCTTAGGGCTACATCAAGAGGAAACAAAACATAGAGAGAGAACGTGAAACTATTTTATTGTGTCAAGTTTCAAGAAGCTAGCACAAACCGTGTTGGATTTAGAGTTCCAAATACATCTATCAATATAGGAGAAAACAGAGTGAAACCTAAAAATTCAAACTGTAACTGGAAACGAACGCTTCAACATAGAAGAATGAAATTTGGGGAACCAAGTCAGCTTAGTGTACTGATCATTACCTGCAAGTATCATCCAGTTTGGGTGAAAAAATATTTGCTGAGATTTCTGGAGATTTGTAATTTTTGGATGCTTGGCAACCCCTTTCCATGAAAGTGTTTCTCGCCAGTCACTGCTTAGGGCTACATCAAGAGGAAACAAAACATAGAGATAGAACGTGAAACTACATTATTGTGTCAAGTTTCAAGAAGCTAGCACAAACCGTGTTGTATTTAGAGTTCCAAATACATCTATCAATATAGGAGAAAACAGAGTGAAACCTAAAAATTCAAACTGTTACTGGAAACGAACGCTTCAACATAGAAGAACGAAATTTGGTGAACCAAGTGGGCTTAGTGTTCTGATCATTACCTGAAAGTATCATCCAGTTTGGGTGAAAAAATATTTGCTGGGATTTCTGGACGTTCGTAATTCTTGGAAGCTTGGCATCCCCTTTCCATGAAAGTGTTTATCGCCAGTCACTGCTTAGGGCTACATCAAGAGGAAACAAAACATAGAGATAGAACGTGAAACTACATTATTGTGTCAAGTTTCAAGAAGCTAGCACAAACCGTGTTGGATTTAGAGTTCCAAATACATCTATCAATATAGGAGAAAATAGAGTGAAACCTAAAAATCAAACTGTTACTGGAAATGAACGCTTCAACATAGAAGGACAAAGTTGCGGGAACCAAGTCGCCTTAGTGTACTGATCATTACCTGAAAGTATCATCCAGTTTGGGTGAAAAAATATTTGCTGAGATTTCTGGAGATTCGTAATTTTTGGACGCTTGGCAACCCCTTTGTATGGAAGTGTTTCTCGCCAGTCACTGCTTAGGGCTACATCAAGAGGAAACAAAACATACAGATAGAATGTGAAACTGCATTATTGTGTCAAGTTTCAGGAAGCTAACACAAACCGTGTTGGATTTAGAGTTCCAAATACATCTATCAATATGGAAGAAAACAGAGTGAAACCTAAAAATTCAAACTGTTACTGGAAACGAACGCTTCAACATAGAAGAATGAAATTTGGGGAACCAAGTCAGCTTAGTGTACTGATCATTACCTGAAAGTATCATCCAGTTTGGGTGAAAAAATATTTGCTGAGATTTCTGGAGATTCGTAATTTTTGTAAGCTTGGCAACCCCTTTCCATGGAAGTGTTTCTCGCCAGTCACTGCTTAGGGCTACATCCAGAGGAAACAAAACATAGAGACAGAACGTGAAACTACATTATTGTGTCAAGTTTCAAGAAGCTAGCACAAACCGTGTTGGATTTAGAGTTCCAAATACATCTATCAATATAGCAGAAAACAGAGTGAAACCGAAAAATTCAAACTGTTACTGGAAACGAACGCTTCAACATAGAAGAACGAAATTTGGTGAACCAAGTGGGCTTAGTGTTCTGATCATTACCTGAAAGTATCATCCAGTTTTTGTGAAAAAATATTTGCTGGGATTTCTGGAGGTTCGTAATTCTTGGAAGCTTGGCATCCCCTTTCCATGAAAGTGTTTCTCGCCAGTCACTGCTTAGGGCTACATCAAGAGGAAACAAAACATAGAGATAGAACGTGAAACTACATTATTGTGTCAAGTTTCAAGAAGCTAGCACAAACCGTGTTGGATTTAGAGTTTCAAATACATCTATCAATATAGGAGAAAACAGAGTGAAACCTAAAAATTCAAACTGTTACTGGAAACGAACGCTTCAACATAGAAGAATGAAATTTGGGGAACCAAGTCAGCTTAGTGTACTGATCATTACCTGAAAGTATTATCCAGTTTGGGTGAAAAAATATTTGCTGAGATTTCTTGAGATTCGTAATTTTTGGAAGCTTGGCAACCCCTTTCCATGGAAGTGTTTCTCGCCAGTCACTGCTTAGGGCTACATCAAGAGGAAACAAAACATAGAGAGAGAACGTGAAACTACATTATTGTGTCAAGTTTCAAGAAGCTAGCACAAACCGTGTTGCATTTAGAGTTCCAAATACATCTATCAATATAGGAGAAAACAGAGTGAAACCTAAAAATTCAAACTGTTACTGGAAAAGAACGCTTCAACATAGAAGAACGAAATTTGGTGAACCAAGTGGGCTTAGTGTTCTGATCATTACCTGAAAGGATCATCCAGTTTGTGTGAAAAAAAATTTGCTGAGATTTCTGGAGATTCGTAATTTTTGGAAGCTTGGCAACCCGTTTCCATGAAAGTGTTTCTCGCCAGTCACTGCTAAGGGCTACATCAAGAGGAAACATAGAGACAGAACATGAAACTAAATTATTGTGTCAAGTTTCAAGAAGCTAGCACAAACCATGTTGGATTTAGAGTTCCAAATACATCTATCAATATAGGAGAAAACAGAGTGAAACCGAAAAATTCAAACTGGTACTGGAAATGAACGCTTCAACATAGATTGACGAAGTTGCGGGAACCAAGTCGTCTTAGTGTACTGATCATTCCCTGAAAGTATCATCCAGTTTGGGTGAAAAAATATTTGCTGAGATTTCTGGAGATACGTAATTTTTAGAAGCTTGGCAGCCCCTTTCCATGAAAGTGTTTATCGCCCGTCACTGCTTAGGGGTACATCAAGAGGAAACAAAACGTAGAGATAGAACATGAAACTACATTATTGTGTCAAGTTTAAAGAAGCTAGAACAAACCGTGTGGTATTTAGAGTTCCAAATATATCTATCAATATAGGAGAAAACAGAGTGAAACCGAAAAATTCAAACTGTTACTGGAAACGAACGCTTCAACATAGAAGAACGAAATTTGGTGAACCAAGTGGGCTTAGTGTTCTGATCATTACCTGAAAGTATCATCCAGTTTGGGTGAAAAAATATTTGCTGAGATTTCTGGAGGTTCGTAATTCTTGGAAGCTTGGCAACCCCTTTCCTTGAAAGTGTTTATCGCCAGTCACTGCTTAGGGCTACATCAAGAGGAAACAAAACATAGAGAGAGAACGTGAAACTATTTTATTGTGTCAAGTTTCAAGAAGCTAGCACAAACCGTGTTGGATTTAGAGTTCCAAATACATCTATCAATATAGGAGAAAACAGAGTGAAACCTAAAAATTCAAACTGTTACTGGAAACGAACGCTTCAACATAGAAGAATGAAATTTGGGGAACCAAGTCAGCTTAGTGTACTGATCATTACCTGAAAGTATCATCCAGTTTGGGTGAAAAAATATTTGCTGAGATTTCTGGAGATTTGTAATTTTTGGATGCTTGGCAACCCCTTTCCATGAAAGTGTTTCTCGCCAGTCACTGCTTAGGGCTACATCAAGAGGAAACAAAACATAGAGATAGAACGTGAAACTACATTATTGTGTCAAGTTTCAAGAAGCTAGCACAAACCGTGTTGTATTTAGAGTTCCAAATACATCTATCAATATAGGAGAAAACAGAGTGAAACCTAAAAATTCAAATTGTTACTGGAAACGAACGCTTCAACATAGAAGAACGAAATTTGGTGAACCAAGTGGGCTTAGTGTTCTGATCATTACCTGAAAGTATCATCCAGTTTGGGTGAAAAAAATATTTGCTGGGATTTCTGGACGTTCGTAATTCTTGGAAGCTTGGCATCCCCTTTCCATGAAAGTGTTTATCGCCAGTCACTGCTTAGGGCTACATCAAGAGGAAACAAAACATAGAGATAGAACGTGAAACTACATTATTGTGTCAAGTTTCAAGAAGCTAGCACAAACCGTGTTGGATTTAGAGTTCCAAATACATCTATCAATATAGGAGAAAATAGAGTGAAACCTAAAAATTCAAACTGTTACTGGAAATTAACGCTTCAACATAGAAGGACGAAGTTGCGGGAACCAAGTCGCCTTAGTGTACTGATCATTACCTGAAAGTATCATCCAGTTTGGGTGAAATATATTTGCTGAGATTTCTGGAGATTCGTTATTTTTGGACGCTTGGCAACCCCTTTGTATGGAAGTGTTTCTCGCCAGTCACTGCTTAGGGCTACATCAAGAGGAAACAAAACATACAGATAGAACGTGAAACTACATTATTGTGTCAAGTTTCAAGAAGCTAACACAAACCGTGTTGGATTTAGAGTTCCAAATACATCTATCAATATGGAAGAAAACAGAGTGAAACCTAAAAATTCAAACTGTTACTGGAAACGAACGCTTCAACATAGAAGAATGAAATTTGGAGAACCAAGTCAGCTTAGTGTACTGATCATTACCTGAAAGTATCATCCAGTTTGGGTGAAAAAATATTTGCTGAGATTTCTGGAGATTCGTAATTTTTGTAAGCTTGGCAACCCCTTTCCATGGAAGTGTTTCTCGCCAGTCACTGCTTAGGGCTACATCAAGAGGAAACAAAACATAGAGATAGAACGTGAAACTACATTATTGTGTCAAGTTTCAAGAAGCTAGCACAAACCGTGTTGGATTTAGAGTTCCAAATACATCTATCAATATAGCAGAAAACAGAGTGAAACCGAAAAATTCAAACTGTTACTGGAAACGAACGCTTCAACATAGAAGAACGAAATTTGGTGAACCAAGTGGGCTTAGTGTTCTGATCATTACCTGAAAGTATCATCCACTTTGGGTGAAAAAATATTTGCTGGGATTTCTGAAGGTTCGTAATTCTTGGAAGCTTGGCATCCCCTTTCCATGAAAGTGTTTCTCGCCAGTCACTGCTTAGGGCTACATCAAGAGGAAACAAAACATAGAGATAGAACGTGAAACTACATTATTGTGTCAAGTTTCAAGAAGCTAGCACAAACCGTGTTGGATTTAGAGTTCCAAATACATCTATCAATATAGGAGAAAACAGAGTGAAACCTAAAAATTCAAACTGTTACTGGAAACGAACGCTTCAACATAGAAGAATGAAATTTGGGGAACCAAGTCAGCTTAGTGTACTGATCATTACCTGAAAGTATTATCCAGTTTGGGTGAAAAAATATTTGCTGAGATTTCTTGAGATTCGTAATTTTTGGAAGCTTGGCAACCCCTTTCCATGGAAGTGTTTCTCGCTAGTCACTGCTTAGGGCTACATCAAGAGGAAACAAAACATAGAGAGAGAACGTGAAACTACATTATTGTGTCAAGTTTAAAGAAGCTAGAATAAACCGTGTTGTATTTAGAGTTCCAAATATATCTATCAATATAGGAGAAAACAGAGTGAAACCGAAAAATTCAAACTGTTACTGGAAACGAACGCTTCAACATAGAAGAACGAAATTTGGTGAACCAAGTGGGCTTAGTGTTCTGATCATTACCTGAAAGTATCATCCAGTTTGGGTGAAAAAATATTTGCTGAGATTTCTGGAGGTTCGTAATTCTTGGAAGCTTGGCAACCCCTTTCCTTGAAAGTGTTTATCGCCAGTCACTGCTTAGGGCTACATCAAGAGGAAACAAAACATAGAGAGAGAACGTGAAACTCTTTTATTGTGTCAAGTTTCAAGAAGCTAGCACAAACCGTGTTGGATTTAGAGTTCCAAATACATCTATCAATATAGGAGAAAACAGAGTGAAACCTAAAAATTCAAACTGTTACTGGAAACGAACGCTTCCACATAGAAGAATGAAATTTGGGGAACCAAGTCAGCTTAGTGTACTGATCATTACCTGAAAGTATCATCCAGTTTGGGTGAAAAAATATTTGCTGAGATTTCTGGAGATTTGTAATTTTTGGATGCTTGGCAACCAGTTTCCATGAAAGTGTTTCTCGCCAGTCACTGCTTAGGGCTACATCAAGAGGAAACAAAACATAGAGATAGAATTTGAAACTACATAATTGTGTCAAGTTTCAAGAAGCTAGCACAAACCGTGTTGTATTTAGAGTTCCAAATACATCTATCAATATAGGAGAAAACAGAGTGAAACCTAAAAATTCAAACTGTTACTGGAAACGAACGCTTCAACATAGAAGAACGAAATTTGGTGAACCAAGTGGGCTTAGTGTTCTGATCATTACCTGAAAGTATCATCCAGTTTGGGTGAAAAAATATTTGCTGGGATTTCTGGACGTTCGTAATTCTTGGAAGCTTGGCATCCCCTTTCCATGAAAGTGTTTATCGCCAGTCACTGCTTAGGGCTACATCAAGAGGAAACAAAACATAGAGATAGAACGTGAAACTACATTATTGTGTCAAGTTTCAAGAAGCTAGCACAAACCGTGTTGGATTTAGAGTTCCAAATACATCTATCAATATAGGAGAAAATAGAGTGAAACCTAAAAATTCAAACTGTTACTGGAAATGAACGCTTCAACATAGAAGGACGAAGTTGCGGGAACCAAGTCGCCTTAGTGTACTGATCATTACCTGAAAGTATCATCCAGTTTGGGTGAAATATATTTGCTGAGATTTCTGGAGATTCGTAATTTTTGGACGCTTGGAAACCCCTTTGTATGGAAGTGTTTCTCGCCAGTCACTGCTTAGGGCTACATCAAGAGGAAACAAAACATAGAGAGAGAACGTGAAACTACATTATTGTGTCAAGTTTCAAGAAGCTAGCACAAACCGTGTTGCATTTAGAGTTCCAAATACATCTATCAATATAGGAGAAAACAGAGTGAAACCTAAAAATTCAAACTGTTACTGGAAAAGAACGCTTCAACATAGAAGAACGAAATTTGGTGAACCAAGTGGGCTTAGTGTTCTGATCATTACCTGAAAGGATCATCCAGTTTGTGTGAAAAAAAATTTCCTGAGATTTCTGGAGATTCGTAACTTTTGGAAGCTTGGCAACCCGTTTCCATGAAAGTGTTTCTCGCCAGTCTCTGCTAAGGGCTACATCAAGAGGAAACATAGAGACAGAACGTGAAACTAAATTATTGTGTCAAGTTTCAAGAAGCTAGCACAAACCATGTTGGATTTAGAGTTCCAAATACATCTATCAATATAGGAGAAAACAGAGTGAAACCGAAAAATTCAAACTGGTACTGGAAATGAACGCTTCAACATAGATTGACGAAGTTGCGGGAACCAAGTCGCCTTAGTGTACTGATCATTACCTGAAAGTATCATCCAGTTTGGGTGAAAAAATATTTGCTGAGATTTCTGGAGATTCGTAATTTTTGGACGCTTGGCAACCCCTTTATATGGAAGTGTTTCTCGCCAGTCACTGCTTAGGGCTACATCAAGAGGAAACAAAACATACAGATAGAACGTGAAACTACATTATTGTGTCAAGTTTCAAGAAGCTAGCACAAACCGTGTTGGATTTAGAGTTCCAAATACATCTATCAATATAGGAGAAAACAGAGTGAAACCTAAAATTCAAACTGTTACTGGAAACGAACGCTTCAACATAGAAGAATGAAATTTGGGGAACCAAGTCAGCTTAGTGTACTGATCATTACCTGAAAGTATCATCCAGTTTGGGTGAAAAAATATTTGCTGAGATTTCTGGAGATTCGTAATTTTTGGATGCTTGGCAACCCCTTTCCATGAAAGTGTTTCTCGCCAGTCACTGCTTTGGGCTACATCAAGAGGAAACAAAACATAGAGACAGAACGTGAAACTACTTTATTGTGTCAAGTTTCAAGAACCTAGCACAAACCGTGTTGGATTTAGAGTTCCAAATACATCTATCAATATAGGAGAAAATAGAGTGAAACCTAAAAATTCAAACTGTTACTGGAAAAGAACGCTTCAACATAGAAGAACGAAATATGGTGAACCAAGTGGGCTTAGTGTTCTGATCATTACCTGAAAGTATCATCCAGTTTGGGTGAAAAAATATGTGCTGAGATTTCTGGAGGTTCGTAATTCTTGGAAGCTTGGCAACCCCTTTCCATGAAAGTGTTTATCGCCAGTCACTGCTTAGGGCTACATCAAGAGGAAACAAAACATAGAGATAGAACGTGAAACTACATTATTGTGTCAAGTTTCAAGAAGCTAGCACAAACCGTGTTGGATTTAGAGTTCCAAATACATCTATCAATATAGGAGAAAATAGAGTGAAACCTAAAAATTCAAACTGTTACTGGAAATGAACGCTTCAACATAGAAGGACAAAGTTGCGGGAACCAAGTCGCCTTAGTGTACTGATCATTACCTGAAAGTATCATCCAGTTTGGGTGAAAAAATATTTGCTGAGATTTCTGGAGATTCGTAATTTTTGGACGCTTGGCAACCCCTTTATATGGAAGTGTTTCTCGCCAGTCACTGCTTAGGGCTACATCAAGAGGAAACAAAACATAGAGATAGAACGTGAAACTACATTATTGTGTCAAGTTTCAAGAAGCTAGCACAAACCGTGTTGGATTTAGAGTTCCAAATACATCTATCAATATAGGAGAAAACAGAGTGAAACCTAAAAATTCAAACTGTTACTGGAAACGAACGCTTCAACATAGAAGAACGAAATTTGGTGAACCAAGTCAGCTTAGTGTACTGATCATTACCTGAAAGTATCATCCAGTTTGGGTGAAAAAATATTTGCTGAGATTTCTGGAGATTCGTAATTTTTGGACGCTTGGCAACCCCTTTATATGGAAGTGTTTCTCGCCAGTCACTGCTTAGGGCCACATCAAGAGGAAACAAAACATAGAGATAGAACGTGAAACTACATTATTGTGTCAAGTTTCAAGGAGCTAGCACAAACCGTGTTGGATTTAGAGTTCCAAATACATCTATCAATATGGAAGAAAACAGAGTGAAACCTAAAAATTCAAACTGTTACTGGAAACGAACGCTTCAACATAGAAGAATGAAATTTGGAGAACCAAGTCAGCTTAGTGTACTGATCATTACCTGAAAGTATCATCCAGTTTGGGTGAAAAAATATTTGCTGAGATTTCTGGAAATTCGTAATTTTTGGTAGCTTGGCAACCCCTTTCCATAGAAGTGTTTCTCGCCAGTCACTGCTTAGGGCTACATCAAGAGGAAACAAAACATAGAGATAGAACGTGAAACTACATTATTGTGTCAAGTTTCAAGAAGCTAGCGCAAACCGTGTTGGATTTAGAGTTCCAAATACATCTATCAATATAGGAGAAAACAGAGTGAAACCTAAAAATTCAAACTGTTACTGGAAACGAACGCTTCAACATAGAAAACGAAATTTGGTGAACCAAGTGGGCTTAGTGTACTGATCATTACCTGAAAGTATCATCCAGTTTGGGTGAAAAAATATTTGCTGAGATTTCTGGAAATTCGTAATTTTTGGTAGCTTGGCAACCCCTTTCCATGGAAGTGTTTCTCGCCAGTCACTGCTTAGGGCTACATCAAGAGGAAACAAAACATAGAGATAGAACGTGAAACTACATTATTGTGTCAAGTTTCAAGAAGTTAGCGCAAACCGTGTTGGATTTAGAGTTCCAAATACATCTATCAATATAGGAGAAAACAGAGTGAAACCTAAAAATTCAAACTGTTACTGGAAAATAACGCTTCAACATAGAAGAACGAAATTTGGTGAACCAAGTGGGCTTAGTGTTCTGATCATTACCTGAAAGGATCATCCAGTTTGTGTGAAAAAATATTTGCTGAGATTTCTGGAGATTCGTAATTTTTGGAAGCTTGGCAACCCGTTTCCATGAAAGTGTTTCTCGCCAGTCACTGCTAAGGGCTACATCAAGAGGAAACCAAACATAGAGACAGAACGTGAAACTAATTTATTGTGTCAAGTTTCAAGAAGCTAGCACAAACCATGTTGGATTTAGAGTTCCAAATACATCTATCAATATAGGAGAAAACAGAGTGAAACCGAAAAATTCAAACTGGTACTGGAAATGAACGCTTCAACATAGATTGACGAAGTTGCGGGAAACAAGTCGCCTTAGTGTACGGATCATTACCTGAAAGTATCATCCAGTTTGGGTGAAAAAATATTTGCTGAGATTTCTGGAGATACGTAATTTTTGGAAGCTTGGCAGCCCCTTTCCATGAAAGTGTTTATCGCCCGTCACTGCTTAGGGGTACATCAAGAGGTAACAAAACGTAGAGATAGAACATGAAACTACATTATTGTGTCAAGTTTAAAGAAGCTAGCACAAACCGTGTTGTATTTAGAGTTCCAAATATATCTATCAATATAGGAGAAAACAGAGTGAAACCGAAAAATTCAAACTGTTACTGGAAACGAACGCTTCAACATAGAAGAACGAAATTTGGTGAACCAAGTGGGCTTAGTGTTCTGATCATTACCTGAAAGTATCATCCAGTTTGGGTGAAAAAATATTTGCTGAGATTTCTGGAGGTTCGTAATTCTTGGAAGCTTGGCAACCCCTTTCCTTGAAAGTGTTTCTCGCCAGTCACTGCTTAGGGCTACATCAAGAGGAAACAAAACATAGAGATAGAACGTGAAACTACTTTATTGTGTCAAGTTTCAAGAAGCTAGCACAAACCGTGTTGTATTTAGAGTTCCAAATACATCTATCAATATAGGAGAAAACAGAGTCAAACCTAAAAATTCAAACTGTTACTGGAAACGAACGCTTCAACATAGAAGAACGAAATTTGGTGAAACAAGTGGGCTTAGTGTTCTGATCATTACCTGAAAGTATCATCCAGTTTGGGTGAAAAAATATTTGCTGGGATTTCGGGAGGTTCGTAATTCTTGGAAGCTTGGCAACCCCTTTCCATGAAGTGTTTCTCGCCAGTCACTGCTTAGGGCTACATCAAGAGGAAAGAAAACATAGAGATAGAATGTGAAACTACATTATTGTGTCAAGTTTCAAGAAGCTAGCACAAACCGTGTTGGATATAGAGTTCCAAATACATCTATCAATATAGGAGAAAATAGAGTGAAACCTAAAAATTCAAACTGTTACTGGAAATGAATGCTTCAACATAGAAGGACGAAGTTGCGGGAACCAAGTCGCCTTAGTGTACTGATCATTACCTGAAAGTATCACCCAGTTTGGGTGAAAAAATATTTGCTGAGATTTCTGGAGGTTCGTAATTCTTGGAAGCTTGGCACCCCCTTTCCTTGAAAGTGTTTATCGCCAGTCACTGCTTAGGGCTACATCAAGAGGAAACAAAACATAGAGATAGAACGTGAAACTACTTTATTGTGTCAAGTTTCAAGAAGCTAGCACAAACCGTGTTGGATTTAGAGTTCCAAATACATCTATCAATATAGGAGAAAACAGAGTGAAACCTAAAAATTCAAACTGTTACTGGAACCGAAGGCTTCAACATAGAAGAATGAAATTTGGGGAACCAAGTCAGCTTAGTGTACTGATCATTACCTGAAAGTATCATCCAGTTTTGGTGAAAAAATATTTGCTGAGATTTCTGGAGATTCGTAATTTTTGGAAGCTTGGCAACCCCTTTCCATGGAAGTGTTTCTCGCCAGTCACTGCTTAGGGCTACATCAAGAGGATACAAAACATAGAGATAGAACGTGAAACTACATTATTGTGTCAAGTTTCAAGAAGCTAGCGCAAACCGTGTTGGATTTAGAGTTCCAAATACATCTATCAATATAGGAGAAAACAGAGTGAAACCGAAAAATTCAAACTGTTACTGGAAACGAACGCTTCACCATAGAAGAACGAAATTTGGTGAACCAAGTGGGCTTAGTGTTCTGATCATTACCTGAAAGTATCATCCAGTTTGGGTGAAAAAATATTTGCTGGGATTTCTGGAGGTTCGTAATTCTTGGAAGCTTGGCATCCCCTTTCCATGAAAGTGTTTATCGCCAGTCACTGCTTAGGGCTACATCAAGAGGAAACAAAACATAGAGATAGAACGTGAAACTACATTATTGTGTCAAGTTTCAAGAAGCTAGCACAAACCGTGTTGGATTTAGAGTTCCAAGTACATCTATCAATATAGGAGAAAATAGAGTGAAACCTAAAAATTCAAACTGTTACTGGAAATGAACGCTTCAACATAGAAGGACGAAGTTGCGGGAACCAAGTTGTCTTAGTGTACTGATCATTACCTGAAAGTATCATCCAGTTTGGGTGAAAAAATATTTGCTGAGATTTCTGGAGATTCGTAATTTTTGGACGCTTTGCAACCCCTTTATATGGAAGTGTTTCTCGCCAGTCACTGCTTAGGGCTACATCAAGAGGAAACAAAACATAGAGATAGAACGTGAAACTACTTTATTGTGTCAAGTTTCAAGAAGCTAGCACAAACTGTGTTGTATTTAGAGTTCCAAATACATCTATCAATATCGGAGAAAACACAGTGAAACCTAAAAATTCAAACTGTTACTGGAAACGAACGCTTCAACATAGAAGAACGAAATTTGGTGAACCAAGTGGGCTTAGTGTTCTGATCATTACCTGAAAGTATCATCCAGTTTGGGTGAAAAAATATTTGCTGGGATTTCGGGAGGTTCGTAATTCTTGGAAGCTTGGCAACCCCTTTCCATGAAAGTGTTTCTCGCCAGTCACTGCTTAGGGCTACATCAAGAGGAAACAAAACATAGAGATAGAACGTGAAACTACATTATTGTGTCAAGTTTCAAGAAGCTAGCACAAACCGTGTTGGATTTAGAGTTCCAAATACATCTATCAATATAGGAGAAAATAGAGTGAAACCTAAAAATTCAAACTGTTACTGGAAATGAACGCTTCAACATTGAAGGACGAAGTTGCGGGAACCAAGTCACCTTAGTGTACTGATCATTACCTGAAAGTATCATCCAGTTTGGGTGAAAAAATATTTGGTGAGATTTCTGGAGATTCGTAATTGTTGGAAGCTTGGCAACCCCTTTCCATGAAAGTGTTTCTCGCCAGTCACTTCTTAGGGCTACATCAAGAGGAAACAAAACATAGAGATAGAACGTGAAACTACATTATTGTGTCAAGTTTCAAGAAGCTAGCACAAACCGTGTTGTATTTAGAGTTCCAAATACATCTATCAATATAGGAGAAAACAGAGTGAAACCTAAAAATTCAAACTGTTACTGGAAACGAACGCTTCAACATAGAAGAACGAAATTTGGTGAACCAAGTGGGCTTAGTGTTCTGATCATTACCTGAAAGTATCATCCAGTTTGGGTGAAAAAATATTTGCTGGCATTTCGGGAGGTTCGTAATTCTTGGAAGCTTGGCAACCCCTTTCCATGAAAGTGTTTCTCGCCAGTCACTGCTTAGGGCTACATCAAGAGGAAACAAAACATAGAGATAGAACGTGAAACTACATTATTGTGTCAAGTTTCAAGAAGCTAGCACAAACCGTGTTGGATTTAGAGTTCCAAATACATCTATCAATATAGGAGAAAACAGAGTGAAACCTAAAAATTCAAACTGTTACTGGAAACGAACGCTTCAACATAGAAGAATGAAATTTGGGGAACCAAGTCAGCTTAGTGTACTGATCATTACCTGAAAGTATCATCCAGTTTGGGTGAAAAAATATTTGCTGAGATTTCTGGAGATTCGTAATTTTTGGATGCTTGGCAACCCCTTTATATGGAAGTGTTTCTCGCCAGTCACTGCTTAGGGCTACATCAAGAGGAAACAAAACATAGAGATAGAACGTGAAACTACATTATTGTGTCAAGTTTCAAGAAGCTAGCACAAACCGTGTTGGATTTAAGTTCCAAATACATCTATCAATATACGAGAAAACAGAGTGAAACCTAAAAATTCAAACTGTTACTGGAACGAACTCTTCAACATAGAAGAATGAAATTTGGGGAACCAAGTCAGCTTAGTGTACTGATCATTACCTGAAAGTATCATCCAGTTTGGGTGAAAAAATATTTGCTGAGATTTCTGGAGATTCGTAATTTTTGGAAGCTTGGCAACCCGTTTCCATGAAAGTGTTTCTCGACAGTCACTGCTAAGGGCTACATCAAGAGGAAACAAAACATAGAGATAGAACGTGAAACTACTTTATTGTGTCAAGTTTCAAGAAGCTAGCACAAACCGTGTTGGATTTAGAGTTCCAAATATATCTATCAATATAGGAGAAAACAGAATTAAACCTAAAAATTCAAACTGTTACTGGAAATGAATGCTTCAACATAGAAGAACGAAGTTTCGGGAACCAAGTCGCCTTAGTGTACTGATCATTACCTGAAACTATCATCAAGTTTGGGTGAAAAAATATTTGCTGAGATTTCTGGAGATTCGTAATTTTTGGATGCTTGGCAACCCCTTTCCATGAAAGTGTTTCTCGCCAGTCACTGCTTAGGGCTACATCAAGAGGAAACAAAACATAGAGATAGAACGTGAAACTACTTTATTGTGTCAAGTTTCAAGAAGCTAGCACAAACCGTGTTGTATTTAGAGTTCCAAATACATCTATTAATATAGGAGAAAACAGAGTGAAACCTAAAAATTCAAACTGTTACTGGAAACGAACGCTGCAACATAGAAGAATGAAATTTGGGGAACCAAGTCAGCTTAGTGTACTGACCATTACCTGAAAGTATCATCCAGTTTGGGTGAAAAAATATTTGCTGAGATTTCTGGAGATTCGTAATTTTTGGAAGCTTGGCAACCCATTTCCATGAAAGTGTTTCTCGCCAGTCACTGCTTAGGGCTACATCAAGAGGAAACAAAACATAGGGATAGAACGTGAAACTGCATTATTGTGTCAAGTTTCAAGAACCTAGCACAAACCGTGTTGGATTTAGAGTTCCAGATACATCTATCAATATAGGAGAAAACAGAGTGAAACCGAAAAATTCAAACTGGTACTGGAAATGAACGCTTCAACATAGGAGGACGAAGTTGCGGGAACCAAGTCGCCTTAGTGTACTGATCATTACCTGAAAGTATCATCCAGTTTGGGTGAAAAAATATTTGCTGAGATTTCTGGAGGTTCGTAATTCTTGGAAGCTTGGCAACCCTTTCATTGAAAGTGTTTATCGCCAGTCACTGCTTAGGGCTACATCAAGAGGAAACAAAACATAGAGATAGAACGTGAAACTACATTATTGTGTCAAGTTTCAAGAAGCTAGCACAAACCGTGTTGGATTTAGAGTTCCAAATACATCTATCAATATAGGAGAAAATACAGTGAAACCTAAAAATTCAAACTGTTACTGGAAATGAACGCTTCAACATAGAAGGACGAAGTTGCGGGAACCAAGTCGCCTTAGTGTACTGATCATTACCTGAAAGTATCATCCAGTTTGGGTGAAAAAATATTTGCTGAGATTTCTGGAGATTCGTAATTGTTGGAAGCTTGGCAACCCCTTTCCATGAAAGTGTTTCTCGCCAGTCACTTCTTAGGGCTACATCAAGAGGAAACAAAACATAGAGATAGAACGTGAAACTACATTATTGTGTCAAGTTTCAAGAAGCTAGCACAAACCGTGTTGGATTTAGAGTTCCAAATACATCTATCAATATAGGAGAAAACAGAGTGAAACCTAAAAATTCAAACTGTTACTGGAAACGAACGCTTCAACATAGAAGAATGAAATTTGGGAAACCAAGTCAGCTTAGTGTACTGATCATTACCTGAAAGTATCATCCAGTTTGGGTGAAAAAATATTTGCTGAGATTTCTGGAGATTCGTAATTTTTGGATGCTTGGCAACCCCTTTCCATGAAAGTGTTTCTCGCCAGTCACTGCTTAGGGCTACATCAAGAGGAAACAAAACATAGAGATAGAACGTGAAACTACTTTATTGTGTCAAGTTTCAAGAAGCTAGCACAAACCGTGTTGTATTTAGAGTTCCAAATACATCTATCAATATAGGAGAAAACAGAGTGAAACCTAAAAATTCAAACTGTTACTGGAAACGAACGCTTCAACATAGAAGAACGAAATTTGGTGAACCAAGTGGGCTTAGTGTTCTGATCATTACTTGAAAGTATCATCCAGTTTGGGTGAAAAAATATTTGCTGGGATTTCGGGAGGTTCGTAATTCTTGGAAGCTTGGCAACCCCTTTCCATGAAAGTGTTTCTCGCCAGTCACTGCTTAGGGCTACATCAAGAGGAAACAAAACATAGAGATAGAACGTGAAACTACATTATTGTGTCAAGTTTCAAGAAGCTAGCACAAACCGTGTTGGATTTAGAGTTCCAAATACATCTATCAATATAGGAGAAAACAGAGTGAAACCTAAAAATTCAAACTGTTCCTGGAAACGAACGCTTCAACATAGAAGAATGAAATTTGAGGAACAAGTCAGCTTAGTGTACTGATCATTACCTGAAAGTATCATCCAGTTTGGGTGAAAAAATATTTGCTGAGATTTCTGGAGATTCGTAATTTTTGGATGCTTGGCAACCCCTTTATATGGAAGTGTTTCTCGCCAGTCACTGCTTAGGGCTACATCAAGAGGAAACAAAATATAGAGATAGAACGTGAAACTACATTATTGTGTCAAGTTTCAAGAAGCTAGCACAAACCGTGTTGGATTTAGAGTTCCAAATACATCTATCAATATAGGAGAAAACAGAGTGAAACCGAAAAATTCAAACTGGTACTGGAAATGAACGCTTCAACATAGAAGGACGAAGTTGCGGGAACCAAGTCACCTTAGTGTACTGATCATTACCTAAAAGTATCATCCAGTTTGGGTGAAAAAATATTTGCTGAGATTTCTGGAGATTCGTAATTTTTGGAAGCTTGGCAACCCGTTTCCATGAAAGTGTTTCTCGCCAGTCACTGCTAAGGGCTACATCAAGAGGAAACAAAACATAGAGATAGAACATGAAACTACTTTATTGTGTCAAGTTTCAAGAAGCTAGCACAAACCGTGTTGGATTTAGAGTTCCAAATACATCTATCAATATAGGAGAAAACAGAATTAAACCTACAAATTCAAACTGTTACTGGAAATGAACGCTTCAACATAGAAGAACGAAGTTTCGGGAACCAAGTCGCCTTAGTGTACTGATCATTACCTGAAACTATCATCAAGTTTGGGTGAAAAAATATTTGCTGAGATCTGGAGATTCGTAATTTTTGGATGCTTGGCAACCCCTTTCCATGAAAGTGTTTCTCGCCAGTCACTGCTTAGGGCTACATCAAGAGGAAACAAAACATAGAGATAGAACGTGAAACTACTTTATTGTGTCAAGTTTGAAGAAGCTAGCACAAACCGTGTTGTATTTCGAGTTCCAAATACATCTATCAATATAGGAGAAAACAGAGTGAAACCTAAAAATTCAAACTGTTACTGGAAACGAACGCTTCAACATAGAAGAATGAAATTTGGGGAACCAAGTCAGCTTAGTGTACTGACCATTACCTGAAAGTATCATCCAGTTTGGGTGAAAAAATATTTGCTGAGTATTCTAGAGATTCGTAATTTTTGGAAGCTTGGCAACCCCTTTCCATGAAAGGGTTTATCGCCAGTCACTGCTTAGGGGAACATCAAGAGGAAACAAAACATAGAGATAGAACGTGAAACTACATTATTGAGTCAAGTTTCAAGAAGCTAGCACAAACCATGTTGGATTTAGAGTTCCAAATACATCTATCAATATAGGAGAAAACAGAGTGAAACCGAAAAATTCAAACTGGTACTGGAAATGAACGCTTCATCATAGAAGGACGAAGTTGCGGGAACCAAGTCGCCTTAGTGTACTGATCATTACCTGAAAGTATCATCCAGTTTGGGTGAAAAAATATTTGCTGAGATTTCTGGAGATTCGTAATTTTTGGAAGCTTGGCAGCCCCTTTCCATGAAAGTGTTTATCGCCCGTCACTGCTTAGGGGTACATCAAGAGGAAACAAAACGTAGAGATAGAACATGAAACTACATTATTGTGTCAAGTTTAAAGAAGCTAGCACAAACCGTGTTGTATTTAGAGTTCCAAATACATCTATCAATATAGGAGAAAACAGAGTGAAACCGAAAAATTCAAACTGTTACTGGAAACGAACGCTTCAACATAGAAGAACGAAATTTGGTGAACCAAGTGGGCTTAGTGTTCTGATCATTACCTGAAAGTATCATTCAGTTTGGGTGAAAAAATATTTGCTGAGATTTCTGGAGATTCGTAATTTTTGGAAGCTTGGCAACCCCTTTCCATGAAAGTGTTTCTCGCCAGTCACTGCTTAGGGCTACATCAAGAGGAAACAAAACATAGAGATAGAACGTGAAACTACATTATTGTGTCAAGTTTCAAGAAGCTAGCACAAACCGTGTTGGATTTAGAGTTCCAAATACATCTATCAATATAGGAGAAAACAGAGTGAAACCTAAAAATTCAAACTGTTACTGGAACGAACTCTTCAACATAGAAGAATGAAATTTGGGGAACCAAGTCAGCTTAGTGTACTGATCATTACCTGAAAGTATCATCCAGTTTGGGTGAAAAAATATTTGCTGAGATTTCTGGAGATTCGTAATTTTTGGACGCTTGGCAACCGGTTTCCATGAAAGTGTTTCTCGCCTGTCACTGCTAAGGGCTACATCAAGAGGAAACAAAACATAGAGACAGAACGTGAAACTACTTTATTGTGTCAAGTTTCAAGAAGCTAGCACAAACCGTGTTGGATTTAGAGTTCCAAATACATCTATCAATATAGGAGAAAACAGAGTGAAACCGAAAAATTCAAACTGGTACTGGAAATGAACGCTTCAACATAGAAGGACGAAGTTGCGGGAACCAAGTCACCTTAGTGTACTGATCATTACCTAAAAGTATCATCCAGTTTGGGTGAAAAAATATTTGCTGAGATTTCTGGAGATTCGTAATTTTTGGAAGCTTGGCAACCCGTTTCCATGAAAGTGTTTCTCGCCAGTCACTGCTAAGGGCTACATCAAGAGGAAACAAAACATAGAGATAGAACGTGAAACTACTTTATTGTGTCAAGTTTCAAGAAGCTAGCACAAACCGTGTTGGATTTAGAGTTCCAAATACATCTATCAATATAGGAGAAAACAGAATTAAACCTAAAAATTCAAACTGTTACTGGAAATGAACGCTTCAACATAGAAGAACGAAGTTTCGGGAACCAAGTCGCCTTAGTGTACTGATCATTACCTGAAACTATCATCAAGTTTGGGTGAAAAAATATTTCCTGAGATTTCTGGAGATTCGTAATTTTTGGATGCTTGGCAACCCCTTTCCATGAAAGTGTTTCTCGCCAGTCACTGCTTAGGGCTACATCAAGAGGAAACAAAACATAGAGATAGAACGTGAAACTACTTTATTGTGTCAAGTTTCAAGAAGCTAGCACAAACCGTGTTGTATTTAGAGTTCCAAATACATCTATCAATATAGGAGAAAACAGAGTGAAACCTAAAAATTCAAACTGTTACTGGAAACGAACGCTTCAACATAGAAGAATGAAATTTGGGGAACCAAGTCAGCTTAGTGTACTGACCATTACCTGAAAGTATCATCCAGTTTGGGTGAAAAAATATTTGCTGAGTATTCTAGAGATTCGTAATTTTTGGAAGCTTGGCAACCCCTTTCCATGAAAGGGTTTATCGCCAGTCACTGCTTAGGGGAACATCAAGAGGAAACAAAACATAGAGATAGAACGTGAAACTACATTATTGAGTCAAGTTTCAAGAAGCTAGCACAAACCATGTTGGATTTAGAGTTCCAAATACATCTATCAATATAGGAGAAAATAGAGTGAAACCGAAAAATTCAAACTGGTACTGGAAATGAACGCTTCAACATAGAAGGACGAAGTTGCGGGAACCAAGTCGCCTTAGTGTACTGATCATTACCTGAAAGTATCATCCAGTTTGGGTGAAAAAATATTTGCTGAGATTTCTGGAGATTCGTAATTTTTGGAAGCTTGGCAGCCCCTTTCCATGAAAGTGTTTATCGCCCGTCACTGCTTAGGGGTACATCAAGAGGAAACAAAACGTAGAGAGAGAACATGAAACTACATTATTGTGTCAAGTTTAAAGAAGCTAGCACAAACCGTGTTGTATTTAGAGTTCCAAATACATCTATCAATATAGGAGAAAACAGAGTGAAACCGAAAAATTCAAACTGTTACTGGAAACGAATGCTTCAACATAGAAGAACTAAATTTGGTGAACCAAGTGGGCTTAGTGTTCTGATCATTACCTGAAAGTATCATCCAGTTTGGGTGAAAAAATATTTGCTGAGATTTCTGGAGATTCGTAATTTTTGGAAGCTTGGCAACCCCTTTCCATGAAAGTGTTTCTCGCCAGTCACTGCTTAGGGCTACATCAAGAGGAAACAAAACATAGAGATAGAACGTGAAACTACATTATTGTGTCAAGTTTCAAGAAGCTAGCACAAACCGTGTTGGATTTAGAGTTCCAAATACATCTATCAATATAGGAGAAAACAGAGTGAAACCTAAAAATTCAAACTGTTACTGGAACGAACTCTTCAACATAGAAGAATGAAATTTGGGGAACCAAGTCAGCTTAGTGTACTGATCATTACCTGAAAGTATCATCCAGTATGGGTGAAAAAATATTTGCTGAGATTTCTGGAGATTCGTAATTTTTGGATGCTTGGCAACCCCTTTATATGGAAGTGTTTCTCGCCAGACACTGCTTAGGGCTACATCAAGAGGAAACAAAATATAGAGATAGAACGTGAAACTACATTATTGTGTCAAGTTTCAAGAAGCTAGCACAAACCGTGTTGGATTTAGAGTTCCAAATACATCTATCAATATAGGAGAAAACAGAGTGAAACCGAAAAATTCAAACTGGTACTGGAAATGAACGCTTCAACATAGAAGGACGAAGTTGCGGGAACCAAGTCACCTTAGTGTACTGATCATTACCTAAAAGTATCATCCAGTTTGGGTGAAAAAATATTTGCTGAGATTTCTGGAGATTCGTAATTTTTGGAAGCTTGGCAACCCGTTTCCATGAAAGTGTTTCTCGCCAGTCACTGCTAAGGGCTACATCAAGAGGAAACAAAACATAGAGATAGAACATGAAACTACTTTATTGTGTCAAGTTTCAAGAAGCTAGCACAAACCGTGTTGGATTTAGAGTTCCAAATACATCTATCAATATAGGAGAAAACAGAATTAAACCTACAAATTCAAACTGTTACTGGAAATGAACGCTTCAACATAGAAGAACGAAGTTTCGGGAACCAAGTCGCCTTAGTGTACTGATCATTACCTGAAACTATCATCAAGTTTGGGTGAAAAAATATTTGCTGAGATCTGGAGATTCGTAATTTTTGGATGCTTGGCAACCCCTTTCCATGAAAGTGTTTCTCGCCAGTCACTGCTTAGGGCTACATCAAGAGGAAACAAAACATAGAGATAGAACGTGAAACTACTTTATTGTGTCAAGTTTGAAGAAGCTAGCACAAACCGTGTTGTATTTAGAGTTCCAAATACATCTATCAATATAGGAGAAAACAGAGTGAAACCTAAAAATTCAAACTGTTACTGGAAACGAACGCTTCAACATAGAAGAATGAAATTTGGGGAACCAAGTCAGCTTAGTGTACTGACCATTACCTGAAAGTATCATCCAGTTTGGGTGAAAAAATATTTGCTGAGTATTCTAGAGATTCGTAATTTTTGGAAGCTTGGCAACCCCTTTCCATGAAAGGGTTTATCGCCAGTCACTGCTTAGGGGAACATCAAGAGGAAACAAAACATAGAGATAGAACGTGAAACTACATTATTGAGTCAAGTTTCAAGAAGCTAGCACAAACCATGTTGGATTTAGAGTTCCAAATACATCTATCAATATAGGAGAAAACAGAGTGAAACCGAAAAATTCAAACTGGTACTGGAAATGAACGCTTCAACATAGAAGGACGAAGTTGCGGGAACCAAGTCGCCTTAGTGTACTGATCATTACCTGAAAGTATCATCCAGTTTGGGTGAAAAAATATTTGCTGAGATTTCTGGAGATTCGTAATTTTTGGAAGCTTGGCAGCCCCTTTCCATGAAAGTGTTTATCGCCCGTCACTGCTTAGGGGTACATCAAGAGGAAACAAAACGTAGAGATAGAACATGAAACTACATTATTGTGTCAAGTTTAAAGAAGCTAGCACAAACCGTGTTGTATTTAGAGTTCCAAATACATCTATCAATATAGGAGAAAACAGAGTGAAACCGAAAAATTCAAACTGTTACTGGAAACGAACGCTTCAACATAGAAGAACGAAATTTGGTGAACCAAGTGGGCTTAGTGTTCTGATCATTACCTGAAAGTATCATTCAGTTTGGGTGAAAAAATATTTGCTGAGATTTCTGGAGATTCGTAATTTTTGGAAGCTTGGCAACCCCTTTCCATGAAAGTGTTTCTCGCCAGTCACTGCTTAGGGCTACATCAAGAGGAAACAAAACATAGAGATAGAACGTGAAACTACATTATTGTGTCAAGTTTCAAGAAGCTAGCACAAACCGTGTTGGATTTAGAGTTCCAAATACATCTATCAATATAGGAGAAAACAGAGTGAAACCTAAAAATTCAAACTGTTACTGGAACGAACTCTTCAACATAGAAGAATGAAATTTGGGGAACCAAGTCAGCTTAGTGTACTGATCATTACCTGAAAGTATCATCCAGTTTGGGTGAAAAAATATTTGCTGAGATTTCTGGAGATTCGTAATTTTTGGACGCTTGGCAACCGGTTTCCATGAAAGTGTTTCTCGCCTGTCACTGCTAAGGGCTACATCAAGAGGAAACAAAACATAGAGACAGAACGTGAAACTACTTTATTGTGTCAAGTTTCAAGAAGCTAGCACAAACCGTGTTGGATTTAGAGTTCCAAATACATCTATCAATATAGGAGAAAACAGAGTGAAACCGAAAAATTCAAACTGGTACTGGAAATGAACGCTTCAACATAGAAGGACGAAGTTGCGGGAACCAAGTCACCTTAGTGTACTGATCATTACCTAAAAGTATCATCCAGTTTGGGTGAAAAAATATTTGCTGAGATTTCTGGAGATTCGTAATTTTTGGAAGCTTGGCAACCCGTTTCCATGAAAGTGTTTCTCGCCAGTCACTGCTAAGGGCTACATCAAGAGGAAACAAAACATAGAGATAGAACGTGAAACTACTTTATTGTCTCAAGTTTCAAGAAGCTAGCACAAACCGTGTTGGATTTAGAGTTCCAAATACATCTATCAATATAGGAGAAAACAGAATTAAACCTAAAAATTCAAACTGTTACTGGAAATGAACGCTTCAACATAGAAGAACGAAGTTTCGGGAACCAAGTCGCCTTAGTGTACTGATCATTACCTGAAACTATCATCAAGTTTGGGTGAAAAAATATTTCCTGAGATTTCTGGAGATTCGTAATTTTTGGATGCTTGGCAACCCCTTTCCATGAAAGTGTTTCTCGCCAGTCACTGCTTAGGGCTACATCAAGAGGAAACAAAACATAGAGATAGAACGTGAAACTACTTTATTGTGTCAAGTTTGAAGAAGCTAGCACAAACCGTGTTGTATTTAGAGTTCCAAATACATCTATCAATATAGGAGAAAACAGAGTGAAACCTAAAAATTCAAACTGTTACTGGAAACGAACGCTTCAACATAGAAGAATGAAATTTGGGGAACCAAGTCAGCTTAGTGTACTGACCATTACCTGAAAGTATCATCCAGTTTGGGTGAAAAAATATTTGCTGAGTATTCTAGAGATTCGTAATTTTTGGAAGCTTGGCAACCCCTTTCCATGAAAGGGTTTATCGCCAGTCACTGCTTAGGGGAACATCAAGAGGAAACAAAACATAGAGATAGAACGTGAAACTACATTATTGAGTCAAGTTTCAAGAAGCTAGCACAAACCATGTTGGATTTAGAGTTCCAAATACATCTATCAATATAGGAGAAAATAGAGTGAAACCGAAAAATTCAAACTGGTACTGGAAATGAACGCTTCAACATAGAAGGACGAAGTTGCGGGAACCAAGTCGCCTTAGTGTACTGATCATTACCTGAAAGTATCATCCAGTTTGGGTGAAAAAATATTTGCTGAGATTTCTGGAGATTCGTAATTTTTGGAAGCTTGGCAGCCCCTTTCCATGAAAGTGTTTATCGCCCGTCACTGCTTAGGGGTACATCAAGAGGAAACAAAACGTAGAGATAGAACATGAAACTACATTATTGTGTCAAGTTTAAAGAAGCTAGCACAAACCGTGTTGTATTTAGAGTTCCAAATACATCTATCAATATAGGAGAAAACAGAGTGAAACCGAAAAATTCAAACTGTTACTGGAAACGAATGCTTCAACATAGAAGAACGAAATTTGGTGAACCAAGTGGGCTTAGTGTTCTGATCATTACCTGAAAGTATCATCCAGTTTGGGTGAAAAAATATTTGCTGAGATTTCTGGAGATTCGTAATTTTTGGAAGCTTGGCAACCCCTTTCCATGAGTGTTTCTCGCCAGTCACTGCTTAGGGCTACATCAAGAGGAAACAAAACATAGAGATAGAACGTGAAACTACATTATTGTGTCAAGTTTCAAGAAGCTAGCACAAACCGTGTTGGATTTAGAGTTCCAAATACATCTATCAATATAGGAGAAAACAGAGTGAAACCTAAAAATTCAAACTGTTACTGGAACGAACTCTTCAACATAGAAGAATGAAATTTGGGGAACCAAGTGGGCTTAGTGTTCTGATCATTACCAGAAAGTATCATCCAGTTTGGGTGAAAAAATATTTGCTGAGATTTCTGGAGATTCGTAATTTTTGGAAGCTTGGCAGCCCCTTTCCATGAAAGTGTTTCTCGCCAGTCACTGCTTAGGGCTACATCAAGAGGAAACAAAACATAGAGATAGAACGTGAAACTACTTTATTGTGTCAAGTTTCAAGAAGCTAGCACAAACCCTGTTGGATTTACAGTTCCAAATACATCTATCAATATAGGAAAAAAGAGAGTGAAACCGAAAAATTCAAACTGGTTATGGAAATGAACGCTTCAACATAGAAGGACGAAGTTGCGGGAACCAAGTCGCCTTAGTGTACTGATCATTACCTGAAAGTATCATCCAGTTTGGGTGAAAAAATATTTGCTGAGATTTCTGGAGATTCGTAATTTTTGGACGCTTGGCAACCCCTTTATATGGAAGTGTTTCTCGCCAGTCACTGCTTAGGGCTACATCAAGAGGAAACAAAACATAGAGATAGAACGTGAAACTGCATTATTGTGTCAAGTTTCAAGAACCTAGCACAAACCGTGTTGGATTTAGAGTTCCAAATACATCTATCAATATAGGAGAAAACAGAGTGACACCTAAAAATTCAAACTGTTACTGGAAATGAACGCTTCAACATAGAAGGACGAAGTTGCGGGAACCAAGTTGCCTTAGTGTACTGATCATTACCTGAAAGTATCATCCAGTTTGGGTGAAAAAATATTTGCTGAGATTTCTGGAGATTCGTAATTTTTGGACGCTTGGCAACCCCTTTATATGGAAGTGTTTCTCGCCAGTCACTGCTTAGGGCTACATCAAGAGGAAACAAAACATAGAGATAGAACGTGAAACTACATTATTGTGCCAAGTTTCAAGAAGCTAGCACAAACCGTGTTGGATTTAAGTTCCAAATACATCTATCAATATAGGAGAAAACAGAGTGAAACCTAAAAATTCAAACTGTTACTGGAAATGAACGCTTCAACATAGAAGGACGAAGTTGCGGGAACCAGGTCGCCTTAGTGTACTGATCATTACCTGAAAGAATCATCCAGTTTGGGTTAAAAAATATTTGCTGAGATTTCTGGAGATTCGTAATTTTTGGATGCTTGGCAACCCGTTTCCATGAAAGTGTTTCTCGCCAGTCACTGCTAAGGGCTACATCAAGAGGAAACAAAACATAGAGACAGAACGTGAAACGACTTTATTGTGTCAAGTTTCAAGAAGCTAGCACAAACCGTGTTGGATTTAGAGTTCCAAATACATCTATCAATATAGGAGAAAACAGAGTGAAACCGAAAAATTCAAACTGGTTATGGAAATGAACGCTTCAACATAGAAGGACGAAGTTGCGGGAACCAAGTCGCCTTAGTGTACTGATCATTACCTAAAAGTATCATCCAGTTTGGGTGAAAAAATATTTGCTGAGATTTCTGGAGATTCGTAATTTTTGGAAGCTTGGCAACCCGTTTCCATGAAAGTGTTTCCCGCCAGTCACTGCTTAGGGCTACATCAAGAGGAAACAAAACATAGAGATAGAACGTGAAACTACTTTATTGTGTCAAGTTTCAAGAAGCTAGCACAAACCGTGTTGTATTTACATTTCCAAATACATCTATCAATATAGGAGAAAACAGAGTGAAACCGAAAAATTCAAACTGTTACTGGAAACGAACGCTTCAACATAGAAGAACGAAATTTGGTGAACCAAGTGGGCTTAGTGTTCTGATCATTACCTGAAAGTATCATCCAGTTTGGGTGAAAAAATATTTGCTGAGATTTCTTGAGATTCGTAATTTTTGGAAGCTTGGCAACCCCTTTCCATGAAAGTGTTTCTCGCCAGTCACTGCTTAGGGCTACATCAAGAGGAAACAAAACATAGAGATAGAACGTGAAACTACTTTATTGTGTCAAGTTTCAAGAAGCTAGCACAAACCGTGTTGTATTTAGAGTTCCAAATACATCTATCAATATAGGAGAAAACAGAGTGAAACCTAAAAATTCAAACTGTTACGGGAAACGAACGCTTCAACATAGAAGAATGAAATTTGGGGAACCAAGTCTGCTTAGTGTACTGATCATTACCTGAAAGTATCATCCAGTTTGGGTGAAAAAATATTTGCTGAGATTTCTGGAGATTCGTAATTTTTGGACGCTTGGCAACCCCTTTATATGGAAGTGTTTCTCGCCAGTCACTGCTTAGGGCTACATCAAGAGGAAACAAAACATAGAGATAGAATGTGAAACTACATTATTGTGTCAAGTTTCAAGAAGCTAGCACAAACCGTGTTGGATTTAAGTTCTAAATACATCTATCAATATAGGAGAAAACAGAGTGAAACCTAAAAATTCAAACTGTTACTGGAAACGAACGCTTCAACATAGAAGAATGAAATTTGGGGAACCAAGTCAGCTTAGTGTACTGATCATTACCTGAAAGTATCATCCAGTTTGGTGAAAAAATATTTGCTGAGATTTCTGGAGATTCGTAATTTTTGGAAGCTTGGCAACCCATTTCCATGAAAGTGTTTCTCGCCAGTCACTGCTTAGGGCTACATCAAGAGGAAACAAAACATAGGGATAGAACGTGAAACTGCATTATTGTGTCAAGTTTCAAGAACCTAGCACAAACCGTGTTGGATTTAGAGTTCCAAATACATCTATCAATATAGGAGAAAACAGAGTGTCACCTAAAAATTCAAACTGTTACTGGAAATGAACGCTTCAACATAGAAGGACGAATTTGCGGGAACCAAGTCGCCTTAGTGTACTGATCATTACCTGAAAGTATCATCCAGTTTGGGTGAAAAAATATTTGCTGAGATTTCTAGAGATTCGTAATTTTTGGAAGCTTGGCAACCCCTTTCCATGAAAGGGTTTATCGCCAGTCACAGCTTAGGGGAACATCAAGAGGAAACAAAACATAGAGATAGAACGTGAAACTACATTATTGTGTCAAGTTTCAAGAAGCTAGCACAAACCATGTTGGATTTAGTGTTCCAAATACATCTATCAATATAGGAGAAAACAGAGTGAAACCGAAAAATTCAAACTGGTACTGGAAATGAACGCTTCAACATAGAAGGACGAAGTTGCGGGAAACAAGTCGCCTTAGTGTACTGATCATTACCTGAAAGTATCATCCAGTTTGGGTGAAAAAATATTTGCTGAGATTTCTGGAGATTCGTAATTTTTGGAAGCTTGGCAGCCCCTTTCCATGAAAGTGTTTATCGCCCGTCACTGCTTAGGGGTACATCAAGAGGAAACAAAACGTAGAGATAGAACATGAAACTACATTATTGTGTCAAGTTTAAAGAAGCTAGCACAAACCGTGTTGTATTTAGAGTTCCAAATACATCTATCAATATAGGAGAAAACAGAGTGAAACCGAAAAATTCAAACTGTTACTGGAAACGAACGCTTCAACATAGAAGAACGAAATTTGGTGAACCAAGTGGGCTTAGTGTTCTGATCATTACCTGAAAGTATCATCCAGTTTGGGTGAAAAAATATTTGCTGAGATTTCTGGAGATTCGTAATTTTTGGAAGCTTGGCAGCCCCTTTCCATGAAAGTGTTTCTCGCCAGTCACTGCTTAGGGCTACATCAAGAGGAAACAAAACATAGAGATAGAATGTGAAACTACTTTATTGTGTCAAGTTTCAAGAAGCTAGCACAAACCCTGTTGGATTTAGAGTTCCAAATACATCTATCAATATAGGAGAAAACAGAGTGAAACCTAAAAATTCAAACTGTTACGGGAAACGAACGCTTCAACATAGAAGAATGAAATTTGGAGAACCAAGTCTGCTTAGTGTACTGATCATTACCTGAAAGTATCATCCAGTTTGGGTGAAAAAATATTTGCTGAGATTTCTGGAGATTCGTAATTTTTGGACGCTTGGCAACCCCTTTATATGGAAGTGTTTCTCGCCAGTCACTGCTTAGGGCTACATCAAGAGGAAACAAAACATAGAGATAGAACGTGAAACTACATTATTGTGTCAAGTTTCAAGAAGCTAGCACAAACCGTGTTGGATTTAAGTTCCAAATACATCTATCAATATAGGAGAAAACAGAGTGAAACCTAAAAATTCAAACTGTTACTGCAAACGAACGCTTCAACATAGAAGAATGAAATTTGGGGAACCAAGTCAGCTTAGTGTACTGATCATTACCTGAAAGTATCATCCAGTTTGGGTGAAAAAATATTTGCTGAGATTTCTGGAGATTCGTAATTTTTGGAAGCTTGGCAACCTATTTCCATGAAAGTGTTTCTCGCCAGTCACTGCTTAGGGCTACATCAAGAGGAAACAAAACATAGGGATAGAACATGAAACTGCATTATTGTGTCAAGTTTCAAGAACCTAGCACAAACCGTGTTGGATTTAGAGTTCTAAATACATCTATCAATATAGGAGAAAACAGAGTGAAACCTAAAAATTCAAACTGTTACTGGAAACGAACGCTTCAACATAGAAGAATGAAATTTGGGGAACCAAGTCAGCTTAGTGTACTCATCATTACCTGAAAGTATCATCCAGTTTGGTGAAAAAATATTTGCTGAGATCTGGAGATTCGTAATTTTTGGAAGCTTGGCAACCCATTTCCATGAAAGTGTTTCTCGCCAGTCACTGCTTAGGGCTACATCAAGAGGAAACAAAACATAAGGATAGAACGTGAAACTGCATTATTGTGTCAAGTTTCAAGAACCTAGCACAAACCGTGTTGGATTTAGAGTTCCAAATACATCTATCAATATAGGAGAAAACAGAGTGACACCTAAAAATTCAAACTGTTACTGGAAATGAACGCTTCAACATAGAAGGACGAAGTTGTGGGAACCAAGTCGCCTTAGTGTACTGATCATTACCTGAAAGTATCATCCAGTTTGGGTGAAAAAATATTTGCTGAGATTTCTAGAGATTCGTAATTTTTGGAAGCTTGGCAACCCCTTTCCATGAAAGGGTTTATCGCCAGTCACAGCTTAGGGGAACATCAAGAGGAAACAAAACATAGAGACAGAACGTGAAAATACATTATTGTGTCAAGTTTCAAGAACCTAGCACAAACCATGTTGGATTTAGTGTTCCAAATACATCTATCAATATAGGAGAAAACAGAGTGAAACCGAAAAATTCAAACTGGTACTGGAAATGAACGCTTCAACATAGAAGGACGAAGTTGCGGGAAACAAGTCGCCTTAGTGTACTGATCATTACCTGAAAGTATCATCCAGTTTGGGTGAAAAAATATTTGCTGAGATTTCTGGAGATTCGTAATTTTTGGAAGCATGGCAGCCCCTTTCCATGAAAGTGTTTATCGCCCGTCACTGCTTAGGGGTACATCAAGAGGAAACAAAACGTAGAGATAGAACATGAAACTACATTATTGTGTCAAGTTTAAAGAAGCTAGCACAAACCGTGTTGTATTTAGAGTTCCAAATACATCTATCAATATAGGAGAAAACAGAGTGAAACCGAAAAATTCAAACTGTTACTGGAAACGAACGCTTCAACATAGAAGAACGAAATTTGGTGAACCAAGTGGGCTTAGTGTTCTGATCATTACCTGAAAGTATCATCCAGTTTGGGTGAAAAAATATTTCCTGAGATTTCTGGAGATTCGTAATTTTTGGAAGCTTGGCAACCCCTTTCCATGAAAGTGTTTCTCGCCAGTCACTGCTTAGGGCTACATCAAGAGGAAACAAAACATAGAGATAGAACGTGAAACTACTTTATTGTGTCAAGTTTCAAGAAGCTAGCACAAACCGTGTTGGATTTAGAGTTCCAAATACATCTATCAATATAGGAGAAAACAGAGTGACACCTAAAAATTCAAACTGTTACTGGAAATGAACGCTTCAACATAGAAGGACGAAGTTGCGGGAACCAAGTCGCCTTAGTGTACTGATCATTACCTGAAAGTATCATCCAGTTTGGGTGAAAAAATATTTGCTGAGATTTCTAGAGATTCGTAATTTTTGGAAGCTTGGCAACCCCTTTCCATGAAAGGGTTTATCGCCAGTCACAGCTTAGGGGAACATCAAGAGGAAACAAAACATAGAGATAGAACGTGAAACTACATTATTGTGTCAAGTTTCAAGAAGCTAGCACAAACCATGTTGGATTTAGTGTTCCAAATACATCTATCAATATAGGAGAAAACAGAGTGAAACCGAAAAATTCAAACTGGTACTGGAAATGAACGCTTCAACATAGAAGGACGAAGTTGCGGGAAACAAGTCGCTTTGTGTACTGATCATTACCTGAAAGTATCATCCAGTTTGGGTGAAAAAATATTTGCTGAGATTTCTGGAGATTCGTAATTTTTGGAAGCTTGGCAGCCCCTTTCCATGAAAGTGTTTATCGCCCGTCACTGCTTAGGGGTACATCAAGAGGAAACAAAACGTAGAGATAGAACATGAAACTACATTATTGTGTCAAGTTTAAAGAAGCTAGCACAAACCGTGTTGTATTTAGAGTTCCAAATACATCTATCAATATAGGAGAAAACAGAGTGAAACCGAAAAATTCAAACTGTTACTGGAAACGAACGCTTCAACATAGAAGAACGAAATTTGGTGAACCAAGTGGGCTTAGTGTTCTGATCATTACCTGAAAGTATCATCCAGTTTGGGTGAAAAAATATTTGCTGAGATTTCTGGAGATTCGTAATTTTTGGAAGCTTGGCAGCCCCTTTCCATGAAAGTGTTTCTCGCCAGTCACTGCTTAGGGCTACATCAAGAGGAAACAAAACATAGAGATAGAACGTGAAACTACTTTATTGTGTCAAGTTTCAAGAAGCTAGCACAAACCCTGTTGGATTTAGAGTTCCAAATACATCTATCAATATAGGAGAAAACAGAGTGAAACCTAAAAATTCAAACTGTTACGGGAAACGAACGCTTCAACATAGAAGAATGAAATTTGGAGAACCAAGTCTGCTTAGTGTACTGATCATTACCTGAAAGTATCATCCAGTTTGGGTGAAAAAATATTTGCTGAGATTTCTGGAGATTCGTAATTTTTGGACGCTTGGCAACCCCTTTATATGGAAGTGTTTCTCGCCAGTCACTGCTTAGGGCTACATCAAGAGGAAACAAAACATAGAGATAGAACGTGAAACTACATTATTGTGTCAAGTTTCAAGAAGCTAGCACAAACCGTGTTGGATTTAAGTTCCAAATACATCTATCAATATAGGAGAAAACAGAGTGAAACCTAAAAATTCAAACTGTTACTGGAAACGAACGCTTCAACATAGAAGAATGAAATTTGGGGAACCAAGTCAGCTTAGTGTACTGATCATTACCTGAAAGTATCATCCAGTTTGGGTGAAAAAATATTTGCTGAGATTTCTGGAGATTCGTAATTTTTGGAAGCTTGGCAACCTATTTCCATGAAAGTGTTTCTCGCCAGTCACTGCTTAGGGCTACATCAAGAGGAAACAAAACATAGGGATAGAACATGAAACTGCATTATTGTGTCAAGTTTCAAGAACCTAGCACAAACCGTGTTGGATTTAGAGTTCTAAATACATCTATCAATATAGGAGAAAACAGAGTGAAACCTAAAAATTCAAACTGTTACTGGAAACGAACGCTTCAACATAGAAGAATGAAATTTGGGGAACCAAGTCAGCTTAGTGTACTCATCATTACCTGAAAGTATCATCCAGTTTGGTGAAAAAATATTTGCTGAGATTTCTGGAGATTCGTAATTTTTGGAAGCTTGGCAACCCATTTCCATGAAAGTGTTTCTCGCCAGTCACTGCTTAGGGCTACATCAAGAGGAAACAAAACATAAGGATAGAACGTGAAACTGCATTATTGTGTCAAGTTTCAAGAACCTAGCACAAACCGTGTTGGATTTAGAGTTCCAAATACATCTATCAATATAGGAGAAAACAGAGTGACACCTAAAAATTCAAACTGTTACTGGAAATGAACGCTTCAACATAGAAGGACGAAGTTGTGGGAACCAAGTCGCCTTAGTGTACTGATCATTACCTGAAAGTATCATCCAGTTTGGGTGAAAAAATATTTGCTGAGATTTCTAGAGATTCGTAATTTTTGGAAGCTTGGCAACCCCTTTCCATGAAAGGGTTTATCGCCAGTCACAGCTTAGGGGAACATCAAGAGGAAACAAAACATAGAGATAGAACGTGAAAATACATTATTGTGTCAAGTTTCAAGAACCTAGCACAAACCATGTTGGATTTAGTGTTCCAAATACATCTATCAATATAGGAGAAAACAGAGTGAAACCGAAAAATTCAAACTGGTACTGGAAATGAACGCTTCAACATAGAAGGACGAAGTTGCGGGAAACAAGTCGCCTTAGTGTACTGATCATTACCTGAAAGTATCATCCAGTTTGGGTGAAAAAATATTTGCTGAGATTTCTGGAGATTCGTAATTTTTGGAAGCATGGCAGCCCCTTTCCATGAAAGTGTTTATCGCCCGTCACTGCTTAGGGGTACATCAAGAGGAAACAAAACGTAGAGATAGAACATGAAACTACATTATTGTGTCAAGTTTAAAGAAGCTAGCACAAACCGTGTTGTATTTAGAGTTCCAAATACATCTATCAATATAGGAGAAAACAGAGTGAAACCGAAAAATTCAAACTGTTACTGGAAACGAACGCTTCAACATAGAAGAACGAAATTTGGTGAACCAAGTGGGCTTAGTGTTCTGATCATTACCTGAAAGTATCATCCAGTTTGGGTGAAAAAATATTTCCTGAGATTTCTGGAGATTCGTAATTTTTGGAAGCTTGGCAACCCCTTTCCATGAAAGTGTTTCTCGCCAGTCACTGCTTAGGGCTACATCAAGAGGAAACAAAACATAGAGATAGAACGTGAAACTACTTTATTGTGTCAAGTTTCAAGAAGCTAGCACAAACCGTGTTGGATTTAGAGTTCCAAATACATCTATCAATATAGGAGAAAACAGAGTGAAACCGAAAAATTCAAACTGGTTATGGAAATGAACGCTTCAAAATAGAAGGACGAAGTTGCGGGAACCAAGTCGCCTTAGTGTACTGATCATTACCTAAAAGTATCATCTAGTTTGGGTGAAAAAATATTTGCTGAGATTTCTGGAGATTCGTAATTTTTGGAAGCTTGGCAACCCGTTTCCATGAAAGTGTTTCCCGCCAGTCACTGCTTAGGGCTACATCAAGAGGAAACAAAACATAGAGATAGAACGTGAAACTACTTTATTGTGTCAAGTTTCAAGAAGCTAGCACAAACCGTGTTGTATTTACAGTTCCAAATACATCTATCAATATACGAGAAAACAGAGTGAAACCTAAAAATTTAAACTGTTACTGGAAACGAACGCTTCAACATAGAAGAATGAAATTTGGGGAACCAAGTCAGCTTAGTGTACTGATCATTACCTGAAAGTATCATCCAGTTTGGGTGAAAAAATATTTGCTGAGATTTCTGGAGATTCGTAATTTTTGGACGCTTGGCAACCCCTTTATATGGAAGTGTTTCTCGCCAGTCACTGCTTAGGGCTACATCAAGAGGAAACAAAACATAGAGATAGAACGTGAAACTACATTATTGTGTCAAGTTTCAAGAAGCTAGCACAAACCGTGTTGGATTTAAGTTCCAAATACATCTATCAATATAGGAGAAATAGAGTGAAACCTAAAAATTCAAACTGTTACTGGAAACGAACGCTTCAACATAGAAGAATGAAATTTGGGGAACCAAGTCAGCTTAATGTACTGATCATTACCTGAAAGTATCATCCAGTTTGGGTGAAAAAATATTTCCTGAGATTTCTGGAGATTCGTAATTTTTGGAAGCTTGGCAACCCATTTCCATGAAAGTGTTTCTCGCCAGTCCCTGCTTAGGGCTACATCAAGAGGAAACAAAACATAGGGATAGAACGTGAAACTGCATTATTGTGTCAAGTTTCAAGAACCTAGCACAAACCTTGTTGGATTTAGAGTTCTAAATACATCTATCAATATAGGAGAAAACAGAGTGAAACCTAAAAATTCAAACTGTTACTGGAAACGAACGCTTCAACATAGAAGAATGAAATTTGGGGAACCAAGTCAGCTTAGTGTACTGATCATTACCTGAAAGTATCATCCAGTTTGGTGAAAAAATATTTGCTGAGATTTCTGGAGATTCGTAATTTTTGGAAGCTTGGCAACCCATTTCCATGAAAGTGTTTCTCGCCAGTCACTGCTTAGGGCTACATCAAGAGGAAACAAAACATAAGGATAGAACGTGAAACTGCATTATTGTGTCAAGTTTCAAGAAGCTAGCACAAACCGTGTTGGATTTAGTGTTCCAAATACATCTATCAATATAGGAGAAAACAGAGTGACACCTAAAAATTCAAACTGTTACTGGAAATGAACGCTTCAACATAGAAGGACGAAGTTGTGGGAACCAAGTCGCCTTAGTGTACTGATCATTACCTGAAAGTATCATCCAGTTTGGGTGAAAAAATATTTGCTGAGATTTCTAGAGATTCGTAATTTTTGGAAGCTTGGCAACCCCTTTCCATGAAAGGGTTTATCGCCAGTCACAGCTTAGGGGAACATCAAGAGGAAACAAAACATAGAGATAGAACGTGAAAATACATTATTGTGTCAAGTTTCAAGAAGCTAGCACAAACCATGTTGGATTTAGTGTTCCAAATACATCTATCAATATAGGAGAAAACAGAGTGAAACCGAAAAATTCAAACTGGTACTGGAAATGAACGCTTCAACATAGAAGGACGAAGTTGCGGGAAACAAGTCGCCTTAGTGTACTGATCATTACCTGAAAGTATCATCCAGTTTGGGTGAAAAAATATTTGCTGAGATTTCTGGAGATTCGTAATTTTTGGAAGCATGGCAGCCCCTTTCCATGAAAGTGTTTATCGCCCGTCACTGCTTAGGGGTACATCAAGAGGAAACAAAACGTAGAGATAGAACATGAAACTACATTATTGTGTCAAGTTTAAAGAAGCTAGCACAAACCGTGTTGGATTTAGAGTTCCAAATACATCTATCAATATAGGAGAAAACAGAGTGAAACCGAAAAATTCAAACTGGTACTGGAAATGAACGCTTCAACATAGAAGGACGAAGTTGCGGGAACCAAGTCGCCTTAGTGTACTGATCATTACCTAAAAGTATCATCCAGTTTGGGTGAAAAAATATTTGCTGAGATTTCTGGAGATTCGTAATTTTTGGAAGCTTGGCAACCCGTTTCCATGAAAGTGTTTCTCGCCAGTTACTGCTTAGGGCTACATCAAGAGGAAACAAAACATAGAGATAGAACGTGAAACTACTTTATTGTGTCAAGTTTCAAGAAGCTAGCACAAACCGTGTTGTATTTAGAGTTCCAAATACATCTATCAATATACGAGAAAACAGAGTGAAACCTAAAAATTTAAACTGTTACTGGAAACGAACGCTTCAACATAGAAGAATGAAATTTGGGGAACCAAGTCAGCTTAGTGTACTGATCATTACCTGAAAGTATCATCCAGTTTGGGTGAAAAAATATTTGCTGAGATTTCTGGAGATTCGTAATTTTTGGACGCTTGGCAACCCCTTTATATGGAAGTGTTTCTCGCCAGTCACTGCTTAGGGCTACATCAAGAGGAAACAAAACATAGAGATAGAACGTGAAACTACATTATTGTGTCAAGTTTCAAGAAGCTAGCACAAACCGTGTTGGATTTAAGTTCCAAATACATCTATCAATATAGGAGAAAACATAGTGAAACCTAAAAATTCAAACTGTTACTGGAAACGAACGCTTCAACATAGAAGAATGAAATTTGGGGAACCAAGTCAGCTTAGTGTACTGATCATTACCTGAAAGTATCATCCAGTTTGGGTGAAAAAATATTTGCTGAGATTTCTGGAGATTCGTAATTTTTGGAAGCTTGGCAACCCATTTCCATGAAAGTGTTTCTCGCCAGTCACTGCTTAGGGCTACATCAAGAGGAAACAAAACATAGGGATAGAACGTGAAACTGCATTATTGTGTCAAGTTTCAAGAACCTAGCACAAACCGTGTTGGATTTAGAGTTCCAAATACATCTATCAATATAGGAGAAAACAGAGTGAAACCTAAAAATTCAAACTGTTACTGGAAATGAATGCTTCAACATAGAAGGACAAAGTTGCGGGAACCAAGTTGCCTTAGTGTACTGATCATTACCTGAAAGTATCATCCAGTTTGGGTGAAAAAATATTTGCTGAGATTTCTAGAGATTCGTAATTTTTGGAAGCTTGGCAACCCCTTTCCATGAAAGGGTTTATCGCCAGTCACAGCTTAGGGGAACATCAAGAGGAAACAAAACATAGAGATAGAACGTGAAAATACATTATTGTGTCAAGTTTCAAGAAGCTAGCACAAACCATGTTGGATTTAGTGTTCCAAATACATCTATCAATATAGGAGAAAACAGAGTGAAACCGAAAAATTCAAACTGGTACTGGAAATGAACGCTTCAACATAGAAGGACGAAGTTGCGGGAAACAAGTCGCCTTAGTGTACTGATCATTACCTGAAAGTATCATCCAGTTTGGGTGAAAAAATATTTGCTGAGATTTCTGGAGATTCGTAATTTTTGGAAGCATGGCAGCCCCTTTCCATGAAAGTGTTTATCGCCCGTCACTGCTTAGGGGTACATCAAGAGGAAACAAAACGTAGAGATAGAACATGAAACTACATTATTGTGTCAAGTTTAAAGAAGCTAGCACAAACCGTGTTGTATTTAGAGTTCCAAATACATCTATCAATATAGGAGAAAACAGAGTGAAACCTAAAAATTCAAACTGTTACGGGAAACGAACGCTTCAACATAGAAGAATGAAATTTGGAGAACCAAGTCTGCTTAGTGTACTGATCATTACCTGAAAGTATCATCCAGTTTGGGTGAAAAAATATTTGCTGAGATTTCTGGAGATTCGTAATTTTTGGACGCTTGGCAACCCCTTTATATGGAAGTGTTTCTCGCCAGTCACTGCTTAGGGCTACATCAAGAGGAAACAAAACATAGAGATAGAACGTGAAACTACATTATTGTGTCAAGTTTCAAGAAGCTAGCACAAACCGTGTTGGATTTAAGTTCCAAATACATCTATCAATATAGGAGAAAACAGAGTGAAACCTAAAAATTCAAACTGTTACTGGAAACGAACGCTTCAACATAGAAGAATGAAATTTGGGGAACCAAGTCAGCTTAGTGTACTGATCATTACCTGAAAGTATCATCCAGTTTGGGTGAAAAAATATTTGCTGAGATTTCTGGAGATTCGTAATTTTTGGAAGCTTGGCAACCTATTTCCATGAAAGTGTTTCTCGCCAGTCACTGCTTAGGGCTACATCAAGAGGAAACAAAACATAGGGATAGAACATGAAACTGCATTATTGTGTCAAGTTTCAAGAACCTAGCACAAACCGTGTTGGATTTAGAGTTCTAAATACATCTATCAATATAGGAGAAAACAGAGTGAAACCTAAAAATTCAAACTGTTACTGGAAACGAACGCTTCAACATAGAAGAATGAAATTTGGGGAACCAAGTCAGCTTAGTGTACTCATCATTACCTGAAAGTATCATCCAGTTTGGTGAAAAAATATTTGCTGAGATTTCTGGAGATTCGTAATTTTTGGAAGCTTGGCAACCCATTTCCATGAAAGTGTTTCTCGCCATTCACTGCTTAGGGCTACATCAAGAGGAAACAAAACATAAGGATAGAACGTGAAACTGCATTATTGTGTCAAGTTTCAAGAACCTAGCACAAACCGTGTTGGATTTAGAGTTCCAAATACATCTATCAATATAGGAGAAAACAGAGTGACACCTAAAAATTCAAACTGTTACTGGAAATGAGCGCTTCAACATAGAAGGACGAAGTTGTGGGAACCAAGTCGCCTTAGTGTACTGATCATTACCTGAAAGTATCATCCAGTTTGGGTGAAAAAATATTTGCTGAGATTTCTAGAGATTCGTAATTTTTGGAAGCTTGGCAACCCCTTTCCATGAAAGGGTTTATCGCCAGTCACAGCTTAGGGGAACATCAAGAGGAAACAAAACATAGAGATAGAACGTGAAAATACATTATTGTGTCAAGTTTCAAGAACCTAGCACAAACCATGTTGGATTTAGTGTTCCAAATACATCTATCAATATAGGAGAAAACAGAGTGAAACCGAAAAATTCAAACTGGTACTGGAAATGAACGCTTCAACATAGAAGGACGAAGTTGCGGGAAACAAGTCGCCTTAGTGTACTGATCATTACCTGAAAGTATCATCCAGTTTGGGTGAAAAAATATTTGCTGAGATTTCTGGAGATTCGTAATTTTTGGAAGCATGGCAGCCCCTTTCCATGAAAGTGTTTATCGCCCGTCACTGCTTAGGGGTACATCAAGAGGAAACAAAACGTAGAGATAGAACATGAAACTACATTATTGTGTCAAGTTTAAAGAAGCTAGCACAAACCGTGTTGTATTTAGAGTTCCAAATACATCTATCAATATAGGAGAAAACAGAGTGAAACCGAAAAATTCAAACTGTTACTGGAAACGAACGCTTCAACATAGAAGAACGAAATTTGGTGAACCAAGTGGGCTTAGTGTTCTGATCATTACCTGAAAGTATCATCCAGTTTGGGTGAAAAAATATTTCCTGAGATTTCTGGAGATTCGTAATTTTTGGAAGCTTGGCAACCCCTTTCCATGAAAGTGTTTCTCGCCAGTCACTGCTTAGGGCTACATCAAGAGGAAACAAAACATAGAGATAGAACGTGAAACTACTTTATTGTGTCAAGTTTCAAGAAGCTAGCACAAACCGTGTTGGATTTAGAGTTCCAAATACATCTATCAATATAGGAGAAAACAGAGTGAAACCGAAAAATTCAAACTGGTTATGGAAATGAACGCTTCAAAATAGAAGGACGAAGTTGCGGGAACCAAGTCGCCTTAGTGTACTGATCATTACCTAAAAGTATCATCTAGTTTGGGTGAAAAAATATTTGCTGAGATTTCTGGAGATTCGTAATTTTTGGAAGCTTGGCAACCCGTTTCCATGAAAGTGTTTCCCGCCAGTCACTGCTTAGGGCTACATCAAGAGGAAACAAAACATAGAGATAGAACGTGAAACTACTTTATTGTGTCAAGTTTCAAGAAGCTAGCACAAACCGTGTTGTATTTACAGTTCCAAATACATCTATCAATATACGAGAAAACAGAGTGAAACCTAAAAATTTAAACTGTTACTGGAAACGAACGCTTCAACATAGAAGAATGAAATTTGGGGAACCAAGTCAGCTTAGTGTACTGATCATTACCTGAAAGTATCATCCAGTTTGGGTGAAAAAATATTTGCTGAGATTTCTGGAGATTCGTAATTTTTGGACGCTTGGCAACCCCTTTATATGGAAGTGTTTCTCGCCAGTCACTGCTTAGGGCTACATCAAGAGGAAACAAAACATAGAGATAGAACGTGAAACTACATTATTGTGTCAAGTTTCAAGAAGCTAGCACAAACCGTGTTGGATTTAAGTTCCAAATACATCTATCAATATAGGAGAAACAGAGTGAAACCTAAAAATTCAAACTGTTACTGGAAACGAACGCTTCAACATAGAATAATGAAATTTGGGGAACCAAGTCAGCTTAGTGTACTGATCATTACCTGAAAGTATCATCCAGTTTGGGTGAAAAAATATTTCCTGAGATTTCTGGAGATTCGTAATTTTTGGAAGCTTGGCAACCCATTTCCATGAAAGTGTTTCTCGCCAGTCCCTGCTTAGGGCTACATCAAGAGGAAACAAAACATAGGGATAGAACGTGAAACTGCATTATTGTGTCAAGTTTCAAGAACCTAGCACAAACCTTGTTGGATTTAGAGTTCTAAATACATCTATCAATATAGGAGAAAACAGAGTGAAACCTAAAAATTCAAACTGTTACTGGAAACGAACGCTTCAACATAGAAGAATGAAATTTGGGGAACCAAGTCAGCTTAGTGTACTGATCATTACCTGAAAGTATCATCCAGTTTGGTGAAAAAATATTTGCTGAGATTTCTGGAGATTCGTAATTTTTGGAAGCTTGGCAACCCATTTCCATGAAAGTGTTTCTCGCCAGTCACTGCTTAGGGCTACATCAAGAGGAAACAAAACATAAGGATAGAACGTGAAACTGCATTATTGTGTCAAGTTTCAAGAAGCTAGCACAAACCGTGTTGGATTTAGTGTTCCAAATACATCTATCAATATAGGAGAAAACAGAGTGACACCTAAAAATTCAAACTGTTACTGGAAATGAACGCTTCAACATAGAAGGACGAAGTTGTGGGAACCAAGTCGCCTTAGTGTACTGATCATTACCTGAAAGTATCATCCAGTTTGGGTGAAAAAATATTTGCTGAGATTTCTAGAGATTCGTAATTTTTGGAAGCTTGGCAACCCCTTTCCATGAAAGGGTTTATCGCCAGTCACAGCTTAGGGGAACATCAAGAGGAAACAAAACATAGAGATAGAACGTGAAAATACATTATTGTGTCAAGTTTCAAGAAGCTAGCACAAACCATGTTGGATTTAGTGTTCCAAATACATCTATCAATATAGGAGAAAACAGAGTGAAACCGAAAAATTCAAACTGGTACTGGAAATGAACGCTTCAACATAGAAGGACGAAGTTGCGGGAAACAAGTCGCCTTAGTGTACTGATCATTACCTGAAAGTATCATCCAGTTTGGGTGAAAAAATATTTGCTGAGATTTCTGGAGATTCGTAATTTTTGGAAGCATGGCAGCCCCTTTCCATGAAAGTGTTTATCGCCCGTCACTGCTTAGGGGTACATCAAGAGGAAACAAAACGTAGAGATAGAACATGAAACTACATTATTGTGTCAAGTTTAAAGAAGCTAGCACAAACCGTGTTGGATTTAGAGTTCCAAATACATCTATCAATATAGGAGAAAACAGAGTGAAACCGAAAAATTCAAACTGGTACTGGAAATGAACGCTTCAACATAGAAGGACGAAGTTGCGGGAACCAAGTCGCCTTAGTGTACTGATCATTACCTAAAAGTATCATCCAGTTTGGGTGAAAAAATATTTGCTGAGATTTCTGGAGATTCGTAATTTTTGGAAGCTTGGCAACCCGTTTCCATGAAAGTGTTTCTCGCCAGTTACTGCTTAGGGCTACATCAAGAGGAAACAAAACATAGAGATAGAACGTGAAACTACTTTATTGTGTCAAGTTTCAAGAAGCTAGCACAAACCGTGTTGTATTTAGAGTTCCAAATACATCTATCAATATACGAGAAAACAGAGTGAAACCTAAAAATTTAAACTGTTACTGGAAACGAACGCTTCAACATAGAAGAATGAAATTTGGGGAACCAAGTCAGCTTAGTGTACTGATCATTACCTGAAAGTATCATCCAGTTTGGGTGAAAAAATATTTGCTGAGATTTCTGGAGATTCGTAATTTTTGGAAGCTTGGCAACCCATTTCCATGAAAGTGTTTCTCGCCAGTCACTGCTTAGGGCTACATCAAGAGGAAACAAAACATAGGGATAGAACGTGAAACTGCATTATTGTGTCAAGTTTCAAGAACCTAGCACAAACCGTGTTGGATTTAGAGTTCCAAATACATCTATCAATATAGGAGAAAACAGAGTGAAACCGAAAAATTCAAACTGTTACTGGAAATGAATGCTTCAACATAGAAGGACAAAGTTGCGGGAACCAAGTTGCCTTAGTGTACTGATCATTACCTGAAAGTATCATCCAGTTTGGGTGAAAAAATATTTGCTGAGATTTCTAGAGATTCGTAATTTTTGGAAGCTTGGCAACCCCTTTCCATGAAAGGGTTTATCGCCAGTCACTGCTTAGTGGAACATCAAGAGGAAAAAAAAACATAGAGATAGAACGTGAAACTACATTATTGTGTCAAGTTTCAAGAAGCTAGCACAAACCATGTTGGATTTAGAGTTCCAAATACATCTATCAATATAGGAGAAAACAGAGTGAAACCGAAAAATTCAAACTGGTACTGGAAAAAAACGCTTCAACATAGAAGGACGAAGTTGCGGGAACCAAGTTGCCTTAGTGTACTGATCATTACCTGAAAGTATCATCCAGTTTGGGTGAAAAAATATTTGCTGAGATTTCTGGAGATACGTAATTTTTGGAAGCTTGGCAGCCCCTTTCCATGAAAGTGTTTATCGCCCGTCACTGCTTAGGGGTACATAAAGAGGAAACAAAACGTAGAGATAGAACACGAAACTACATTATTGTGTCAAGTTTAAAGAAGCTAGCACAAACCGTGTTGTATTTAGAGTTCCAAATACATCTATCCATATAGGAGAAAACAGAGTGAAACCGAAAAAATTCAAACTGTTACTGGAAACGAACGCTTCATCATAGAAGAACGAAATTTGGTGAACCAAGTGGGCTTAGTGTTCTGATCATTACCTGAAAGTATCATCCAGTTTGGGTGAAAAAATATTTGCTGAGATTTCTGGAGATTCGTAATTTTTGGAAGCTTGGCAACCCCTTTCCATGAAAGTGTTTCTCGCCAGTCACTGCTTAGGGCTACATCAAGAGGAAACAAAACATAGAGATAGAACGTGAAACTACATTATTGTGTCAAGTTTCAAGAAGCTAGCACAAACCGTGTTGGATTTAGAGTTCCAAATACATCTATCAATATAGGAGAAAACAGAGTGAAACCTAAAAATTCAAACTGTTACTGGAAACGAACGCTTCAACATAGAAGAACGAAATTTGGTGAACCAAGTCAGCTTACTGTACTGATCATTACCTGAAAGTATCATCCAGTTTGGGTGAAAAAATATTTGCTGAGATTTCTGGAGATTCGTAATTTTTGGACGCTTGGCAACCCCTTTATATGGAAGTGTTTCTCGCCAGTCACTGCTTAGGGCTACATCAAGAGGAAACAAAACATAGAGATAGAACGTGAAACTACATTATTGTGTCAAGTTTCAAGAAGCTAGCACAAACCGTGTTGGATTTAAGTTCCAAATACATCTATCAATATAGGAGAAAACAGAGTGAAACCTAAAAATTCAAACTGTTACTGGAAACGAACGCTTCAACATAGAAGAATGAAATTTGGGGAACCAAGTCAGCTTAGTGTACTGATCATTACCTGAAAGTATCATCCAGTTTGGGTGAAAAAATATTTGCTGAGATTTCTGGAGATTCGTAATTTTTGGACGCTTGGCAACCCGTTTCCATGAAAGTGTTTCTCGCCAGTCACTGCTAAGGGCTACATCAAGAGGAAACAAAACATAGAGAGAGAAAGTGAAACTACATTATTGTGTCAAGTTTCTAGAAGCTAGCACAAACCGTGTTGTATTTAGAGTTCCAAATACATCTATCAATATAGGAGAAAACAGAGTGAAACCTAAAAATTCAAACTGTTACTGGAAACGAACGCTTCAACATAGAAGAATGAAATTTGGGGAACCAAGTCAGCTTAGTGTACTGATCATTACCTGAAAGTATCATCCAGTTTGGGTGAAAAAATATTTGCTGAGATTTCTGGAGATTCGTAATTTTTGGACGCTTGGCAACCCCTTTATATGGAAGTGTTTCTCGCCAGTCACTGCTTAGGGCTACATCAAGAGGAAACAAAACATAGAGATAGAACGTGAAACTACATTATTGTGTCAAGTTTCAAGAAGCTAGCACAAACCGTGTTGGATTTAGAGTTCCAAATACATCTATCAATATAGGAGAAAATAGAGTGAAACCTAAAATTCAAACTGTTACTGGAAATGAACGCTTCAACATAGAAGAACGAAGTTGCGGGAACCAAGTCGCCTTAGTGTACTGATCATTACCTGAAAGTATCATCGAGTTTGGGTGAAAAAATATTTGCTGAGATTTCTGGAGATTCGTAATTTTTGGAAGTTTGGCAACCCCTTTATATGGAAGTGTTTCTCGCCAGTCACTGCTTAGGGCTACATCAAGAGGAAACAAAACATAGAGATAGAATGTGAACCTACATTATTGTGTCAAGTTTCAAGAAGCTAGCACAAACCGTGTTGGATTTAGAGTTCCAAATACATCTATCAGTATAGGAGAAAACAGAGTGAAACCTAAAAATTCAAACTGTTACTGGAAACGAACGCTTCAACATAGAAGAATGAAATTTGGGGAACCAAGTCAGCTTAGGGTACTGATCATTACCTGAAAGGATCATCCAGTTTGGGTGAAAAAATATTTGCTGAGATTTCTGGAGATTCGTAATTTTTGGAAGCTTGGCAACCCGTTTCCATGAAAGTGTTTCTCGCCAGTCACTGCTAAGGGCTACATCAAGAGGAAACAAAACATAGAGACAGAACGTGAAACTACTTTATTGTGTCAAGTTTCAAGAAGCTAGCACAAACCGTTGTGGATTTAGAGTTCCAAATACATCTATCAATATAGGAGAAAACAGATTGAAACCTAAAAATTCAAACTGTTACTGGAAACGAACGCTTCAACATAGAAGAATGAAATTTGGGGAACCAAGTCAGCTTAGTGTACTGATCATTACCTGAAAGTATCATCCAGTTTGGGTGAAAAAATATTTGCTGAGATTTCTGGAGATTCGTAATTTTTGGACGCTTGGCAACCCCTTTATATGGAAGTGTTTCTCGCCAGTCACTGCTTAGGGCTACATCAAGAGGAAACAAAACATAGAGATAGAACGTGAAACTACATTATTGTGTCAAGTTTCAAGAAGGTAGCACAAACCGTGTTGGATTTAGAGTTCCAAATACAGCTATCAATATAGGAGAAAACAGAGTGAAACCTAAAAATTCAAACTGTTACTGGAAACGAACGCTTCAACATAGAAGAATGAAATTTGGGGAACCAAGTCAGCTTAGTGTACTGATCATTACCTGAAAGTATCATCCAGTTTGGGTGAAAAAATATTTGCTGAGATTTCTGGAGATTCGTAATTTTTGGACGCTTGGCAACCCCTTTATATGGAAGTGTTTCTCGCCAGTCACTGCTTAGGGCTACATCAAGAGGAAACAAAACATAGAGATAGAACGTGAAACTACATTATTGTGTCAAGTTTCAAGAAGCTAGCACAAACCGTGTTGGATTTAGAGTTCCAAATACATCTATCAATATAGGAGAAAATAGAGTGAAACCTAAAAATTCAAACTGTTACTGGAAATGAACGCTTCAACATAGAAGGACGAAGTTGCGGGAACCAAGTCGCCTTAGTGTACTGATCATTACCTGAATATATCATCCAGTTTGGGTGAAAAAATATTTGCTGAGATTTCTGGAGATTCGTAATTTTTGGAAGCTTGGCAACCCCTTTCCATGAAAGTGTTTCTCGCCAGTCACTGCTTAGGGCTACATCAAGAGGAAACAAAACATAGAGATAGAACGTGAAACTACATTATTGTGTCAAGTTTCAAGAAGCTAGCACAAACCGTGTTGGATTTAGAGTTCCAAATACATCTATCAATATAGGAGAAAACAGAGTGAAACCTAAAAATTCAAACTGTTACTGGAAACGAACGCTTCAACATAGAAGAATAAAATTTGGGGAACCAAGTCAGCTTAGTGTACTGATCATTTCCTGAAAGTATCATCCAGTTTGGGTGAAAAAATATTTGCTGAGATTTCTGGAGATTCGTAATTTTTGGACGCTTGGCAACCCGTTTCCATGAAAGTGTTTCTCGCCAGTCACTGCTAAGGGCTACATCAAGAGGAAACAAAACATAGAGACAGAAAGTGAAACTACATTATTGTGTCAAGTTTCAAGAAGCTAGCACAAACCGTGTTGTATTTAGAGTTCCAAATACATCTATCAATATAGGAGAAAACAGAGTGAAACCTAAAAATTCAAACTGTTACTGGAAACGAACGCTTCAACATAGAAGGACGAAGTTGCGGGAACGAAGTCAGCTTAGTGTACTGATCATTATCTGAAAGTATCATCCAGTTTGGGTGAAAAAATATTTGCTGAGATTTCTGGAGATTCGTAATTTTTGGACGCTTGGCAACCCCTTTATATGGAAGTGTTTCTCGCCAGTCACTGCTTAGGGCTACATCAAGAGGAAACAAAACATAGAGATAGAACGTGAAACTACATTATTGTGTCAAGTTTCAAGAAGCTAGCACAAACCGTGTTGGATTTAGAGTTCCAAATACATCTATCAATATAGGAGAAAATAGAGTGAAACCTAAAAATTCAAACTGTTACTGGAAATGAACGCTTCAACATAGAAGGACGAAGTTGCGGGAACCAAGTCGCCTTAGTGTACTGATCATTACCTGAAAGTATCATCCAGTTTGCGTGAAAAAATATTTGCTGAGATTTCTGGAGATTCGTAATTTTTGGAAGCTTGGCAACCCCTTTCCATGAAAGTGTTTCTCGCCAGTCACTGCTTAGGGCTACATCAAGAGGAAACAAAACATAGAGATAGAACGTGAAACTACATTATTGTGTCAAGTTTCAAGAAGCTAGCACAAACCGTGTTGGATTTAGAGTTCCAAATACATCTATCAATATAGGAGAAAACAGAGTGAAACCTAAAAATTCAAACTGTTACTGGAAACGAACGCTTCAACATAGAAGAACGAAATTTGGTGAACCAAGTCAGCTTAGTGTACTGATCATTACCTGAAAGTATCATCCAGTTTGGGTGAAAAAATATTTGCTGAGATTTCTGGAGATTCCTAATTTTTGGACGCTTGGCAACCCCTTTATATGGAAGTGTTTCTCGCCAGTCACTGCTTAGGGCTACATCAAGAGGAAACAAAACATAGAGATAGAACGTGAAACTACATTATTGTGTCAAGTTTCAAGAAGCTAGCACAAACCGTGTTGGATTTAGAGTTCCAAATACATCTATCAATATAGGAGAAAACAGAGTGAAACCTAAAAATTCAAACTGTTACTGGAAACGAACGCTTCAACATAGAAGAATGAAATTTGGGGAACCAAGTCAGCTTAGTGTACTGATCATTACCTGAAAGTATCATACAGTTTGGGTGAAAAAATATTTGCTGAGATTTCTGGAGATTCGTAATGTTTGGACGCTTGGCAACCCGTTTCCATGAAAGTGTTTCTCGCCAGTCACTGCTAAGGGCTACATCAAGAGGAAACAAAACATAGAGACAGAACGTGAAACTACTTTATTGTGTCAAGTTTCAAGAAGCTAGCACAAACCGTGTTGTATTTAGAGTTCCAAATACATCTATCAATATAGGAGAAAACAGAGTGAAACCTAAAAATTCAAACTGTTACTGGAAAAGAACGCTTCAACATAGAAGAACGAAATTTGGTGAAACAAGTGGGCTTAGTGTTCTGATCATTACCTGAAAGTATCATCCAGTTTGGGTGAAAAAATATTTGCTGAGATTTCTGGAGGTTCGTAATTCTTGGAAGCTTGGCAACCCCTTGACTTGAATGTGTTTATCGCCAGTCACTGCTTAGGGCTACATCAAGAGGAAACAAAACATAGAGATAGAACGTGAAACTACATTATTGTGTCAAATTTCAAGAAGCTAGCACAAACCGTGTTGGATTTAGAGTTCCAAATACATCTATCAATATAGGAGAAAATAGAGTGAAACCTAAAAATTCAAACTGTTACTGGAAATGAACGCTTCAACATAGAAGGACGAAGTTGCGGGAACCAAGTCACCTTAGTGTACTGATCATTACCTGAAAGTATCATCCAGTTTGGGTGAAAAAATATTTGCTGAGATTTCTGGAGATTCGTAATTGTTGGAAGCTTGGCAACCCCTTTCCATGAAAGTGTTTCTCGCCAGTCACTTCTTAGGGCTACATCAAGAGGAAACAAAACATAGAGATAGAACGTGAAACTACATTATTGTGTCAAGTTTCAAGAAGCTAGCACAAACCGTGTTGGATTTAGAGTTCCAAATACATCTATCAATATAGGAGAAAATAGAGTGAAACCTAAAAATTCAAACTGTTACTGGAAATGAACGCTTCAACATAGAAGGACGAAGTTGCGGGAACCAAGTCACCTTAGTGTACTGATCATTACCTGAAAGTATCATCCAGTTTGGGTGAAAAAATATTTGCTGAGATTTCTGGAGATTCGTAATTGTTGGAAGCTTGGCAACCCCTTTCCATGAAAGTGTTTCTCGCCAGTCAGTTCTTAGGGCTACATCAAGAGGAAACAAAACATAGAGATAGAACGTGAAACTACATTATTGTGTCAAGTTTCAAGAAGCTAGCACAAACCGTGTTGGATTTAGAGTTCCAAATACATCTATCAATATAGGAGAAAACAGAATGAAACCTAAAAATTCAAATTGTTACTGGAAACGAACGCTTCAACATAGAAGAATGAAATTTGGGAAACCAAGTCAGCTTAGTGTACTGATCATTACCTGAAAGTATCATCCAGTTTGGGTGAAAAATATTTGCTGAGATTTCTGGAGATTCGTAATTTTTGGAAGCTTGGCAACCCTTTTCCATGAAAGTGTTTCTCGCCAGTCACTGCTTAGGGCTACATCAAGAGGAAACAAAATATAGAGATAGAACGTGAAACTACATTATTGTGTCAAGTTTCAAGAAGCTAGCACAAACCGTGTTGTATTTAGAGTTCCAAATACATCTATCAATATAGGAGAAAACAGAGTGAAACCGAAAAATTCAAACTGTTACTGGAAACGAATGCTTCAACATAGAAGAACGAAATTTGGTGAAACAAGTGGGCTTAGTGTTCTGATCATTACCTGAAAGTATCATCCAGTTTGGGTGAAAAAATATTTGCTGAGATTTCTGGAGGTTCGTAATTCTTGGAAGCTTGGCAACCCCTTTCCTTGAATGTGTTTATCGCCAGTCACTGCTTAGGGCTACATCAAGAGGAAACAAAACATAGAGATAGAACGTGAAACTACATTATTGTGTCAAGTTTCAAGAAGCTAGCACAAACCGTGTTGGATTTAGAGTTCCAAATACATCTATCAATATAGGAGAAAATAGAGTGAAACCTAAAAATTCAAACTGTTACTGGAAATGAACGCTTCAACATAGAAGGATGAAGTTGCGGGAACCAAGTCGCCTTACTGTACTGATCATTACCTGAAAGTATCATCCAGTTTGGGTGAAAAAATATTTGCTGAGATTTCTGGAGATTCGTAATTTTTGGAAGCTTGGCAACCCCTTTCCATGAAAGAGTTTCTCGCCAGTCACTGCTTAGGGCTACATCAAGAGGAAACAAAACATAGAGATAGAACGTCAAACTACATTATTGTGTCAAGTTTCAAGAAGCTAGCACAAACCGTGTTGGATTTAGAGTTCCAAATAAATCTATCAATATAGGAGAAAACAGAGTAAAACCTAAAAATTCAAACTGTTACTGAAAACGAACACTTCAACATAGAAGAATGAAATTTGGGGAACCAAGTCAGCTAAGTGTACTGATCATTACCTGAAAGTATCATCCAGTTTGGGTGAAAAAATATTTGCTGAGATTTCTGGAGATTCGTAATTTTTGGACGCTTGGCAACCCCTTTATATGGAAGTGTTTCTCGCCAGTCACTGCTTAGGGCTACATCAAGAGGAAACAAAACATAGAGATAGAACATGAAACTACATTATTGTGTCAAGTTTCAAGAAGCTAGCACAAACCGTGTTGGATTTAGAGTTCCAAATACATCTATAAATATAGGAGAAAATAGAGTGAAACCTAAAAATTCAAACTGTTACTGGAAATGAACGCTTCAACATAGAAGGACGAAGTTTCGGGAACCAAGTCGCCTTAGTGTACTGATCATTACCTGAAAGTATCATCCAGTTTGGGTGAAAAAATATTTGCTGAGATTTCTGGAGATTCCTAATTTTTGGAAGCTTGGCAACCCGTTTCCATGAAACTGTTTCTCGCCAGTCACTGCTAAGGGCTACATCAAGAGGAAACAAAACATAGAGACAGAACGTGAAACTACTTTATTGTGTCAAGTTTCAAGAAGCTTGCACAAACCGTGTTGGATTTAGAGTTCCAAATACATCTATCAATATAGGAGAAAACAGAATGAAACCTAAAAATTCAAACTATTACTGGAAATGAACGCTTCAACATAGAAGAACGAAGTTTCGGGAACCAAGTCACCTTAGTGTACTGATCATTACCTGAAAGTATCATCCAGTTTGGGTGAAAAAATTTTTGCTGAGATTTCTGGAGATTCGTAATTTTTGGACGCTTGGCAACCCGTTTCCATGAAAGTGTTTCTCGCCAGTCACTGCTAAGGGCTACATCAAGAAGAAACAAAACATAGAGACAGAACGTGAAACTACTTTATTGTGTCAAGTTTCAAGAAGCTAGCACAAACCGTGTTGGATTTAGAGTTCCAAATACATCTATCAATATAGGAGAAAACAGAGTGAAACCTAAAAATTCAAACTGTTACTGGAAACGAACGCTTCAACATAGAAGAATGAAATTTGGGGAACCAAGTCAGCTTAGTGTACTGATCATTACCTGAAAGTATCATCCAGTTTGGGTGAAAAAATATTTGCTGAGATTTCTGGAGATTCGTAATTTTTGGAAGCTTGGCAACCCCTTTCCATGAAAGTGTTTATCGCCAGTCACTGCTTAGGGCTACATCAAGAGGAAACAAAACATAGAGATAGAACGTGAAACTACATTATTGTGTCAAGTTTCAAGAAGCTAGCACAAACCGTGTTGGATTTAGAGTTCCAAATACATCTATCAATATAGGAGAAAACAGAGTGAAACCTAAAAATTCAAACTGTTACTGGAAACGAACGCTTCAACATAGAAGAACGAAATTTGGTGAACCAAGTCAGCTTAGTGTACTGATCATTACCTGAAAGTATCATCCAGTTTGGGTGAAAAAATATTTGCTGAGATTTCTGGAGATTCATAATTTTTGGAAGCTTAGCAACCCCTTTATATGGAAGTGTTTCTCGCCAGTCACTGCTTAGGGCTACATCAAGAGGAAACAAAACATAGAGATAGAACGTGAAACTACATTATTGTGTCAAGTTTCAAGAAGCTAGCACAAACCATGTTGGATTTAGAGTTCCAAATACATCTATCAATATAGGAGAAAACAGAGTGAAACCGAAAAATTCAAACTGGTACTGGAAATGAACGCTTCAACATAGAAGGACTAAGTTGCGGGAACCAAGTCGCCTTAGTGTACTGATCATTACCTGAAAGTATCATCCAGTTTGGGTGAAAAAATATTTGCTGAGATTTCTGGAGATTCGTAATTTTTGGATGCTTGGCAACCCCTGTCCTTGAAAGTGTTTCTCGCCAGTCACTGCTTAGGGCTACATCAAGAGGAAACAAAACATAGAGATAGAACATGAAACTACATTATTGTGTCAAGTTTCAAGAAGCTAGCACAAACCGTGTTGTATTTAGAGTTCCAAATACATCTATCAATATAGGAGAAAACAGAGTGAAACCGAAAAATTCAAACTGTTACTGGAAACGAACGCTTCAACATAGAAGAACGAAATTTGGTGAAACAAGTGGGCTTAGTGTTCTGATCATTACCTGAAAGTATCATCTAGTTTGGGTGAAAAAATATTTGCTGAGATATCTGGAGGTTCATAATTCTTGGAAGCTTGGCAACCCCTTTCCTTGAAAGTGTTTATCGCCAGTCACTGCTTAGGGCTACATCAAGAGGAAACAAAACATAGAGATAGAACGTGAAACTACATTATTGTGTCAAGTTTCAAGAAGCTAGCACAAACCGTGTTGGATTTAGAATTCCAAATACATCTACCAATATAGGAGAAAATAGAGTGAAACCTAAAAATTCAAACTGGTACTGGAAATGAACGCTTCAACATAGAAGGACGAAGTTGCGGGAACCAAGTCGCCTTAGTGTACTGATTATTACCTGAAAGTATCATCCAGTTTGGGTGAAAAAATATTTACTGAGATTTCTGGAGATTCGTAATTATTGGAAGCTTGGCAACCCCTTTCCATGAAAGTGTTTCTCGCCAGTCACTGCTTAGGGCTACATCAAGAGGAAACAAAACATAGAGATAGAACGTCAAACTACATTATTGTGTCAGGTTTCAAGAAGCTAGCACAAACCGTGTTGGAGTTAGAGTTCCAAATAAATCTATCAATATAGGAGAAAACAGAGTGAAACCTAAAAATTCAAACTGGTACTGGAAATGAACGCTTCAACATAGAAGGACTAAGTTGCGGGAACCAAGTCGCCTTAGTGTACTGATCATTACCTGAAAGTATCATCCAGTTTGGGTGAAAAAATATTTGCTGAGATTTCTGGAGATTCGTAATTTTTGGATGCTTGGCAACCCCTGTCCTTGAAAGTGTTTCTCGCCAGTCACTGCTTAGGGCTACATCAAGAGGAAACAAAACATAGAGATAGAACATGAAACTACATTATTGTGTCAAGTTTCAAGAAGCTAGCACAAACCGTGTTGTATTTAGAGTTCCAAATACATCTATCAATATAGGAGAAAACAGAGTGAAACCGAAAAATTCAAACTGTTACTGGAAACGAACGCTTCAACATAGAAGAACGAAATTTGGTGAAACAAGTGGGCTTAGTGTTCTGATCATTACCTGAAAGTATCATCTAGTTTGGGTGAAAAAATATTTGCTGAGATTTCTGGAGGTTCGTAATTCTTGGAAGCTTGGCAACCCCTTTCCTTTAAAGTGTTTATCGCCAGTCACTGCTTAGGGCTACATCAAGAGGAAACAAAACATAGAGATAGAACGTGAAACTACATTATTCTGTCAAGTTTCAAGAAGCTAGCACAAACCGTGTTGGATTTAGAATTCCAAATACATCTATCAATATAGGAGAAAATAGAGTGAAACCTAAAAATTCAAAGTGGTACTGGAAATGAACGCTTCAACATAGAAGGACGAAGTTGCGGGAACCAAGTCGCCTTAGTGTACTGATTATTACCTGAAAGTATCATCCAGTTTGGGTGAAAAAATATTTACTGAGATTTCTGGAGATTCGTAATTTTTGGAAGCTTGGCAACCCCTTTCCATGAAAGTGTTTCTCGCCAGTCACTGCTTAGGGCTACATCAAGAGGAAACAAAACATAGAGATAGAACGTCAAACTACATTATTGTGTCAAGTTTCAAGAAGCTAGCACAAACCGTGTTGGATTTAGAGTTCCAAATAAATCTATCAATATAGGAGAAAACAGAGTGAAACCTAAAAATTCAAACTGTTACTGGAAATGAACGCTTCAACATAGAAGAACGAAATTTGGGAAACCAAGTCAGCTTAGTGTACTGATCATTACCTGAAAGTATCATCCAGTTTGGATGAAAAAATATTTGCTGAGATTTCTAGAGATTCGTAATTTTTGGAAGCTTGGCAACCCCTTTCCATGAAAGTGTTTATCGCCAGTCACTGCTTAGGGGAACATCAAGAGGAAACAAATCATAGAGATAGAACATGAAACTACATTATTGTGTCAAGTTTCAAGAAGCTAGCACAAACCGTGTTGGATTTAGAGTTCCAAATACATCTATCAATATAGGAGAAAACAGAGTGAAACCTAAAAATTCAAACTGTTACTGGAAAAGAACGCTTCAAAATAGAAAACGAAATTTGGTGAACCAAGTGGGCTTAGTGTTCTGATCATTACCTGAAAGGATCATCCAGTTTGTGTGAAAAAAAATATTTGCTGAGATTTCTGGAGATTCGTAATTTTTGGAAGCTTGGCAACCCGTTTCCATGAAAGTGTTTCTCGCCAGTCACTGCTAAGGGCTACATCAAGAGGAAACAAAACATAGAGACAGAACGTGAAACTACTTTATTGTGTCAAGTTTCAAGAAGCTAGCACAAACCGTGTTGGATTTAGAGTTCCAAATACATCTATCAATATAGGAGAAAACAGAATGAAACCTAAAAATTCAAACTGTTACTGGAAATGAACGCTTCAACATAGAAGGACGAAGTTGCGGGAACCAAGTCGCCTTAGTGTACTGATCATTACCTGAAAGTATCATCCAGTTTGGGTGAAAAAAATATTTGCTGAGATTTCTGGAGATTCGTAATTTTTGAAAGCTTGGCAACCCCTTTCCATGAAAGTGTTTCTCGCCAGTCACTGCTTAGGGCTACATCAAGAGGAAACAAAACATAGAGATAGAACGTGAAACTACATTATTGTGTCAAGTTTCAAGAAGCTAGCACAAACCGTGTTGGATTTAGAGTTCCAAATACATCTATCAATATAGGAGAAAACAGAGTGAAACCTAAAAATTCAAACTGTTACTGGAAACGAACGCTTCAACATAGAAGAATGAAATTTGGGGAACCAAGTCAGCTTAGTGTACTGATCATTACCTGAAAGTATCATCCAGTTTGGGTGAAAAAATATTTGCTGAGATTTCTGGAGATTCGTAATTTTTGGACGCTTGGCAACCCCTTTATATGGAAGTGTTTCTCGCCAATCACTGCTTAGGGCTACATCAAGAGGAAACAAAACATAGAGATAGAACGTGAAACTACATTATTGTGTCAAGTTTCAAGAAGCTAGCACAAACCGTGTTGGATTTAGAGTTCCAAATACATCTATCAATATAGGAGAAAACAGAGTGAAACCTAAAAATTCAAACTGTTACTGGAAACGAACGCTTCAACATAGAAGAATGAAATTTGGGGAACCAAGTCAGCTTAGTGTACTGATCATTACCTGAAAGTATCATCCAGTTTGGGTGAAAAAATATTTGCTGAGATTTCTGGAGATTCGTAATTTTTGGAAGCTTGGCAACCCCTTTCCATGAAAGTGTTTATCGCCAGTCACTGCTTAGGGGAACATCAAGAGGAAACAAAACATAGAGATAGAACGTGAAACTACATTATTGTGTCAAGTTTCAAGAAGCTAGCACAAACCGTGTTGTATTTAGAGTTCCAAATACATCTATCAATATAGGAGAAAACAGAGTGAAACTGAAAAATTCAAACTGTTACTGGAAACGAACGCTTCAACATAGAAGAACGAAATTTGGTGAAACAAGTGGGCTTAGTGTTCTGATCATTACCTGAAAGTATCATCCAGTTTGGGTGAAAAAATATTTGCTGAGATTTCTGGAGGTTCGTAATTCTTGGAGCTTGGCAACCCCTTTCCTTGAAAGTGTTTATCGCCAGTCACTGCTTAGGGCTACATCAAGAGGAAACAAAACATAGAGATAGAACGTGAAACTACATTATTGTGTCAAGTTTCAAGAAGCTAGCACAAACCGTGTTGGATTTAGAATTCCAAATACATCTATCAATATAGGAGAAAATAGAGTGAAACCTAAAAATTCAAACTGTTACTGGAAATGAACGCTTCAACATAGAAGAACGAAATTTGGGAAACCAAGTCAGCTTAGTGTACTGATCATTACCTGAAAGTATCATCCAGTTTAAATGAAAAAATATTTGCTGAGATTTCTAGAGATTCGTAATTTTTGGAAGCTTGGCAACCCGTTTCCATGAAAGTGTTTCTCGCCAGTCACTGCTAAGGGCTACATCAAGAGGAAACAAAACATAGAGACAGAACGTGAAACTACTTTATTGTGTCAAGTTTCAAGAAGCTAGCACAAACCGTGTTGGATTTAGAGTTCCAAATAAATCTATCAATATAGGAGAAAATAGAGTGAAACCTAAAAATTCAAACTGTTACTGGAAAAGAACGCTTCAACATAGAAAACGAAATTTGGTGAACCAAGTGGGCTTAGTGTTCTGATCATTACCTGAAAGGATCATCCAGTTTGTGTGAAAAAAAATATTTGCTGAGATTTCTGGAGATTCGTAATTTTTGAAAGCTTGGCAACCCGTTTCCATGAAAGTGTTTCTCGCCAGTCACTGCTAAGGGCTACATCAAGAGGAAACAAAACATAGAGACAGAACGTGAAACTACTTTATTGTGTCAAGTTTCAAGAAGCTAGCACAAACCGTGTTGGATTTAGAGTTCCAAATACATCTATCAATATAGGAGAAAACAGAATGAAACCTAAAAATTCAAACTGTTACTGGAAATGAACGCTTCAACATAGAAGGACGAAGTTGCGGGAACCAAGTCGCCTTAGTGTACTGATCATTACCTGAAAGTATCATCCAGTTTGGGTGAAAAAAATATTTGCTGAGATTTCTGGAGATTCGTAATTTTTGAAAGCTTGGCAACCCCTTTCCATGAAAGTGTTTCTCGCCAGTCACTGCTTAGGGCTACATCAAGAGGAAACAAAACATAGAGATAGAACGTGAAACTACATTATTGTGTCAAGTTTCAAGAAGCTAGCACAAACCGTGTTGGATTTAGAGTTCCAAATACATCTATCAATATAGGAGAAAACAGAGTGAAACCTAAAAATTCAAACTGTTACTGGAAACGAACGCTTCAACATAGAAGAATGAAATTTGGGGAACCAAGTCAGCTTAGTGTACTGACCATTACCTGAAAGTATCATCCAGTTTGGGTGAAAAAATATTTGCTGAGATTTCTGGAGATTCGTAATTTTTGGACGCTTGGCAACCCCTTTCCATGAAAGTGTTTCTCGCCAGTCACTGCTTAGGGCTACATCAAGAGGAAACAAAACATAGAGATAGAACGTGAAACTACATTTTTGTGTCAAGTTTCAAGAAGCTAGCACAAACCGTGTTGTATTTAGAGTTCCAAATACATCTATCAATATAGGAGAAAACAGAGTGAAACCGAAAAATTCAAACTGTTACTGGAAACGAACGCTTCAACATAGAAGAACGAAATTTGGTGAAACAAGTGGGCTTAGTGTTCTGATCATTACCTGAAAGTATCATCCAGTTTGGGTGAAAAAATATTTGCTGAGATTTCTGGAGGTTCGTAATTCTTGGAAGCTTGGCAACCCCTTTCCTTGAAAGTGTTTATCGCCAGTCACTGCTTAGGGCTACATCAAGAGGAACCAAAACATAGAGATAGAACGTGAAACTACATTATTGTGTCAAGTTTCAAGAAGCTAGCACAAACCGTGTTGGATTTAGAATTCCAAATACATCTATCAATATAGGAGAAAATAGAGTGAAACCTAAAAATTCAAACTGGTACTGGAAATGAACGCTTCAACATAGAAGGACGAAGTTGCGGGAACCAAGTCGCCTTAGTGTACTGATCATTACCTGAAAGTATCATCCAGTTTGGGTGAAAAAATATTTGCTGAGATTTCTGGAGATTCGTAATTTTTGGAAGCTTGGCAACCCCTTTCCATGGAAGTGTTTCTTGCCAGTCACTGCTTAGGGCTACATCAAGAGGAAATAAAACATAGAGATAGAACGTGAAACTACATTATTGTGTCAAGTTTCAAGAAGCTAGCACAAACCATGTTGGATTTAGAGTTCCAAATACATCTATCCATATAGGAGAAAACAGAGTGAAACCTAAAAATGTAAACTGGTACTGGAAATGAACGCTTCAACATAGAAGGACGAAGTTGCGGGAACCAAGTCGCCTTAGTGTACTGATCATTACCTGAAAGTATCATCCAGTTTGGGTGAAAAAATATTTGCTGAGATTTCTGGAGATTCGTAATTTTTGGAAGCTTGGCAACCCCTTTCCATGAAAGTGTTTCTCGCCAGTCACTGCTTAGGGCTACATCAAGAGGAAACAAAACATAGAGATAGAACGTGAAACTACATTATTGTGTCAAGTTTCAAGAAGCTAGCACAAACCGTGTTGTATTTAGAGTTCCAAATACATCTATCAATATAGGAGAAAACAGAGTGAAACTGAAAAATTCAAACTGTTACTGGAAACGAACGCTTCAACATAGAAGAACGAAATTTGGTGAAACAAGTGGGCTTAGTGTTCTGATCATTACCTGAAAGTATCATCCAGTTTGGGTGAAAAAATATTTGCTGAGATTTCTGGAGGTTCGTAATTCTTGGAGCTTGGCAACCCCTTTCCTTGAAAGTGTTTATCGCCAGTCACTGCTTAGGGCTACATCAAGAGGAAACAAAACATAGAGATAGAACGTGAAACTATATTATTGTGTCAAGTTTCAAGAAGCTAGCACAAACCGTGTTGGATTTAGAATTCCAAATACATCTATCAATATAGGAGAAAATAGAGTGAAACCTAAAAATTCAAACTGTTACTGGAAATGAACGCTTCAACATAGAAGAACGAAATTTGGGAAACCAAGTCAGCTTAGTGTACTGATCATTACCTGAAAGTATCATCCAGTTTAAATGAAAAAATATTTGCTGAGATTTCTAGAGATTCGTAATTTTTGGAAGCTTGGCAACCCCTTTCCATGAAAGTGTTTATCGCCAGTCACTGCTTAGGGGAACATCAAGAGGAAACAAATCATAGAGATAGAACATGAAACTACATTATTGTGTCAAGTTTCAAGAAGCTAGCACAAACCGTGTTGGATTTAGAGTTCCAAATAAATCTATCAATATAGGAGAAAACAGAGTGAAACCTAAAAATTCAAACTGTTACTGGAAAAGAATGCTTCAACATAGAAAACGAAATTTGGTGAACCAAGTGGGCTTAGTGTTCTGATCATTACCTGAAAGGATCATCCAGTTTGTGTGAAAAAAAATATTTGCTGAGATTTCTGGAGATTCGTAATTTTTGAAAGCTTGGCAACCCGTTTCCATGAAAGTGTTTCTCGCCAGTCACTGCTAAGGGCTACATCAAGAGGAAACAAAACATAGAGACAGAACGTGAAACTACTTTATTGTGTCAAGTTTCAAGAAGCTAGCACAAACCGTGTTGGATTTAGAGTTCCAAATACATCTATCAATATAGGAGAAAACAGAATGAAACCTAAAAATTCAAACTGTTACTGGAAATGAACGCTTCAACATAGAAGGACGAAGTTGCGGGAACCAAGTCGCCTTAGTGTACTGATCATTACCTGAAAGTATCATCCAGTTTGGGTGAAAAAAATATTTGCTGAGATTTCTGGAGATTCGTAATTTTTGAAAGCTTGGCAACCCCTTTCCATGAAAGTGTTTCTCGCCAGTCACTGCTTAGGGCTACATCAAGAGGAAACAAAACATAGAGATAGAACGTGAAACTACATTATTGTGTCAAGTTTCAAGAAGCTAGCACAAACCGTGTTGGATTTAGAGTTCCAAATACATCTATCAATATAGGAGAAAACAGAGTGAAACCTAAAAATTCAAACTGTTACTGGAAACGAACGCTTCAACATAGAAGAATGAAATTTGGGGAACCAAGTCAGCTTAGTGTACTGACCATTACCTGAAAGTATCATCCAGTTTGGGTGAAAAAATATTTGCTGAGATTTCTGGAGATTCGTAATTTTTGGACGCTTGGCAACCCCTTTCCATGAAAGTGTTTCTCGCCAGTCACTGCTTAGGGCTACATCAAGAGGAAACAAAACATAGAGATAGAACGTGAAACTACATTTTTGTGTCAAGTTTCAAGAAGCTAGCACAAACCGTGTTGTATTTAGAGTTCCAAATACATCTATCAATATAGGAGAAAACAGAGTGAAACCGAAAAAGTCAAACTGTTACTGGAAACGAACGCTTCAACATAGAAGAACGAAATTTGGTGAAACAAGTGGGCTTAGTGTTCTGATCATTACCTGAAAGTATCATCCAGTTTGGGTGAAAAAATATTTGCTGAGATTTCTGGAGGTTCGTAATTCTTGGAAGCTTGGCAACCCCTTTCCTTGAAAGTGTTTATCGCCAGTCACTGCTTAGGGCTACATCAAGAGGAACCAAAACATAGAGATAGAACGTGAAACTACATTATTGTGTCAAGTTTCAAGAAGCTAGCACAAACCGTGTTGGATTTAGAATTCCAAATACATCTATCAATATAGGAGAAAATAGAGTGAAACCTAAAAATTCAAACTGGTACTGGAAATGAACGCTTCAACATAGAAGGACGAAGTTGCGGGAACCAAGTCGCCTTAGTGTACTGATCATTACCTGAAAGTATCATCCAGTTTGGGTGAAAAAATATTTGCTGAGATTTCTGGAGATTCGTAATTTTTGGAAGCTTGGCAACCCCTTTCCATGGAAGTGTTTCTCGCCAGTCACTGCTTAGGGCTACATCAAGAGGAAACAAAACATACAGATAGAACGTGAAAATACATTATTGTGTCAAGTTTCAAGAAGCTAGCACAAACCGTGTTGGATTTAGAGTTCCAAATACATCTATCAATATAGGAGAAAACAGAGTGAAACCTAAAAATTCAAACTGTTACTGGAAAAGAACGCTTCAACATAGAAGAACGAAATTTGGTGAACCAAGTGGGCTTAGTGTACTGATCATTACCTGAAAGTATCATCCAGTTTGGGTGAAAAAATATTTGCTGAGATTTCTGGAGATTCGTAATTTTTGGAAGCTTGGCAACCCCTTTCCATGAAAGTGTTTATCGCCAGTCACTGCTTAGGGGAATATCAAGAGGAAACAAATCATAGAGATAGAACGTGAAACTACATTATTGTGTCAAGTTTCAAGAAGCTAGCACAAACCGTGTTGGATTTAGAGTTCCAAATACATCTATCAATATAGGAGAAAACAGAGTGAAACCTAAAAATTCAAACTGTTACTGGAAAAGAACGCTTCAACATAGAAGAACGAAATTTGGTGAACCACGTGGGCTTAGTGTTCTGATCATTACCTGAAAGGATCATCCAGTTTGTGTGAAAAAATATTTGCTGAGATTTCTGGAGATTCGTAATTTTTGGAAGCTTGGCAACCCGTTTCCATGAAAGTGTTTCTCGCCAGTCCCTGCTAATGGCTACATCAAGAGGAAACAAAACATAGAGACAGAACGTGAAACTATTTTATTGTGTCAAGTTTCAAGAAGCTAGCACAAACCGTGTTGGATTTAGAGTTCCAAATACATCTATCAATATAGGAGAAAACAGAGTGAAACCTAAAAATTCAAACTGTTACTGGAAACGAACGCTTCAACATAGAAGAATGAAATTTGGGGAACCAAGTCAGCTTAGTGTACTGATCATTCCCTGAAAGTATCATCCAGTTTGGGTGAAAAAATATTTGCTGAGATTTCTGGAGATTCGTAATTTTTGGACGCTTGGCAACCCCTTTATATGGAAGTGTTTCTCGCCAGTCACTGCTTAGGGCTACATCAAGAGGAAACAAAACATAGAGATAGAACGTGAAACTACATTATTGTGTCAAGTTTCAAGAAGCTAGCACAAACCGTGTTGGATTTAGAGTTCCAAATACATCTATCAATATAGGAGAAAACAGAGTGAAACCTAAAAATTCAAACTGTTACTGGAAACGAACGCTTCAACATAGAAGAATGAAATTTGGGGAACCAAGTCAGCTTAGTGTACTGATCATTACCTGAAAGGATCATCCAGTTTGGGTGAAAAAAATATTTGCTGAGATTTCTGGAGGTTCGTAATTTTTGGAAGCTTGGCAACCCGTTTCCATGAAAGTGTTTCTCGCCAGTCACTGCTAAGGGCTACATCAAGAGGAAACAAAACATAGAGACAGAACGAGAAACTACTTTATTGTGTCAAGTTTCAAGAAGCTAGCACAAACCGTGTTGGATTTAGAGTTCCAAATACTTCTATCAATATAGGAGAAAACAGAATGAAACCTAAAAATTCAAACTGTTACTGGAAATGAACGCTTCAACATAGAAGAACGAAGTTTCGGGAACCAAGTCGCCTTAGTGTACTGATCATTACCTGAAACTATCATCAAGCTTGGGTGAAAAAATATTTGCTGAGATTTCTGGAGATTCGTAATTTTTGGATGCTTGGCATCCCCTTTCCATGAAAGTGTTTCTCGCCAGTCACTACTTAGGGCTACATCAAGAGGAAACAAAACATAGAGATAGAACGTGAAACTACTTTATTGTGTCAAGTTTCAAGAAGCTAGCACAAACCGTTGTGGATTTAGAGTTCCAAATACATCTATCAATATAGGAGAAAACAGAGTGAAACCTAAAAATTCAAACTGTTACTGGAAACGAACGCTTCAACATAGAAGAATGAAATTTGGGGAACCAAGTCAGCTTAGTGTACTGATCATTACCTGAAAGTATCATCCAGTTTGGGTGAAAAAATATTTGCTGAGAATTCTGGAGATTCGTAATTTTTGGACGCTTGGCAACCCCTTTATATGGAAGTGTTTCTCGCCAGTCACTGCTTAGGGCTACATCAAGAGGAAACAAAACATAGAGACAGAACATGAAACTACATTATTGTGTCAAGTTTCAAGAAGCTAGCACAAACCGTGTTGGATTTAGAGTTCCAAATACATCTATCAATATAGGAGAAAACAGAGTGAAACCGAAAAATTCAAACTGTTACTGGAAATGAACGCTTCAACATAGAAGAACGAAATTTGGTGAACCAAGTGGGCTTAGTGTTCTGATCATTACCTGAAAGGATCATCCATTTTGTGTGAAAAAAAATATTTGCTGAGATTTCTGGAGATTCGTAATTTTTGGAAGCTTGGCAACACGTTTCCATGAAAGTGTTTCTCGCCAGTCACTGCTAAGGGCTACATCAAGAGGAAACAAAACATAGAGACAGAACGTGAAACTACTTTATTGTGTCAAGTTTCAAGAAGCTAGCACAAACCGTGTTGGATTTAGAGTTCCAAATACATCTATCAATATAGGAGAAAACAGAATGAAACCTAAAAATTCAAACTGTTACTGGAAATGAACGCTTCAACATAGAAGGACGAAGTTGCGGGAACCAAGTCGCCTTAGTGTACTGATCATTACCTGAAAGTATCATCCAGTTTGGGTGAAAAAAATATTTGCTGAGATTTCTGGAGATTCGTAATTTTTGAAAGCTTGGCAACCCCTTTCCATGAAAGTGTTTCTCGCCAGTCACTGCTTAGGGCTACATCAAGAGGAAACAAAACATAGTGATAGAACGTGAAACTACATTATTGTGTCAAGTTTCAAGAAGCTAGCACAAACCGTGTTGGATTTAGAGTTCCAAATACATCTATCAATATAGGAGAAAACAGAGTGAAACCTAAAATTTCAAACTGTTACTGGAAACGAACGCTTCAACATAGAAGAATGAAATTTGGGGAACCAAGTCAGCTTAGTGTACTGATCATTACCTGAAAGGATCATCCAGTTTGGGTGAAAAAATGTTTGCTGAGATTTCTAGAGATTCGTAATTTTTGGAAGCTTGGCAACCCCTTTCCATGAAAGTGTTTATCGCCAGTCACTGCTTAGGGGAACATCAAGAGGAAACAAATCATAGAGATAGAACGTGAAACTACATTATTGTGTCAAGTTTCAAGAAGCTAGCACAAACCGTGTTGGATTTAGAGTTCCAAATACATCTATCAATATAGGAGAAAACAGAGTGAAACCTAAAAATTCAAACTGTTACTGGAAAAGAACGCTTCAACATAGAAGAATGAAATTTGGGGAACCAAGTCAGCTTAGTGTACTGATCATTATCTGAAAGTATCATCCAGTTTGGTTGAAAAAATATTTGCTGAGATTTCTGGAGATTCGTAATTTTTGGACGCTTGGCAACCCCTTTATATGGAAGTGTTTCTCGCCAGTCACTGCTTAGGGCTACATCAAGAGGAAACAAAACATAGAGATAGAACGTGAAACTACATTATTGTGTCAAGTTTCAAGAAGCTAGCACAAACCGTGTTGGATTTAGAGTTCCAAATACATCTATCAATATAGGAGAAAACAGAGTGAAACCTAAAAATTCAAACTGTTACTGGAAACGAACGCTTCAACATAGAAGAATGAAATTTGGGGAACCAAGTCAGCTTAGTGTACTGATCATTACCTGAAAGTATCATCCAGTTTGGGTGAAAAAATATTTGCTGAGATTTCTGGAGATTCGTAATTTTTGGAAGCTTGGCAACCCGTTTCCATGAAAGTGTTTCTCGCCAGTCACTGCTAAGGGCTACATCAAGAGGAAACAAAACATAGAGACAGAACGTGAAACTACTTTATTGTGTCAAGTTTAAAGAAGCTAGCACAAACCGTGTTGGATTTAGAGTTCCAAATACATCTATCAATATAGGAGAAAACAGAATGTAACCTAAAAATTCAAACTGTTACTGGAAATGAACGCTTCAACATAGAAGAACGAAGTTTCGGGAACCAAGTCGCCTTAGTGTACTGATCATTACCTGAAACTATCATCAAGTTTGGGTGAAAAAATATTTGCTGAGATTTCTGGAGATTCGTAATTTTTGGATGCTTGGCAACCCCTTTCCATGAAAGTGTTTCTCGCCAGTCACTGCTTAGGGCTACATCAAGAGGAAACAAAACATAGAGATAGAACGTGAAACTACTTTATTGTGTCAAGTTTCAAGAAGCTAGCACAAACCGTGTTGGATTTAGAGTTCCAAATACATCTATCAATATAGGAGAAAACAGAGTGAAACCTAAAAATTCAAACTGTTACTGGAAACGAACGCTTCAACATAGAAGAATGAAATTTGGGGAACCAAGTCAGCTTAGTGTACTGATCATTACCTGAAAGTATCATCCAGTTTGGGTAAAAAAATATTTGCTGAGATTTCTGGAAATTCGTAATTTTTGGACGCTTGGCAACCCCTTTATATGGAAGTGTTTCTCGCCAGTCACTGCTTAGGGCTACATCAAGAGGAAACAAAACATAGAGATAGAACATGAAACTACATTATTGTGTCAAGTTTCAAGAAGCTAGCACAAACCGTGTTGGATTTAGAGTTCCAAATACATCTATCAATATAGGAGAAAACAGAGTGAAACCTAAAAATTCAAACTGTTACTGGAAACGAACGCTTCAACATACAAGAATGAAATTTGGGGAACCAAGTCAGCTTAGTGTACTGATCATTACCTGAAAGTATCATCCAGTTTGGGTGAAAAAATATTTGCTGAGATTTCTGGAGATTCGTAATTTTTGGACGCTTGGCAACCCCTTTATATGGAAGTGTTTCTCGCCAGTCACTGCTTAGGGCTACATCAAGAGGAAACAAAACATAGAGATAGAACGTGAAACTACATTATTGTGTCAAGTTTCAAGAAGCTAGCACAAACCATGTTGGATTTAGAGTTCCAAATACATCTATCAATATAGGAGAAAACAGAATGAAACCTAAAAATTCAAACTGTTACTGGAAATGAACGCTTCAACATAGAAGAACGAAGTTTCGGGAACCAAGTCGCCTTAGTGTACTGATCATTACCTGAAACTATCATCAAGTTTGGGTGAAAAAATATTTGCTGAGATTTCTGGAGATTCGTAATTTTTGGATGCTTGGCAACCCCTTTCCATGAAAGTGTTTCTCGCCAGTCTCTGCTTAGGGCTACATCAAGAGGAAACAAAACATAGAGATAGAACATGAAACTACTTTATTGTGTCAAGTTTCAAGAAGCTAGCACAAACCGTGTTGTATTTAGAGTTCCAAATACATCTATCAATATAGGAGAAAACAGAGTGAAACCTAAAAATTCAAACTGTTACTGGAAACGAACGCTTCAACATAGAAGAACGAAATTTGGTGAACCAAGTGGGCTTAGTGTTCTGATCATTACCTGAAAGTATCATCCAGTTTGGGTGAAAAAATATTTGCTGGGATTTCGGGAGGTTCGTAATTCTTGGAATCTTGGCAACCCCTTTCCATGAAAGTGTTTCTCGCCAGGCACTGCTTAGGGCTACCTCAAGAGGAAATAAAACATAGAGATAGAACGTGAAACTACATTATTGTGTCAAGTTTCAAGAAGCTAGCACAAACCGTGTTGGATTTAGAGTTCCAAATACATCTATCAATATAGGAGAAAACAGAGTGAAACCTAAAAATTCAAACTGTTACTGGAAATGAACGCTTCAACATAGAAGAACGAAATTTGGTGAACCAAGTGGGCTTAGTGTTCTGATCATTACCTGAAAGTATCATCCAGTTTGGGTGAAAAAATATTTGCTGAGATTTCTAGAGATTCGTAATTTTTGGAAGCTTGGCAACCCCTTTCCATGAAAGTGTTTATCGCCAGTCACTGCTTAGGGGAACATCAAGAGGAAACAAGTCATAGAGATAGAACGTGAAACTACATTATTGTGTCAAGTTTCAAGAAGCTAGCACAAACCGTGTTGGATTTAGAGTTCCAAATACATCTATCAATATAGGAGAAAACAGAGTGAAACCTAAAAATTCAAACTGTTACTGGAAAAGAACGCTTCAACATAGAAGAATGAAATTTGGGGAACCAAGTCAGCTTAGTGTACTGATCATTATCTGAAAGTATCATACAGTTTGGGTGAAAAAATATTTGCTGAGATTTCTGGAGATTCGTAATTTTTGGACGCTTGGCAACCCCTTTATATGGAAGTGTTTCTCGCCAGTCACTGCTTAGGGCTACATCAAGAGGAAACAAAACATAGAGATAGAACGTGAAACTACATTATTGTGTCAAGTTTCAAGAAGCTAGCACAAATCGTGTTGGATTTAGAGTTCCAAATACATCTATCAATATAGGAGAAAACAGAGTGAAACCTAAAAATTCAAACTGTTACTGGAAACGAACGCTTCAACATAGAAGAATGAAATTTGGGGAACCAAGTCAGCTTAGTGTACTGATCATTACCTGAAAGGATCATCCAGTTTGGGTGAAAAAATATTTGCTGAGATTTCTGGAGATTCGTAATTTTTGGAAGCTTGGCAACCCGTTTCCATGAAAGTGTTTCTCGCCAGTCACTGCTAAGGGCTACATCAAGAGGAAACAAAACATAGAGACAGAACGTGAAACTACTTTATTGTGTCAAGTTTAAAGAAGCTAGCACAAACCGTGTTGGATTTAGAGTTCCAAATACATCTATCAATATAGGAGAAAACAGAATGTAACCTAAAAATTCAAACTGTTACTGGAAATGAACGCTTCAACATAGAAGAACGAAGTTTCGGGAACCAAGTCGCCTTAGTGTACTGATCATTACCTGAAACTATCATCAAGTTTGGGTGAAAAAATATTTGCTGAGATTTCTGGAGATTCATAATTTTTGGATGCTTGGCAACCCCTTTCCATGAAAGTGTTTCTCGCCAGTCACTGCTTAGGGCTACATCAAGAGGAAACAAAACATAGAGATAGAACGTGAAACTACTTTATTGTGTCAAGTTTCAAGAAGCTAGCACAAACCGTGTTGGATTTAGAGTTCCAAATACATCTATCAATATAGGAGAAAACAGAGTGAAACCTAAAAATTCAAACTGTTACTGGAAACGAACGCTTCAACATAGAAGAATGAAATTTGGGGAACCAAGTCAGCTTAGTGTACTGATCATTACCTGAAAGTATCATCCAGTTTGGGTGAAAAAATATTTGCTGAGATTTCTGGAGATTCGTAATTTTTGGACGCTTGGCAACCCCTTTATATGGAAGTGTTTCTCGCCAGTCATTGCTTAGGGCTACATCAAGAGGAAACAAAACATAGAGATAGAACATGAAACTACATTATTGTGTCAAGTTTCAAGAAGCTAGCACAAACCGTGTTGGATTTAGAGTTCCAAATACATCTATCAATATAGGAGAAAACAGAGTGAAACCTAAAAATTCAAACTGTTACTGGAAACGAACGCTTCAACATACAAGAATGAAATTTGGGGAACCAAGTCAGCTTAGTGTACTGATCATTACCTGAAAGTATCATCCAGTTTTGGTGAAAAAATATTTGCTTAGATTTCTGGAGATTCGTAATTTTTGGACGCTTGGCAACCCCTTTATATGGAAGTGTTTCTCGCCAGTCACTGCTTAGGGCTACATCAAGAGGAAACAAAACATAGAGATAGAACGTGAAACTACATTATTGTGTCAAGTTTCAAGAAGCTAGCACAAACCATGTTGGATTTAGAGTTCCAAATACATCTATCAATATAGGAGAAAACAGAGTGAAACCTAAAAATTCAAACTGTTACTGGAAATGAACGCTTCAACATAGAAGAACGAAATTTGGTGAACCCAGTGGGCTTAGTGTTCTGATCATTACCTGAAAGTATCATCCAGTTTGGGTGAAAAAATATTTGCTGAGATTTCTAGAGATTCGTAATTTTTGGAAGCTTGGCAACCCCTTTCCATGAAAGTGTTTATCGCCAGTCACTGCTTAGGGGAACATCAAGAGGAAACAAATCATAGAGATAGAACGTGAAACTACATTATTGTGTCAAGTTTCAAGAAGCTAGCACAAACCGTGTTGGATTTAGAGTTCCAAATACATCTATCAATATAGGAGAAAACAGAGTGAAACCTAAAAATTCAAACTGTTACTGGAAAAGAACGCTTCAACATAGAAGAATGAAATTTGGGGAACCAAGTCAGCTTAGTGTACTGATCATTATCTGAAAGTATCATCCAGTTTGGGTGAATAAATATTTGCTGAGATTTCTGGAGATTCGTAATTTTTGGACGCTTGGCAACCCCTTTATATGGAAGTGTTTCTCGCCAGTCACTGCTTAGGGCTACATCAAGAGGAAACAAAACATAGAGATAGAACGTGAAACTACATTATTGTGTCAAGTTTCAAGAAGCTAGCACAAACCGTGTTGGATTTAGAGTTCCAAATACATCTATCAATATAGGAGAAAACAGAGTGAAACCTAAAAATTCAAACTGTTACTGGAAATGAACGCTTCAACATAGAAGAACGAAATTTGGTGAACCCAGTGGGCTTAGTGTTCTGATCATTACCTGAAAGTATCATCCAGTTTGGGTGAAAAAATATTTGCTGAGATTTCTAGAGATTCGTAATTTTTGGAAGCTTGGCAACCCCTTTCCATGAAAGTGTTTATCGCCAGTCACTGCTTAGGGGAACATCAAGAGGAAACAAATCATAGAGATAGAACGTGGAACTACATTATTGTGTCAAGTTTCAAGAAGCTAGCACAAACCGTGTTGGATTTAGAGTTCCAAATACATCTATCAATATAGGAGAAAACAGAGTGAAACCTAAAAATTCAAACTGTTACTGGAAAAGAACGCTTCAACATAGAAGAATGAAATTTGGGGAACCAAGTCAGCTTAGTGTACTGATCATTATCTGAAAGTATCATCCAGTTTGGGTGAATAAATATTTGCTGAGATTTCTGGAGATTCGTAATTTTTGGACGCTTGGCAACCCCTTTATATGGAAGTGTTTCTCGCCAGTCACTGCTTAGGGCTACATCAAGAGGAAACAAAACATAGAGATAGAACGTGAAACTACATTATTGTGTCAAGTTTCAAGAAGCTAGCACAAACCGTGTTGGATTTAGAGTTCCAAATACATCTATCAATATAGGAGAAAACAGAGTGAAACCTAAAAATTCAAACTGTTACTGGAAACGAACGCTTCAACATAGAAGAATGAAATTTGGGGAACCAAGTCAGCTTAGTGTACTGATCATTACCTGAAAGTAACATCCAGTTTGGGTGAAAAAATATTTGATGAGATTTCTGGAGATTCGTAATTTTTGGAAGCTTGGCAACCCGTTTCCTTGAAAGTGTTTCTCGCCAGTCACTGCTAAGGGCTACATCAAGAGGAAACAAAACATAGAGACAGAACGTGAAACTACTTTATTGTGTCAAGTTTCAAGAAGCTAGCACAAACCGTGTTGGATTTCGAGTTCCAAATACATCTATCAATATAGGAGAAAACAGAATGTAACCTAAAAATTCAAACTGTTACTGGAAATGAACGCTTCAACATAGAAGAACGAAGTTTCGGGAACCAAGTCGCCTTAGTGTACTGATCATTACCTGAAACTATCATCAAGTTTGGGTGAAAAAATATTTGCTGAGATTTCTGGAGATTCGTAATTTTTGGATGCTTGGCAACCCCTTTCCATGAAAGTGTTTCTCGCCAGTCACTGCTTAGGGCTACATCAAGAGGAAACAAAACATAGAGATAGAACGTGAAACTACTTTATTGTGTCAAGTTTCAAGAAGCTAGCACAAACCGTTGTGGATTTAGAGTTCCAAATACATCTATCAATATAGGAGAAAACAGAGTGAAACCTAAAAATTCAAACTGTTACTGGAAACGAACGCTTCAACATAGAAGAATGAAATTTGGGGAACCAAGTCAGCTTAGTGTACTGATCATTACCTGAAAGTATCATCCAGTTTGGGTGAAAAAATATTTGCTGAGATTTCTGGAAATTCGTAATTTTTGGACGCTTGGCAACCCCTTTATATGTAAGTGTTTCTCGCCAGTCACTGCTTAGGGCTACATCAAGAGGAAACAAAACATAGAGATAGAAAATGAAACTACATTATTGTGTCAAGTTTCAAGAAGCTAGCACAAACCGTGTTGGATTTAGAGTTCCAAATACATCTATCAATATAGGAGAAAACAGAGTGAAACCTAAAAATTCAAACTGTTACTGGAAACGAACGCTTCAACATACAAGAATGAAATTTGGGGAACCAAGTCAGCTTAGTGTACTGATCATTACCTGAAAGGATCATCCAGTTTGGGTGAAAAAATATTTGCTGAGATTTCTGGAGATTCGTAATTTTTGGACGCTTGGCAACCCCTTTATATGGAAGTGTTTCTCGCCAGTCACTGCTTAGGGCTACATCAAGAGGAAACAAAACATAGAGATAGAACGTGAAACTACATTATTGTGTCAAGTTTCAAGAAGCTAGCACAAACCATGTTGGATTTAGAGTTCCAAATACATCTATCAATATAGGAGAAAACAGAGTGAAACCTAAAAATTCAAACTGTTACTGGAAATGAACGCTTCAACATAGAAGAACGAAATTTGGTGAACCCAGTGGGCTTAGTGTTCTGATCATTACCTGAAAGTATCATCCAGTTTGGGTGAAAAAATATTTGCTGAGATTTCTAGAGATTCGTAATTTTTGGAAGCTTGGCAACCCCTTTCCATGAAAGTGTTTATCGCCAGTCACTGCTTAGGGGAACATCAAGAGGAAACAAATCATAGAGATAGAACGTGAAACTACATTATTGTGTCAAGTTTCAAGAAGCTAGCACAAACCGTGTTGGATTTAGAGTTCCAAATACATCTATCAATATAGGAGAAAACAGAGTGAAACCTAAAAATTCAAACTGTTACTGGAAAAGAACGCTTCAACATAGAAGAACGAAATTTGGTGAACCAAGTGGGCTTAGTGATCTGATCATTACCTGTAAGGATCATCCAGTTTGTGTGAAAAAATATTTGCTGAGATTTCTGGAGATTCGTAATTTTTGGAAGCTTGGCAACCCGTTTCCATGAAAGTGTTTCTCGCCAGTCATTGCTAAGGGTACATCAAGAGGAAACAAAACATAGAGACAGAACGTGAAACTACTTTATTGTGTCAAGTTTCAAGAAGCTAGCACAAACCATGTTGGATTTAGAGTTCCAAATACATCTATCAATATAGGAGAAAAAAGAATGAAACCTAAAAATTCAAACTGTTACTGGAAATGAACGCTTCAACATAGAAGAACGAAGGTTCGGGAACCAAGTCGCCTTAGTGTACTGATCATTACCTGAAACTATCATCAAGTTTGGGTGAAAAAATATTTGCTGAGATTTCTGGAGATTCGTAATTTTTGGATGCTTGGCAACCCCTTTCCATGAAAGTGTTTCTCGCCAGTCTCTGCTTAGGGCTACATCAAGAGGAAACAAAACATAGGGATAGAACGTGAAACTACTTTATTGTGTCAAGTTTCAAGAAGCTAGCACAAACCGTGTTGGATTTAGAGTTCCAAATACATCTATCAATATAGGAGAAAACAGAGTGAAACCTAAAAATTCAAACTGTTACTGGAAACGAACGCTTCAACATAGAAGATTGAAATTTGGGGAACCAAGTCAGCTTCGTGTACTGATCATTACCTGAAAGTATCATCCAGTTTGGGTGAAAAAATATTTGCTGAGATTTCTGGAGATTCGTAATTTTTGGATGCTTGGCAACCCCTTTCCATGAAAGTGTTTCTCGCCAGTCACTGCTTAGGGCTACATCAAGAGGAAACAAAACATAGAGATAGAACGTGAAACTACTTTATTGTGTCAAGTTTCAAGAAGCTAGCACAAACCGTGTTGGATTTAGAGTTCCAAATACATCTATCAATATAGGAGAAAACAGAGTGAAACCTAAAAATTCAAACGGTTACTGGAAACGAACGCTTCAACATAGAAGAACGAAATTTGGTGAACCAAGTGGGCTTAGTGTTCTGATCATTACCTGAAAGTATCATCCAGTTTGGGTGAAAAAATATTTGCTGGGATTTCGGGAGGTTCGTAATTCTTGGAAGCTTGGCAACCCCTTTCCATGAAAGTGTTTCTCGCCAGTCACTGCTTAGGGCTACATCAAGAGGAAAGAAAACATAGAGATAGAACGTGAAACTACATTATTGTGTCAAGTTTCAAGAAGCTAGCACAAACCGTGTTGGATTTAGAGTTCCAAATACATCTATCAATATAGGAGAAAACAGAGTGAAACCTAAAAATTCAAACTGTTACTGGAAATGAACGCTTCAACATAGAAGAACGAAATTTGGTGAACCAAGTGGGCTTAGTGTTCTGATCATTACCTGAAAGTATCATCCAGTTTGGGTGAAAAAATATTTGCTGAGATTTCTAGAGATTCGTAATTTTTGGAAGCTTGGCAACCCCTTTCCATGAAAGTGTTTATCGCCAGTCACTGCTTAGGGGAACATCAAGAGGAAACAAATCATAGAGATAGAACGTGAAACTACATTATTGTGTCAAGTTTCAAGAAGCTAGCACAAACCGTGTTGGATTTAGAGTTCCAAATACATCTATCAATATAGGAGAAAACAGAGTGAAACCTAAAAATTCAAACTGTTACTGGAAAAGAACGCTTCAACATAGAAGAATGAAATTTGGGGAACCAAGTCAGCTTAGTGTCCTGATCATTATCTGAAAGTATCATCCAGTTTGGGTGAAAAAATATTTGCTGAGATTTCTGGAGATTCGTAATTTTTGGACGCTTGGCAACCCCTTTATATGGAAGTGTTTCTCGCCAGTCACTGCTTAGGGCTACATCAAGAGGAAACAAAACATAGAGATAGAACGTGAAACTACATTATTGTGTCAAGTTTCAAGAAGCTAGCACAAACCGTGTTGTATTTAGAGTTCCAAATACATCTATCAATATAGGAGAAAACAGAGTGAAACCTAAAATTTCAAACTGTTACTGGAAACGAACGCTTCAACATAGAAGAATGAAATTTGGGGAACCAAGTCAGCTTAGTGTACTGATCATTACCTGAAAGGATCATCCAGTTTGGGTGAAAAAATATTTGCTGAGATTTCTGGAGATTCGTAATTTTTGGAAGCTTGGCAACCCGTTTCCATGAAAGTGTTTCTCGCCAGTCACTGCTAAGGGCTACATCAAGAGGAAACAAAACATAGAGACAGAACGTGAAACTACTTTATTGTGTCAAGTTTAAAGAAGCTAGCACAAACCGTGTTGGATTTAGAGTTCCAAATACATCTATCAATATAGGAGAAAACAGAATGTAACCTAAAAATTCAAACTGTTACTGAAATGAACGCTTCAACATAGAAGAACGAAGTTTCGGGAACCAAGTCGCCTTAGTGTACTGATCATTACCTGAAACTATCATCAAGTTTGGGTGAAAAAATATTTGCTGAGATTTCTGGAGATTCGTAATTTTTGGATGCTTGGCAACCCCTTTCCATGAAAGTGTTTCTCGCCAGTCACTGCTTAGGGCTACATCAAGAGGAAACAAAACATAGAGATAGAACGTGAAACTACTTTATTGTGTCAAGTTTCAAGAAGCTAGCACAAACCGTGTTGGATTTAGAGTTCCAAATACATCTATCAATATAGGAGAAAACAGAGTGAAACCTAAAAATTCAAACTGTTACTGGAAACGAACGCTTCAACATAGAAGAATGAAATTTGGGGAACCAAGTCAGCTTAGTGTACTGATCATTACCTGAAAGTATCATCCAGTTTGGGTGAAAAAATATTTGCTGAGATTTCTGGAGATTCGTAATTTTTGGACGCTTGGCAACCCCTTTATATGGAAGTGTTTCTCGCCAGTCACTGCTTAGGGCTACATCAAGAGGAAACAAAACATAGAGATAGAACATGAAACTACATTATTGTGTCAAGTTTTAAGAAGCTAGCACAAACCGTGTTGGATTTAGAGTTCCAAATACATCTATCAATATAGGAGAAAACAGAGTGAAACCTAAAAATTCAAACTGTTACTGGAAACGAACGCTTCAACATACAAGAATGAAATTTGGGGAACCAAGTCAGCTTAGTGTACTGATCATTACCTGAAAGTATCATCCAGTTTGGGTGAAAAAATATTTGCTGAGATTTCTGGAGATTCGTAATTTTTGGACGCTTGGCAACCCCTTTATATGGAAGAGTTTCTCGCCAGTCATTGCTTAGGGCTACATCAAGAGGAAACAAAACATAGAGATAGAACATGAAACTACATTATTGTGTCAAGTTTCAAGAAGCTAGCACAAACCGTGTTGGATTTAGAGTTCCAAATACATCTATCAATATAGGAGAAAACAGAGTGAAACCTAAAAATTCAAACTGTTACTGGAAATGAACGCTTCAACATAGAAGAACGAAATTTGGTGAACCCAGTGGGCTTAGTGTTCTGATCATTACCTGAAAGTATCATCCAGTTTGGGTGAAAAAATATTTGCTGAGATTTCTAGAGATTCGTAATTTTTGGAAGCTTGGCAACCCCTTTCCATGAAAGTGTTTATCGCCAGTCACTGCTTAGGGGAACATCAAGAGGAAACAAATCATAGAGATAGAACGTGAAACTACATTATTGTGTCAAGTTTCAAGAAGCTAGCACAAACCGTGTTGGATTTAGAGTTCCAAATACATCTATCAATATAGGAGAAAACAGAGTGAAACCTAAAAATTCAAACTGTTACTGGAAAAGAACGCTTCAACATAGAAGAACGAAATTTGGTGAACCAAGTGGGCTTAGGGATCTGATCATTACCTGAAAGGATCATCCAGTTTGTGTGAAAAAATATTTGCTGAGATTTCTGGAGATTCGTAATTTTTGGAAGCTTGGCAACCCGTTTCCATGAAAGTGTTTCTCGCCAGTCATTGCTAAGGGCTACATCAAGAGGAAACAAAACATAGAGACAGAACGTGAAACTACTTTATTGTGTCAAGTTTCAAGAAGCTAGCACAAACCGTGTTGGATTTAGAGTTCCAAATACATCTATCAATATAGGAGAAAACAGAATGAAACCTAAAAATTCAAACTGTCACTGGAAATGAACGCTTCAACATAGAAGAACGAAGTTTCGGGAACCAAGTCGCCTTAGTGTACTGATCATTACCTGAAACTATCATCAAGTTTGGGTGAAAAAATATTTGCTGATATTTCTGGAGATTCGTAATTTTTGGATGCTTGGCAACCCCTTTCCATGAAAGTGTTTCTCGCCAGTCTCTGCTTAGGGCTACATCAAGAGGAAACAAAACATAGGGATAGAACGTGAAACTACTTTATTGTGTCAAGTTTCAAGAAGCTAGCACAAACCGTGTTGTATTTAGAGTTCCAAATACATCTATCAATATAGGAGAAAACAGAGTGAAACCTAAAAATTCAAACTGTTACTGGAAACGAACGCTTCAACATAGAAGAATGAAATTTGGGGAACCAAGTCAGCTTAGTGTACTGATCATTACCTGAAAGTATCATCCAGTTTGGGTGAAAAAATATTTGCTGAGATTTCTGGAGATTCGTAATTTTTGGACGCTTGGCAACCCCTTTATATGGAAGTGTTTCTCGCCAGTCAATGCTTAGGGCTACATCAAGAGGAAACAAAACATAGAGATAGAACCTGAAACTACATTATTGTGTCAAGTTTCAAGAAGCTAGCACAAACCGTGTTGGATTTAGAGTTCCAAATACATCTATCAATATAGGAGAAAACAGAGTGAAACCTAAAAATTCAAACTGTTACTGGAAACGAACGCTTCAACATAGAAGAATGAAATTTGGGGAACCAAGTCAGCTTAGTGTACTGATCATTACCTGAAAGTATCATCCAGTTTGGGTGAAAAAATATTTGCTGAGATTTCTGGAGATTCGTAATTTTTGGAAGCTTGGCAACCCCTTTCCATGAAAGTGTTTATCACCTGTCACTGCTTAGGGGAACATCAAGAGGAAACAAATCATAGAGATAGAACGTGAAACTACATTATTGTGTCAAGTTTCAAGAAGCTAGCACAAACCGTGTTGGATTTAGAGTTCCAAATACATCTATCAATATAGGAGAAAACAGAGTGAAACCTAAAAATTCAAACTGTTACTGGAAAAGAACGCTTGAACATAGAAGAACAAAATTTGGTGAACCAAGTGGGCTTAGTGATCTGATCATTACCTGAAAGTATCATCCAGTTTGGGTGAAAAAATATTTGCTGAGATTTCTGGAGATTCGTAATTTTTGGAAGCTTGGCAACCCCTTTCCATGGAAGTGTTTCTCGCCAGTCACTGCTTAGGGCTACATCAAGAGGAAACAAAACATAGAGATAGAACGTGAAACTACATTATTGTGTCAAGTTTCAAGAAGCTAGCACAAACCGTGTTGGATTTAGAGTTCCAAATACATCTATCAATATAGGAGAAAACAGAGTGAAACCTAAAAATTCAAACTGTTACTGGAAAAGAACGCTTCAACATAGAAAACGAAATTTGGTGAACCAAGTGGGCTTATTGTTCTGATCATTACCTGAAAGGATCATCCAGTTTGTGTTAAAAAATATTTGCTGAGATTTCTGGAGATTCGTAATTTTTGGAAGCTTGGCAACCCGTTTCCATGAAAGTGTTTCTCGCCAGTCCCTGCTAAGGGCTACATCAAGAGGAAACAAAACATAGAGACAGAACGTGAAACTACTTTATTGTGTCAAGTTTCAAGAAGCTAGCACAAACCGTGTTGAATTTAGAGTTCCAAATACATCTATCAATATAGGAGAAAACAGAATGAAACCTAAAAATTCAAACTGTTACTGGAAATGAACGCTTCAACATAGAAGAACGAAGTTTCGGGAACCAACTCGCCGCCTTAGTGTACTGATCATTACCTGAAACTATCATCAAGTTTGGGTGAAAACATATTTGCTGAGATTTCTGGAGATTCGTAATTTTTGGACGCTTGGCAACCCCTTTATATGGAAGTGTTTCTCGCCAGTCACTGCTTAGGGCTACATCAAGAGGAAACAAAACATAGAGATAGAACGTGAAACTACATTATTGTGTCAAGTTTCAAGAAGCTAGCACAAACCATGTTGGATTTAGAGTTCCAAATACATCTATCAATATAGGAGAAAACAGAGTGAAACCTAAAAATTCAAACTGTTACTGGAAATGAACGCTTCAACATAGAAGAACGAAATTTGGTGAACCCAGTGGGCTTAGTGTTCTGATCATTACCTGAAAGTATCATCCAGTTTGGGTGAAAAAATATTTGCTGAGATTTCTAGAGATTCGTAATTTTTGGAAGCTTGGCAACCCCTTTCCATGAAAGTGTTTATCGCCAGTCACTGCTTAGGGGAACATCAAGAGGAAACAAATCATAGAGATAGAACGTGAAACTACATTATTGTGTCAAGTTTCAAGAAGCTAGCACAAACCGTGTTGGATTTAGAGTTCCAAATACATCTATCAATATAGGAGAAAACAGAGTGAAACCTAAAAATTCAAACTGTTACTGGAAAAGAACGCTTCAACATAGAAGAATGAAATTTGGGGAACCAAGTCAGCTTAGTGTACTGATCATTATCTGAAAGTATCATCCAATTTGGGTGAATAAATATTTGCTGAGATTTCTGGAGATTCGTAATTTTTGGACGCTTGGCAACCCCTTTATATGGAAGTGTTTCTCGCCAGTCACTGCTTAGGGCTACATCAAGAGGAAACAAAACATAGAGATAGAACGTGAAACTACATTATTGTGTCAAGTTTCAAGAAGCTAGCACAAACCGTGTTGGATTTAGAGTTCCAAATACATCTATCAATATAGGAGAAAACAGAGTGAAACCTAAAAATTCAAACTGTTACTGGAAACGAACGCTTCAAAATAGAAGAATGAAATTTGGGGAACCAAGTCAGCTTAGTGTACTGATCATTACCTGAAAGTATCATCCAGTTTGGGTGAAAAAATATTTGCTGAGATTTCTGGAGATTCGTAATTTTTGGAAGCTTGGCAACCCGTTTCCATGAAAGTGTTTCTCGCCAGTCACTGCTAAGGGCTACATCAAGAGGAAACAAAACATAGAGACAGAACGTGAAACTACTTTATTGTGTCAAGTTTAAAGAAGCTAGCACAAACCGTGTTGGATTTCGAGTTCCAAATACATCTATCAATATAGGAGAAAACAGAATGTAACCTAAAAATTCAAACTGTTACTGGAAATGAACGCTTCAACATAGAAGAACGAAGTTTCGGGAACCAAGTCGCCTTAGTGTACTGATCATTACCTGAAACTATCATCAAGTTTGGGTGAAAAAATATTTGCTGAGATTTCTGGAGATTCGTAATTTTTGGATGCTTGGCAACCCCTTTCCATGAAAGTGTTTCTCGCCAGTCACTGCTTAGGGCTACATCAAGAGGAAACAAAACATAGAGATAGAACGTGAAACTACTTTATTGTGTCAAGTTTCAAGAAGCTAGCACAAACCGTTGTGGATTTAGAGTTCCAAATACATCTATCAATATAGGAGAAAACAGAGTGAAACCTAAAAATTCAAACTGTTACTGGAAACGAACGCTTCAACATAGAAGAATGAAATTTGGGGAACCAAGTCAGCTTAGTGTACTGATCATTACCTGAAAGTATCATCCAGTTTGGGTGAAAAAATATTTGCTGAGATTTCTGGAAATTCGTAATTTTTGGACGCTTGGCAACCCCTTTATATGGAAGTGTTTCTCGCCAGTCACTGCTTAGGGCTACATCAAGAGGAAACAAAACATAGAGATAGAAAATGAAACTATATTATTGTGTCAAGTTTCAAGAAGCTAGCACAAACCGTGTTGGATTTAGAGTTCCAAATACCTCTATCAATATAGGAGAAAACAGAGTGAAACCTAAAAATTCAAACTGTTACTGGAAACGAACGCTTCAACATACAAGAATGAAATTTGGGGAACCAAGTCAGCTTAGTGTACTGATCATTACCTGAAAGTATCATCCAGTTTGGGTGAAAAAATATTTGCTGAGATTTCTGGAGATTCGTAATTTTTGGACGCTTGGCAACCCCTTTATATGGAAGTGTTTCTCGCCAGTCATTGCTAAGGGTACATCAAGAGGAAACAAAACATAGAGACAGAACGTGAAACTACTTTATTGTGTCAAGTTTCAAGAAGCTAGCACAAACCATGTTGGATTTAGAGTTCCAAATACATCTATCAATATAGGAGAAAACAGAATGAAACCTAAAAATTCAAACTGTTACTGGAAATGAACGCTTCAACATAGAAGAACGAAGTTTCGGGAACCAAGTCGCCTTAGTGTACTGATCATTACCTGAAACTATCATCAAGTTTGGGTGAAAAAATATTTGCTGAGATTTCTGGAGATTCGTAATTTTTGGATGCTTGGCAACCCCTTTCCATGAAAGTGTTTCTCGCCAGTCTCTGCTTAGGGCTACATCAAGAGGAAACAAAACATAGGGATAGAACGTGAAACTACTTTATTGTGTCAAGTTTCAAGAAGCTAGCACAAACCGTGTTGGATTTAGAGTTCCAAATACATCTATCAATATAGGAGAAAACAGAGTGAAACCTAAAAATTCAAACTGTTACTGGAAATGAACGCTTCAACATAGAAGAACGAAATTTGGTGAACCCAGTGGGCTTAGTGTTCTGATCATTACCTGAAAGTATCATCCAGTTTGGGTGAAAAAATATTTGCTGAGATTTCTAGAGATTCGTAATTTTTGGAAGCTTGGCAACCCCTTTCCATGAAAGTGTTTATCGCCAGTCACTGCTTAGGGGAACATCAAGAGGAAACAAATCATAGAGATAGAACGTGGAACTACATTATTGTGTCAAGTTTCAAGAAGCTAGCACAAACCGTGTTGGATTTAGAGTTCCAAATACATCTATCAATATAGGAGAAAACAGAGTGAAACCTAAAAATTCAAACTGTTACTGGAAAAGAACGCTTCAACATAGAAGAATGAAATTTGGGGAACCAAGTCAGCTTAGTGTACTGATCATTATCTGAAAGTATCATCCAGTTTGGGTGAATAAATATTTGCTGAGATTTCTGGAGATTCGTAATTTTTGGACGCTTGGCAACCCCTTTATATGGAAGTGTTTCTCGCCAGTCACTGCTTAGGGCTACATCAAGAGGAAACAAAACATAGAGATAGAACGTGAAACTACATTATTGTGTCAAGTTTCAAGAAGCTAGCACAAACCGTGTTGGATTTAGAGTTCCAAATACATCTATCAATATAGGAGAAAACAGAGTGAAACCTAAAAATTCAAACTGTTACTGGAAACGAACGCTTCAACATAGAAGAATGAAATTTGGGGAACCAAGTCAGCTTAGTGTACTGATCATTACCTGAAAGTATCATCCAGTTTGGGTGAAAAAATATTTGCTGAGATTTCTGGAGATTCGTAATTTTTGGAAGCTTGGCAACCCGTTTCCTTGAAAGTGTTTCTCGCCAGTCACTGCTAAGGGCTACATCAAGAGGAAACAAAACATAGAGACAGAACGTGAAACTACTTTATTGTGTCAAGTTTAAAGAAGCTAGCACAAACCGTGTTGGATTTCGAGTTCCAAATACATCTATCAATATAGAAGAAAACAGAATGTAACCTAAAAATTCAAACTGTTACTGGAAATGAACGCTTCAACATAGAAGAACGAAGTTTCGGGAACCAAGTTGCCTTAGTGTACTGATCATTACCTGAAACTATCATCAAGTTTGGGTGAAAAAATATTTGCTGAGATTTCTGGAGATTCGTAATTTTTGGATGCTTGGCAACCCCTTTCCATGAAAGTGTTTCTCGCCAGTCACTGCTTAGGGCTACATCAAGAGGAAACAAAACATAGAGATAGAACGTGAAACTACTTTATTGTGTCAAGTTTCAAGAAGCTAGCACAAACCGTTGTGGATTTAGAGTTCCAAATACATCTATCAATATAGGAGAAAACAGAGTGAAACCTAAAAATTCAAACTGTTACTGGAAACGAACGCTTCAACATAGAAGAATGAAATTTGGGGAACCAAGTCAGCTTGGTGTACTGATCATTACCTGAAAGTATCATCCAGTTTGGGTGAAAAAATATTTGCTGAGATTTCTGGAAATTCGTAATTTTTGGACGCTTGGCAACCCCTTTATATGGAAGTGTTTCTCGCCAGTCACTGCTTAGGGCTACATCAAGAGGAAACAAAACATAGAGATAGAAAATGAAACTACATTATTGTGTCAAGTTTCAAGAAGCTAGCACAAACCGTGTTGGATTTAGAGTTCCAAATACATCTATCAATATAGGAGAAAACAGAGTGAAACCTAAAAATTCAAACTGTTACTGGAAACGAACGCTTCAACATACAAGAATGAAATTTGGGGAACCAAGTCAGCTTAGTGTACTGATCATTACCTGAAAGGATCATCCAGTTTGGGTGAAAAAATATTTGCTGAGATTTCTGGAGATTCGTAATTTTTGGACGCTTGGCAACCCCTTTATATGGAAGTGTTTCTCGCCAGTCACTGCTTAGGGCTACATCAAGAGGAAACAAAACATAGAGATAGAACGTGAAACTACATTATTGTGTCAAGTTTCAAGAAGCTAGCACAAACCATGTTGGATTTAGAGTTCCAAATACATCTATCAATATAGGAGAAAACAGAGTGAAACCTAAAAATTCAAACTGTTACTGGAAATGAACGCTTCAACATAGAAGAACGAAATTTGGTGAACCCAGTGGGCTTAGTGTTCTGATCATTACCTGAAAGTATCATCCAGTTTGGGTGAAAAAATATTTGCTGAGATTTCTAGAGATTCGTAATTTTTGGAAGCTTGGCAACCCCTTTCCATGAAAGTGTTTATCGCCAGTCACTGCTTAGGGGAACATCAAGAGGAAACAAATCATAGAGATAGAACGTGAAACTACATTATTGTGTCAAGTTTCAAGAAGCTAGCACAAACCGTGTTGGATTTAGAGATCCAAATACATCTATCAATATAGGAGAAAACAGAGTGAAACCTAAAAATTCAAACTGTTACTGGAAAAGAACGCTTCAACATAGAAGAACGAAATTTGGTGAACCAAGTGGGCTTAGTGATCTGATCATTACCTGTAAGGATCATCCAGTATGTGTGAAAAAATATTTGCTGAGATTTCTGGAGATTCGTAATTTTTGGAAGCTTGGCAACCCGTTTCCATGAAAGTGTTTCTCGCCAGTCATTGCTAAGGGTACATCAAGAGGAAACAAAACATAGAGACAGAACGTGAAACTACTTTATTGTGTCAAGTTTCAAGAAGCTAGCACAAACCATGTTGGATTTAGAGTTCCAAATACATCTATCAATATAGGAGAAAAAAGAATGAAACCTAAAAATTCAAACTGTTACTGGAAATGAACGCTTCAACATAGAAGAACGAAGGTTCGGGAACCAAGTCGCCTTAGTGTACCGATCATTACCTGAAACTATCATCAAGTTTGGGTGAAAAAATATTTGCTGAGATTTCTGGAGATTCGTAATTTTTGGATGCTTGGCAACCCCTTTCCATGAAAGTGTTTCTCGCCAGTCACTGCTTAGGGCTACATCAAGAGGAAACAAAACATACAGATAGAACGTGAAAATACATTATTGTGTCAAGTTTCAAGAAGCTAGCACAAACCGTGTTGGATTTAGAGTTCCAAATACATCTATCAATATAGGAGAAAACAGAGTGAAACCTAAAAATTCAAACTGTTACTGGAAAAGAACGCTTCAACATAGAAGAACGAAATTTGGTGAACCAAGTGGGCTTAGTGTACTGATCATTACCTGAAAGTATCATCCAGTTTGGGTGAAAAAATATTTGCTGAGATTTCTGGAGATTCGTAATTTTTGGAAGCTTGGCAACCCCTTTCCATGAAAGTGTTTATCGCCAGTCACTGCTTAGGGGAATATCAAGAGGAAACAAATCATAGAGATAGAACGTGAAACTACATTATTGTGTCAAGTTTCAAGAAGCTAGCACAAACCGTGTTGGATTTAGAGTTCCAAATACATCTATCAATATAGGAGAAAACAGAGTGAAACCTAAAAATTCAAACTGTTACTGGAAAAGAACGCTTCAACATAGAAGAACGAAATTTGGTGAACCAAGTGGGCTTAGTGTTCTGATCATTACCTGAAAGGATCATCCAGTTTGTGTGAAAAAATATTTGCTGAGATTTCTGGAGATTCGTAATTTTTGGAAGCTTGGCAACCCGTTTCCATGAAAGTGTTTCTCGCCAGTCCCTGCTAATGGCTACATCAAGAGGAAACAAAACATAGAGACAGAACGTGAAACTACTTTATTGTGTCAAGTTTCAAGAAGCTAGCACAAACCGTGTTGGATTTAGAGTTCCAAATACATCTATCAATATAGGAGAAAACAGAGTGAAACCTAAAAATTCAAACTGTTACTGGAAACGAACGCTTCAACATAGAAGAATGAAATTTGGGGAACCAAGTCAGCTTAGTGTACTGATCATTCCCTGAAAGTATCATCCAGTTTGGGTGAAAAAATATTTGCTGAGATTTCTGGAGATTCGTAATTTTTGGACGCTTGGCAACCCCTTTATATGTAAGTGTTTCTCGCCAGTCACTGCTTAGGGCTACATCAAGAGGAAACAAAACATAGAGATAGAACGTGAAACTACATTATTGTGTCAAGTTTCAAGAAGCTAGCACAAACCGTGTTGGATTTAGAGTTCCAAATACATCTATCAATATAGGAGAAAACAGAGTGAAACCTAAAAATTCAAACTGTTACTGGAAACGAACGCTTCAACATAGAAGAATGAAATTTGGGGAACCAAGTCAGCTTAGTGTACTGATCATTACCTGAAAGGATCATCCAGTTTGGGTGAAAAAAATATTTGCTGAGATTTCTGGAGGTTCGTAATTTTTGGAAGCTTGGCAACCCGTTTCCATGAAAGTGTTTCTCGCCAGTCACTGCTAAGGGCTACATCAAGAGGAAACAAAACATAGAGACAGAACGAGAAACTACTTTATTGTGTCAAGTTTCAAGAAGCTAGCACAAACCGTGTTGGATTTAGAGTTCCAAATACTTCTATCAATATAGGAGAAAACAGAATGAAACCTAAAAATTCAAACTGTTACTGGAAATGAACGCTTCAACATAGAAGAACGAAGTTTCGGGAACCAAGTCGCCTTAGTGTACTGATCATTACCTGAAACTATCATCAAGCTTGGGTGAAAAAATATTTGCTGAGATTTCTGGAGATTCGTAATTTTTGGATGCTTGGCATCCCCTTTCCATGAAAGTGTTTCTCGCCAGTCACTACTTAGGGCTACATCAAGAGGAAACAAAACATAGAGATAGAACGTGAAACTACTTTATTGTGTCAAGTTTCAAGAAGCTAGCACAAACCGTGTTGGATTTAGAGTTCCAAATACATCTATCAATATAGGAGAAAACAGAGTGAAACCTAAAAATTCAAACTGTTACTGGAAACGAACGCTTCAACATAGAAGAATGAAATTTGGGGAACCAAGTCAGCTTAGTGTACTGATCATTACCTGAAAGTATCATCCAGTTTGGGTGAAAAAATATTTGCTGAGAATTCTGGAGATTCGTAATTTTTGGACGCTTGGCAACCCCTTTATATGGAAGTGTTTCTCGCCAGTCACTGCTTAGGGCTACATCAAGAGGAAACAAAACATAGAGACAGAACATGAAACTACATTATTGTGTCAAGTTTCAAGAAGCTAGCACAAACCGTGTTGGATTTAGAGTTCCAAATACATCTATCAATATAGGAGAAAACAGAGTGAAACCGAAAAATTCAAACTGTTACTGGAAATGAACGCTTCAACATAGAAGAACGAAATTTGGTGAACCAAGTGGGCTTAGTGTTCTGATCATTACCTGAAAGGATCATCCATTTTGTGTGAAAAAAAATATTTGCTGAGATTTCTGGAGATTCGTAATTTTTGGAAGCTTGGCAACCCGTTTCCATGAAAGTGTTTCTCGCCAGTCACTGCTAAGGGCTACATCAAGAGGAAACAAAACATAGAGACAGAACGTGAAACTACTTTATTGTGTCAAGTTTCAAGAAGCTAGCACAAACCGTGTTGGATTTAGAGTTCCAAATACATCTATCAATATAGGAGAAAACAGAATGAAACCTAAAAATTCAAACTGTTACTGGAAATGAACGCTTCAACATAGAAGGACGAAGTTGCGGGAACCAAGTCGCCTTAGTGTACTGATCATTACCTGAAAGTATCATCCAGTTTGGGTGAAAAAAATATTTGCTGAGATTTCTGGAGATTCGTAATTTTTGAAAGCTTGGCAACCCCTTTCCATGAAAGTGTTTCTCGCCAGTCACTGCTTAGGGCTACATCAAGAGGAAACAAAACATAGAGATAGAACGTGAAACTACATTATTGTGTCAAGTTTCAAGAAGCTAGCACAAACCGTGTTGGATTTAGAGTTCCAAATACATCTATCAATATAGGAGAAAACAGAGTGAAACCTAAAAATTCAAACTGTTACTGGAAACGAACGCTTCAACATAGAAGAATGAAATTTGGGGAACCAAGTCAGCTTAGTGTACTGATCATTACCTGAAAGTATCATCCAGTTTGGGTGAAAAAATGTTTGCTGAGATTTCTAGAGATTCGTAATTTTTGGAAGCTTGGCAACCCCTTTCCATGAAAGTGTTTATCGCCAGTCACTGCTTAGGGGAACATCAAGAGGAAACAAATCATAGAGATAGAACGTGAAACTACATTATTGTGTCAAGTTTCAAGAAGCTAGCACAAACCGTGTTGGATTTAGAGTTCCAAATACATCTATCAATATAGGAGAAAACAGAGTGAAACCTAAAAATTCAAACTGTTACTGGAAAAGAACGCTTCAACATAGAAGAATGAAATTTGGGGAACCAAGTCAGCTTAGTGTACTGATCATTATCTGAAAGTATCATCCAGTTTGGTTGAAAAAATATTTGCTGAGATTTCTGGAGATTCGTAATTTTTGGACGCTTGGCAACCCCTTTATATGGAAGTGTTTCTCGCCAGTCACTGCTTAGGGCTACATCAAGAGGAAACAAAACATAGAGATAGAACGTGAAACTACATTATTGTGTCAAGTTTCAAGAAGCTAGCACAAACCGTGTTGGATTTAGAGTTCCAAATACATCTATCAATATAGGAGAAAACAGAGTGAAACCTAAAAATTCAAACTGTTACTGGAAACGAACGCTTCAACATAGAAGAATGAAATTTGGGGAACCAAGTCAGCTTAGTGTACTGATCATTACCTGAAAGTATCATCCAGTTTGGGTGAAAAAATATTTGCTGAGATTTCTGGAGATTCGTAATTTTTGGAAGCTTGGCAACCCGTTTCCATGAAAGTGTTTCTCGCCAGTCACTGCTAAGGGCTACATCAAGAGGAAACAAAACATAGATACAGAACGTGAAACTACTTTATTGTGTCAAGTTTAAAGAAGCTAGCACAAACCGTGTTGGATTTAGAGTTCCAAATACATCTATCAATATAGGAGAAAACAGAATGTAACCTAAAAATTCAAACTGTTACTGGAAATGAACGCTTCAACATAGAAGAACGAAGTTTCGGGAACCAAGTCGCCTTAGTGTACTGATCATTACCTGAAACTATCATCAAGTTTGGGTGAAAAAATATTTGCTGAGATTTCTGGAGATTCGTAATTTTTGGATGCTTGGCAACCCCTTTCCATGAAAGTGTTTCTCGCCAGTCACTGCTTAGGGCTACATCAAGAGGAAACAAAACATAGAGATAGAACGTGAAACTACTTTATTGTGTCAAGTTTCAAGAAGCTAGCACAAACCGTGTTGGATTTAGAGTTCCAAATACATCTATCAATATAGGAGAAAACAGAGTGAAACCTAAAAATTCAAACTGTTACTGGAAACGAACGCTTCAACATAGAAGAATGAAATTTGGGGAACCAAGTCAGCTTAGTGTACTGATCATTACCTGAAAGTATCATCCAGTTTGGGTAAAAAAATATTTGCTGAGATTTCTGGAAATTCGTAATTTTTGGACGCTTGGCAACCCCTTTATATGGAAGTGTTTCTCGCCAGTCACTGCTTAGGGCTACATCAAGAGGAAACAAAACATAGAGATAGAACATGAAACTACATTATTGTGTCAAGTTTCAAGAAGCTAGCACAAACCGTGTTGGATTTAGAGTTCCAAATACATCTATCAATATAGGAGAAAACAGAGTGAAACCTAAAAATTCAAACTGTTACTGGAAACGAACGCTTCAACATACAAGAATGAAATTTGGGGAACCAAGTCAGCTTAGTGTACTGATCATTACCTGAAAGTATCATCCAGTTTGGGTGAAAAAATATTTGCTGAGATTTCTGGAGATTCGTAATTTTTGGACGCTTGGCAACCCCTTTATATGGAAGTGTTTCTCGCCAGTCACTGCTTAGGGCTACATCAAGAGGAAACAAAACATAGAGATAGAACGTGAAACTACATTATTGTGTCAAGTTTCAAGAAGCTAGCACAAACCATGTTGGATTTAGAGTTCCAAATACATCTATCAATATAGGAGAAAACAGAGTGAAACCTAAAAATTCAAACTGTTACTGGAAATGAACGCTTCAACATAGAAGAACGAAATTTGGTGAACCAAGTGGGCTTAGTGATCTGATCATTACCTGAAAGGATCATCCAGTTTGTGTGAAAAAATATTTGCTGAGATTTCTGGAGATTCGTAATTTTTGGAAGCTTGGCAACCCGTTTCCATGAAAGTGTTTCTCGCCAGTCATTGCTAAGGGCTACATCAAGATGAAACAAAACATAGAGACAGAACGTGAAACTACTTTATTGTGTCAAGTTTCAAGAAGCTAGCACAAACCATGTTGGATTTAGAGTTCCAAATACATCTATCAATATAGGAGAAAACAGAATGAAACCTAAAAATTCAAACTGTTACTGGAAATGAACGCTTCAACATAGAAGAACGAAGTTTCGGGAACCAAGTCGCCTTAGTGTACTGATCATTACCTGAAACTATCATCAAGTTTGGGTGAAAAAATATTTGCTGAGATTTCTGGAGATTCGTAATTTTTGGATGCTTGGCAACCCCTTTCCATGAAAGTGTTTCTCGCCAGTCTCTGCTTAGGGCTACATCAAGAGGAAACAAAACATAGAGATAGAACATGAAACTACTTTATTGTGTCAAGTTTCAAGAAGCTAGCACAAACCGTGTTGTATTTAGAGTTCCAAATACATCTATCAATATAGGAGAAAACAGAGTGAAACCTAAAAATTCAAACTGTTACTGGAAACGAACGCTTCAACATAGAAGAACGAAATTTGGTGAACCAAGTGGGCTTAGTGTTCTGATCATTACCTGAAAGTATCATCCAGTTTGGGTGAAAAAATATTTGCTGGGATTTCGGGAGGTTCGTAATTCTTGGAATCTTGGCAACCCCTTTCCATGAAAGTGTTTCTCGCCAGTCACTGCTTAGGGCTACCTCAAGAGGAAATAAAACATAGAGATAGAACGTGAAACTACATTATTGTGTCAAGTTTCAAGAAGCTAGCACAAACCGTGTTGGATTTAGAGTTCCAAATACATCTATCAATATAGGAGAAAACAGAGTGAAACCTAAAAATTCAAACTGTTACTGGAAATGAACGCTTCAACATAGAAGAACGAAATTTGGTGAACCAAGTGGGCTTAGTGTTCTGATCATTACCTGAAAGTATCATCCAGTTTGGGTGAAAAAATATTTGCTGAGATTTCTAGAGATTCGTAATTTTTGGAAGCTTGGCAACCCCTTTCCATGAAAGTGTTTATCGCCAGTCACTGCTTAGGGGAACATCAAGAGGAAACAAGTCATAGAGATAGAACGTGAAACTACATTATTGTGTCAAGTTTCAAGAAGCTAGCACAAACCGTGTTGGATTTAGAGTTCCAAATACATCTATCAATATAGGAGAAAACAGAGTGAAACCTAAAAATTCAAACTGTTACTGGAAAAGAACGCTTCAACATAGAAGAATGAAATTTGGGGAACCAAGTCAGCTTAGTGTACTGATCATTATCTGAAAGTATCATACAGTTTGGGTGAAAAAATATTTGCTGAGATTTCTGGAGATTCGTAATTTTTGGACGCTTGGCAACCCCTTTATATGGAAGTGTTTCTCGCCAGTCACTGCTTAGGGCTACATCAAGAGGAAACAAAACATAGAGATAGAACGTGAAACTACATTATTGTGTCAAGTTTCAAGAAGCTAGCACAAATCGTGTTGGATTTAGAGTTCCAAATACATCTATCAATATAGGAGAAAACAGAGTGAAACCTAAAAATTCAAACTGTTACTGGAAACGAACGCTTCAACATAGAAGAATGAAATTTGGGGAACCAAGTCAGCTTAGTGTACTGATCATTACCTGAAAGGATCATCCAGTTTGGGTGAAAAAATATTTGCTGAGATTTCTGGAGATTCGTAATTTTTGGAAGCTTGGCAACCCGTTTCCATGAAAGTGTTTCTCGCCAGTCACTGCTAAGGGCTACATCAAGAGGAAACAAAACATAGAGACAGAACGTGAAACTACTTTATTGTGTCAAGTTTAAAGAAGCTAGCACAAACCGTGTTGGATTTAGAGTTCCAAATACATCTATCAATATAGGAGAAAACAGAATGTAACCTAAAAATTCAAACTGTTACTGGAAATGAACGCTTCAACATAGAAGAACGAAGTTTCGGGAACCAAGTCGCCTTAGTGTACTGATCATTACCTGAAACTATCATCAAGTTTGGGTGAAAAAATATTTGCTGAGATTTCTGGAGATTCATAATTTTTGGATGCTTGGCAACCCCTTTCCATGAAAGTGTTTCTCGCCAGTCACTGCTTAGGGCTACATCAAGAGGAAACAAAACATAGAGATAGAACGTGAAACTACTTTATTGTGTCAAGTTTCAAGAAGCTAGCACAAACCGTGTTGGATTTAGAGTTCCAAATACATCTATCAATATAGGAGAAAACAGAGTGAAACCTAAAAATTCAAACTGTTACTGGAAACGAACGCTTCAATATAGAAGAATGAAATTTGGGGAACCAAGTCAGCTTAGTGTACTGATCATTACCTGAAAGTATCATCCAGTTTGGGTGAAAAAATATTTGCTGAGATTTCTGGAGATTCGTAATTTTTGGACGCTTGGCAACCCCTTTATATGGAAGTGTTTCTCGCCAGTCATTGCTTAGGGCTACATCAAGAGGAAACAAAACATAGAGATAGAACATGAAACTACATTATTGTGTCAAGTTTCAAGAAGCTAGCACAAACCGTGTTGGATTTAGAGTTCCAAATACATCTATCAATATAGGAGAAAACAGAGTGAAACCTAAAAATTCAAACTGTTACTGGAAACGAACGCTTCAACATACAAGAATGAAATTTGGGGAACCAAGTCAGCTTAGTGTACTGATCATTACCTGAAAGTATCATCCAGTTTGGGTGAAAAAATATTTGCTGAGATTTCTGGAGATTCGTAATTTTTGGACGCTTGGCAACCCCTTTATATGGAAGTGTTTCTCGCCAGTCACTGCTTAGGGCTACATCAAGAGGAAACAAAACATAGAGATAGAACGTGAAACTACATTATTGTGTCAAGTTTCAAGAAGCTAGCACAAACCATGTTGGATTTAGAGTTCCAAATACATCTATCAATATAGGAGAAAACAGAGTGAAACCTAAAAATTCAAACTGTTACTGGAAATGAACGCTTCAACATAGAAGAACGAAATTTGGTGAACCCAGTGGGCTTAGTGTTCTGATCATTACCTGAAAGTATCATCCAGTTTGGGTGAAAAAATATTTGCTGAGATTTCTAGAGATTCGTAATTTTTGGAAGCTTGGCAACCCCTTTCCATGAAAGTGTTTATCGCCAGTCACTGCTTAGGGGAACATCAAGAGGAAACAAATCATAGAGATAGAACGTGAAACTACATTATTGTGTCAAGTTTCAAGAAGCTAGCACAAACCGTGTTGGATTTAGAGTTCCAAATACATCTATCAATATAGGAGAAAACAGAGTGAAACCTAAAAATTCAAACTGTTACTGGAAAAGAACGCTTCAACATAGAAGAATGAAATTTGGGGAACCAAGTCAGCTTAGTGTACTGATCATTATCTGAAAGTATCATCCAGTTTGGGTGAATAAATATTTGCTGAGATTTCTGGAGATTCGTAATTTTTGGACGCTTGGCAACCCCTTTATATGGAAGTGTTTCTCGCCAGTCACTGCTTAGGGCTACATCAAGAGGAAACAAAACATAGAGATAGAACGTGAAACTACATTATTGTGTCAAGTTTCAAGAAGCTAGCACAAACCGTGTTGGATTTAGAGTTCCAAATACATCTATAAATATAGGAGAAAACAGAGTGAAACCTAAAAATTCAAACTGTTACTGGAAATGAACGCTTCAACATAGAAGAACGAAGTTTCGGGAACCAAGTCGCCTTAGTGTACTGATCATTACCTGAAACTATCATCAAGTTTGGGTGAAAAAATATTTGCTGAGATTTCTGGAGATTCGTAATTTTTGGATGCTTGGCAACCCCTTTCCATGAAAGTGTTTCTCGCCAGTCTCTGCTTAGGGCTACATCAAGAGGAAACAAAACATAGGGATAGAACGTGAAACTACTTTATTGTGTCAAGTTTCAAGAAGCTAGCACAAACCGTGTTGGATTTAGAGTTCCAAATACATCTATCAATATAGGAGAAAACAGAGTGAAACCTAAAAATTCAAACTGTTACTGGAAATGAACGCTTCAACATAGAAGAACGAAATTTGGTGAACCCAGTGGGCTTAGTGTTCTGATCATTACCTGAAAGTATCATCCAGTTTGGGTGAAAAAATATTTGCTGAGATTTCTAGAGATTCGTAATTTTTGGAAGCTTGGCAACCCCTTTCCATGAAAGTGTTTATCGCCAGTCACTGCTTAGGGGAACATCAAGAGGAAACAAATCATAGAGATAGAACGTGGAACTACATTATTGTGTCAAGTTTCAAGAAGCTAGCACAAACCGTGTTGGATTTAGAGTTCCAAATACATCTATCAATATAGGAGAAAACAGAGTGAAACCTAAAAATTCAAACTGTTACTGGAAAAGAACGCTTCAACATAGAAGAATGAAATTTGGGGAACCAAGTCAGCTTAGTGTACTGATCATTATCTGAAAGTATCATCCAGTTTGGGTGAATAAATATTTGCTGAGATTTCTGGAGATTCGTAATTTTTGGACGCTTGGCAACCCCTTTATATGGAAGTGTTTCTCGCCAGTCACTGCTTAGGGCTACATCAAGAGGAAACAAAACATAGAGATAGAACGTGAAACTACATTATTGTGTCAAGTTTCAAGAAGCTAGCACAAACCGTGTTGGATTTAGAGTTCCAAATACATCTATCAATATAGGAGAAAACAGAGTGAAACCTAAAAATTCAAACTGTTACTGGAAACGAACGCTTCAACATAGAAGAATGAAATTTGGGGAACCAAGTCAGCTTAGTGTACTGATCATTACCTGAAAGTATCATCCAGTTTGGGTGAAAAAATATTTGCTGAGATTTCTGGAGATTCGTAATTTTTGGAAGCTTGGCAACCCGTTTCCTTGAAAGTGTTTCTCGCCAGTCACTGCTAAGGGCTACATCAAGAGGAAACAAAACATAGAGACAGAACGTGAAACTACTTTATTGTGTCAAGTTTCAAGAAGCTAGCACAAACCGTGTTGGATTTCGAGTTCCAAATACATCTATCAATATAGGAGAAAACAGAATGTAACCTAAAAATTCAAACTGTTACTGGAAATGAACGCTTCAACATAGAAGAACGAAGTTTCGGGAACCAAGTCGCCTTAGTGTACTGATCATTACCTGAAACTATCATCAAGTTTGGGTGAAAAAATATTTGCTGAGATTTCTGGAGATTCGTAATTTTTGGATGCTTGGCAACCCCTTTCCATGAAAGTGTTTCTCGCCAGTCACTGCTTAGGGCTACATCAAGAGGAAACAAAACATAGAGATAGAACGTGAAACTACTTTATTGTGTCAAGTTTCAAGAAGCTAGCACAAACCGTTGTGGATTTAGAGTTCCAAATACATCTATCAATATAGGAGAAAACAGAGTGAAACCTAAAAATTCAAACTGTTACTGGAAACGAACGCTTCAACATAGAAGAATGAAATTTGGGGAACCAAGTCAGCTTAGTGTACTGATCTTTACCTGAAAGTATCATCCAGTTTGGGTGAAAAAATATTTGCTGAGATTTCTGGAAATTCGTAATTTTTGGACGCTTGGCAACCCCTTTATATGTAAGTGTTTCTCGCCAGTCACTGCTTAGGGCTACATCAAGAGGAAACAAAACATAGAGATAGAAAATGAAACTACATTATTGTGTCAAGTTTCAAGAAGCTAGCACAAACCGTGTTGGATTTAGAGTTCCAAATACATCTATCAATATAGGAGAAAACAGAGTGAAACCTAAAAATTCAAACTGTTACTGGAAACGAACGCTTCAACATACAAGAATGAAATTTGGGGAACCAAGTCAGCTTAGTGTACTGATCATTACCTGAAAGGATCATCCAGTTTGGGTGAAAAAATATTTGCTGAGATTTCTGGAGATTCGTAATTTTTGGACGCTTGGCAACCCCTTTATATGGAAGTGTTTCTCGCCAGTCACTGCTTAGGGCTACATCAAGAGGAAACAAAACATAGAGATAGAACGTGAAACTACATTATTGTGTCAAGTTTCAAGAAGCTAGCACAAACCATGTTGGATTTAGAGTTCCAAATACATCTATCAATATAGGAGAAAACAGAGTGAAACCTAAAAATTCAAACTGTTACTGGAAATGAACGCTTCAACATAGAAGAACGAAATTTGGTGAACCCAGTGGGCTTAGTGTTCTGATCATTACCTGAAAGTATCATCCAGTTTGGGTGAAAAAATATTTGCTGAGATTTCTAGAGATTCGTAATTTTTGGAAGCTTGGCAACCCCTTTCCATGAAAGTGTTTATCGCCAGTCACTGCTTAGGGGAACATCAAGAGGAAACAAATCATAGAGATAGAACGTGAAACTACATTATTGTGTCAAGTTTCAAGAAGCTAGCACAAACCGTGTTGGATTTAGAGTTCCAAATACATCTATCAATATAGGAGAAAACAGAGTGAAACCTAAAAATTCAAACTGTTACTGGAAAAGAACGCTTCAACATAGAAGAACGAAATTTGGTGAACCAAGTGGGCTTAGTGATCTGATCATTACCTGTAAGGATCATCCAGTTTGTGTGAAAAAATATTTGCTGAGATTTCTGGAGATTCGTAATTTTTGGAAGCTTGGCAACCCGTTTCCATGAAAGTGTTTCTCGCCAGTCATTGCTAAGGGTACATCAAGAGGAAACAAAACATAGAGACAGAACGTGAAACTACTTTATTGTGTCAAGTTTCAAGAAGCTAGCACAAACCATGTTGGATTTAGAGTTCCAAATACATCTATCAATATAGGAGAAAAAAGAATGAAACCTAAAAATTCAAACTGTTACTGGAAATGAACGCTTCAACATAGAAGAACGAAGGTTCGGGAACCAAGTCGCCTTAGTGTACTGATCATTACCTGAAACTATCATCAAGTTTGGGTGAAAAAATATTTGCTGAGATTTCTGGAGATTCGTAATTTTTGGATGCTTGGCAACCCCTTTCCATGAAAGTGTTTCTCGCCAGTCTCTGCTTAGGGCTACAACAAGAGGAAACAAAACATAGGGATAGAACGTGAAACTACTTTATTGTGTCAAGTTTCAAGAAGCTAGCACAAACCGTGTTGGATTTAGAGTTCCAAATACATCTATCAATATAGGAGAAAACAGAGTGAAACCTAAAAATTCAAACTGTTACTGGAAACGAACGCTTCAACATAGAAGATTGAAATTTGGGGAACCAAGTCAGCTTCGTGTACTGATCATTACCTGAAAGTATCATCCAGTTTGGGTGAAAAAATATTTGCTGAGATTTCTGGAGATTCGTAATTTTTGGATGCTTGGCAACCCCTTTCCATGAAAGTGTTTCTCGCCAGTCACTGCTTAGGGCTACATCAAGAGGAAACAAAACATAGAGATAGAACGTGAAACTACTTTATTGTGTCAAGTTTCAAGAAGCTAGCACAAACCGTGTTGGATTTAGAGTTCCAAATACATCTATCAATATAGGAGAAAACAGAGTGAAACCTAAAAATTCAAACGGTTACTGGAAACGAACGCTTCAACATAGAAGAACGAAATTTGGTGAACCAAGTGGGCTTAGTGTTCTGATCATTACCTGAAAGTCTCATCCAGTTTGGGTGAAAAAATATTTGCTGGGATTTCGGGAGGTTCGTAATTCTTGGAAGCTTGGCAACCCCTTTCCATGAAAGTGTTTCTCGCCAGTCACTGCTTAGGGCTACATCAAGAGGAAAGAAAACATAGAGATAGAACGTGAAACTACATTATTGTGTCAAGTTTCAAGAAGCTAGCACAAACCGTGTTGGATTTAGAGTTCCAAATACATCTATCAATATAGGAGAAAACAGAGTGAAACCTAAAAATTCAAACTGTTACTGGAAATGAACGCTTCAACATAGAAGAACGAAATTTGGTGAACCAAGTGGGCTTAGTGTTCTGATCATTACCTGAAAGTATCATCCAGTTTGGGTGAAAAAATATTTGCTGAGATTTCTAGAGATTCGTAATTTTTGGAAGCTTGGCAACCCCTTTCCATGAAAGTGTTTATCGCCAGTCACTGCTTAGGGGAACATCAAGAGGAAACAAATCATAGAGATAGAACGTGAAACTACATTATTGTGTCAAGTTTCAAGAAGCTAGCACAAACCGTGTTGGATTTAGAGTTCCAAATACATCTATCAATATAGGAGAAAACAGAGTGAAACCTAAAAATTCAAACTGTTACTGGAAAAGAACGCTTCAACATAGAAGAATGAAATTTGGGGAACCAAGTCAGCTTAGTGTCCTGATCATTATCTGAAAGTATCATCCAGTTTGGGTGAAAAAATATTTGCTGAGATTTCTGGAGATTCGTAATTTTTGGACGCTTGGCAACCCCTTTATATGGAAGTGTTTCTCGCCAGTCACTGCTTAGGGCTACATCAAGAGGAAACAAAACATAGAGATAGAACGTGAAACTACATTATTGTGTCAAGTTTCAAGAAGCTAGCACAAACCGTGTTGTATTTAGAGTTCCAAATACATCTATCAATATAGGAGAAAACAGAGTGAAACCTAAAATTTCAAACTGTTACTGGAAACGAACGCTTCAACATAGAAGAATGAAATTTGGGGAACCAAGTCAGCTTAGTGTACTGATCATTACCTGAAAGGATCATCCAGTTTGGGTGAAAAAATATTTGCTGAGATTTCTGGAGATTCGTAATTTTTGGAAGCTTGGCAACCCGTTTCCATGAAAGTGTTTCTCGCCAGTCACTGCTAAGGGCTACATCAAGAGGAAACAAAACATAGAGACAGAACGTGAAACTACTTTATTGTGTCAAGTTTCAAGAAGCTAGCACAAACCGTGTTGGATTTAGAGTTCCAAATACATCTATCAATATAGGAGAAAACAGAATGTAACCTAAAAATTCAAACTGTTACTGAAATGAACGCTTCAACATAGAAGAACGAAGTTTCGGGAACCAAGTCGCCTTAGTGTACTGATCATTACCTGAAACTATCATCAAGTTTGGGTGAAAAAATATTTGCTGAGATTTCTGGAGATTCGTAATTTTTGGATGCTTGGCAACCCCTTTCCATGAAAGTGTTTCTCGCCAGTCACTGCTTAGGGCTACATCAAGAGGAAACAAAACATAGAGATAGAACGTGAAACTACTTTATTGTGTCAAGTTTCAAGAAGCTAGCACAAACCGTGTTGGATTTAGAGTTCCAAATACATCTATCAATATAGGAGAAAACAGAGTGAAACCTAAAAATTCAAACTGTTACTGGAAACGAACGCTTCAACATAGAAGAATGAAATTTGGGGAACCAAGTCAGCTTAGTGTACTGATCATTACCTGAAAGTATCATCCAGTTTGGGTGAAAAAATATTTGCTGAGATTTCTGGAGATTCGTAATTTTTGGACGCTTGGCAACCCCTTTATATGGAAGTGTTTCTCGCCAGTCACTGCTTAGGGCTACATCAAGAGGAAACAAAACATAGAGATAGAACATGAAACTACATTATTGTGTCAAGTTTTAAGAAGCTAGCACAAACCGTGTTGGATTTAGAGTTCCAAATACATCTATCAATATAGGAGAAAACAGAGTGAAACCTAAAAATTCAAACTGTTACTGGAAACGAACGCTTCAACATACAAGAATGAAATTTGGGGAACCAAGTCAGCTTAGTGTACTGATCATTACCTGAAAGTATCATCCAGTTTGGGTGAAAAAATATTTGCTGAGATTTCTGGAGATTCGTAATTTTTGGACGCTTGGCAACCCCTTTATATGGAAGAGTTTCTCGCCAGTCATTGCTTAGGGCTACATCAAGAGGAAACAAAACATAGAGATAGAACATGAAACTACATTATTGTGTCAAGTTTCAAGAAGCTAGCACAAACCGTGTTGGATTTAGAGTTCCAAATACATCTATCAATATAGGAGAAAACAGAGTGAAACCTAAAAATTCAAACTGTTACTGGAAATGAACGCTTCAACATAGAAGAACGAAATTTGGTGAACCCAGTGGGCTTAGTGTTCTGATCATTACCTGAAAGTATCATCCAGTTTGGGTGAAAAAATATTTGCTGAGATTTCTAGAGATTCGTAATTTTTGGAAGCTTGGCAACCCCTTTCCATGAAAGTGTTTATCGCCAGTCACTGCTTAGGGGAACATCAAGGGGAAACAAATCATAGAGATAGAACGTGAAACTACATTATTGTGTCAAGTTTCAAGAAGCTAGCACAAACCGTGTTGGATTTAGAGTTCCAAATACATCTATCAATATAGGAGAAAACAGAGTGAAACCTAAAAATTCAAACTGTTACTGGAAAAGAACACTTCAACATAGAAGAACGAAATTTGGTGAACCAAGTGGGCTTAGGGATCTGATCATTACCTGAAAGGATCATCCAGTTTGTGTGAAAAAATATTTGCTGAGATTTCTGGAGATTCGTAATTTTTGGAAGCTTGGCAACCCGTTTCCATGAAAGTGTTTCTCGCCAGTCATTGCTAAGGGCTACATCAAGAGGAAACAAAACATAGAGACAGAACGTGAAACTACTTTATTGTGTCAAGTTTCAAGAAGCTAGCACAAACCGTGTTGGATTTAGAGTTCCAAATACATCTATCAATATAGGAGAAAACAGAATGAAACCTAAAAATTCAAATTGTCACTGGAAATGAACGCTTCAACATAGAAGAACGAAGTTTCGGGAACCAAGTCGCCTTAGTGTACTGATCATTACCTGAAACTATCATCAAGTTTGGGTGAAAAAATATTTGCTGATATTTCTGGAGATTCGTAATTTTTGGATGCTTGGCAACCCCTTTCCATGAAAGTGTTTCTCGCCAGTCTCTGCTTAGGGCTACATCAAGAGGAAACAAAACATAGGGACAGAACGTGAAACTACTTTATTGTGTCAAGCTTCAAGAAGCTAGCACAAACCGTGTTGTATTTAGAGTTCCAAATACATCTATCAATATAGGAGAAAACAGAGTGAAACCTAAAAATTCAAACTGTTACTGGAAACGAACGCTTCAACATAGAAGAATGAAATTTGGGGAACCAAGTCAGCTTAGTGTACTGATCATTACCTGAAAGTATCATCCAGTTTGGGTGAAAAAATATTTGCTGAGATTTCTGGAGATTCGTAATTTTTGGAAGCTTGGCAACCCCTTTCCATGAAAGTGTTTATCACCTGTCACTGCTTAGGGGAACATCAAGAGGAAACAAATCATAGAGATAGAACGTGAAACTACATTATTGTGTCAAGTTTCAAGAAGCTAGCACAAACCGTGTTGGATTTAGAGTTCCAAATACATCTATCAATATAGGAGAAAACAGAGTGAAACCTAAAAATTCAAACTGTTACTGGAAAAGAACGCTTGAACATAGAAGAACAAAATTTGGTGAACCAAGTGGGCTTAGTGATCTGATCATTACCTGAAAGTATCATCCAGTTTGGGTGAAAAAATATTTGCTGAGATTTCTGGAGATTCGTAATTTTTGGAAGCTTGGCAACCCCTTTCCATGGAAGTGTTTCTCGCCAGTCACTGCTTAGGGCTACATCAAGAGGAAACAAAACATAGAGATAGAACGTGAAACTACATTATTGTGTCAAGTTTCAAGAAGCTAGCACAAACCGTGTTGGATTTAGAGTTCCAAATACATCTATCAATATAGGAGAAAACAGAGTGAAACCTAAAAATTCAAACTGTTACTGGAAAAGAACGCTTCAACATAGAAAACGAAATTTGGTGAACCAAGTGGGCTTATTGTTCTGATCATTACCTGAAAGGATCATCCAGTTTGTGTTAAAAAATATTTGCTGAGATTTCTGGAGATTCGTAATTTTTGGAAGCTTGGCAACCCGTTTCCATGAAAGTGTTTCTCGCCAGTCCCTGCTAAGGGCTACATCAAGAGGAAACAAAACATAGAGACAGAACGTGAAACTACTTTATTGTGTCAAGTTTCAAGAAGCTAGCACAAACCGTGTTGAATTTAGAGTTCCAAATACATCTATCAATATAGGAGAAAACAGAATGAAACCTAAAAATTCAAACTGTTACTGGAAATGAACGCTTCAACATAGAAGAACGAAGTTTCGGGAACCAACTCGCCGCCTTAGTGTACTGATCATTACCTGAAACTATCATCAAGTTTGGGTGAAAACATATTTGCTGAGATTTCTGGAGATTCGTAATTTTTGGACGCTTGGCAACCCCTTTATATGGAAGTGTTTCTCGCCAGTCACTGCTTAGGGCTACATCAAGAGGAAACAAAACATAGAGATAGAACGTGAAACTACATTATTGTGTCAAGTTTCAAGAAGCTAGCACAAACCATGTTGGATTTAGAGTTCCAAATACATCTATCAATATAGGAGAAAACAGAGTGAAACCTAAAAATTCAAACTGTTACTGGAAATGAACGCTTCAACATAGAAGAACGAAATTTGGTGAACCCAGTGGGCTTAGTGTTCTGATCATTACCTGAAAGTATCATCCAGTTTGGGTGAAAAAATATTTGCTGAGATTTCTAGAGATTCGTAATTTTTGGAAGCTTGGCAACCCCTTTCCATGAAAGTGTTTATCGCCAGTCACTGCTTAGGGGAACATCAAGAGGAAACAAATCATAGAGATAGAACGTGAAACTACATTATTGTGTCAAGTTTCAAGAAGCTAGCACAAACCGTGTTGGATTTAGAGTTCCAAATACATCTATCAATATAGGAGAAAACAGAGTGAAACCTAAAAATTCAAACTGTTACTGGAAAAGAACGCTTCAACATAGAAGAATGAAATTTGGGGAACCAAGTCAGCTTAGTGTACTGATCATTATCTGAAAGTATCATCCAATTTGGGTGAATAAATATTTGCTGAGATTTCTGGAGATTCGTAATTTTTGGACGCTTGGCAACCCCTTTATATGGAAGTGTTTCTCGCCAGTCACTGCTTAGGGCTACATCAAGAGGAAACAAAACATAGAGATAGAACGTGAAACTACATTATTGTGTCAAGTTTCAAGAAGCTAGCACAAACCGTGTTGGATTTAGAGTTCCAAATACATCTATCAATATAGGAGAAAACAGAGTGAAACCTAAAAATTCAAACTGTTACTGGAAACGAACGCTTCAAAATAGAAGAATGAAATTTGGGGAACCAAGTCAGCTTAGTGTACTGATCATTACCTGAAAGTATCATCCAGTTTGGGTGAAAAAATATTTGCTGAGATTTCTGGAGATTCGTAATTTTTGGAAGCTTGGCAACCCGTTTCCATGAAAGTGTTTCTCGCCAGTCACTGCTAAGGGCTACATCAAGAGGAAACAAAACATAGAGACAGAACGTGAAACTACTTTATTGTGTCAAGTTTAAAGAAGCTAGCACAAACCGTGTTGGATTTCGAGTTCCAAATACATCTATCAATATAGGAGAAAACAGAATGTAACCTAAAAATTCAAACTGTTACTGGAAATGAACGCTTCAACATAGAAGAACGAAGTTTCGGGAACCAAGTCGCCTTAGTGTACTGATCATTACCTGAAACTATCATCAAGTTTGGGTGAAAAAATATTTGCTGAGATTTCTGGAGATTCGTAATTTTTGGATGCTTGGCAACCCCTTTCCATGAAAGTGTTTCTCGCCAGTCACTGCTTAGGGCTACATCAAGAGGAAACAAAACATAGAGATAGAACGTGAAACTACTTTATTGTGTCAAGTTTCAAGAAGCTAGCACAAACCGTTGTGGATTTAGAGTTCCAAATACATCTATCAATATAGGAGAAAACAGAGTGAAACCTAAAAATTCAAACTGTTACTGGAAACGAACGCTTCAACATAGAAGAATGAAATTTGGGGAACCAAGTCAGCTTAGTGTACTGATCATTACCTGAAAGTATCATCCAGTTTGGGTGAAAAAATATTTGCTGAGATTTCTGGAAATTCGTAATTTTTGGACGCTTGGCAACCCCTTTATATGGAAGTGTTTCTCGCCAGTCACTGCTTAGGGCTACATCAAGAGGAAACAAAACATAGAGATAGAAAATGAAACTATATTATTGTGTCAAGTTTCAAGAAGCTAGCACAAACCGTGTTGGATTTAGAGTTCCAAATACATCTATCAATATAGGAGAAAACAGAGTGAAACCTAAAAATTCAAACTGTTACTGGAAACGAACGCTTCAACATACAAGAATGAAATTTGGGGAACCAAGTCAGCTTAGTGTACTGATCATTACCTGAAAGTATCATCCAGTTTGGGTGAAAAAATATTTGCTGAGATTTCTGGAGATTCGTAATTTTTGGACGCTTGGCAACCCCTTTATATGGAAGTGTTTCTCGCCAGTCATTGCTAAGGGTACATCAAGAGGAAACAAAACATAGAGACAGAACGTGAAACTACTTTATTGTGTCAAGTTTCAAGAAGCTAGCACAAACCATGTTGGATTTAGAGTTCCAAATACATCTATCAATATAGGAGAAAACAGAATGAAACCTAAAAATTCAAACTGTTACTGGAAATGAACGCTTCAACATAGAAGAACGAAGTTTCGGGAACCAAGTCGCCTTAGTGTACTGATCATTACCTGAAACTATCATCAAGTTTGGGTGAAAAAATATTTGCTGAGATTTCTGGAGATTCGTAATTTTTGGATGCTTGGCAACCCCTTTCCATGAAAGTGTTTCTCGCCAGTCTCTGCTTAGGGCTACATCAAGAGGAAACAAAACATAGGGATAGAACGTGAAACTACTTTATTGTGTCAAGTTTCAAGAAGCTAGCACAAACCGTGTTGGATTTAGAGTTCCAAATACATCTATCAATATAGGAGAAAACAGAGTGAAACCTAAAAATTCAAACTGTTACTGGAAATGAACGCTTCAACATAGAAGAACGAAATTTGGTGAACCCAGTGGGCTTAGTGTTCTGATCATTACCTGAAAGTATCATCCAGTTTGGGTGAAAAAATATTTGCTGAGATTTCTAGAGATTCGTAATTTTTGGAAGCTTGGCAACCCCTTTCCATGAAAGTGTTTATCGCCAGTCACTGCTTAGGGGAACATCAAGAGGAAACAAATCATAGAGATAGAACGTGGAACTACATTATTGTGTCAAGTTTCAAGAAGCTAGCACAAACCGTGTTGGATTTAGAGTTCCAAATACATCTATCAATATAGGAGAAAACAGAGTGAAACCTAAAAATTCAAACTGTTACTGGAAAAGAACGCTTCAACATAGAAGAATGAAATTTGGGGAACCAAGTCAGCTTAGTGTACTGATCATTATCTGAAAGTATCATCCAGTTTGGGTGAATAAATATTTGCTGAGATTTCTGGAGATTCGTAATTTTTGGACGCTTGGCAACCCCTTTATATGGAAGTGTTTCTCGCCAGTCACTGCTTAGGGCTACATCAAGAGGAAACAAAACATAGAGATAGAACGTGAAACTACATTATTGTGTCAAGTTTCAAGAAGCTAGCACAAACCGTGTTGGATTTAGAGTTCCAAATACATCTATCAATATAGGAGAAAACAGAGTGAAACCTAAAAATTCAAACTGTTACTGGAAACGAACGCTTCAACATAGAAGAATGAAATTTGGGGAACCAAGTCAGCTTAGTGTACTGATCATTACCTGAAAGTATCATCCAGTTTGGGTGAAAAAATATTTGCTGAGATTTCTGGAGATTCGTAATTTTTGGAAGCTAGGCAACCCGTTTCCTTGAAAGTGTTTCTCGCCAGTCACTGCTAAGGGCTACATCAAGAGGAAACAAAACATAGAGACAGAACGTTAAACTACTTTATTGTGTCAAGTTTAAAGAAGCTAGCACAAACCGTGTTGGATTTCGAGTTCCAAATACATCTATCAATATAGGAGAAAACAGAATGTAACCTAAAAATTCAAACTGTTACTGGAAATGAACGCTTCAACATAGAAGAACGAAGTTTCGGGAACCAAGTTGCCTTAGTGTACTGATCATTACCTGAAACTATCATCAAGTTTGGGTGAAAAAATATTTGCTGAGATTTCTGGAGATTCGTAATTTTTGGATGCTTGGCAACCCCTTTCCATGAAAGTGTTTCTCGCCAGTCACTGCTTAGGGCTACATCAAGAGGAAACAAAACATAGAGATAGAACGTGAAACTACTTTATTGTGTCAAGTTTCAAGAAGCTAGCACAAACCGTTGTGGATTTAGAGTTCCAAATACATCTATCAATATAGGAGAAAACAGAGTGAAACCTAAAAATTCAAACTGTTACTGGAAACGAACGCTTCAACATAGAAGAATGAAATTTGGGGAACCAAGTCAGCTTAGTGTACTGATCATTACCTGAAAGTATCATGCAGTTTGCGTGAAAAAATATTTGCTGAGATTTCTGGAAATTCGTAATTTTTGGACGCTTGGCAACCCCTTTATATGGAAGTGTTTCTCGCCAGTCACTGCTTAGGGCTACATCAAGAGGAAACAAAACATAGAGATAGAAAATGAAACTACATTATTGTGTCAAGTTTCAAGAAGCTAGCACAAACCGTGTTGGATTTAGAGTTCCAAATACATCTATCAATATAGGAGAAAACAGAGTGAAACCTAAAAATTCAAACTGTTACTGGAAACGAACGCTTCAACATACAAGAATGAAATTTGGGGAACCAAGTCAGCTTAGTGTACTGATCATTACCTGAAAGGATCATCCAGTTTGGGTGAAAAAATATTTGCTGAGATTTCTGGAGATTCGTAATTTTTGGACGCTTGGCAACCCCTTTATATGGAAGTGTTTCTCGCCAGTCACTGCTTAGGGCTACATCAAGAGGAAACAAAACATAGAGATAGAACGTGAAACTACATTATTGTGTCAAGTTTCAAGAAGCTAGCACAAACCATGTTGGATTTAGAGTTCCAAATACATCTATCAATATAGGAGAAAACAGAGTGAAACCTAAAAATTCAAACTGTTACTGGAAATGAACGCTTCAACATAGAAGAACGAAATTTGGTGAACCCAGTGGGCTTAGTGTTCTGATCATTACCTGAAAGTATCATCCAGTTTGGGTGAAAAAATATTTGCTGAGATTTCTAGAGATTCGTAATTTTTGGAAGCTTGGCAACCCCTTTCCATGAAAGTGTTTATCGCCAGTCACTGCTTAGGGGAACATCAAGAGGAAACAAATCATAGAGATAGAACGTGAAACTACATTATTGTGTCAAGTTTCAAGAAGCTAGCACAAACCGTGTTGGATTTAGAGATCCAAATACATCTATCAATATAGGAGAAAACAGAGTGAAACCTAAAAATTCAAACTGTTACTGGAAAAGAACGCTTCAACATAGAAGAACGAAATTTGGTGAACCAAGTGGGCTTAGTGATCTGATCATTACCTGTAAGGATCATCCAGTTTGTGTGAAAAAATATTTGCTGAGATTTCTGGAGATTCGTAATTTTTGGAAGCTTGGCAACCCGTTTCCATGAAAGTGTTTCTCGCCAGTCATTGCTAAGGGTACATCAAGAGGAAACAAAACATAGAGACAGAACGTGAAACTACTTTATTGTGTCAAGTTTCAAGAAGCTAGCACAAACCATGTTGGATTTAGAGTTCCAAATACATCTATCAATATAGGAGAAAAAAGAATGAAACCTAAAAATTCAAACTGTTACTGGAAATGAACGCTTCAACATAGAAGAACGAAGGTTCGGGAACCAAGTCGCCTTAGTGTACTGATCATTACCTGAAACTATCATCAAGTTTGGGTGAAAAAATATTTGCTGAGATTTCTGGAGATTCGTAATTTTTGGATGCTTGGCAACCCCTTTCCATGAAAGTGTTTCTCGCCAGTCTCTGCTTAGGGCTACATCAAGAGGAAACAAAACATAGGGATAGAACGTGAAACTACTTTATTGTGTCAAGTTTCAAGAAGCTAGCACAAACCGTGTTGGATTTAGAGTTCCAAATACATCTATCAATATAGGAGAAAACAGAGTGAAACCTAAAAATTCAAACTGTTACTGGAAACGAACGCTTCAACATAGAAGATTGAAATTTGGGGAACCAAGTCAGCTTCGTGTACTGATCATTACCTGAAAGTATCATCCAGTTTGGGTGAAAAAATATTTGCTGAGATTTCTGGAGATTCGTAATTTTTGGATGCTTGGCAACCCCTTTCCATGAAAGTGTTTCTCGCCAGTCACTGCTTAGGGCTACATCAAGAGGAAACAAAACATAGAGATAGAACGTGAAACTACTTTATTGTGTCAAGTTTCAAGAAGCTAGCACAAACCGTGTTGGATTTAGAGTTCCAAATACATCTATCAATATAGGAGAAAACAGAGTGAAACCTAAAAATTCAAACGGTTACTGGAAACGAACGCTTCAACATAGAAGAACGAAATTTGGTGAACCAAGTGGGCTTAGTGTTCTGATCATTACCTGAAAGTATCATCCAGTTTGGGTGAAAAAATATTTGCTGGGATTTCGGGAGGTTCGTAATTCTTGGAAGCTTGGCAACCCCTTTCCATGAAAGTGTTTCTCGCCAGTCACTGCTTAGGGCTACATCAAGAGGAAAGAAAACATAGAGATAGAACGTGAAACTACATTATTGTGTCAAGTTTCAAGAAGCTAGCACAAACCGTGTTGGATTTAGAGTTCCAAATACATCTATCAATATAGGAGAAAACAGAGTGAAACCTAAAAATTCAAACTGTTACTGGAAAAGAACGCTTGAACATAGAAGAACAAAATTTGGTGAACCAAGTGGGCTTAGTGATCTGATCATTACCTGAAAGTATCATCCAGTTTGGGTGAAAAAATATTTGCTGAGATTTCTGGAGATTCGTAATTTTTGGAAGCTTGGCAACCCCTTTCCATGGAAGTGTTTCTCGCCAGTCACTGCTTAGGGCTACATCAAGAGGAAACAAAACATAGAGATAGAACGTGAAACTACATTATTGTGTCAAGTTTCAAGAAGCTAGCACAAACCGTGTTGGATTTAGAGTTCCAAATACATCTATCAATATAGGAGAAAACAGAGTGAAACCTAAAAATTCAAACTGTTACTGGAAACGAACGCTTCAACATAGAAGAATGAAATTTGGGGAACCAAGTCAGCATAGTGTACTGATCATTACCTGAAAGGATCATCCAGTTTGGGTGAAAAAATATTTGCTGAGATTTCTGGAGATTCGTAATTTTTGGACGCTTGGCAGCCCCTTTATATGGAAGTGTTTATCGCCAATCACTGCTTAGGGCTACATCAAGAGGAAACAAAACATAGAGATAGAATGTGAAACTACATTATTGTGTCAAGTTTCACGAAGCTAGCACAAACCGTGTTGGATTTAGAGTTCCAAATACATCTATCAATATAGGAGAAAACAGAGTGAAACCTAAAAATTCAAACTGTTACTGGAAACGAACGCTTCAACATAGAAGAACGAAATTTGGTGAACCAAGTGGGCTTAGTGTTCTGATCATTACCTGAAAGTATCATCCAGTTTGGGTGAAAAAATATTTGCTGAGATTTCTGGAGATTCATAATTTTTGGAAGCTTGGCAACCCCTTTCCATGAAAGTGTTTCTCGCCAGTCCCTGCTACGGGCTAAATCAAGAGGAAACAAAACATAGAGACAGAACATGAAACTACTTTATTGTGTCAAGTTTCAAGAAGCTAGCACAAACCGTGTTGGATTTAGAGTTCCAAATACATCTATCAATATAGGAGAAAACAGAATGAAACCTAAAATTTCAAACTGTTACTGGAAATGAACGCTTCAACATAGAAGAACGAAGTTTCGGGAACCAACTCGCCGCCTTAGTGTACTGATCATTACCTGAAACTATCATCAAGTTTGGGTGAAAACATATTTGCTGAGATTTCTGGAGATTCGTAATTTTTGGATGCTTGGCAACCCCTTTCCATGAAAGTGTTTCTCGCCCGTCAATGCTTAGGGCTACATCAAGAGGAAACAAAACATAGAGATAGAACGTGAAACTACATTATTGTGTCAAGTTTCAAGAAGCTAGCACAAACCGTGTTGGATTTAGAGTTCCAAATACATCTATCAATATAGGAGAAAACAGAGTGAAACCTAAAAATTCAAACTGTTACTGGAAACGAACGCTTCAAAATAGAAGAATGAAATTTGGGGAACCAAGTCAGCTTAGTGTACTGATCATTACCTGAAAGTATCATCCAGTTTGGGTGAAAAAATATTTGCTGAGATTTCTGGAGATTCGTAATTTTTGGAAGCTTGGCAACCCGTTTCCATGAAAGTGTTTCTCGCCAGTCACTGCTAAGGGCTACATCAAGAGGAAACAAAACATAGAGACAGAACGTGAAACTACTTTATTGTGTCAAGTTTAAAGAAGCTAGCACAAACCGTTGTGGATTTAGAGTTCCAAATACATCTATCAATATAGGAGAAAACAGAGTGAAACCTAAAAATTCAAACTGTTACTGGAAACGAACGCTTCAACATAGAAGAATGAAATTTGGGGAACCAAGTCAGCTTAGTGTACTGATCATTACCTGAAAGTATCATCCAGTTTGGGTGAAAAAATATTTGCTGAGATTTCTGGAAATTCGTAATTTTTGGACGCTTGGCAACCCCTTTATATGGAAGTGTTTCTCGCCAGTCACTGCTTAGGGCTACATCAAGAGGAAACAAAACATAGAGATAGAAAATGAAACTATATTATTGTGTCAAGTTTCAAGAAGCTAGCACAAACCGTGTTGGATTTAGAGTTCCAAATACATCTATCAATATAGGAGAAAACAGAGTGAAACCTAAAAATTCAAACTGTTACTGGAAACGAACGCTTCAACATACAAGAATGAAATTTGGGGAACCAAGTCAGCTTAGTGTACTGATCATTACCTGAAAGTATCATCCAGTTTGGGTGAAAAAATATTTGCTGAGATTTCTGGAGATTCGTAATTTTTGGACGCTTGGCAACCCCTTTATATGGAAGTGTTTCTCGCCAGTCATTGCTAAGGGTACATCAAGAGGAAACAAAACATAGAGACAGAACGTGAAACTACTTTATTGTGTCAAGTTTCAAGAAGCTAGCACAAACCATGTTGGATTTAGAGTTCCAAATACATCTATCAATATAGGAGAAAACAGAATGAAACCTAAAAATTCAAACTGTTACTGGAAATGAACGCTTCAACATAGAAGAACGAAGTTTCGGGAACCAAGTCGCCTTAGTGTACTGATCATTACCTGAAACTATCATCAAGTTTGGGTGAAAAAATATTTGCTGAGATTTCTGGAGATTCGTAATTTTTGGATGCTTGGCAACCCCTTTCCATGAAAGTGTTTCTCGCCAGTCTCTGCTTAGGGCTACATCAAGAGGAAACAAAACATAGGGATAGAACGTGAAACTACTTTATTGTGTCAAGTTTCAAGAAGGTAGCACAAACCGTGTTGGATTTAGAGTTCCAAATACATCTATCAATATAGGAGAAAACAGAGTGAAACCTAAAAATTCAAACTGTTACTGGAAATGAACGCTTCAACATAGAAGAACGAAATTTGGTGAACCCAGTGGGCTTAGTGTTCTGATCATTACCTGAAAGTATCATCCAGTTTGGGTGAAAAAATATTTGCTGAGATTTCTAGAGATTCGTAATTTTTGGAAGCTTGGCAACCCCTTTCCATGAAAGTGTTTATCGCCAGTCACTGCTTAGGGGAACATCAAGAGGAAACAAATCATAGAGATAGAACGTGGAACTACATTATTGTGTCAAGTTTCAAGAAGCTAGCACAAACCGTGTTGGATTTAGAGTTCCAAATACATCTATCAATATAGGAGAAAACAGAGTGAAACCTAAAAATTCAAACTGTTACTGGAAAAGAACGCTTCAACATAGAAGAATGAAATTTGGGGAACCAAGTCAGCTTAGTGTACTGATCATTATCTGAAAGTATCATCCAGTTTGGGTGAATAAATATTTGCTGAGATTTCTGGAGATTCGTAATTTTTGGACGCTTGGCAACCCCTTTATATGGAAGTGTTTCTCGCCAGTCACTGCTTAGGGCTACATCAAGAGGAAACAAAACATAGAGATAGAACGTGAAACTACATTATTGTGTCAAGTTTCAAGAAGCTAGCACAAACCGTGTTGGATTTAGAGTTCCAAATACATCTATCAATATAGGAGAAAACAGAGTGAAACCTAAAAATTCAAACTGTTACTGGAAACGAACGCTTCAACATAGAAGAATGAAATTTGGGGAACCAAGTCAGCTTAGTGTACTGATCATTACCTGAAAGTATCATCCAGTTTGGGTGAAAAAATATTTGCTGAGATTTCTGGAGATTCGTAATTTTTGGAAGCTAGGCAACCCGTTTCCTTGAAAGTGTTTCTCGCCAGTCACTGCTAAGGGCTACATCAAGAGGAAACAAAACATAGAGACAGAACGTTAAACTACTTTATTGTGTCAAGTTTAAAGAAGCTAGCACAAACCGTGTTGGATTTCGAGTTCCAAATACATCTATCAATATAGGAGAAAACAGAATGTAACCTAAAAATTCAAACTGTTACTGGAAATGAACGCTTCAACATAGAAGAACGAAGTTTCGGGAACCAAGTTGCCTTAGTGTACTGATCATTACCTGAAACTATCATCAAGTTTGGGTGAAAAAATATTTGCTGAGATTTCTGGAGATTCGTAATTTTTGGATGCTTGGCAACCCCTTTCCATGAAAGTGTTTCTCGCCAGTCACTGCTTAGGGCTACATCAAGAGGAAACAAAACATAGAGATAGAACGTGAAACTACTTTATTGTGTCAAGTTTCAAGAAGCTAGCACAAACCGTTGTGGATTTAGAGTTCCAAATACATCTATCAATATAGGAGAAAACAGAGTGAAACCTAAAAATTCAAACTGTTACTGGAAACGAACGCTTCAACATAGAAGAATGAAATTTGGGGAACCAAGTCAGCTTAGTGTACTGATCATTACCTGAAAGTATCATGCAGTTTGGGTGAAAAAATATTTGCTGAGATTTCTGGAAATTCGTAATTTTTGGACGCTTGGCAACCCCTTTATATGGAAGTGTTTCTCGCCAGTCACTGCTTAGGGCTACATCAAGAGGAAACAAAACATAGAGATAGAAAATGAAACTACATTATTGTGTCAAGTTTCAAGAAGCTAGCACAAACCGTGTTGGATTTAGAGTTCCAAATACATCTATCAATATAGGAGAAAACAGAGTGAAACCTAAAAATTCAAACTGTTACTGGAAACGAACGCTTCAACATACAAGAATGAAATTTGGGGAACCAAGTCAGCTTAGTGTACTGATCATTACCTGAAAGTATCATCCAGTTTGGGTGAAAAAATATTTGCTGAGATTTCTGGAGATTCGTAATTTTTGGAAGCTAGGCAACCCGTTTCCTTGAAAGTGTTTCTCGCCAGTCACTGCTAAGGGCTACATCAAGAGGAAACAAAACATAGAGACAGAACGTTAAACTACTTTATTGTGTCAAGTTTAAAGAAGCTAGCACAAACCGTGTTGGATTTCGAGTTCCAAATACATCTATCAATATAGGAGAAAACAGAATGTAACCTAAAAATTCAAACTGTTACTGGAAATGAACGCTTCAACATAGAAGAACGAAGTTTCGGGAACCAAGTTGCCTTAGTGTACTGATCATTACCTGAAACTATCATCAAGTTTGGGTGAAAAAATATTTGCTGAGATTTCTGGAGATTCGTAATTTTTGGATGCTTGGCAACCCCTTTCCATGAAAGTGTTTCTCGCCAGTCACTGCTTAGGGCTACATCAAGAGGAAACAAAACATAGAGATAGAACGTGAAACTACTTTATTGTGTCAAGTTTCAAGAAGCTAGCACAAACCGTTGTGGATTTAGAGTTCCAAATACATCTATCAATATAGGAGAAAACAGAGTGAAACCTAAAAATTCAAACTGTTACTGGAAACGAACGCTTCAACATAGAAGAATGAAATTTGGGGAACCAAGTCAGCTTAGTGTACTGATCATTACCTGAAAGTATCATGCAGTTTGGGTGAAAAAATATTTGCTGAGATTTCTGGAAATTCGTAATTTTTGGACGCTTGGCAACCCCTTTATATGGAAGTGTTTCTCGCCAGTCACTGCTTAGGGCTACATCAAGAGGAAACAAAACATAGAGATAGAAAATGAAACTACATTATTGTGTCAAGTTTCAAGAAGCTAGCACAAACCGTGTTGGATTTAGAGTTCCAAATACATCTATCAATATAGGAGAAAACAGAGTGAAACCTAAAAATTCAAACTGTTACTGGAAACGAACGCTTCAACATACAAGAATGAAATTTGGGGAACCAAGTCAGCTTAGTGTACTGATCATTACCTGAAAGGATCATCCAGTTTGGGTGAAAAAATATTTGCTGAGATTTCTGGAGATTCGTAATTTTTGGACGCTTGGCAACCCCTTTATATGGAAGTGTTTCTCGCCAGTCACTGCTTAGGGCTACATCAAGAGGAAACAAAACATAGAGATAGAACGTGAAACTACATTATTGTGTCAAGTTTCAAGAAGCTAGCACAAACCATGTTGGATTTAGAGTTCCAAATACATCTATCAATATAGGAGAAAACAGAGTGAAACCTAAAAATTCAAACTGTTACTGGAAATGAACGCTTCAACATAGAAGAACGAAATTTGGTGAACCCAGTGGGCTTAGTGTTCTGATCATTACCTGAAAGTATCATCCAGTTTGGGTGAAAAAATATTTGCTGAGATTTCTAGAGATTCGTAATTTTTGGAAGCTTGGCAACCCCTTTCCATGAAAGTGTTTATCGCCAGTCACTGCTTAGGGGAACATCAAGAGGAAACAAATCATAGAGATAGAACGTGAAACTACATTATTGTGTCAAGTTTCAAGAAGCTAGCACAAACCGTGTTGGATTTAGAGATCCAAATACATCTATCAATATAGGAGAAAACAGAGTGAAACCTAAAAATTCAAACTGTTACTGGAAAAGAACGCTTCAACATAGAAGAACGAAATTTGGTGAACCAAGTGGGCTTAGTGATCTGATCATTACCTGTAAGGATCATCCAGTTTGTGTGAAAAAATATTTGCTGAGATTTCTGGAGATTCGTAATTTTTGGAAGCTTGGCAACCCGTTTCCATGAAAGTGTTTCTCGCCAGTCATTGCTAAGGGTACATCAAGAGGAAACAAAACATAGAGACAGAACGTGAAACTACTTTATTGTGTCAAGTTTCAAGAAGCTAGCACAAACCATGTTGGATTTAGAGTTCCAAATACATCTATCAATATAGGAGAAAAAAGAATGAAACCTAAAAATTCAAACTGTTACTGGAAATGAACGCTTCAACATAGAAGAACGAAGGTTCGGGAACCAAGTCGCCTTAGTGTACTGATCATTACCTGAAACTATCATCAAGTTTGGGTGAAAAAATATTTGCTGAGATTTCTGGAGATTCGTAATTTTTGGATGCTTGGCAACCCCTTTCCATGAAAGTGTTTCTCGCCAGTCTCTGCTTAGGGCTACATCAAGAGGAAACAAAACATAGGGATAGAACGTGAAACTACTTTATTGTGTCAAGTTTCAAGAAGCTAGCACAAACCGTGTTGGATTTAGAGTTCCAAATACATCTATCAATATAGGAGAAAACAGAGTGAAACCTAAAAATTCAAACTGTTACTGGAAACGAACGCTTCAACATAGAAGATTGAAATTTGGGGAACCAAGTCAGCTTCGTGTACTGATCATTACCTGAAAGTATCATCCAGTTTGGGTGAAAAAATATTTGCTGAGATTTCTGGAGATTCGTAATTTTTGGATGCTTGGCAACCCCTTTCCATGAAAGTGTTTCTCGCCAGTCACTGCTTAGGGCTACATCAAGAGGAAACAAAACATAGAGATAGAACGTGAAACTACTTTATTGTGTCAAGTTTCAAGAAGCTAGCACAAACCGTGTTGGATTTAGAGTTCCAAATACATCTATCAATATAGGAGAAAACAGAGTGAAACCTAAAAATTCAAACGGTTACTGGAAACGAACGCTTCAACATAGAAGAACGAAATTTGGTGAACCAAGTGGGCTTAGTGTTCTGATCATTACCTGAAAGTATCATCCAGTTTGGGTGAAAAAATATTTGCTGGGATTTCGGGAGGTTCGTAATTCTTGGAAGCTTGGCAACCCCTTTCCATGAAAGTGTTTCTCGCCAGTCACTGCTTAGGGCTACATCAAGAGGAAAGAAAACATAGAGATAGAACGTGAAACTACATTATTGTGTCAAGTTTCAAGAAGCTAGCACAAACCGTGTTGGATTTAGAGTTCCAAATACATCTATCAATATAGGAGAAAACAGAGTGAAACCTAAAAATTCAAACTGTTACTGGAAAAGAACGCTTGAACATAGAAGAACAAAATTTGGTGAACCAAGTGGGCTTAGTGATCTGATCATTACCTGAAAGTATCATCCAGTTTGGGTGAAAAAATATTTGCTGAGATTTCTGGAGATTCGTAATTTTTGGAAGCTTGGCAACCCCTTTCCATGGAAGTGTTTCTCGCCAGTCACTGCTTAGGGCTACATCAAGAGGAAACAAAACATAGAGATAGAACGTGAAACTACATTATTGTGTCAAGTTTCAAGAAGCTAGCACAAACCGTGTTGGATTTAGAGTTCCAAATACATCTATCAATATAGGAGAAAACAGAGTGAAACCTAAAAATTCAAACTGTTACTGGAAACGAACGCTTCAACATAGAAGAATGAAATTTGGGGAACCAAGTCAGCATAGTGTACTGATCATTACCTGAAAGGATCATCCAGTTTGGGTGAAAAAATATTTGCTGAGATTTCTGGAGATTCGTAATTTTTGGACGCTTGGCAGCCCCTTTATATGGAAGTGTTTATCGCCAATCACTGCTTAGGGCTACATCAAGAGGAAACAAAACATAGAGATAGAATGTGAAACTACATTATTGTGTCAAGTTTCACGAAGCTAGCACAAACCGTGTTGGATTTAGAGTTCCAAATACATCTATCAATATAGGAGAAAACAGAGTGAAACCTAAAAATTCAAACTGTTACTGGAAACGAACGCTTCAACATAGAAGAACGAAATTTGGTGAACCAAGTGGGCTTAGTGTTCTGATCATTACCTGAAAGTATCATCCAGTTTGGGTGAAAAAATATTTGCTGAGATTTCTGGAGATTCATAATTTTTGGAAGCTTGGCAACCCCTTTCCATGAAAGTGTTTCTCGCCAGTCCCTGCTACGGGCTAAATCAAGAGGAAACAAAACATAGAGACAGAACATGAAACTACTTTATTGTGTCAAGTTTCAAGAAGCTAGCACAAACCGTGTTGGATTTAGAGTTCCAAATACATCTATCAATATAGGAGAAAACAGAATGAAACCTAAAATTTCAAACTGTTACTGGAAATGAACGCTTCAACATAGAAGAACGAAGTTTCGGGAACCAACTCGCCGCCTTAGTGTACTGATCATTACCTGAAACTATCATCAAGTTTGGGTGAAAACATATTTGCTGAGATTTCTGGAGATTCGTAATTTTTGGATGCTTGGCAACCCCTTTCCATGAAAGTGTTTCTCGCCCGTCAATGCTTAGGGCTACATCAAGAGGAAACAAAACATAGAGATAGAACGTGAAACTACTTTATTGTGTCAAGTTTCAGGAAGCTAGCACAAACCGTGTTGGATTTAGAGTTCCAAATACATCTATCAATATAGGAGAAAACAGAGTGAAACCTAAAAATTCAAACTGTTACTGGAAAAGTAAGCTTCAACATAGAAGAACGAAATTTGGTGAACCAAGTGGGCTTAGTGATCTGATCATTACCTGAAAGGATCATCCAGTTTGTGTGAAAACATATTTGCTGAGATTTCTGGAGATTCGTAATTTTTGGATGCTTGGCAACCCCTTTCCATGGAAGTGTTTCTCGCCAGTCAATGCTTAGGGCTACATCAAGAGGAAACAAAACATAGAGACAGAACGTGAAACTACTTTATTGTGTCAAGTTTCAAGAAGCTAGCACAAACCGTGTTGGATTTAGAGTTCCAAATACATCTATCAATATAGGAGAAAACAGAGTGAAACCTAAAAATTCAAACTGTTACTGGAAAAGAACGCTTCAACATAGAAGAATGAAATTTGGTGAACCAAGTGGGCTTAGTGTTCTGATCATTACCTGAAAGGATCATCCAGTTTGTGTGAAAAAATATTTGCTGAGATTTCTGGAGATTCGTAAGTTTTGGAAGCTTGGCAACCCGTTTCCATGAAAGTGTTCCTCGCCAGTCCCTGCTAAGGGCTACATCAAGAGGAAACAAAACATAGAGACAGAACGTGAAACTACTTTATTGTGTCAAGTTTCAAGAAGCTAGCACAAACCGTGTTGGATTTAGATTTCCAAATACATCTATCAATATACGAGAAAAAAGAGTGAAACCTAAAAATTCAAACTATTACTGGAAATGAACGCTTCAACATAGAAGAACGAAATTTGGTGAACCAAGTGGGCTTAGTGTTCTGATCATTACCTGAAAGTATCATCCAGTTTGTGTGAAAAAATATTTGCTGAGATTTCTGGAGATTCGTAATTTTTGGAAGCTTGGCAACCCCTTTCCATGGAAGTGTTTCTCGCCAGTCACTGCTTAGGGCTACATCAAGAAGAAACAAAACATAGAGATAGAACGTGAAACTACATTATTGTGTCAAGTTTCAAGAAGCTAGCACAAACCGTGTTGGATTTAGAGTTCCAAATACATCTATCAATATAGGAGAAAACAGAGTGAAACCTAAAAATTCAAACTGTTACTGGAAACGAATGCTTCAACATAGAAGAACGAAATTTGGTGAACCAAGTGGGCTTAGTGTTCTGATCATTACCTGAAAGGATCATCCAGTTTGTGTGAAAAAATATTTGCTGAGATTTCTGGAGATTCGTAATTTTTGGAAGCTTGGCAACCCGTTTCCATGAAAGTGTTTCTCGCCAGTCACTGCTAAGGGCTACATCAAGAGTAAACAAAACATAGAGACAGAACGTGAAACTACTTTATTGTGTCAAGTTTCAAGAAGCTAGCACAAACCGTGTTGGATTTAGAGTTCCAAATACATCTATCAATATAGGAGAAAACAGAGTGAAACCTAAAAATTCAAACTGTTACTGGAAACGAACGCTTCAACATAGAAGAATGAAATTTGGGGAACCAAGTCAGCATAGTGTACTGATCATTACCTGAAAGTATCATCCAGTTTGGGTGAAAAAATATTTGCTGAGATTTCTGGAGATTCGTAATTTTTGGACGCTTGGCAGCCCCTTTATATGGAAGTGTTTATCGCCAATCACTGCTTAGGGCTACATCAAGAGGAAACAAAACATAGAGATAGAATGTGAAACTACATTATTGTGTCAAGTTTCACGAAGCTAGCACAAACCGTGTTGGATTTAGAGTTCCAAATACATCTATCAATATAGGAGAAAACAGAGTGAAACCTAAAAATTCAAACTGTTACTGGAAACGAACGCTTCAACATAGAAGAACGAAATTTGGTGAACCAAGTGGGCTTAGTGTTCTGATCATTACCTGAAAGTATCATCCAGTTTGGGTGAAAAAATATTTGCTGAGATTTCTGGAGATTCATAATTTTTGGAAGCTTGGCAACCCCTTTCCATGAAAGTGTTTCTCGCCAGTCCCTGCTACGGGCTAAATCAAGAGGAAACAAAACATAGAGACAGAACATGAAACTACTTTATTGTGTCAAGTTTCAAGAAGCTAGCACAAACCGTGTTGGATTTAGAGTTCCAAATACATCTATCAATATAGGAGAAAACAGAATGAAACCTAAAATTTCAAACTGTTACTGGAAATGAACGCTTCAACATAGAAGAACGAAGTTTCGGGAACCAACTCGCCGCCTTAGTGTACTGATCATTACCTGAAACTATCATCAAGTTTGGGTGAAAACATATTTGCTGAGATTTCTGGAGATTCGTAATTTTTGGATGCTTGGCAACCCCTTTCCATGAAAGTGTTTCTCGCCCGTCAATGCTTAGGGCTACATCAAGAGGAAACAAAACATAGAGATAGAACGTGAAACTACTTTATTGTGTCAAGTTTCAGGAAGCTAGCACAAACCGTGTTGGATTTAGAGTTCCAAATACATCTATCAATATAGGAGAAAACAGAGTGAAACCTAAAAATTCAAACTGTTACTGGAAAAGAAAGCTTCAACATAGAAGAACGAAATTTGGTGAACCAAGTGGGCTTAGTGATCTGATCATTACCTGAAAGGATCATCCAGTTTGTGTGAAAACATATTTGCTGAGATTTCTGGAGATTCGTAATTTTTGGATGCTTGGCAACCCCTTTCCATGGAAGTGTTTCTCGCCAGTCAATGCTTAGGGCTACATCAAGAGGAAACAAAACATAGAGACAGAACGTGAAACTACTTTATTGTGTCAAGTTTCAAGAAGCTAGCACAAACCGTGTTGGATTTAGAGTTCCAAATACATCTATCAATATAGGAGAAAACAGAGTGAAACCTAAAAATTCAAACTGTTACTGGAAAAGAACGCTTCAACATAGAAGAATGAAATTTGGTGAACCAAGTGGGCTTAGTGTTCTGATCATTACCTGAAAGGATCATCCAGTTTGTGTGAAAAAATATTTGCTGAGATTTCTGGAGATTCGTAAGTTTTGGAAGCTTGGCAACCCGTTTCCATGAAAGTGTTCCTCGCCAGTCCCTGCTAAGGGCTACATCAAGAGGAAACAAAACATAGAGACAGAACGTGAAACTACTTTATTGTGTCAAGTTTCAAGAAGCTAGCACAAACCGTGTTGGATTTAGATTTCCAAATACATCTATCAATATAGGAGAAAAAAGAGTGAAACCTAAAAATTCAAACTATTACTGGAAATGAACGCTTCAACATAGAAGAACGAAATTTGGTGAACCAAGTGGGCTTAGTGTTCTGATCATTACCTGAAAGTATCATCCAGTTTGTGTGAAAAAATATTTGCTGAGATTTCTGGAGATTCGTAATTTTTGGAAGCTTGGCAACCCCTTTCCATGGAAGTGTTTCTCGCCAGTCACTGCTTAGGGCTACATCAAGAAGAAACAAAACATAGAGATAGAACGTGAAACTACATTATTGTGTCAAGTTTCAAGAAGCTAGCACAAACCGTGTTGGATTTAGAGTTCCAAATACATCTATCAATATAGGAGAAAACAGAGTGAAACCTAAAAATTCAAACTGTTACTGGAAACGAATGCTTCAACATAGAAGAACGAAATTTGGTGAACCAAGTGGGCTTAGTGTTCTGATCATTACCTGAAGGGTCATCCAGTTTGTGTGAAAAAATATTTGCTGAGATTTCTGGAGATTCGTAATTTTTGGAAGCTTGGCAACCCGTTTCCATGAAAGTGTTTCTCGCCAGTCACTGCTAAGGGCTACATCAAGAGTAAACAAAACATAGAGACAGAACGTGAAACTACTTTATTGTGTCAAGTTTCAAGAAGCTAGCACAAACCGTGTTGGATTTAGAGTTCCAAATACATCTATCAATATAGGAGAAAACAGAGTGAAACCTAAAAATTCAAACTGTTACTGGAAACGAATGCTTCAACATAGAAGAATGAAATTTGGGGAACCAAGTCAGCATAGTGTACTGATCATTACCTGAAAGTATCATCCAGTTTGGGTGAAAAAATATTTGCTGAGATTTCTGGAGATTCGTAATTTTTGGACGCTTGGCAGCCCCTTTATATGGAAGTGTTTATCGCCAATCACTGCTTAGGGCTACATCAAGAGGAAACAAAACATAGAGATAGAACGTGAAACTACATTATTGTGTCAAGTTTCACGAAGCTAGCACAAACCGTGTTGGATTTAGAGTTCCAAATACATCTATCAATATAGGAGAAAACAGAGTGAAACCTAAAAATTCAAACTGTTACTGGAAACGAACGCTTCAACATAGAAGAACGAAATTTGGTGAACCAAGTGGGCTTAGTGTTCTGATCATTACCTGAAAGTATCATCCAGTTTGGGTGAAAAAATATTTGCTGAGATTTCTGGAGATTCATAATTTTTGGAAGCTTGGCAACCCCTTTCCATGAAAGTGTTTCTCGCCAGTCCCTGCTAAGGGCTAAATCAAGAGGAAACAAAACATAGAGACAGAACATGAAACTACTTTATTGTGTCAAGTTTCAAGAAGCTAGCACAAACCGTGTTGGATTTAGAGTTCCAAATACATCTATCAATATAGGAGAAAACAGAATGAAACCTAAAATTTCAAAATGTTACTGGAAATGAACGCTTCAACATAGAAGAACGAAGTTTCGGGAACCAACTCGCCGCCTTAGTGTACTGATCATTACCTGAAACTACCATCAAGTTTGGGTGAAAACATATTTGCTGAGATTTCTGGAGATTCGTAATTTTTGGATGCTTGGCAACCCCTTTCCTTGAAAGTGTTTCTCGCCCGTCAATGCTTAGGGCTACATCAAGAGGAAACAAAACATAGAGATAGAACGTGAAACTACTTTATTGTGTCAAGTTTCAGGAAGCTAGCACAAACCGTGTTGGATTTAGAGTTCCAAATACATCTATCAATATAGGAGAAAACAGAGTGAAACCTAAAAATTCAAACTGTTACTGGAAAAGAAAGCTTCAACATAGAAGAACGAAATTTGGTGAACCAAGTGGGCTTAGTGATCTGATCATTACCTGAAAGGATCATCCAGTTTGTGTGAAAACATATTTGCTGAGATTTCTGGAGATTCGTAATTTTTGGATGCTTGGCAACCCCTTTCCATGAAAGTGTTTCTCGCCAGTCAATGCTTAGGGCTACATCAAGAGGAAACAAATCATAGAGATAGAACGTGAAACTACTTTATTGTGTCAAGTTTCAAGAAGCTAGCACAAACCGTGTTGGATTTAGAGTTCCAAATACATCTATCAATATAGGAGAAAACAGAGTGAAACCTAAAAATTCAAACTGTTACTGGAAAAGAACGCTTCAACATAGAAGAACGAAATTTGGTGAACCAAGTGGGCTTAGTGTTCTGATCATTACCTGAAAGGATCATCCAGTTTGTGTGAAAAAATATTTGCTGAGATTTCTGGAGATTCGTAATTTTTGGAAGCTTGGCAACCCCTTTCCATGGAAGTGTTTCTCGCCAGTCACTGCTTAGGGCTACATCAAGAGGAAACAAAACATAAAGATAGAACGTGAAACTACATTATTGTGTCAAGTTTCAAGAAGCTAGCACAAACCGTGTTGGATTTAGAGTTCCAAATACATCTATCAATATAGGAGAAAACAGAGTGAAACCTAAAAATTCAAACTGTTACTGGAAAAGAACGCTTCAACATAGAAGAACGAAATTTGGTGAACCAAGTGGGCTTAGTGTTCTGATCATTACCTGAAAGGATCATCCAGTTTGTGTGAAAAAATATTTGCTGAGATTTCTGGAGACTCGTAATTTTTGGAAGCTTGGCAACCCGTTTCCATGAAAGTGTTTCTCGCCAGTCCCTGCTAAGGGCTACATCAAGAGGAAACAAAACATAGAGATGGAACGTGAAACTACTTTATTGTGTCAAGTTTCAAGAAGCTAGCACAAACCGTGTTGGATTTAGAGTTCCAAATACATCTATCAATATAGGAGAAAACAGAATGAAACCTAAAAATTCAAACTGTTACTGGAAATGAACGCTTCAACATAGAAGAACGAAGTTTCGGGAACCAACTCGCCGCCTTAGTGTACTGATCATTACCTGAAACTATCATCAAGTTTGGGTGAAAACATATTTGCTGAGATTTCTGGAGATTCGTAATTTTTGGATGCTTGGCAACCCCTTTCCATGAAAGTGTTTCTCGCCAGTCACTGCTTAGGGCTACATCAAGAGGAAACAAAACATAGAGATAGAACGTGAAACTACATTATTGTGTCAAGTTTCAAGAAGCTAGCACAAACCGTGTTGGATTTAGAGTTCCAAATACATCTATCAATATAGGAGAAAACAGAGTGAAACCTAAAAATTCAAACTGTTACTGGAAACGAACGCTTCAACATAGAAGAATGAAATTTGGGGAACCAAGTCAGCATAGTGTACTGATCATTACCTGAAAGTATCATCCAGTTTGGGTGAAAAAATATTTGCTGAGATTTCTGGAGATTCGTAATTTTTGGACGCTTGGCAGCCCCTTTATATGGAAGTGTTTATCGCCAGTCACTGCTTAGGGCTACATCAAGAGGAAACAAAACATAGAGATAGAACGTGAAACTACATTATTGTGTCAAGTTTCAAGAAGCTAGCACAAACCGTGTTGGATTTAGAGTTCCAAATACATCTATCAATATAGGAGAAAACAGAGTGAAACCTAAAAATTCAAACTGTTACTGGAAATGAACGCTTCAACATAGAAAAACGAAATTTGGTGAACCAAGTGGGCTTAGTGTTCTGATCATTACCTGAAAGTATCATCCAGTTTGGGTGAAAAAATATTTGCTGAGATTTCTGGAGATTCATAATTTTTGGAAGCTTGGCAACCCCTTTCCATGAAAGTGTTTCTCGCCAGTCCCTGCTAAGGGCTAAATCAAGAGGAAACAAAACATAGAGACAGAACGTGAAACTACTTTATTGTGTCAAGTTTCAAGAAGCTAGCACAAACCGTGTTGGATTTAGAGTTCCAAATACATCTATCAATATAGGAGAAAACAGAATGAAACCTAAAAATTCAAACTGTTACTGGAAATGAACGCTTCAACATAGAAGAACGAAGTTTCGGGAACCAAATTGCCACCTTAGTGTACTGATCATTACCTGAAACTATCATCAAGTTTGGGTGAAAACATATTTGCTGAGATTTCTGGAGATTCGTAATTTTTGGATGCTTGGCAACCCCTTTCCATGAAAGTGTTTCTCGCCAGTCAATGCTTAGGGCTACATCAAGAGGAAACAAAACATAGAGATAGAACGTGAAACTACTTTATTGTGTCAAGTTTCAAGAAGCTAGCACAAACCGTGTTGGATTTAGAGTTCCAAATACATCTATCAATATAGGAGAAAACAGAGTGAAACCTAAAAATTCAAACTGTTACTGGAAAAGAAAGCTTCAACATAGAAGAATGAAATTTGGTGAACCAAGTGGGCTTAGTGTTGTGATCATTACCTGAAAGGATCATCCAGTTTGTGTGAAAAAATATTTGCTGAGATTTCTGGAGATTCGTAATTTTTGGAAGCTTGGCAACCCGTTTCCATGAAAGTGTTCCTCGCCAGTCCCTGCTAAGGGCTACATCAAGAGGAAACAAAACATAGAGACAGAACGTGAAACTACTTTATTGTGTCAAGTTTCAAGAAGCTAGCACAAACCGTGTTGGATTTAGATTTCCAAATACATCTATCAATATAGGAGAAAACAGAGTGAAACCTAAAAATTCAAACTGTTACTGGAAATGAACGCTTCAACATAGAAGAACGAAATTTGGTGAACCAAGTGGGCTTAGTGTTCTGATCATTACCTGAAAGTATCATCCAGTTTGGGTGAAAAAATATTTGCTGAGATTTCTGGAGATTCGTAATTTTTGGAAGCTTGGCAACCCCTTTCCATGGAAGTGTTTCTCGCCAGTCACTGCTTAGGGCTACATCAAGAGGAAACAAAACATAGAGATAGAACGTGAAACTACATTATTGTGTCAAGTTTCAAGAAGCTAGCACAAACCGTGTTGGATTTAGAGTTCCAAATACATCTATCAATATAGGAGAAAACAGAGTGAAACCTAAAAATTCAAACTGTTACTGGAAAAGAACGCTTCAACATAGAAGAACGAAATTTGGTGAACCAAGTGGGCTTAGTGTTCTGATCATTACCTGAAAGGATCATCCAGTTTGTGTTAAAAAATATTTGCTGAGATTTCTGGAGATTCGTAATTTTTGGAAGCTTGGCAACCCGTTTCCATGAAAGTGTTTCTCGCCAGTCCCTGCTAAGGGCTACATCAAGAGGAAACAAAACATAGAGACGGAACGTGAAACTACTTTATTGTGTCAAGTTTCAAGAAGCTAGCACAAACCGTGTTGGATTTAGAGTTCCAAATACATCTATCAATATAGGAGAAAACAGAATGAAACCTAAAAATTCAAACTGTTACTGGAAATGAACGCTTCAACATAGAAGAACGAAGTTTCGGGAACCAAATTGCCACCTTAGTGTACTGATCATTACCTGAAACTATCATCAAGTTTGGGTGAAAACATATTTGCTGAGATTTCTGGAGATTCGTAATTTTTGGATGCTTGGCAACCCCTTTCCATGAAAGTGTTTCTCGCCAGTCAATGCTTAGGGCTACATCAAGAGGAAACAAAACATAGAGATAGAACGTGAAACTACTTTATTGTGTCAAGTTTCAAGAAGCTAGCACAAACCGTGTTGGATTTAGAGTTCCAAATACATCTATCAATATAGGAGAAAACAGAGTGAAACCTAAAAATTCAAACTGTTACTGGAAAAGAAAGCTTCAACATAGAAGAATGAAATTTGGTGAACCAAGTGGGCTTAGTGTTGTGATCATTACCTGAAAGGATCATCCAGTTTGTGTGAAAAAATATTTGCTGAGATTTCTGGAGATTCGTAATTTTTGGAAGCTTGGCAACCCGTTTCCATGAAAGTGTTCCTCGCCAGTCCCTGCTAAGGGCTACATCAAGAGGAAACAAAACATAGAGACAGAACGTGAAACTACTTTATTGTGTCAAGTTTCAAGAAGCTAGCACAAACCGTGTTGGATTTAGATTTCCAAATACATCTATCAATATAGGAGAAAACAGAGTGAAACCTAAAAATTCAAACTGTTACTGGAAATGAACGCTTCAACATAGAAGAACGAAATTTGGTGAACCAAGTGGGCTTAGTGTTCTGATCATTACCTGAAAGTATCATCCAGTTTGGGTGAAAAAATATTTGCTGAGATTTCTGGAGATTCGTAATTTTTGGAAGCTTGGCAACCCCTTTCCATGGAAGTGTTTCTCGCCAGTCACTGCTTAGGGCTACATCAAGAGGAAACAAAACATAGAGATAGAACGTGAAACTACATTATTGTGTCAAGTTTCAAGAAGCTAGCACAAACCGTGTTGGATTTAGAGTTCCAAATACATCTATCAATATAGGAGAAAACAGAGTGAAACCTAAAAATTCAAACTGTTACTGGAAAAGAACGCTTCAACATAGAAGAACGAAATTTGGTGAACCAAGTGGGCTTAGTGTTCTGATCATTACCTGAAAGGATCATCCAGTTTGTGTTAAAAAATATTTGCTGAGATTTCTGGAGATTCGTAATTTTTGGAAGCTTGGCAACCCGTTTCCATGAAAGTGTTTCTCGCCAGTCCCTGCTAAGGGCTACATCAAGAGGAAACAAAACATAGAGACGGAACGTGAAACTACTTTATTGTGTCAAGTTTCAAGAAGCTAGCACAAACCGTGTTGGATTTAGAGTTCCAAATACATCTATCAATATAGGAGAAAACAGAATGAAACCTAAAAATTCAAACTGTTACTGGAAATGAACGCTTCAACATAGAAGAACGAAGTTTCGGGAACCAACTCGCCGCCTTAGTGTACTGATCATTACCTGAAACTATCATCAAGTTTGGGTGAAAACATATTTGCTGAGATTTCTGGAGATTCGTAATTTTTGGATGCTTGGCAACCTTTTTCCATGAAAGTGTTTCTCGCCAGTCACTGCTTAGGGCTACATCAAGAGGAAACAAAACATAGAGATAGAACGTGAAACTACATTATTGTGTCAAGTTTCAAGAAGCTAGGACAAATCGTGTTGGATTTAGAGTTCCAAATACATCTATCAATATAGGAGAAAACAGAGTGAAACCTAAAAATTCAAACTGTTACTGGAAACGAACGCTTCAACATAGAAGAATGAAATTTGGGGAACCAAGTCAGCATAGTGTACTGATCATTACCTGAAAGTATCATCCAGTTTGGGTGAAAAAATATTTGCTGAGATTTCTGGAGATTCGTAATTTTTGGACGCTTGGCAGCCCCTTTATATGGAAGTGTTTATCGCCAGTCACTGCTTAGGGCTACATCAAGAGGAAACAAAACATAGAGATAGAACGTGAAACTACATTATTGTGTCAAGTTTCAAGAAGCTAGCACAAACCGTGTTGGATTTAGAGTTCCAAATACATCTATCAATATAGGAGAAAACAGAGTGAAACCTAAAAATTCAAACTGTTACTGGAAATGAACGCTTCAACATAGAAAAACGAAATTTGGTGAACCAAGTGGGCTTAGTGTTCTGATCATTACCTGAAAGTATCATCCAGTTTGGGTGAAAAAATATTTGCTGAGATTTCTGGAGATTCATAATTTTTGGAAGCTTGGCAACCCCTTTCCATGAAAGTGTTTCTCGCCAGTCCCTGCTAAGGGCTAAATCAAGAGGAAACAAAACATAGAGACAGAACGTGAAACTACTTTATTGTGTCAAGTTTCAAGAAGCTAGCACAAACCGTGTTGGATTTAGAGTTCCAAATACATCTATCAATATAGGAGAAAACAGAATGAAACCTAAAAATTCAAACTGTTACTGGAAATGAACGCTTCAACATAGAAGAACGAAGTTTCGGGAACCAAATCGCCGCCTTAGTGTACTGATCATTACCTGAAACTATCATCAAGTTTGGGTGAAAACATATTTGCTGAGATTTCTGGAGATTCGTAATTTTTGGATGCTTGGCAACCCCTTTCCATGAAAGTGTTTCTCGCCAGTCACTGCTTAGGGCTACATCAAGAGGAAACAAAACATAGAGATAGAACGTGAAACTACATTATTGTGTCAAGTTTCAAGAAGCTAGCACAAACCGTGTTGGATTTAGAGTTCCAAATACATCTATCAATATAGGAGAAAACAGAGTGAAACCTAAAAATTCAAACTGTTACTGGAAAAGAACGCTTCAACATAGAAGAACGAAATTTGGTGAACCAAGTGGGCTTAGTGTTCTGATCATTACCTGAAAGGATCATCCAGTTTGTGTGAAAAAATATTTGCTGAGATTTCTGGAGATTCGTAATTTTTGGACGCTTGGCAACCCCTTTATATGGAAGTGTTTCTCGCCAGTCACTGCTTAGGGCTACATCAAGAGGAAACAAAACATAGAGATAGAACGTGAAACTACATTATTGTGTCAAGTTTCAAGAAGCTAGCACAAACCGTGTTGGATTTAGAGTTCCAAATACATCTATCAATATAGGAGAAAACAGAGTGAAACCTAAAAATTCAAACTGTTACTGGAAATGAACGCTTCAACATAGAAGAACGAAATTTGGTGAACCAAGTGGGCTTAGTGTTCTGATCATTACCTGAAAGTATCATCCAGTTTGTGTGAAAAAATATTTGCTGAGATTTCTGGAGATTCGTAATTTTTGGAAGCTTGGCAACCCCTTTCCATGGAAGTGTTTCTCGCCAGTCACTGCTTAGGGCTACATCAAGAGGAAACAAAACATAAAGATAGAACGTGAAACTACATTATTGTGTCAAGTTTCAAGAAGCTAGCACAAACCGTGTTGGATTTAGAGTTCCAAATACATCTATCAATATAGGAGAAAACAGAGTGAAACCTAAAAATTCAAACTGTTACTGGAAAAGAACGCTTCAACATAGAAGAACGAAATTTGGTGAACCAAGTGGGCTTAGTGTTCTGATCATTACCTGAAAGGATCATCCAGTTTGTGTGAAAAAATATTTGCTGAGATTTCTGGAGACTCGTAATTTTTGGAAGCTTGGCAACCCGTTTCCATGAAAGTGTTTCTCGCCAGTCCCTGCTAAGGGCTACATCAAGAGGAAACAAAACATAGAGACGGAACGTGAAACTACTTTATTGTGTCAAGTTTCAAGAAGCTAGCACAAACCGTGTTGGATTTAGAGTTCCAAATACATCTATCAATATAGGAGAAAACAGAATGAAACCTAAAAATTCAAACTGTTACTGGAAATGAACGCTTCAACATAGAAGAACGAAGTTTCGGGAACCAACTCGCCGCCTTAGTGTACTGATCATTACCTGAAACTATCATCAAGTTTTGGTGAAAACATATTTGCTGAGATTTCTGGAGATTCGTAATTTTTGGATGCTTGGCAACCCCTTTCCATGAAAGTGTTTCTCGCCAGTCACTGCTTAGGGCTACATCAAGAGGAAACAAAACATAGAGATAGAACGTGAAACTACATTATTGTGTCAAGTTTCAAGAAGCTAGCACAAACCGTGTTGGATTTAGAGTTCCAAATACATCTATCAATATAGGAGAAAACAGAGTGAAACCTAAAAATTCAAACTGTTACTGGAAACGAACGCTTCAACATAGAAGAATGAAATTTGGGGAACCAAGTCAGCATAGTGTACTGATCATTACCTGAAAGTATCATCCAGTTTGGGTGAAAAAATATTTGCTGAGATTTCTGGAGATTCGTAATTTTTGGACGCTTGGCAGCCCCTTTATATGGAAGTGTTTATCGCCAGTCACTGCTTAGGGCTACATCAAGAGGAAACAAAACATAGAGATAGAACGTGAAACTACATTATTGTGTCAAGTTTCAAGAAGCTAGCACAAACCGTGTTGGATTTAGAGTTCCAAATACATCTATCAATATAGGAGAAAACAGAGTGAAACCTAAAAATTCAAACTGTTACTGGAAATGAACGCTTCAACATAGAAAAACGAAATTTGGTGAACCAAGTGGGCTTAGTGTTCTGATCATTACCTGAAAGTATCATCCAGTTTGGGTGAAAAAATATTTGCTGAGATTTCTGGAGATTCATAATTTTTGGAAGCTTGGCAACCCCTTTCCATGAAAGTGTTTCTCGCCAGTCCCTGCTAAGGGCTAAATCAAGAGGAAACAAAACATAGAGACAGAACGTGAAACTACTTTATTGTGTCAAGTTTCAAGAAGCTAGCACAAACCGTGTTGGATTTAGAGTTCCAAATACATCTATCAATATAGGAGAAAACAGAATGAAACCTAAAAATTCAAACTGTTACTGGAAATGAACGCTTCAACATAGAAGAACGAAGTTTCGGGAACCAAATTGCCACCTTAGTGTACTGATCATTACCTGAAACTATCATCAATTTTGGGTGAAAACATATTTGCTGAGATTTCTGGAGATTCGTAATTTTTGGATGCTTGGCAACCCCTTTCCATGAAAGTGTTTCTCGCCAGTCAATGCTTAGGGCTACATCAAGAGGAAACAAAACATAGAGACGGAACGTGAAACTACTTTATTGTGTCAAGTTTCAAGAAGCTAGCACAAACCGTGTTGGATTTAGAGTTCCAAATACATCTATCAATATAGGAGAAAACAGAGTGAAACCTAAAAATTCAAACTGTTACTGGAAAAGAAAGCTTCAACATAGAAGAACGAAATTTGGTGAACCAAGTGGGCTTAGTGTTGTGATCATTACCTGAAAGGATCATCCAGTTTGTGTGAAAAAATATTTGCTGAGATTTCTGGAGATTCGTAATTTTTGGAAGCTTGGCAACCCGTTTCCATGAAAGTGTTCCTCGCCAGTCCCTGCTAAGGGCTACATCTAGAGGAAACAAAACATAGAGACAGAACGTGAAACTACTTTATTGTGTCAAGTTTCAAGAAGCTAGCACAAACCGTGTTGGATTTAGATTTCCAAATACATCTATCAATATAGGAGAAAACAGAGTGAAACCTAAAAATTCAAACTGTTACTGGAAATGAACGCTTCAACATAGAAGAACGAAATTTGGTGAACCAAGTGGGCTTAGTGTTCTGATCATTACCTGAAAGTATCATCCAGTTTGGGTGAAAAAATATTTGCTGAGATTTCTGGAGATTCGTAATTTTTGGAAGCTTGGCAACCCCTTTCCATGGAAGTGTTTCTCGCCAGTCACTGCTTAGGGCTACATCAAGAGGAAACAAAACATAGAGATAGAACGTGAAACTACATTATTGTGTCAAGTTTCAAGAAGCTAGCACAAACCGTGTTGGATTTAGAGTTCCAAATACATCTATCAATATAGGAGAAAACAGAGTGAAACCTAAAAATTCAAACTGTTACTGGAAAAGAACGCTTCAACATAGAAGAACGAAATTTGGTGAACCAAGTGGGCTTAGTGTTCTGATCATTACCTGAAAGGATCATCCAGTTTGTGTTAAAAAATATTTGCTGAGATTTCTGGAGATTCGTAATTTTTGGAAGCTTGGCAACCCGTTTCCATGAAAGTGTTTCTCGCCAGTCCCTGCTAAGGGCTACATCAAGAGGAAACAAAACATAGAGACGGAACGTGAAACTACTTTATTGTGTCAAGTTTCAAGAAGCTAGCACAAACCGTGTTGGATTTAGAGTTCCAAATACATCTATCAATATAGGAGAAAACAGAATGAAACCTAAAAATTCAAACTGTTACTGGAAATGAACGCTTCAACATAGAAGAACGAAGTTTCGGGAACCAACTCGCCGCCTTAGTGTACTGATCATTACCTGAAACTATCATCAAGTTTGGGTGAAAACATATTTGCTGAGATTTCTGGAGATTCGTAATTTTTGGATGCTTGGCAACCTTTTTCCATGAAAGTGTTTCTCGCCAGTCACTGCTTAGGGCTACATCAAGAGGAAACAAAACATAGAGATAGAACGTGAAACTACATTATTGTGTCAAGTTTCAAGAAGCTAGGACAAATCGTGTTGGATTTAGAGTTCCAAATACATCTATCAATATAGGAGAAAACAGAGTGAAACCTAAAAATTCAAACTGTTACTGGAAACGAACGCTTCAACATAGAAGAATGAAATTTGGGGAACCAAGTCAGCATAGTGTACTGATCATTACCTGAAAGTATCATCCAGTTTGGGTGAAAAAATATTTGCTGAGATTTCTGGAGATTCGTAATTTTTGGACGCTTGGCAGCCCCTTTATATGGAAGTGTTTATCGCCAGTCACTGCTTAGGGCTACATCAAGAGGAAACAAAACATAGAGATAGAACGTGAAACTACATTATTGTGTCAAGTTTCAAGAAGCTAGCACAAACCGTGTTGGATTTAGAGTTCCAAATACATCTATCAATATAGGAGAAAACAGAGTGAAACCTAAAAATTCAAACTGTTACTGGAAATGAACGCTTCAACATAGAAAAACGAAATTTGGTGAACCAAGTGGGCTTAGTGTTCTGATCATTACCTGAAAGTATCATCCAGTTTGGGTGAAAAAATATTTGCTGAGATTTCTGGAGATTCATAATTTTTGGAAGCTTGGCAACCCCTTTCCATGAAAGTGTTTCTCGCCAGTCCCTGCTAAGGGCTAAATCAAGAGGAAACAAAACATAGAGACAGAACGTGAAACTACTTTATTGTGTCAAGTTTCAAGAAGCTAGCACAAACCGTGTTGGATTTAGAGTTCCAAATACATCTATCAATATAGGAGAAAACAGAATGAAACCTAAAAATTCAAACTGTTACTGGAAATGAACGCTTCAACATAGAAGAACGAAGTTTCGGGAACCAAATCGCCGCCTTAGTGTACTGATCATTACCTGAAACTATCATCAAGTTTGGGTGAAAACATATTTGCTGAGATTTCTGGAGATTCGTAATTTTTGGATGCTTGGCAACCCCTTTCCATGAAAGTGTTTCTCGCCAGTCACTGCTTAGGGCTACATCAAGAGGAAACAAAACATAGAGATAGAACGTGAAACTACTTTATTGTGTCAAGTTTCAAGAAGCTAGCACAAACCGTGTTGGATTTAGAGTTCCAAATACATCTATCAATATAGGAGAAAACAGAGTGAAACCTAAAAATTCAAACTGTTACTGGAAAAGAAAGCTTCAACATAGAAGAACGAAATTTGGTGAACCAAGTGGGCTTAGTGTTCTGATCATTACCTGAAAGGATCATCCAGTTTGTGTGAAAAAATATTTGCTGAGATTTCTGGAGATTCGTAATTTTTGGAAGCTTGGCAACCCGTTTCCATGAAAGTGTTCCTCGCCAGTCCCTGCTAAGGGCTACATCAAGAGGAAACAAAACATAGAGACAGAACGTGAAACTGCTTTATTGTGTCAAGTTTCAAGAAGCTAGCACAAACCGTGTTGGATTTAGATTTCCAAATACATCTATCAATATAGGAGAAAACAGAGTGAAACCTAAAAATTCAAACTGTTACTGGAAATGAACGCTTCAACATAGAAGAACGAAATTTGGTGAACCAAGTGGGCTTAGTGTTCTGATCATTACCTGAAAGTATCATCCAGTTTGGGTGAAAAAATATTTGCTGAGATTTCTGGAGATTCGTAATTTTTGGAAGCTTGGCAACCCCTTTCCATGGAAGTGTTTCTCGCCAGTCACTGCTTAGGGCTACATCAAGAAGAAACAAAACATAGAGATAGAACGTGAAACTACATTATTGTGTCAAGTTTCAAGAAGCTAGCACAAACCGTGTTGGATTTAGAGTTCCAAATACATCTATCAATATAGGAGAAAACAGAGTGAAACCTAAAAATTCAAACTGTTACTGGAAACGAACGCTTCAACATAGAAGAACGAAATTTGGTGAACCAAGTGGGCTTAGTGTTCTGATCATTACCTGAAAGGATCATCCAGTTTGTGTGAAAAAATATTTGCTGAGATTTCTGGAGATTCGTAATTTTTGGAAGCTTGGCAACCCGTTTCCATGAAAGTGTTTCTTGCCAGTCACTGCTAAGGGCTACATCAAGAGGAAACAAAACATAGAGACAGAACGTGAAACTACTTTATTGTGTCAAGTTTCAAGAAGCTAGCACAAACCGTGTTGGATTTAGAGTTCCAAATACATCTATCAATATAGGAGAAAACAGAATGAAACCTAAAAACTCAAACTGTTACTGGAAATGAACGCTTCAACATAGATGAACGAAGTTTCGGGAACCAAGTCACCTTAGTGTACTGATCATTACCTGAAACTATCATCAAGTTTGGGTGAAAAAATATTTGTTGAGATTTCTGGAGATTCGTAATTTTTGGATGCTTGGCAACCCCTTTCCATGAAAGTGTTTCTCGCCAGTCACTGCTTAGGGCTACATCAAGAGGAAACAAAACATATAGATAGAACCTGAAACTACTTTATTGTGTCAAGTTTCAAGAAGCTAGCACAAACCGTGTTGGATTTAGAGTTCCAAATACATCTATCAATATAGGAGAAAACAGAGTGAAACCTAAAAATTCAAACTGTTACTGGAAACGAACGCTTCAACATAGAAGAATGAAATTTGGGGAACCAAGTCAACTTAGTGTACTGATCATTACCTGAAAGTATCATCCAGTTTGGGTGAAAAAATATTTGCTGAGATTTCTGGAGATTCGTAATTTTTGGACGCTTGGCAACCCCTTTATATGGAAGTGTTTCTCGCCAGTCACTGCTTAGGGGTACATCAAGAGGAAACAAAACATAGAGATAGAACGTGAAACTACATTATTGTGTCAAGTTTCAAGAAGCTAGCACAAACCGTGTTGGATTTAGAGTTCCAAATACATCTATCAATATAGGAGAAAACAGAGTGAAACCTAAAAATTCAAACTGTTACTGGAAATGAACGCTTCAACATAGAAGAACGAAATTTGGTGAACCAAGTGGGCTTAGTGTTCTGATCATTACCTGAAAGTATCATCCAGTTTGGGTGAAAAAATATTTGCTGAGATTTCTGGAGATTCGTAATTTTTGGAAGCTTGGCAACCCCTTTCCATGGAAGTGTTTCTCGCCAGTCACTGCTTAGGGCTACATCAAGAGGAAACAAAACATAGAGATAGAACGTGAAACTACATTATTGTGTCAAGTTTCAAGAAGCTAGCACAAACCGTGTTGGATTTAGAGTTCCAAATACATCTATCAATATAGGAGAAAACAGAGTGAAACCTAAAAATTCAAACTGTTACTGGAAAAGAACGCTTCAACATAGAAGAACGAAATTTGGTGAACCAAGTGGGCTTAGTGTTCTGATCATTACCTGAAAGGATCATCCAGTTTGTGTTAAAAAATATTTGCTGAGATTTCTGGAGATTCGTAATTTTTGGAAGCTTGGCAACCCGTTTCCATGAAAGTGTTTCTCGCCAGTCCCTGCTAAGGGCTACATCAAGAGGAAACAAAACATAGAGACGGAACGTGAAACTACTTTATTGTGTCAAGTTTCAAGAAGCTAGCACAAACCGTGTTGGATTTAGAGTTCCAAATACATCTATCAATATAGGAGAAAACAGAATGAAACTTAAAATTCAAACTGTTACTGGAAATGAACGCTTCAACATAGAAGAACGAAGTTTCGGGAACCAACTCGCCGCCTTAGTGTACTGATCATTACCTGAAACTATCATCAAGTTTGGGTGAAAACATATTTGCTGAGATTTCTGGAGATTCGTAATTTTTGGATGCTTGGCAACCCCTTTCCATGAAAGTGTTTCTCGCCAGTCACTGCTTAGGGCTACATCAAGAGGAAACAAAACATAGAGATAGAACGTGAAACTACATTATTGTGTCAAGTTTCAAGAAGCTAGCACAAATCGTGTTGGATTTAGAGTTCCAAATACATCTATCAATATAGGAGAAAACAGAGTGAAACCTAAAAATTCAAACTGTTACTGGAAACGAACGCTTCACCATAGAAGAATGAAATTTGGGGAACCAAGACAGCATAGTGTACTGATCATTACATGAAAGTATCATCCAGTTTGGGTGAAAAAATATTTGCTGAGATTTCTGGAGATTCGTAATTTTTGGACGCTTGGCAGCCCCTTTATATGGAAGTGTTTATCGCCAGTCACTGCTTAGGGCTACATCAAGAGGAAACAAAACATAGAGATAGAACTTGAAACTACATTATTGTGTCAAGTTTCAAGAAGCTAGCACAAACCGTGTTGGATTTAGAGTTCCAAATACATCTATCAATATAGGAGAAAACAGAGTGAAACCTAAAAATTCAAACTGTTACTGGAAATGAACGCTTCAACATAGAAAAACGAAATTTGGTGAACCAAGTGGGCTTAGTCTTCTGATCATTACCTGAAAGTATCATCCAGTTTGGGTGAAAAAATATTTGCTGAGATTTCTGGAGATTCATAATTTTTGGAAGCTTGGCAACCCCTTTCCATGAAAGTGTTTCTCGCCAGTCACTGCTAAGGGCTACATCAAGAGGAAACAAAACATAGAGACAGAACGTGAAACTACTTTATTGTGTCAAGTTTCAAGAAGCTAGCACAAACCGTGTTGGATTTAGAGTTCCAAATGCATCTATCAATATAGGAGAAAACAGAATGAAACCTAAAAATTCAAACTGTTACTGGAAATGAACGCTCCAACATAGAAGAACGAAGTTTCGGGAACCAAATCGCCGCCTTAGTGTACTGATCATTACCTGAAACTATCATCAAGTTTGGGTGAAAACATATTTGCTGAGATTTCTGGAGATTCGTAATTTTTGGATGCTTGGCAACCCCTTTCCATGAAAGTGTTTCTCGCCAGTCACTGCTTAGGGCTACATCAAGAGGAAACAAAACATAGAGATAGAACGTGAAACTACTTTATTGTGTCAAGTTTCAAGAAGCTAGCACAAACCGTGTTGGATTTAGAGTTCCAAATACATCTATCAATATAGGAGAAAACAGAGTGAAACCTAAAAATTCAAACTGTTACTGGAAAAGAAAGCTTCAACATAGAAGAACGAAATTTGGTGAACCAAGTGGGCTTAGTGTTCTGATCATTACCTGAAAGGATCATCCAGTTTGTGTGAAAAAATATTTGCTGAGATTTCTGGAGATTCGTAATTTTTGGAAGCTTGGCAACCCGTTTCCATGAAAGTGTTCCTCGCCAGTCACTGCTAAGGGCTACATCAAGAGGAAACAAAACATAGAGACAGAACGTGAAACTACTTTATTGTGTCAAGTTTCAAGAAGCTAGCACAAACCGTGTTGGATTTAGATTTCCAAATACATCTATCAATATAGGAGAAAACAGAGTGAAACCTAAAAATTCAAACTGTTACTGGAAATGAACGCTTCAACATAGAAGAACGAAATTTGGTGAACCAAGTGGGCTTAGTGTTCTGATCATTACCTGAAAGTATCATCCAGTTTGGGTGAAAAAATATTTGCTGAGATTTCTGGAGATTCGTAATTTTTGGAAGCTTGGCAACCCCTTTCCATGGAAGTGTTTCTCGCCAGTCACTGCTTAGGGCTACATCAAGAAGAAACAAAACATAGAGATAGAACGTGAAACTACATTATTGTGTCAAGTTTCAAGAAGCTAGCACAAACCGTGTTGGATTTAGAGTTCCAAATACATCTATCAATATAGGAGAAAACAGAGTGAAACCTAAAAATTCAAACTGTTACTGGAAACGAACGCTTCAACATAGAAGAACGAAATTTGGTGAACCAAGTGGGCTTAGTGTTCTGATCATTACCTGAAAGGATCATCCAGTTTGTGTGAAAAAATATTTGCTGAGATTTCTGGAGATTCGTAATTTTTGGAAGCTTGGCAACCCGTTTCCATGAAAGTGTTTCTTGCCAGTCACTGCTAAGGGCTACATCAAGAGGAAACAAAACATAGAGACAGAACGTGAAACTACTTTATTGTGTCAAGTTTCAAGAAGCTAGCACAAACCGTGTTGGATTTAGAGTTCCAAATACATCTATCAATATAGGAGAAAACAGAATGAAACCTAAAAACTCAAACTGTTACTGGAAATGAACGCTTCAACATAGATGAACGAAGTTTCGGGAACCAAGTCACCTTAGTGTACTGATCATTACCTGAAACTATCATCAAGTTTGGGTGAAAAAATATTTGTTGAGATTTCTGGAGATTCGTAATTTTTGGATGCTTGGCAACCCCTTTCCATGAAAGTGTTTCTCGCCAGTCACTGCTTAGGGCTACATCAAGAGGAAACAAAACATATAGATAGAACCTGAAACTACTTTATTGTGTCAAGTTTCAAGAAGCTAGCACAAACCGTGTTGGATTTAGAGTTCCAAATACATCTATCAATATAGGAGAAAACAGAGTGAAACCTAAAAATTCAAACTGTTACTGGAAACGAACGCTTCAACATAGAAGAATGAAATTTGGGGAACCAAGTCAACTTAGTGTACTGATCATTACCTGAAAGTATCATCCAGTTTGGGTGAAAAAATATTTGCTGAGATTTCTGGAGATTCGTAATTTTTGGACGCTTGGCAACCCCTTTATATGGAAGTGTTTCTCGCCAGTCACTGCTTAGGGCTACATCAAGAGGAAACAAAACATAGAGATAGAACGTGAAACTACATTATTGTGTCAAGTTTCAAGAAGCTAGCACAAACCGTGTTGGATTTAGAGTTCCAAATACATCTATCAATATAGGAGAAAACAGAGTGAAACCTAAAAATTCAAACTGTTACTGGAAATGAACGCTTCAACATAGAAGAACGAAATTTGGTGAACCAAGTGGGCTTAGTGTTCTGATCATTACCTGAAAGTATCATCCAGTTTGGGTGAAAAAATATTTGCTGAGATTTCTGGAGATTCGTAATTTTTGGAAGCTTGGCAACCCCTTTCCATGGAAGTGTTTCTCGCCAGTCACTGCTTAGGGCTACATCAAGAGGAAACAAAACATAGAGATAGAACGTGAAACTACATTATTGTGTCAAGTTTCAAGAAGCTAGCACAAACCGTGTTGGATTTAGAGTTCCAAATACATCTATCAATATAGGAGAAAACAGAGTGAAACCTAAAAATTCAAACTGTTACTGGAAAAGAACGCTTCAACATAGAAGAACGAAATTTGGTGAACCAAGTGGGCTTAGTGTTCTGATCATTACCTGAAAGGATCATCCAGTTTGTGTTAAAAAATATTTGCTGAGATTTCTGGAGATTCGTAATTTTTGGAAGCTTGGCAACCCGTTTCCATGAAAGTGTTTCTCGCCAGTCCCTGCTAAGGGCTACATCAAGAGGAAACAAAACATAGAGACGGAACGTGAAACTACTTTATTGTGTCAAGTTTCAAGAAGCTAGCACAAACCGTGTTGGATTTAGAGTACCAAATACATCTATCAATATAGGAGAAAACAGAATGAAACCTAAAAATTCAAACTGTTACTGGAAATGAACGCTTCAACATAGAAGAACGAAGTTTCGGGAACCAACTCGCCGCCTTAGTGTACTGATCATTACCTGAAACTATCATCAAGTTTGGGTGAAAACATATTTGCTGAGATTTCTGGAGATTCGTAATTTTTGGATGCTTGGCAACCCCTTTCCATGAAAGTGTTTCTCGCCAGTCACTGCTTAGGGCTACATCAAGAGGAAACAAAACATAGAGATAGAACGTGAAACTACATTATTGTGTCAAGTTTCAAGAAGCTAGCACAAATCGTGTTGGATTTAGAGTTCCAAATACATCTATCAATATAGGAGAAAACAGAGTGAAACCTAAAAATTCAAACTGTTACTGGAAACGAACGCTTCACCATAGAAGAATGAAATTTGGGGAACCAAGTCAGCATAGTGTACTGATCATTACCTGAAAGTATCATCCAGTTTGGGTGAAAAAATATTTGCTGAGATTTCTGGAGATTCGTAATTTTTGGACGCTTGGCAGCCCCTTTATATGGAAGTGTTTATCGCCAGTCACTGCTTAGGGCTACATCAAGAGGAAACAAAACATAGAGATAGAACGTGAAACTACATTATTGTGTCAAGTTTCAAGAAGCTAGCACAAACCGTGTTGGATTTAGAGTTCCAAATACATCTATCAATATAGGAGAAAACAGAGTGAAACCTAAAAATTCAAACTGTTACTGGAAATGAACGCTTCAACATAGAAAAACGAAATTTGGTGAACCAAGTGGGCTTAGTGTTCTGATCATTACCTGAAAGTATCATCAAGTTTGGGTGAAAAAATATTTGCTGAGATTTCTGGAGGTTCGTAATTCTTGGAAGCTTGGGAACCCCTTTCCATGAAAGTGTTTCTCGCCAGTCCCTGCTAAGGGCTAAATCAAGAGGAAACAAAACATAGAGACAGAACGTGAAACTACTTTATTGTTTCAAGTTTCAAGAAGCTAGCACAAACCGTGTTGGATTTAGAGTTCCAAATACATCTATCAATATAGGAGAAAACAGAATGAAACCTAAAAATTCAAACTGTTACTGGAAATGAACGCTCCAACATAGAAGAACGAAGTTTCGGGAACCAAATCGCCGCCTTAGTGTACTGATCATTACCTGAAACTATCATCAAGTTTGGGTGAAAACATATTTGCTGAGATTTTTGGAGATTCGTAATTTTTGGATGCTTGGCAACCCCTTTCCATGAAAGTGTTTCTCGCCAGTCAATGCTTAGGGCTACATCAAGAGGAAACAAAACATAGAGATAGAACGTGAAACTACTTTATTGTGTCAAGTTTCAAGAAGCTAGCACAAACCGTGTTGGATTTAGAGTTCCAAATACATCTATCAATATAGGAGAAAACAGAGTGAAACCTAAAAATTCAAACTGTTACTGGAAAAGAACGCTTCAACATAGAAGAACGAAATTTGGTGAACCAAGTGGGCTTAGTGTTCTGATCATTACCTGAAAGGATCATCCAGTTTGTGTTAAAAAATATTTGCTGAGATTTCTGGAGATTCGTAATTTTTGGAAGCTTGGCAACCCGTTTCCATGAAAGTGTTTCTCGCCAGTCCCTGCTAAGGGCTACATCAAGAGGAAACAAAACATAGAGACGGAACGTGAAACTACTTTATTGTGTCAAGTTTCAAGAAGCTAGCACAAACCGTGTTGGATTTAGAGTTCCAAATACATCTATCAATATAGGAGAAAACAGAGTGAAACCTAAAAATTCAAACTGTTACTGGAAACGAACGCTTCAACATAGAAGAATGAAATTTGGGGAACCAAGTCAGCATAGTGTACTGATCATTACCTGAAAGTATCATCCAGTTTGGGTGAAAACATATTTGCTGAGATTTCTGGAGATTCGTAATTTTTGGACGCTTGGCAGCCCCTTTATATGGAAGTGTTTATCGCCAGTCACTGCTTAGGGCTACATCAAGAGGAAACAAAACATAGAGATAGAACGTGAAACTACATTATTGTGTCAAGTTTCAAGAAGCTAGCACAAACCGTGTTGGATTTAGAGTTCCAAATACATCTATCAATATAGGAGAAAACAGAGTGAAACCTAAAAATTCAAACTGTTACTGGAAATGAACGCTTCAACATAGAAAAACGAAATTTGGTGAACCTAGTGGGCTTAGTGTTCTGATCATTACCTGAAAGTATCATCCAGTTTGGGTGAAAAAATATTTGCTGAGATTTCTGGAGATTCATAATTTTTGGAAGCTTGGCAACCCCTTTCCATGAAAGTGTTTCTCGCCAGTCCCTGCTAAGGGCTAAATCAAGAGGAAACAAAACATAGAGACAGAACGTGAAACTACTTTATTGTGTCAAGTTTCAAGAAGCTAGCACAAACCGTGTTGGATTTAGAGTTCCAAATACATCTATCAATATAGGAGAAAACAGAATGAAACCTAAAAATTCAAACTGTTACTGGAAATGAACGCTTCAACATAGAAGAACGAAGTTTCGGGAACCAAATCGCCACCTTAGTGTACTGATCATTACCTGAAACTATCATCAAGTTTGGGTGAAAACATATTTGCTGAGATTTCTGGAGATTCGTAATTTTTGGATGCTTGGCAACCCCTTTCCATGAAAGTGTTTCTCGCCAGTCACTGCTTAGGGCTACATCAAGAGGAAACAAAACATAGAGATAGAACGTGAAACTACTTTATTGTGTCAAGTTTCAAGAAGCTAGCACAAACCGTGTTGGATTTAGAGTTCCAAATACATCTATCAATATAGGAGAAAACAGAGTGAAACCTAAAAATTCAAACTGTTACTGGAAAAGAAAGCTTCAACATAGAAGAACGAAATTTGGTGAACCAAGTGGGCTTAGTGTTCTGATCATTACCTGAAAGGATCATCCAGTTTGTGTGAAAAAATATTTGCTGAGATTTCTGGAGATTCGTAATTTTTGGAAGCTTGGCAACCCGTTTCCATGAAAGTGTTCCTCGCCAGTCCCTGCTAAGGGCTACATCAAGAGGAAACAAAACATAGAGACAGAACGTGAAACTACTTTATTGTGTCAAGTTTCAAGAAGCTAGCACAAACCGTTGTGGATTTAGATTTCCAAATACATCTATCAATACAGGAGAAAACAGAGTGAAACCTAAAAATTCAAACTGTTACTGGAAATGAACGCTTCAACATAGAAGAACGAAATTTGGTGAACCAAGTGGGCTTAGTGTTCTGATCATTACCTGAAAGTATCATCCAGTTTGGGTGAAAAAATATTTGCTGAGATTTCTGGAGATTCGTAATTTTTGGAAGCTTGGCAACCCCTTTCCATGGAAGTGTTTCTCGCCAGTCACTGCTTAGGGCTACATCAAGAAGAAACAAAACATAGAGATAGAACGTGAAACTACATTATTGTGTCAAGTTTCAAGAAGCTAGCACAAACCGTGTTGGATTTAGAGTTCCAAATACATCTATCAATATAGGAGAAAACAGAGTGAAACCTAAAAATTCAAACTGTTACTGGAAACGAACGCTTCAACATAGAAGAACGAAATTTGGTGAACCAAGTGGGCTTAGTGTTCTGATCATTACCTGAAAGGATCATCCAGTTTGTGTGAAAAAATATTTGCTGAGATTTCTGGAGATTCGTAATTTTTGGAAGCTTGGCAACCCGTTTCCATGAAAGTGTTTCTTGCCAGTCACTGCTAAGGGCTACATCAAGAGGAAACAAAACATAGAGACAGAACGTGAAACTACTTTATTGTGTCAAGTTTCAAGAAGCTAGCACAAACCGTGTTGGATTTAGAGTTCCAAATACATCTATCAATATAGGAGAAAACAGAATGAAACCTAAAAACTCAAACTGTTACTGGAAATGAACGCTTCAACATAGATGAACGAAGTTTCGGGAACCAAGTCACCTTAGTGTACTGATCATTACCTGAAACTATCATCAAGTTTGGGTGAAAAAATATTTGTTGAGATTTCTGGAGATTCGTAACTTTTGGATGCTTGGCAACCCCTTTCCATGAAAGTGTTTCTCGCCAGTCACTGCTTAGGGCTACATCAAGAGGAAACAAAACATATAGATAGAACCTGAAACTACTTTATTGTGTCAAGTTTCAAGAAGCTAGCACAAACCGTGTTGTATTTAGAGTTCCAAATACATCTATCAATATAGGAGAAAACAGAGTGAAACCTAAAAATTCAAACTGTTACTGGAAACGAACGCTTCAACATAGAAGAATGAAATTTGGGGAACCAAGTCAACTTAGTGTACTGATCATTACCTGAAAGTATCATCCAGTTTGGGTGAAAAATATTTGCTGAGATTTCTGGAGATTCGTAATTTTTGGACGCTTGGCAACCCCTTTATATGGAAGTGTTTCTCGCCAGTCACTGCTTAGGGCTACATCAAGAGGAAACAAAACATAGAGATAGAACGTGAAACTACATTATTGTGTCAAGTTTCAAGAAGCTAGCACAAACCGTGTTGGATTTAGAGTTCCAAATACATCTATCAATATAGGAGAAAACAGAGTGAAACCTAAAAATTCAAACTGTTACTGGAAATGAACGCTTCAACATAGAAGAACGAAATTTGGTGAACCAAGTGGGCTTAGTGTTCTGATCATTACCTGAAAGTATCATCCAGTTTGGGTGAAAAAATATTTGCTGAGATTTCTGGAGATTCGTAATTTTTGGAAGCTTGGCAACCCCTTTCCATGGAAGTGTTTCTCGCCAGTCACTGCTTAGGGCTACATCAAGAGGAAACAAAACATAGAGATAGAACGTGAAACTACATTATTGTGTCAAGTTTCAAGAAGCTAGCACAAACCGTGTTGGATTTAGAGTTCCAAATACATCTATCAATATAGGAGAAAACAGAGTGAAACCTAAAAATTCAAACTGTTACTGGAAAAGAACGCTTCAACATAGAAGAACGAAATTTGGTGAACCAAGTGGGCTTAGTGTTCTGATCATTACCTGAAAGGATCATCCAGTTTGTGTTAAAAAATATTTGCTGAGATTTCTGGAGATTCGTAATTTTTGGAAGCTTGGCAACCCGTTTCCATGAAAGTGTTTCTCGCCAGTCCCTGCTAAGGGCTACATCAAGAGGAAACAAAACATAGAGACGGAACGTGAAACTACTTTATTGTGTCAAGTTTCAAGAAGCTAGCACAAACCGTGTTGGATTTAGAGTTCCAAATACATCTATCAATATAGGAGAAAACAGAATGAAACCTAAAAATTCAAACTGTTACTGGAAATGAACGCTTCAACATAGAAGAACGAAGTTTCGGGAACCAACTCGCCGCCTTAGTGTACTGATCATTACCTGAAACTATCATCAAGTTTGGGTGAAAACATATTTGCTGAGATTTCTGGAGATTCGTAATTTTTGGATGCTTGGCAACCCCTTTCCATGAAAGTGTTTCTCGCCAGTCACTGCTTAGGGCTACATCAAGAGGAAACAAAACATAGAGATAGAACGTGAAACTACATTATTGTGTCAAGTTTCAAGAAGCTAGCACAAATCGTGTTGGATTTAGAGTTCCAAATACATCTATCAATATAGGAGAAAACAGAGTGAAACCTAAAAATTCAAACTGTTACTGGAAACGAACGCTTCAACATAGAAGAACGAAATTTGGTGAACCAAGTGGGCTTAGTGTTCTGATCATTACCTGAAAGTATCATCCAGTTTGGGTGAAAAAATATTTGCTGAGATTTCTGGAGATTCGTAAATTTGGAAGCTTGTCAACCCCTTTCCATGGAAGTGTTTCTCGCCAGTCACTGCTTAGGGCTACATCAAGAGGAAACAAAACATAGAGATAGAACGTGAAACTACATTATTGTGTCAAGTTTCAAGAAGCTAGCACAAACCGTGTTGGATTTAGAGTTCCAAATACATCTATCAATATAGGAGAAAACAGAGTGAAACCTAAAAATTCAAACTGTTACTGGAAATGAACGCTTCAACATAGAAAAACGAAATTTGGTGAACCAAGTGGGCTTAGTGTTCTGATCATTACCTGAAAGTATCATCCAGTTTGGGTGAAAAAATATTTGCTGAGATTTCTGGAGATTCATAATTTTTGGAAGCTTGGCAACCCCTTTCCATGAAAGTGTTTCTCGCCAGTCCCTGCTAAGGGCTAAATCAAGAGGAAACAAAACATAGAGACAGAACGTGAAACTACTTTATTGTGTCAAGTTTCAAGAAGCTAGCACAAACCGTGTTGGATTTAGAGTTCCAAATACATCTATCAATATAGGAGAAAACAGAATGAAACCTAAAAATTCAAACTGTTACTGGAAATGAACGCTTCAACATAGAAGAACGAAGTTTCGGGAACCAAATCGCCGCCTTAGTGTACTGATCATTACCTGAAACTATCATCAAGTTTGGGTGAAAAAATATTTGCTGAGATTTCTGGAGATTCGTAATTTTTGGATGCTTGGCAACCCCTTTCCATGAAAGTGTTTCTCGCCAGTCACTGCTTAGGGCTACATCAAGGGGAAACAAAACATAGAGATAGAACGTGAAACTACTTTATTGTGTCAAGTTTCAAGAAGCTAGCACAAACCGTGTTGTATTTAGAGTTCCAAATACATCTATCAATATAGGAGAAAACAGAGTGAAACCTAAAAATTCAAACTGTTACTGGAAACGAACGCTTCAACATAGAAGAATGAAATTTGGGGAACCAAGTCAGCTTAGTGTACTGATCATTACCTGAAAGTATCATCCAGTTTGGATGAAAAAATATTTGCTGAGATTTCTGGAGATTCGTAATTTTTGGACGCTTGGCAACCCCTTTATATGGAAGTTTTTCTCGCCAGGCACTGCTTAGGGCTACATCAAGAGGAAACAAAACATAGAGATAGCACGTAAAACTACATTATTGTGTCAAGTTTCAAGAAGCTAGCACAAACCGTGTTGGATTTAGAGTTCCAAATACATCTATCAATATAGGAGAAAACAGAGTGAAACCTAAAAATTCAAACTGTTACTGGTAAAGAACGCTTCAACATAGAAGAACGAAATTTGGTGAACCAAGTGGGCTTAGTGTTCTGATCATTACCTGAAAGGATCATCCAGTTTGTGTGAAAAAATATTTGCTGAGATTTCTGGAGATTCGTAATTTTTGGACGCTTGGCAACCCCTTTATATGGAAGTGTTTCTCGCCAGTCACTGCTTAGGGCTACATCAAGAGAAAACAAAACATAGAGATAGAACGTGAAACTACATTATTGTGTCAAGTTTCAAGAAGCTAGCACAAACCGTGTTGGATTTAGAGTTCCAAATACATCTATCAATATAGGAGAAAACAGAGTGAAACCTAAAAATTCAAACTGTTACTGGAAATGAACGCTTCAACATAGAAGAACGAAATTTGGTGAACCAAGTGGGCTTAGTGTTCTGATCATTACCTGAAAGTATCATCCAGTTTGGGTGAAAAAATATTTGCTGAGATTTCTGGAGATTCGTAATTTTTGGAAGCTTGGCAACCCCTTTCCATGGAAGTGTTTCTCGCCAGTCACTGCTTAGGGCTACATCAAGAGGAAACAAAACATAGAGATAGAACGTGAAACTACATTATTGTGTCAAGTTTCAAGAAGCTAGCACAAACCGTGTTGGATTTAGAGTTCCAAATACATCTATCAATATAGGAGAAAACAGAGTGAAACCTAAAAATTCAAACTGTTACTGGAAAAGAACGCTTCAACATAGAAGAACGAAATTTGGTGAACCAAGTGGGCTTAGTGTTCTGATCATTACCTGAAAAGATCATCCAGTTTGTGTTAAAAAATATTTGCTGAGATTTCTGGAGATTCGTAATTTTTGGAAGCTTGGCAACCCGTTTCCATGAAAGTGTTTCTCGCCAGTCCCTGCTAAGGGCTACATCAAGAGGAAACAAAACATAGAGACGGAACGTGAAACTACTTTATTGTGTCAAGTTTCAAGAAGCTAGCACAAACCGTGTTGGATTTAGAGTTCCAAATACATCTATCAATATAGGAGAAAACAGAATGAAACCTAAAAATTCAAACTGTTACTGGAAATGAACGCTTCAACATAGAAGAACGAAGTTTCGGGAACCAACTCGCCGCCTTAGTGTACTGATCATTACCTGAAACTATCATCAAGTTTGGGTGAAAACATATTTGCTGAGATTTCTGGAGATTCGTAATTTTTGGATGCTTGGCAACCCCTTTCCATGAAAGTGTTTCTCGCCAGTCACTGCTTAGGGCTACATCAAGAGGAAACAAAACATAGAGATAGAACGTGAAACTACATTATTGTGTCAAGTTTCAAGAAGCTAGCACAAACCGTGTTGTATTTAGAGTTCCAAATACATCTATCAATATAGGAGAAAACAGAGTGAAACCTAAAAATTCAAACTGTTACTGGAAACGAACGCTTCAACATAGAAGAATGAAATTTGGGGAACCAAGTCAACTTAGTGTACTGATCATTACCTGAAAGTATCATCCAGTTTGGGTGAAAAATATTTGCTGAGATTTCTGGAGATTCGTAATTTTTGGACGCTTGGCAACCCCTTTATATGGAAGTGTTTCTCGCCAGTCACTGCTTAGGGCTACATCAAGAGGAAACAAAACATAGAGATAGAACGTGAAACTACATTATTGTGTCAAGTTTCAAGAAGCTAGCACAAACCGTGTTGGATTTAGAGTTCCAAATACATCTATCAATATAGGAGAAAACAGAGTGAAACCTAAAAATTCAAACTGTTACTGGAAATGAACGCTTCAACATAGAAGAACGAAATTTGGTGAACCAAGTGGGCTTAGTGTTCTGATCATTACCTGAAAGTATCATCCAGTTTGGGTGAAAAAATATTTGCTGAGATTTCTGGAGATTCGTAATTTTTGGAAGCTTGGCAACCCGTTTCCATGAAAGTGTTTCTTGCCAGTCACTGCTTAGGGCTACATCAAGAGGAAACAAAACATAGAGATAGAACGTGAAACTACATTATTGTGTCAAGTTTCAAGAAGCTAGCACAAACCGTGTTGGATTTAGAGTTCCAAATACATCTATCAATATAGGAGAAAACAGAGTGAAACCTAAAAATTCAAACTGTTACTGGAAAAGAACGCTTCAACATAGAAGAACGAAATTTGGTGAACCAAGTGGGCTTAGTGTTCTGATCATTACCTGAAAGGATCATCCAGTTTGTGTTAAAAAATATTTGCTGAGATTTTTGGAGATTCGTAATTTTTGGAAGCTTGGCAACCCGTTTCCATGAAAGTGTTTCTCGCCAGTCCCTGCTAAGGGCTACATCAAGAGGAAACAAAACATAGAGACGGAACGTGAAACTACTTTATTGTGTCAAGTTTCAAGAAGCTAGCACAAACCGTGTTGGATTTAGAGTTCCAAATACATCTATCAATATAGGAGAAAACAGAATGAAACCTAAAAATTCAAACTGTTACTGGAAATGAACGCTTCAACATAGAAGAACGAAGTTTCGGGAACCAACTCGCCGCCTTAGTGTACTGATCATTACCTGAAACTATCATCAAGTTTGGGTGAAAACATATTTGCTGAGATTTCTGGAGATTCGTAATTTTTGGATGCTTGGCAACCCCTTTCCATGAAAGTGTTTCTCGCCAGTCACTGCTTAGGGCTACATCAAGAGGAAACAAAACATAGAGATAGAACGTGAAACTACATTATTGTGTCAAGTTTCAAGAAGCTAGCACAAATCGTGTTGGATTTAGAGTTCCAAATACATCTATCAATATAGGAGAAAACAGAGTGAAACCTAAAAATTCAAACTGTTACTGGAAACGAACGCTTCAACATAGAAGAACGAAATTTGGTGAACCAAGTGGGCTTAGTGTTCTGATCATTACCTGAAAGTATCATCCAGTTTGGGTGAAAAAATATTTGCTGAGATTTCTGGAGATTCGTAAATTTGGAAGCTTGTCAACCCCTTTCCATGGAAGTGTTTCTCGCCAGTCACTGCTTAGGGCTACATCAAGAGGAAACAAAACATAGAGATAGAACGTGAAACTACATTATTGTGTCAAGTTTCAAGAAGCTAGCACAAACCGTGTTGGATTTAGAGTTCCAAATACATCTATCAATATAGGAGAAAACAGAGTGAAACCTAAAAATTCAAACTGTTACTGGAAATGAACGCTTCAACATAGAAAAACGAAATTTGGTGAACCAAGTGGGCTTAGTGTTCTGATCATTACCTGAAAGTATCATCCAGTTTGGGTGAAAAAATATTTGCTGAGATTTCTGGAGATTCATAATTTTTGGAAGCTTGGCAACCCCTTTCCATGAAAGTGTTTCTCGCCAGTCCCTGCTAAGGGCTAAATCAAGAGGAAACAAAACATAGAGACAGAACGTGAAACTACTTTATTGTGTCAAGTTTCAAGAAGCTAGCACAAACCGTGTTGGATTTAGAGTTCCAAATACATCTATCAATATAGGAGAAAACAGAATGAAACCTAAAAATTCAAACTGTTACTGGAAATGAACGCTTCAACATAGAAGAACGAAGTTTCGGGAACCAAATCGCCGCCTTAGTGTACTGATCATTACCTGAAACTATCATCAAGTTTGGGTGAAAAAATATTTGCTGAGATTTCTGGAGATTCGTAATTTTTGGATGCTTGGCAACCCCTTTCCATGAAAGTGTTTCTCGCCAGTCACTGCTTAGGGCTACATCAAGGGGAAACAAAACATAGAGATAGAACGTGAAACTACTTTATTGTGTCAAGTTTCAAGAAGCTAGCACAAACCGTGTTGTATTTAGAGTTCCAAATACATCTATCAATATAGGAGAAAACAGAGTGAAACCTAAAAATTCAAACTGTTACTGGAAACGAACGCTTCAACATAGAAGAATGAAATTTGGGGAACCAAGTCAGCTTAGTGTACTGATCATTACCTGAAAGTATCATCCAGTTTGGATGAAAAAATATTTGCTGAGATTTCTGGAGATTCGTAATTTTTGGACGCTTGGCAACCCCTTTATATGGAAGTTTTTCTCGCCAGGCACTGCTTAGGGCTACATCAAGAGGAAACAAAACATAGAGATAGCACGTAAAACTACATTATTGTGTCAAGTTTCAAGAAGCTAGCACAAACCGTGTTGGATTTAGAGTTCCAAATACATCTATCAATATAGGAGAAAACAGAGTGAAACCTAAAAATTCAAACTGTTACTGGTAAAGAACGCTTCAACATAGAAGAACGAAATTTGGTGAACCAAGTGGGCTTAGTGTTCTGATCATTACCTGAAAGGATCATCCAGTTTGTGTGAAAAAATATTTGCTGAGATTTCTGGAGATTCGTAATTTTTGGAAGCTTGGCAACCCGTTTCCATGAAAGTGTTTCTCGCCAGTCACTGCTAAGGGCTACATCAAGAGGAAACAAAACATAGAGACAGAACGTGAAACTACTTTATTGTGTCAAGTTTCAAGAAGCTAGCACAAACCGTGTTGGATTTAGAGTTCCAAATACATCTATCAATATAGTAGAAAACAGAATGAAACCTAAAAATTCAAACTGTTACTGGAAATGAACGCTTCAACATAGAAGAAAGAAGTTTTGGGAACCAAGTCGCCATAGTGTACTGATCATTACCTGAAACTATCATCATGTTTGGGTGAAAAAATATTTGTTGAGATTTCTGGAGATTCGTAATTTTTGGATGCTTGGCAACCCCTTTCCATGAAATTGTTTCTCGCCAGTCACTGCTTAGGGCTACATCAAGAGGAAACAAAACATAGAGATAGAACCTGAAACTACTTTATTGTGTCAAGTTTCAAGAAGCTAGCACAAACCGTGTTGGATTTAGAGTTCCAAATACATCTATCAATATAGGAGAAAACAGAGTGAAACCGAAAAATTCAAACTGTTACTGGAAACGAACGCTTCAACATAGAAGAATGAAATTTGGGGAACCAAGTCAACATAGTGTACTGATCATTACCTGAAAGTATCATCCAGTTTGGGTGAAAAAATATTTGCTGAGATTTCTGGAGATTCGTAATTTTTGGACGCTTGGCAACCCCTTTATATGGAAGTGTTTCTCGCCAGTCACTGCTTAGGGCTACATCAAGAGGAAACAAAACATAGAGATAGAACGTGAAACTACATTATTGTGTCAAGTTTCAAGAAGCTAGCACAAACCGTGTTGGATTTAGAGTTCCAAATACATCTATCAATATAGGAGAAAACAGAATGAAACCTAAAAATTCAAACTGTTACTGGAAATGAACGCTTCAACATAGAAGAACGAAGTTTCGGGAACCAAGTCGCCTTAGTGTACTGATCATTACCTGAAACTATCATCCAGTTTGGATGAAAAAATATTTGCTGAGATTTCTGGAGATTCGTAATTTTTGGACGCTTGGCAACCCCTTTATATGGAAGTTTTTCTCGCCAGGCACTGCTTAGGGCTACATCAAGAGGAAACAAAACATAGAGATAGAACGTAAAACTACATTATTGTGTCAAGTTTCAAGAAGCTAGCACAAACCGTGTTGGATTTAGAGTTCCAAATACATCTATCAATATAGGAGAAAACAGAGTGAAACCTAAAAATTCAAACTGTTACTGGAAAAGAACGCTTCAACATAGAAGAATGAAATTTGGGGAACCAAGTGGGCTTAGTGTTCTGATCATTACCTGAAAGTATCATCCAGTTTGGGTGAAAAAATATTTGCTGAGATTTCTGGAGATTCGTAATTTTTGGACGCTTGGCAACCCCTTTATATGGAAGTGTTTCTCGCCAGTCACTGCTTAGGGCTACATCAAGAGGAAACAAAACATAGAGATAGAACCTGAAACTACTTTATTGTGTCAAGTTTCAAGAAGCTAGCACAAACCGTGTTTGATTTAGATTTCCAAATACATCTATCAATATCGGAGAAAACAGAGTGAAACCTAAAAATTCAAACTGTTACTGGAAATGAACGCTTCAACATAGAAGAACGAAATTTGGTGAACCAAGTGGGCTTAGTGTTCTGATCATTACCTGAAAGTGTCATCCAGTTTGGGTGAAAAAATATTTGCTGAGATTTCTGGAGATTCGTAATTTTTGGAGGCTTGGCAACGCCTTTCCATGGAAGTGTTTCTCGCCAGTCACTGCTTAGGGCTACATCAAGAGGAAACAAAACATAGAGATAGAACGTGAAACTACATTATTGTGTCAAGTTTCAAGAAGCTAGCACAAACCGTGTTGGATTTAGAGTTCCAAATACATCTATCAATATAGGAGAAAACAGAGTGAAACCTAAAAATTCAAACTGTTACTGGAAATGAACGCTTCAACATAGAAGAACGAAATTTGGTGAACCAAGTGGGCTTAGTGTTCTGATCATTACCTGAAAGGATCATCCAGTTTGTGTGAAAAAATATTTGCTGAGATTTCTGGAGATTCGTAATTTTTGGAAGCTTGGCAACCCGATTCCATGAAAGTGTTCCTCGCCAGTCCCTGCTAAGGGCTACATCAAGAGGAAACAAAACATAGAGACAGAACGTGAAACTACTTTATTGTGTCAAGTTTCAAGAAGCTAGCACAAACCGTGTTGGATTTAGATTTCCAAATACATCTATCAATATAGGAGAAAACAGAGTGAAACCTAAAAATTCAAACTGTTACTGGAAATGAACGCTTCAACATAGAAGAACGAAATTTGGTGAACCAAGTGGGCTTAGTGTTCTGATCATTACCTGAAAGTATCATCCAGTTTGGGTGAAAAAATATTTGCTGAGATTTCTGGAGATTCGTAATTTTTGGAAGCTTGGCAACCCCTTTCCATGGAAGTGTTTCTAGCCAGTCACTGCATAGGGCTACATCAAGAAGAAACAAAACATAGAGATAGAACGTGAAACTACATTATTGTGTCAAGTTTCAAGAAGCTAGCACAAACCGTGTTGTATTTAGAGTTCCAAATACATCTATCAATATAGGAGAAAACAGAGTGAAACCTAAAAATTCAAACTGTTACTGGAAACGAATGCTTCAACATAGAAGAACGAAATTTGGTGAACCAAGTGGGCTTAGTGTTCTGATCATTACCTGAAAGGATCATCCAGTTTGTGTGAAAAAATATTTGCTGAAATTTCTGGAGATTCGTAATTTTTGGAAGCTTGGCAACCCCTTTCCATGAAAGTGTTTCTCGCCAGTCCTTGCTAAGGGCTACATCAAGAGGAAACAAAACATAGAGACAGAACGTGAAACTACTTTATTGTGTCAAGTTTCAAGAAGCTAGCACAAACCGTGTTGGATTTAGAGTTCCAAATACATCTATCAATATAGGAGAAAACAGAATGAAACCTAAAAATTCAAACTGTTACTGGAAATGAACGCTTCAACATAGAAGAAAGAAGTTTCGGGAACCAAGTCGCCTTAGTGTACTGATCATTACCTGAAACTATCATCAAGTTTGGGTGAAAAAATATTTGTTGAGATTTCTGGAGATTCGTAATTTTTGGATGCTTGGCAACCCCTTTCCATGAAAGTGTTTCTCGCCAGTCACTGCTTAGGTCTACATCCAGAGGAAAGAAAACATAGAGATAGAACCTGAAACTACTTTATTGTGTCATGTTTCAAGAAGCTAGCACAAACCGTGTTGTATTTAGAGTTCCAAATACATCTATCAATATAGGAGAAAACAGAGTGAAACCTAAAAATTCAAACTGTGACTGGAAACGAACGCTTCAACATAGAAGAATGAAATTTGGGGAACCAAGTCAACTTAGTGTACTGATCATTACCTGAAAGTATCATCCAGTTTGGGTGAAAAAATATTTGCTGAGATTTCTGGAGATTCGTAATTTTTGGACGCTTGGCAACCCCTTTATATGGAAGTGTTTCTCGCCAGTCACTGCTTAGGGCTACATCAAGAGGAAACAAAACATAGAGATAGAACGTGAAACTACATTATTGTGTCAAGTTTCAAGAAGCTAGCACAAACCGTGTTGGATTTAGATTTCCAAATACATCTATCAATATAGGAGAAAACAGAGTGAAACCTAAAAATTCAAACTGTTACTGGAAATGAACGCTTCAACATAGAAGAACGAAATTTGGTGCACCAAGTGGGCTTAGTGTTCTGATCATTACCTGAAAGGATCATCCAGTTTGTGTGAAAAAATATTTGCTGAGATTTCTGGAGATTCGTAATTTTTGGAAGCTTGGCAACCCGTTTCCATGAAAGTGTTTCTCGCCAGTCACTGCTAAGGGCTACATCAAGAGGAAACAAAACATAGAGACAGAACGTGAAACTACTTTATTGTGTCAAGTTTCAAGAAGCTAGCACAAACCGTGTTGGATTTAGAGTTCCAAATACATCTATCAATATAGGAGAAAACAGAATGAAACCTAAAAATTCAAACTGTTACTGCAAATGAACGCTTCAACATAGAAGAACGAAGTTTCGGGAACCAAGTCGCCTTAGTGTACTGATCATTACCTGAAACTATCATCAAGTTTGGGTGAAAAAATATTTGCTGAGATTTCTGGAGATTCGTAATTTTTGGATGCTTGGCAACCCCTTTCCATGAAAGTGTTTCTCGCCAGTCACTGCTTAGGGCTACATCAAGAGGAAACAAAACATAGAGATAGAACGTGAAACTACTTCATTGTGTCAAGTTTCAAGAAGCTAGCACAAACCGTGTTGTATTTAGAGTTCCAAATACATCTATCAATATAGGAGAAAACAGAGTGAAACCTAAAAATTCAAACTGTTACTGGAAACGAACGCTTCAACATAGAAGAATGAAATTTGGGGAACCAAGTCAGCTTAGTGTACTGATCATTACCTGAAAGTATCATCCAGTTTGGATGAAAAAATATTTGCTGAGATTTCTGGAGATTCGTAATTTTTGGACGCTTGGCAACCCCTTTATATGGAAGTTTTTCTCGCCAGGCACTGCTTAGGGCTACATCAAGAGGAAACAAAACATAGAGATAGAACGTAAAAGTACATTATTGTGTCAAGTTTCAAGAAGCTAGCACAAACCGTGTTGGATTTAGAGTTCCAAATACATCTATCAATATAGGAGAAAACAGAGTGAAACCTAAAAAGTCAAACTGTTACTGGAAAAGAACGCTTCAACATAGAAGAACGAAATTTGGTGAACCAAGTGGGCTTAGTGTTCTGATCATTACCTGAAAGGATCATCCAGTTTGGGTTAAAAAATATTTGCTGAGATTTCTGGAGATTCGTAATTTTTGGAAGCTTGGCAACCCGTTTCCATGAAAGTGTTTCTCGCCAGTCCCTGCTAAGGGCTACATCAAGAGGAAACAAAACATAGAGACAGAACGTGAAACTACTTTATTGTGTCAAGTTTCAAGAAGCTAGCACAAACCGTGTTGGATTTAGAGTTCCAAATACATCTATCAATATAGTAGAAAACAGAATGAAACCTAAAAATTCAAACTGTTACTGGAAATGAACGCTTCAACATAGAAGAAAGAAGTTTTGGGAACCAAGTCGCCATAGTGTACTGATCATTACCTGAAACTATCATCAAGTTTGGGTGAAAAAATATTTGTTGAGATTTCTGGAGATTCGTAATTTTTGGATGCTTGGCAACCCCTTTCCATGAAATTGTTTCTCGCCAGTCACTGCTTAGGGCTACATCAAGAGGAAACAAAACATAGAGATAGAACCTGAAACTACTTTATTGTGTCAAGTTTCAAGAAGCTAGCACAAACCGTGTTGGATTTAGAGTTCCAAATACATCTATCTATATAGGAGAAAACAGAGTGAAACCTAAAAATTCAAACTGTTACTGGAAACGAACGCTTCAACATAGAAGAATGAAATTTGGGGAACCAAGTCAACATAGTGTACTGATCATTACCTGAAAGTATCATCCAGTTTGGGTGAAAAAATATTTGCTGAGATTTCTGGAGATTCGTAATTTTTGGACGCTTGGCAACCCCTTTATATGGAAGTGTTTCTCGCCAGTCACTGCTTAGGGCTACATCAAGAGGAAACAAAACATAGAGATAGAACGTGAAACTACATTATTGTGTCAAGTTTCAAGAAGCTAGCACAAACCGTGTTGGATTTAGAGTTCCAAATACATCTATCAATATAGGAGAAAACAGAGTGAAACCTAAAAATTCAAACTGTTACTGGAAAAGAACGCTTCAACATAGAAGAACGAAATTTGGTGAACCAAGTGGGCTTAGTGTTCTGATCATTACCTGAAACTATCATCCAGTTTGGGTGAAAAAATATTTGCTGAGATTTCTGGAGATTCGTAATTTTTGGAAGCTTGGCAACCCCTTTCCATGGAAGTGTTTCTCGCCAGTCACTGCTTAGGGCTACATCAAGAGGAAACAAAACATAGAGATAGAACGTGAAACTACATTATTGTGTCAAGTTTCAAGAAGCTAGCACAAACCGTGTTGGATTTAGAGTTCCAAATACATCTATCAATATAGGAGAAAACAGAGTGAAACCTAAAAATTCAAACTGTTACTGGAAAAGAACGCTTCAACATAGAAGAACGAGTTTGGTGAACCAAGTCGCCTTAGTGTACTGATCATTACCTGAAACTATCATCAAGTTTGGGTGAAATAATATTTGCTGAGATTTCTGGAGATTCGTAATTTTTGGAAGCTTGGCAACCCGTTTCCATGAAAGTGTTTCTCGCCAGTCCCTGCTAAGGGCTACATCAAGAGGAAACAAAACATAGAGACAGAACGTGAAACTACTTTATTGTGTCAAGTTTCAAGAAGCTAGCACAAACCCTGTTGGATTTAGAGTTCTAAATACATCTATCAATATAGGAGAAAACAGAGTGAAATCTAAAAATTCAAACTGTTACTGGAAACGAACGCTTCAACATAGAACAATGAAATTTGGGGAACCAAGTCAGCTTAGTGTACTGATCATTACCTGAAAGTATCATCAAGTTTGGGTTAAAAAATATTTGCTGAGATTCCTGGAGATTCTTAATTTTTGGACGCTTGGCAACCCCTTTATATGGCAGTGTTTCTCGCCAGTCACTGCTTAGGGCTACATCAAGAGGAAACAAACATAGAGATAGAACGTGAATCTACATTATTGTGTCAAGTTTCAAGAAGCTAGCACAAACCGTATTGGATTTAGAGTTCCAAATACATCTATCAATATAGGAGAAAACAGAGTGAAACCTAAAAATTCAAACTGTTACTGGAAACGAACGCTTCAACATAGAAGAATGAAATTTGGGGAACCAAGTCAGCTTAGTGTACTGATCATTACCTGAAAGTATCATCCAGTTTGGGTGAAAAAATATTTGCTGAGATTTCTGGAGATTCGTAATTTTTGGAAGCTTGGCAACCCGTTTCCATGAAAGTGTTTCTCGCCAGTCACTGCTAAGGGCTACATCAAGAGGAAACAAAACATAGAGACAGAACGTGAAACTACTTTATTGTGTCAAGTTTCAAGAAGCTAGCACAAACCGTGTTGGATTTAGAGTTCCAAATACATCTATCAATATAGGAGAAAACAGAATGAAACCTAAAAATTCAAACTGTTACTGGAAATGAACGCTTCAACATAGAAGAACGAAGTTTTGGGAACCAAGTCGCCTTAGTGTACTGATCATTACCTGAAACTATCATCAAGTTTGGGTGAAAAAATATTTGCTGAGATTTCTGGAGATTCGTAATTTTTGGATGCTTGGCAACCCCTTTCCATGAAAGTGTTTCTCGCCAGTCCCTGCTAAGGGCTACATCAAGAGGAAACAAAACATAGAGACAGAACGTGAAACTACTTTATTGTGTCAAGTTTCAAGAAGCTAGCACAAACCGTGTTGGATTTAGAGTTCCAAATACATCTATCAATATAGGAGAAAACAGAGTGAAACCTAAAAATTCAAACTGTTACTGGAAAAGAACGCTTCAACATAGAAGAACGAAATTTGGTGAACCAAGTGGGCTTAGTGTTCTGATCATTACCTGAAAGGATCATCCAGTTTGGGTTAAAAAATATTTGCTGAGATTTCTGGAGATTCGTAATTTTTGGAAGCTTGGCAACCCCTTTATATGGAAGTGTTTCTCGCCAGTCACTGCTTAGGGCTACATCAAGAGGAAACAAAACATAGAGATAGAACCTGAAACTACTTTATTGTGTCAAGTTTCAAGAAGCTAGCACAAACCGTGTTGGATTTAGATTTCCAAATACATCTATCAATATAGGAGAAAACAGAGTGAAACCTAAAAATTCAAACTGTTACTGGAAATGAACGCTTCAACATAGAAGAACGAAATTTGTGAACCAAGTGGGCTTAGAGTTCTGATCATTACCTGAAAGTATCATCCAGTTTGGGTGAAAAAATATTTGCTGAGATTTCTGGATATTCGTAATTTTTGGAAGCTTGGCAACCCCTTTCCATGGAAGTGTTTCTCGCCAGTCACTGCTTAGGGCTACATCAAGAGGAAACAAAACATAGAGAGAGAACGTGAAACTACATTATTGTGTCAAGTTTCAAGAAGCTAGCACAAACCGTGTTGGATTTAGAGTTCCAAATACATCTATCAATATAGGAGAAAACAGAGTGAAACCTAAAAATTCAAACTGTGACTGGAAACGAACGCTTCAACATAGAAGAATGAAATTTGGGGAACCAAGTCAGCTTAGTGTACTGATCATTACCTGAAAGTATCATCCAGTTTGGGTGAAAAAATATTTGCTGAGATTTCTGGAGATTCGTAATTTTTGGACGCTTGGCAACCCCTTTATATGGAAGTGTTTCTCGCCAGTCACTGCTTAGGGCTACATCAAGAGGAAACAAAACATAGAGAGAGAACGTGAAACTACATTATTGTGTCAAGTTTCAAGAAGCTAGCACAAACCGTGTTGGATTTAGGGTTCCAAATACATCTATCAATATAGGAGAAAACAGAGTGAAACCTAAAAATTCAAACTTTTACTGGAAACGAACGCTTCAACATAGAAGAATGAAATTTGGGGAACCAAGTCAGCTTAGTGTACTGATCATTACCTGAAAGTATCATCCAGTTTGGGTGAAAAAATATTTGCTGAGATTTCTGGAGATTCGTAATTTATGGACGCTTGGCAACCCCTTTATATGGAAGTGTTTCTCGCCAGTCACTGCTTAGGGCTACATCAAGAGGAAACAAAACATAGAGATAGAACGTGAAACTACATTATTGTGTCAAGTTTCAAGAAGCTAGCACAAACCGTGTTGGATTTAGAGTTCCAAATACATCTATCAATATAGGAGAAAACAGAATGAAACCTAAAAATTCAAACTGTTACTGGAAATGAACGCTTCAACATAGAAGAACGAAGTTTTGGGAACCAAGTCGCCTTAGTGTACTGATCATTACCTGAAACTATCATCAAGTTTGGGTGAAAAAATATTTGCTGAGATTTCTGGAGATTCGTAATTTTTGGATGCTTGGCAACCCCTTTCCATGAAAGTGTTTCTCGCCAGTCACTGCTTAGGGCTACATCAAGAGGAAACAAAACATAGAGATAGAACGTGAAACTACTTTATTGTGTCAAGTTTCAAGAAGCTAGCACAAACCGTGTTGTATTTAGAGTTCCAAATACATCTATCAATATAGGAGAAAACCGAGTGAAAACTAAAAATTCAAACTGTTACTGGAAACGAACGCTTCAACATAGAAGAATGAAATTTGGGGAACCAAGTCAGCATAGTGTACTGATCATTACCTGAAAGTATCATCCACTTTGGGTGAAAAAATATTTGCTGAGATTTCTGGAGATTCGTAATTTTTGGACGCTTGGCAGCCCCATTATATGGAAGTGTTTCTCGCCAGTCACTGCTTAGGGCTACATCAGGAGGAAACAAAACATAGAGATAGAACGTGAAACTACTTTATTGTGTCAAGTTTCAAGAAGCTAGCACAAACCGTGTTGGATTTAGAGTTCCAAATACATCTATCAATACAGGAGAAAACAGAGTGAAACCTAAAAATTCAAACTGTTACTGGAAATGAACGCTTCAACATAGAAGAACGAAATTTGGTGAACCAAGTGGGCTTAGTGTTCTGATCATTACCTGAAAGTATCATCCAGTTTGTGTGAAAAAATATTTGCTGATATTTCTGGAGATTCGTAATTTTTGGACGCTTGGCAACCCCTTTCCATGGAAGTGTTTCTCGCCAGTCCCTGCTAAGGGCTACATCAAGAGGAAACAAAACATAGAGACAGAAAGTGAAACTACTTTATTGTGTCAAGTTTCAAGAAGCTAGCACAAACCGTGTTGGATTTAGAGTTCCAAATACATCTATCAATATAGGAGAAAACAGAGTGAAACCTAAAAATTAAAACTGTTACTGGAAAAGCACGCTTCAACATAGAAGAACGAAATTTGGTGAACCAAGTGGGCTTAGTGTTCTGATCATTACCTGAAAGGATCATCCAGTTTGTGTGAAAAAATATTTGCTGAGATTTCTGGAGATTCGTAATTTTTGGAAGCTTGGCAACCCGTTTCCATGAAAGTGTTTCTCGCCAGTCCCTGCTAAGGGCTACATCAAGAGGAAACAAAACATAGAGACAGAACGTTAAACTACTTTATTGTGTCAAGTTTCAAGAAGCTAGCACAAACCGTGTTGGATTTAGAGTTCCAAATACATCTATCAATATAGGAGAAAACAGAATGAAACTTAAAAATTCAAACTGTTACTGGAAATGAACGCTTCAACATAGAAGAACAAAGTTTCAGGAACCAACTCGCCGCCTTAGTGTACTGATCATTACCTGAAACTATCATCACGTTTGGGTGAAAACATATTTGCTGAGATTTCTGGAGATTCGTAATTTTTGGACGCTTGGCAACCCCTTTATATGGAAGTGTTTCTCGCCTGTCACTGCTTAGGGCTACATCAAGAGGAAACAAAACATAGAGATAGAACGTGAAACTACATTATTGTGTCAAGTTTCAAGAAGCTAGCACAAACCGTGTTGGATTTAGAGTTCCAAATACATCTATCAATATAGGAGAAAACAGAGTGAAACCTAAAAATTCAAACTGTTACTGGAAACGAATGCTTCAACATAGAAGAACGAAATTTGGTGAACCAAGTGGGCTTAGTGTTCTGATCATTACCTGAAAGTATCATCCATTTTGGGTGAAAAAATATTTGCTGAGATTTCTGGAGATTCGTAATTTTTGGAAGCTTGGCAACCCGTTTCCATGAAAGTGTTTCTCGCCAGTCCCTGCTAAGGGCTACATCAAGAGGAAACAAAACATGGAGACAGAACGTGAAACTACTTTATTGTGTCAAGTTTCAAGAAGCTAGCACAAACCGTGTTGGATTTAGAGTTCCAAATACATCTATCAATATAGGAGAAAACAGAGTGAAACCTAAAAATTCAAACTGTTACTGGAAATGAACGCTTCAACATAGAAGAACGAAGTTTCGGGAACCAAGTCGCCGCCTTAGTGTACTGATCATTACCTGAAACTATCATCAAGTTTGGGTGAAAAAATATTTGCTGAGATTTCTGGAGATTCATAATTATTGGATGCTTGGCAACCCCTTTCCATGAAAGTGTTTCTCGCCAGTCACTGCTTAGGGCTACATCAAGAGGAAACAAAACATAGAGATAGAACGTGAAACTACTTTATTGTGTCAAGTTTCAAGAAGCTAGCACAAACCGTGTTGGATTTAGAGTTCCAAATACATCTATCAATATAGGAGAAAACAGAGTGAAACCTAAAAATTCAAACTGTTACTGGAAACGAACGCTTCAACATAGAAGAATGAAATTTGGGGAACCAAGTCAGCTTAGTGTACTGATCATTACCTGAAAGTATCATCCAGTTTGGGTGAAAAAATATTTGCTGAGATTTCTGGAGATTCGTAATTTTTGGACGCTTGGCAACCCCTTTATATGGAAGTGTTTCTCGCCAGTCACTGCTTAGGGCTACATCAAGACGAAACAAAACATAGAGATAGAACATGAAACTACATTATTGTGTCAAGTTTCAAGAAGCTAGCACAAACCGTGTTGGATTTAGAGTTCCAAATACATCTATCAATATAGGAGAAAACAGAGTGAAACCTAAAAATTCAAACTGTTACTGGAAACGAATGCTTCAACATAGAAGAATGAAATTTGGGGAACCAAGTCAGCTTAGTGTCCTGATCATTACCTGAAAGTATCATCCAGTTTGGGTGAAAAAATATTTGCTGAGATTTCTGGAGATTCGTAATTTTTGGACGCTTGGCAACCCCTTTATATGGAAGTGTTTCTCCCCAGTCACTGCTTAGGGCTACATCAAGAGGAAACAAAACATAGAGATAGAACGTGAAACTACATTATTGTTTCAAGTTTCAAGAAGCTAGCACAAACCGTGTTGGATTTAGAGTTCCAAATACATCTATCAATATAGGAGAAAACAGAGTGAAACCTAAAAATTCAAACTGTTACTGGAAATGAACGCTTCAACATAGAAGAACGAAATTAAGTGAACCAAGTGGGCTTAGTGTTCTGATCATTACCTGAAAGTATCATCCATTTGGGTGAAAAAATATTTGCTGAGATTTCTGGAGATTCGTAATTTTTGGACGCTTGGCAACCCCTTTCCATGAAAGTGTTTATCGCCAGTCACTGTTTAGGGGAACATCAAGAGGAAACAAATCATAGAGATAGAACGTGAAACTACATTATTGTGTCAAGTTTCAAGAAGCTAGCAGAAACCGTGTTGGATTTAGAGTTCCAAATAAATCTATCAATATAGGAGAAAACAGAGTGAAACCTAAAAATTCAAACTGTTACTGGAAAAGAACGCTTCAACATAGAAGAACGAAATTTGGTGAACCAAGTGGGCTTAGTGATCTGATCATTACCTGAAAGGATCATCCAGTTTGTGTGAAAAAAATATTTGCTGAGATTTCTGGAGATTCGTAATTTTTGGAAGCTTGGCAACCCGTTTCCATGAAAGTGTTTCTCGCCAGTCACTGCTAAGGGCTACATCAAGAGGAAACAAAACATAGAGACAGAACGTGAAACTACTTTATTGTGTCAAGCTTCAAGAAGCTAGCACAAACCGTGTTGGATTTAGAGTTCCAAATACATCTATCAATATAGGAGAAAACAGAATGAAACCTAAAAATTCAAACTGTTACTGGAAATGAACGCTTCAACATAGAAGAACGAAGTTTCGGGAACCAAGTCGCCTTAGTGTACTGATCATTACCTGAAACTATCATCAAGTTTGGGTGAAAAAATATTTGCTGAGATTTCTGGAGATTCATAATTTTTGGATGCTTGGCAACCCCTTTCCATGAAAGTGATTCTCGCCAGTCACTGCTTAGGGCTACATCAAGAGGAAACAAAACATAGAGATAGAACGTGAAACTACTTTATTGTGTCAAGTTTCAAGAAGCTAGCACAAACCGTGTTGGATTTAGAGTTCCAAATACATCTATCAATATAGGAGAAAACAGAGTGAAACCTAAAAATTCAAACTGTTACTGGAAACGAACGCTTCAACATAGAAGAATGAAATTTGGGGAACCAAGTCAGCATAGTGTACTGATCATTACCTGAAAGTATCATCCAGTTTGGGTGAAAAAATATTTGCTGAGATTCCTGGAGATTCGTAATTTTTGGACGCTTGGCAACCCCTTTATATGGAAGTGTTTCTCGCCAGTCACTGCTTAGGGCTACATCAAGAGGAAACAAAACATAGAGATAGAACGTGAAACTACATTATTGTGTCAAGTTTCAAGAAGCTAGCACAAACCGTGTTGGATTTAGAGTTCCAAATACATCTATCAATATAGGAGAAAACAGAGTGAAACCTAAAAATTCAAACTGTTACTGGAAACGAACGCTTCAACATAGAAGAATGAAATTTGGGGAACCAAGTCAGCTTAGTGTACTGATCATTACTTGAAAAAATCATCCAGTTTGGGTGAAAAAATATTTGCTGAGATTTCTGGAGATTCGTAATTTTTGGAAGCTTGGCAACCCGTTTCCATGAAAGTGTTTCTCGCCAGTCACTGCTAAGGGCTACATCAAGAGGAAACAAAACATAGAGATAGAACGTGAAACTACTTTATTGTGTCAAGTTTCAAGAAGCTAGCACAAACCGTGTTGGATTTAGAGTTCCAAATACATCTATCAATATAGGAGAAAACAGAGTGAAACCTAAAAATTCAAACTGTTACTGGAAACGAACGCTTCAACATAGAAGAATGAAATTTGGGGAACCAAGTCAGCTTAGTGTACTGATCATTACCTGAAAGTATCATCCAGTTTGGGTGAAAAAATATTTGCTGAGATTTCTGGAGATTCGTAATTTTTGGACGCTTGGCAACCCCTTTATATGGAAGTGTTTCTCGCCAGTCACTGCTTAGGGCTACATCAAGACGAAACAAAACATAGAGATAGAACGTGAAACTACATTATTGTGTCAAGTTTCAAGAAGCTAGCACAAACCGTGTTGTATTTAGAGTTCCAAATACATCTATCAATATAGGAGAAAACAGAGTGAAACCTAAAAATTCAAACTGTTACTGGAAATGAACGCTTCAACATAGAAGAACGAAATTTGGTGAACCAAGTGGGCTTAGTGTTCTGATCATTACCTGAAAGTATCATCCAGTTTGGGTGAAAAAATATTTGCTGAGATTTCTAGAGATTCGTAATTTTTGGAAGCTTGGCAACCCCTTTCCATGAAAGTGTTTATCGCCAGTCACTGCTTAGGGGAACATCAAGAGGAAACAAATCATAGAGAGAGAACGTGAAACTACATTATTGTGTCAAGTTTCAAGAAGCTAGCACAAACCGTGTTGGATTTAGAGTTCCAAATACATCTATCAATATAGGAGAAAACAGAGTGAAACCTAATAATTCAAACTGTTACTGGAAAAGAACGCTTCAACATAGAAGAACGAAATTTGGTGAACCAAGTGGGCTTAGTGATCTGATCATTACCTGAAAGGATCATCCAGTTTGTGTGAAAAAAATATTTGCTGAGATTTCTGGAGTTTCGTAATTTTTGGAAGCTTGGCAATCCGTTTCCATGAAAGTGTTTCTCGCCAGTCACTGCTAAGGGCTACATCAAGAGGAAACAAAACATAGAGACAGAACGTGAAACTACTTTATTGTGTCAAGCTTCAAGAAGCTAGCACAAACCGTGTTGGATTTAGAGTTCCAAATACATCTATCAATATAGGAGAAAACAGAATGAAACCTAAAAATTCAAACTGTTACTGGAAATGAACGCTTCAACATAGAAGAACGAAGTTTCGGGAACCAAGTCGCCTTAGTGTACTCATCATTACCTGAAACTATCATCAAGTTTGGGTGAAAAAATATTTGCTGAGATTTCTGGAGATTCATAATTTTTGGATGCTTGGCAACCCCTTTCCATGAAAGTGATTCTCGCCAGTCACTGCTTAGGGCTACATCAAGAGGAAACAAAACATAGAGAATGAACGTGAAACTACTTTATTGTGTCAAGTTTCAAGAAGCTAGCACAAACCTTGTTGGATTTAGAGTTCCAAATACATCTATCAATATAGGAGAAAACAGAGTGAAACCTAAAAATTCAAACTGTTACTGGAAAAGAACGGTTTAACATAGAAGAACGAAATTTGGTGAACCAAGTGGGCTTAGTGTTCTGATCATTACCTGAAAGGATCATCCAGTTTGTGTGAAAAAATATTTGCTGAGATTTCTGGAGATTCGTAATTTTGGAAGCTTGGCAACCCGTTTCCATGAAAGTGTTTCTCGCCAGTCCCTGCTAAGGGCTACATCAAGAGGAAACAAAACATAGAGACAGAACGTGAAACTACTTTATTGTGTCAAGTTTCAAGAAGCTAGCACAAACCGTGTTGGATTTAGAGTTCCAAATACATCTATCAATATAGGAGAAAACAGAGTGAAACCTAAAAATTCAAACTGTTACTGGAAACGAACGCTTCAACATAGAAGAATGAAATTTGGGGAACCAAGTCAGCTTAGTGTACTGATCATTACCTGAAAGTATCATCCAGTTTGGGTGAAAAAATATTTGCTGAGATTTCTGGAGATTCGTAATTTTTGGACGCTTGGCAACCCCTTTATATGGAAGTGTTTCTCGCCAGTCACTGCTTAGGGCTACATCAAGAGGAAACAAAACATAGAGATAGAACGTGAAACTACATTATTGTGTCAAGTTTCAAGAAGCTAGCACAAACCGTGTTGGATTTAGAGTTCCAAATACATCTATCAATATAGGAGAAAACAGAGTGAAACCTAAAAATTCAAACTGTTACTGGAAACGAACGCTTCAACATAGAAGAATGAAATTTGGGGAACCAAGTCAGCTTAGTGTACTGATCATTACCTGAAAGGATCATCCAGTTTGGGTGAAAAAATATTTGCTGAGATTTCTGGAGATTCGTAATTTTTGGAAGCTTGGCAATCCGTTTCCATGAAGTGTTTCTCGCCAGTCCCTGCTAAGGGCTACATCAAGAGGAAACAAAACATAGAGATAGAACGTGAAACTACTTTAATGTGTCAAGTTTCAAGAAGCTAGCACAAACCGTGTTGGATTTAGAGTTCCAAATACATCTATCAATATAGGAGAAAACAGAGTGAAACCTAAAAATTCAAACTGTTACTGGAAACGAACGCTTCAACATAGAAGAATGAAATTTGGGGAACCAAGTCAGCTTAGTGTACTGATCATTACCTGAAAGTATCATCCAGTTTGGGTGAAAAAATATTTGCTGAGATTTCTGGAGATTCGTAATTTTTGGACGCTTGGCAACCCCTTTATATGGAAGTGTTTCTCGCCAGTCACTGCTTAGGGCTACATCAAGAGGAAACAAAACATAGGGATAGAACATGAAACTACATTATTGTGTCAAGTTTCAAGAAGCTAGCACAAACCGTGTTGGATTTAGAGTTCCAAATACATCTATCAATATAGGAGAAAACAGAGTGAAACCTAAAAATTCAAACTGTTACTGGAAATGAACGCTTCAACATAGAAGAATGAAATTTGGTGAACCAAGTGGGCTTAGTGTTCTGATCATTACCTGAAAGTATCATCCAGTTTGGGTGAAAAAATATTTGCTGAGATTTCTAGAGATTCGTAATTTTTGGAAGCTTGGCAACCCGTTTCCATGAAAGTGTTTCTCGCCAGTCACTGCTAAGGGCTACATCAAGAGGAAACAAAACATAGAGACAGAACGTGAAACTACTATATTGTGTCAAGCTTCAAGAAGCTAGCACAAACCGTGTTGGATTTAGAGTTCCAAATACATCTATCAATATAGGAGAAAACAGAATGAAACCTAAAAATTCAAACTTTTACTGGAAATGAATGCTTCAACATAGAAGAACGAAGTTTCGGGAACCAAGTCGCCTTAGTGTACTGATCATTACCTGAAACTATCATCAAGTTTGGGTGAAAAAATATTTGCTGAGATTTCTGGAAATTCATAATTTTTGGATGCTTGGCAACCCCTTTCCATGAAAGTGATTCTCGCCAGTCACTGCTTAGGGCTACATCAAGAGGAAACAAAACATAGAGATAGAACGTGAAACTACTTTATTGTGTCAAGTTTCAAGAAGCTAGCACAAACCGTGTTGGATTTAGAGTTCCCAATACATCTATCAATATAGGAGAAAACAGAGTGAAACCTAAAAATTCAAACTGTTACTGGAAAAGAACGCTTCAACATAGAAGAACGAAATTTGGTGAACCAAGTGGGCTTAGTGTTCTGATCATTACCTGAAAGGATCATCCAGTTTGTGTGAAAAAATATTTGCTGGGCTGGGGCTGTAGCTCAGTGGTAGAGCGCTTGCCTTGCATGCATGAGACCCTGGGTTCGATCCCCAGCACCACATAAAAATAAACAAATAAAAATATTGTGTCCATCTACAAATAAAAAAATTTTAAAAAAAAAAAAAAAAAAAAAAAAGAAAAAATATTTGCTGAGATTTCTGGAGATTCGTAATTTTTGGAAGCTTGGCAACCCGTTTCCATGAAAGTGTTTCTCGCCAGTCCCTGCTAAGGGCTACATCAAGAGGAAACAAAACATAGAGACAGAACGTGAAACTACTTTATTGTGTCAAGTTTCAAGAAGCTAGCACAAACCGTGTTGGATTTAGAGTTCCAAATACATCTATCAATATAGGAGAAAACAGAGTGAAACCTAAAAATTCAAACTGTTACTGGAAACGAACGCTTCAACATAGAAGAATGAAATTTGGGGAACCAAGTCAGCTGAGTGTACTGATCATTACCTGAAACTATCATCCAGTTTGGGTGAAAAAATATTTGCTGAGATTTCTGGAGATTCGTAATTTTTGGACGCTTGGCAACCCCTTTATATGGAAGTGTTTCTCGCCAGTCACTGCTTAGGGCTACATCAAGAGGAAACAAAACATAGAGATAGAACGTGAAACTACATTATTGTGTCAAGTTTCAAGAAGCTAGCACAAACCGTGTTGGATTTAGAGTTCCAAATACATCTATCAATATAGGAGATAACAGAGTGAAACCTAAAAATTCAAACTGTTACTGGAAACGAACGCTTCAACATAGAAGAATGAAATTTGGGGAACCAAGTCAGCTTAGTGTACTGATCATTACCTGAAAGGATCATCCAGTTTGGGTGAAAAAATATTTGCTGAGATTTCTGGAGATTCGTAATTTTTGGAAGCTTGGCAACCCGTTTCCATGAAAGTGTTTCTCGCCAGTCACTGCTAAGGGCTACATCAAGAGGAAACAAAACATAGAGATAGAACGTGAAACTACTTTATTGTGTCAAGTTTCAAGAAGCTAGCACAAACCGTGTTGGATTTAGAGTTCCAAATACATCTATCAATATAGGAGAAAACAGAGTGAAACCTAAAAATTCAAACTGTTACTGGAAACGAACGCTTCAACATAGAAGAATGAAATTTGGGGAACCAAGTCAGCTTAGTGTACTGATCATTACCTGAAAGTATCATCCAGTTTGGGTGAAAAAATATTTGCTGAGATTTCTGGAGATTCGTAATTTTTGGACGCTTGGCAACCCCTTTATATGGAAGTGTTTCTCGCCAGTCACTGCTTAGGGCTACATCAAGAGGAAACAAAACATAGAGATAGAACGTGAAACTACATTATTGTGTCAAGTTTCAAGAAGCTAGCACAAACCGTGTTGGATTTAGAGTTCCAAATACATCTATCAATATAGGAGAAAACAGAATGAAACCTAAAAATTCAAACTGTTACTGGAAATGAACGCTTCAACATAGAAGAACGAAGTTTCGGGAACCAAGTCGCCTTAGTGTACTGATCATTACCTGAAACTATCATCAAGTTTGGGTGAAAAAATATTTGCTGAGATTTCTGGAGATTCATAATTTTTGGATGCTTGGCCACCCCTTTCCATGAAAGTGATTCTCGCCAGTCACTGCTTAGGGCTACATCAAGAGGAAACAAAACAGAGATAGAACGTGAAACTACTTTATTGTGTCAAGTTTCAAGAAGCTAGCACAAACTGTGTTGGATTTAGAGTTCCAAATACATCTATCAATATAGGAGAAAACAGAGTGAAACCTAAAAATTCAAACTGTTACTGGAAAAGAACGCTTCAACATAGAAGAACGAAATTTGGTGAACCAAGTGGGCTTAGTGTTCTGATCATTACCTGAAAGGATCATCCAGTTTGTGTGAAAAAATATTTGCTGAGATTTTTGGAGATTCGTAATTTTTGGAAGCTTGGCAACCCGTTTCCATGAAAGGGTTTCTCGCCAGTCCCTGCTAAGGGCTACATCAAGAGGAAACAAAACATAGAGACAGAACGTGAAACTACTTTATTGTGTCAAGTTTCAAGAAGCTAGCACAAACCGTGTTGGATTTAGAGTTCCAAATACATCTATCAATATAGGAGAAAACAGAGTGAAACCTAAAAATTCAAACTGTTACTGGAAACGAACGCTTCAACATAGAAGAATGAAATTTGGGGAACCAAGTCAGCTTAGTGTACTGATCATTACCTGAAAGTATCATCCAGTTTGGGTGAAAAAATATTTGCTGAGATTTCTGGAGATTCGTAATTTTTGGACGCTTGGCAACTCCTTTATATGGAAGTGTTTCTCGCCAGTCACTGCTTAGGGCTACATCAAGAGGAAACAAAACATAGAGATAGAACGTGAAACTACATTATTGTGTCAAGTTTCAAGAAGCTAGCACAAACCGTGTTGGATTTAGAGTTCCAAATACATCTATCAATATAGGAGAAAACAGAGTGAAACCTAAAAATTCAAACTGTTACTGGAAACGAACGCTTCAACATAGAAGAATGAAATTTGGGGAACCAAGTCAGCTTAGTGTACTGATCATTACCTGAAAGGATCATCCAGTTTGGGTGAAAAAATATTTGCTGAGATTTCTGGAGATTCGTAATTTTTGGAAGCTTGGCAACCCGTTTCCATGAAAGTGTTTCTCGCCAGTCACTGCTAAGGGCTACATCAAGAGGAAACAAAACATAGAGATAGAACGTGAAACTACTTTATTGTGTCAAGTTTCAAGAAGCTAGCACAAACCGTGTTGGATTTAGAGTTCCAAATACATTTATCAATATAGGAGAAAACAGAGTGAAACCTAAAAATTCAAACTGTTACTGGAAACGAACGCTTCAACATAGAAGAATGAAATTTAGGGAACCAAGTCAGCTTAGTGTACTGATCATTACCTGAAAGTATCATCCAGTTTGGGTGAAAAAATATTTGCTGAGATTTCTGGAGATTCGTAATTTTTGGACGCTTGGCAACCCCTTTATATGGAAGTGTTTCTCGCCAGTCACTGCTTAGGGCTACATCAAGAGGAAACAAAACATAGAGATAGAACGTGAAACTACATTATTGTGTCAAGTTTCAAGAAGCTAGCACAAACCGTGTTGGATTTAGAGTTCCAAATACATCTATCAATATAGGAGAAAACAGAGTGAAACCTAAAAATTCAAACTGTTACTGGAAATGAACGCTTCAACATAGAAGAACGAAATTTGGTGAACCAAGTGGGCTTAGTGTTCTGATCATTACCTGAAAGGATCATCCAGTTTGTGTGAAAAAAATATATGCTGAGATTTCTGGAGATTCGTAATTTTTGGAGGCTTGGCAACCCGTTTCCATGAAAGTGTTTCTCGCCAGTCACTGCTAAGGGCTACATCAAGAGGAAACAAAACATAGAGACAGAACGTGAAACTACTTTATTGTGTCAAGCTTCAAGAAGCTAGCACAAACCGTGTTGGATTTAGAGTTCCAAATACATCTATCAATATAGGAGAAAACAGAATGAAACCTAAAAACTCAAACTGTTACTGGAAATGAACGCTTCAACATAGAAGAACGAAGTTTCGGGAACCAAGTCGCCTTAGTGTACTCATCATTACCTGAAACTATCATCAAGTTTGGGTGAAAAAATATTTGCTGAGATTTCTGGAGATTCATAATTTTTGGATGCTTGGCAACCCCTTTCCATGAAAGTGATTCTCGCCAGTCACTGCTTAGGGCTACATCAAGAGGAAACAAAACATAGAGATAGAACGTGAAACTACTTTATTGTGTCAAGTTTCAAGAAGCTAGCACAAACCGTGTTGGATTTAGAGTTCCAAATACATCTATCAATATAGGAGAAAACAGAGTGAAACCTAAAAATTCAAACTGTTACTGGAAAAGAACGGTTTAACATAGAAGAACGAAATTTGGTGAACCAAGTGGGCTTAGTGTTCTGATCATTACCTGAAAGGATCATCCAGTTTGTGTGAAAAAATATTTGCTGAGATTTCTGGAGATTCGTAATTTTTGGAAGCTTGGCAACCCGTTTCCATGAAAGTGTTTCTCGCCAGTCCCTGCTAAGGGCTACATCAAGAGGAAACAAAACATAGAGACAGAACGTGAAACTACTTTATTGTGTCAAGTTTCAAGAAGCTAGCACAAACCGTGTTGGATTTAGAGTTCCCAATACATCTATCAATATAGGAGAAAACAGAGTGAAACCTAAAAATTCAAACTGTTACTGGAAAAGAACGCTTCAACATAGAAGAACGAAATTTGGTGAACCAAGTGGGCTTAGTGTTCTGATCATTACCTGAAAGGATCATCCAGTTTGTGTGAAAAAATATTTGCTGAGATTTCTGGAGATTCGTAATTTTTGGAAGCTTGGCAACCCGTTTCCATGAAAGTGTTTCTCGCCAGTCCCTGCTAAGGGCTACATCAAGAGGAAACAAAACATAGAGACAGAACGTGAAACTACTTTATTGTGTCAAGTTTCAAGAAGCTAGCACAAACCGTGTTGGATTTAGAGTTCCAAATACATCTATCAATATAGGAGAAAACAGAGTGAAACCTAAAAATTCAAACTGTTACTGGAAACGAACGCTTCAACATAGAAGAATGAAATTTGGGGAACCAAGTCAGCTGAGTGTACTGATCATTACCTGAAACTATCATCCAGTTTGGGTGAAAAAATATTTGCTGAGATTTCTGGAGATTCGTAATTTTTGGACGCTTGGCAACCCCTTTATATGGAAGTGTTTCTCGCCAGTCACTGCTTAGGGCTACATCAAGAGGAAACAAAACATAGAGATAGAACGTGAAACTACATTATTGTGTCAAGTTTCAAGAAGCTAGCACAAACCGTGTTGGATTTAGAGTTGCAAATACATCTATCAATATAGGAGATAACAGAGTGAAACCTAAAAATTCAAACTGTTACTGGAAACGAACGCTTCAACATAGAAGAATGAAATTTGGGGAACCAAGTCAGCTTAGTGTACTGATCATTACCTGAAAGGATCATCCAGTTTGGGTGAAAAAATATTTGCTGAGATTTCTGGAGATTCGTAATTTTTGGAAGCTTGGCAACCCGTTTCCATGAAAGTGTTTCTCGCCAGTCACTGCTAAGGGCTACATCAAGAGGAAACAAAACATAGAGATAGAACGTGAAACTACTTTATTGTGTCAAGTTTCAAGAAGCTAGCACAAACCGTGTTGGATTTAGAGTTCCAAATACATCTATCAATATAGGAGAAAACAGAGTGAAACCTAAAAATTCAAACTGTTACTGGAAACGAACGCTTCAACATAGAAGAATGAAATTTGGGGAACCAAGTCAGCTTAGTGTACTGATCATTACCTGAAAGTATCATCCAGTTTGGGTGAAAAAATATTTGCTGAGATTTCTGGAGATTCGTAATTTTTGGACGCTTGGCAACCCCTTTATATGGAAGTGTTTCTCGCCAGTCACTGCTTAGGGCTACATCAAGAGGAAACAAAACATAGAGATAGAACGTGAAACTACATTATTGTGTCAAGTTTCAAGAAGCTAGCACAAACCGTGTTGGATTTAGAGTTCCAAATACATCTATCAATATAGGAGAAAACAGAATGAAACCTAAAAATTCAAACTGTTACTGGAAATGAACGCTTCAACATAGAAGAACGAAGTTTCAGGAACCAAGTCGCCTTAGTGTACTGATCATTACCTGAAACTATCATCAAGTTTGGGTGAAAAAATATTTGCTGAGATTTCTGGAGATTCATAATTTTTGGATGCTTGGCCACCCCTTTCCATGAAAGTGATTCTCGCCAGTCACTGCTTAGGGCTACATCAAGAGGAAACAAAACAGAGATAGAACGTGAAACTACTTTATTGTGTCAAGTTTCAAGAAGCTAGCACAAACTGTGTTGGATTTAGAGTTCCAAATACATCTATCAATATAGGAGAAAACAGAGTGAAACCTAAAAATTCAAACTGTTACTGGAAAAGAACGCTTCAACGTAGAAGAACGAAATTTGGTGAACCAAGTGGGCTTAGTGTTCTGATCATTACCTGAAAGGATCATCCAGTTTGTGTGAAAAAATATTTGCTGAGATTTTTGGAGATTCGTAATTTTTGGAAGCTTGGCAACCCGTTTCCATGAAAGGGTTTCTCGCCAGTCCCTGCTAAGGGCTACATCAAGAGGAAACAAAACATAGAGACAGAACGTGAAACTACTTTATTGTGTCAAGTTTCAAGAAGCTAGCACAAACCGTGTTGGATTTAGAGTTCCAAATACATCTATCAATATAGGAGAAAACAGAGTGAAACCTAAAACTTCAAACTGTTACTGGAAACGAACGCTTCAACATAGAAGAATGAAATTTGGGGAACCAAGTCAGCTTAGTGTACTGATCATTACCTGAAAGTATCATCCAGTTTGGGTGAAAAAATATTTGCTGAGATTTCTGGAGATTCGTAATTTTTGGACGCTTGGCAACTCCTTTATATGGAAGTGTTTCTCGCCAGTCACTGCTTAGGGCTACATCAAGAGGAAACAAAACATAGAGATAGAACGTGAAACTACATTATTGTGTCAAGTTTCAAGAAGCTAGCACAAACCGTGTTGGATTTAGAGTTCCAAATACATCTATCAATATAGGAGAAAACAGAGTGAAACCTAAAAATTCAAACTGTTACTGGAAACGAACGCTTCAACATAGAAGAATGAAATTTGGGGAACCAAGTCAGCTTAGTGTACTGATCATTACCTGAAAGGATCATCCAGTTTGGGTGAAAAAATATTTGCTGAGATTTCTGGAGATTCGTAATTTTTGGAAGCTTGGCAACCCATTTCCATGAAAGTGTTTCTCGCCAGTCACTGCTAAGGGCTACATCAAGAGGAAACAAAACATAGAGATAGAACGTGAAACTACTTTATTGTGTCAAGTTTCAAGAAGCTAGCACAAACCGTGTTGGATTTAGAGTTCCAAATACATTTATCAATATAGGAGAAAACAGAGTGAAACCTAAAAATTCAAACTGTTACTGGAAACGAACGCTTCAACATAGAAGAATGAAATTTGGGGAACCAAGTCAGCTTAGTGTACTGATCATTACCTGAAAGTATCATCCAGTTTGGGTGAAAAAATATTTGCTGAGATTTCTGGAGATTCGTAATTTTTGGACGCTTGGCAACCCCTTTATATGGAAGTGTTTCTCGCCAGTCACTGCTTAGGGCTACATCAAGAGGAAACAAAACATAGAGATAGAATGTGAAACTACATTATTGTGTCAAGTTTCAAGAAGCTAGCACAAACCGTGTTGGATTTAGAGTTCCAAATACATCTATCAATATAGGAGAAAACAGAGTGAAACCTAAAAATTCAAACTGTTACTGGAAATGAACGCTTCAACATAGAAGAACGAAATTTGGTGAACCAAGTGGGCTTAGTGTTCTGATCATTACCTGAAAGGATCATCCAGTTTGTGTGAAAAAAATATTTGCTGAGATTTCTGGAGATTCGTAATTTTTGGAGGCTTGGCAACCCGTTTCCATGAAAGTGTTTCTCGCCAGTCACTGCTAAGGGCTACATCAAGAGGAAACAAAACATAGAGACAGAACGTGAAACTACTTTATTGTGTCAAGTTTCAAGAAGCTAGCACAAACCGTGTTGGATTTAGAGTTCCAAATACATCTATCAATATAGGAGAAAACAGAATGAAACCTAAAAATTCAAACTGTTACTGGAAATGAACGCTTCAACATAGAAGAACGAAGTTTCGGGAACCAAGTCGCCTTAGTGTACTCATCATTACCTGAAACTATCATCAAGTTTGGGTGAAAAAATATTTGCTGAGATTTCTGGAGATTCATAATTTTTGGATGCTTGGCAACCCCTTTCCATGAAAGTGATTCTCGCCAGTCACTGCTTAGGGCTACATCAAGAGGAAACAAAACATAGAGATAGAACGTGAAACTACTTTATTGTGTCAAGTTTCAAGAAGCTAGCACAAACCGTGTTGGATTTAGAGTTCCAAATACATCTATCAATATAGGAGAAAACAGAGTGAAACCTAAAAATTCAAACTGTTACTGGAAACGAACGCTTCAACATAGAAGAATGAAATTTGGGGAACCAAGTCAGCTTAGTGTACTGATTGATCATTACCTGAAAGTATCATCCAGTTTGGGTGAAAAAATATTTGCTGAGATTTCTGGAGATTCGTAATTTTTGGACGCTTGGCAACCCCTTTATATGGAAGTTTTTCTCGCCAGTCACTGCTTAGGGCTACATCAAGAGGAAACAAACCATAGAGATAGAACGTGAAACTACATTATTGTGTCAAGTTTCAAGAAGCTAGCACAAACCGTGTTGGATTTAGAGTTCCAAATACATCTATCAATATAGGAGAAAACAGAGTGAAACCTAAAAATTCAAACTGTTACTGGAAATGAACGCTTCAACATAGAAGAACGAAATTTGGTGAACCAAGTGGGCTTAGTGTTCTGATCATTACCTGAAAGTATCATCCAGTTTGGGTGAAAAAATATTTGCTGAGATTTCTAGAGATTCGTAATTTTTGGAAGCTTGGCAACCCCTTTCCATGAAAGTGTTTATCGCCAGTCACTGCTTAGGTGAACATCAAGAGGAAACAAATCATAGAGATAGAACGTGAAACTACATTATTGTGTCATGTTTCAAGAAGCTAGCACAAACCGTGTTGGATTTAGAGTTCCAAATAAATCTATCAATATAGGAGAAAACAGAGTGAAACCTAAAAATTCAAACTGTTACTGGAAAAGAACGCTTCAATATAGAAGAACGAAATTTGGTGAACCAAGTGGGCTTAGTGATCTGATCATTACCTGAAAGGATCATCCAGTTTGTGTGAAAAAAATATTTGCTGAGATTTCTGGAGATTCCTAATTTTTGGAAGCTTGGCAACCCGTTTCCATGAAACTGTTTCTCGCCAGTCACTGCTAAGGGCTACATCAAAAGGAAACAAAACATAGAGACAGAACGTGAAACCATTTATTGTGTCAAGTTTCAAGAAGCTAGCACAAACCGTGTTGGATTTAGAGTTCCAAATACATCTATCAATATAGGAGAAAACAGAGTGAAACCTAAAAATTCAAACTGTTACTGGAAATGAACGCTTCAACATAGAAGAACGAAGTTTCGGGAACCAAGTCGCCTTAGTGTACTCATCATTACCTGAAACTATCATCAAGTTTGGGTGAAAAAATATTTGCTGAGATTTCTGGAGATTCATAATTTTTGGATGCTTGGCAACCCCTTTCCATGAAAGTGATTCTCGCCAGTCACTGCTTAGGGCTACATCAAGAGGAAACAAAACATAGAGATAGAACGTGAAACTACTTTATTGTGTCAAGTTTCAAGAAGCTAGCACAAACCGTGTTGGATTTAGAGTTCCAAATACATCTATCAATATAGGAGAAAACAGAGTGAAACCTAAAAATTCAAACTGTTACTGGAAAAGAACGGTTTAACATAGAAGAACGAAATTTGGTGAACCAAGTGGGCTTAGTGTTCTGATCATTACCTGAAAGGATCATCCAGTTTGTGTGAAAAAATATTTGCTGAGATTTCTGGAGATTCGTAATTTTTGGAAGCTTGGCAACCCGTTTCCATGAAAGTGTTTCTCGCCAGTCCCTGCTAAGGGCTACATCAAGAGGAAACAAAACATAGAGACAGAACGTGAAACTACTTTATTGTGTCAAGTTTCAAGAAGCTAGCACAAACCGTGTTGGATTTAGAGTTCCAAATACATCTATCAATATAGGAGAAAACAGAGTGAAACCTAAAAATTCAAACTGTTACTGGAAACGAACGCTTCAACATAGAAGAATGAAATTTGGGGAACCAAGTCAGCTTAGTGTACTGATCATTACCTGAAAGGATCATCCAGTTTGGGTGAAAAAATATTTGCTGAGATTTCTGGAGATTCGTAATTTTTGGAAGCTTGGCAACCCGTTTCCATGAAAGTGTTTCTCGCCAGTCACTGCTAAGGGCTACATCAAGAGGAAACAAAACATAGAGATAGAACGTGAAACTACTTTATTGTGTCAAGTTTCAAGAAGCTAGCACAAACCGTGTTGGATTTAGAGTTCCAAATACATCTATCAATATAGGAGAAAACAGAGTGAAACCTAAAAATTCAAACTGTTACTGGAAACGAACGCTTCAACATAGAAGAATGAAATTTGGGGAACCAAGTCAGCTTAGTGTACTGATCATTACCTGAAAGTATCATCCAGTTTGGGTGAAAAAATATTTGCTGAGATTTCTGGAGATTCGTAATTTTTGGACGCTTGGCAACCCCTTTATATGGAAGTGTTTCTCGCCAGTCACTGCTTAGGGCTACATCAAGAGGAAACAAAACATAGAGATAGAACGTGAAACTACATTATTGTGTCAAGTTTCAAGAAGCTAGCACAAACCGTGTTGGATTTAGAGTTCCAAATACATCTATCAATATAGGAGAAAACAGAATGAAACCTAAAAATTCAAACTGTTACTGGAAATGAACGCTTCAACATAGAAGAACGAAGTTTCAGGAACCAAGTCGCCTTAGTGTACTGATCATTACCTGAAACTATCATCAAGTTTGGGTGAAAAAATATTTGCTGAGATTTCTGGAGATTCATAATTTTTGGATGCTTGGCCACCCCTTTCCATGAAAGTGATTCTCGCCAGTCACTGCTTAGGGCTACATCAAGAGGAAACAAAACAGAGATAGAACGTGAAACTACTTTATTGTGTCAAGTTTCAAGAAGCTAGCACAAACTGTGTTGGATTTAGAGTTCCAAATACATCTATCAATATAGGAGAAAACAGAGTGAAACCTAAAAATTCAAACTGTTACTGGAAAAGAACGCTTCAACGTAGAAGAACGAAATTTGGTGAACCAAGTGGGCTTAGTGTTCTGATCATTACCTGAAAGGATCATCCAGTTTGTGTGAAAAAATATTTGCTGAGATTTTTGGAGATTCGTAATTTTTGGAAGCTTGGCAACCCGTTTCCATGAAAGGGTTTCTCGCCAGTCCCTGCTAAGGGCTACATCAAGAGGAAACAAAACATAGAGACAGAACGTGAAACTACTTTATTGTGTCAAGTTTCAAGAAGCTAGCACAAACCGTGTTGGATTTAGAGTTCCAAATACATCTATCAATATAGGAGAAAACAGAGTGAAACCTAAAACTTCAAACTGTTACTGGAAACGAACGCTTCAACATAGAAGAATGAAATTTGGGGAACCAAGTCAGCTTAGTGTACTGATCATTACCTGAAAGTATCATCCAGTTTGGGTGAAAAAATATTTGCTGAGATTTCTGGAGATTCGTAATTTTTGGACGCTTGGCAACTCCTTTATATGGAAGTGTTTCTCGCCAGTCACTGCTTAGGGCTACATCAAGAGGAAACAAAACATAGAGATAGAACGTGAAACTACATTATTGTGTCAAGTTTCAAGAAGCTAGCACAAACCGTGTTGGATTTAGAGTTCCAAATACATCTATCAATATAGGAGAAAACAGAGTGAAACCTAAAAATTCAAACTGTTACTGGAAACGAACGCTTCAACATAGAAGAATGAAATTTGGGGAACCAAGTCAGCTTAGTGTACTGATCATTACCTGAAAGGATCATCCAGTTTGGGTGAAAAAATATTTGCTGAGATTTCTGGAGATTCGTAATTTTTGGAAGCTTGGCAACCCGTTTCCATGAAAGTGTTTCTCGCCAGTCACTGCTAAGGGCTACATCAAGAGGAAACAAAACATAGAGATAGAACGTGAAACTACTTTATTGTGTCAAGTTTCAAGAAGCTAGCACAAACCGTGTTGGATTTAGAGTTCCAAATACATTTATCAATATAGGAGAAAACAGAGTGAAACCTAAAAATTCAAACTGTTACTGGAAACGAACGCTTCAACATAGAAGAATGAAATTTGGGGAACCAAGTCAGCTTAGTGTACTGATCATTACCTGAAAGTATCATCCAGTTTGGGTGAAAAAATATTTGCTGAGATTTCTGGAGATTCGTAATTTTTGGACGCTTGGCAACCCCTTTATATGGAAGTGTTTCTCGCCAGTCACTGCTTAGGGCTACATCAAGAGGAAACAAAACATAGAGATAGAATGTGAAACTACATTATTGTGTCAAGTTTCAAGAAGCTAGCACAAACCGTGTTGGATTTAGAGTTCCAAATACATCTATCAATATAGGAGAAAACAGAGTGAAACCTAAAAATTCAAACTGTTACTGGAAATGAACGCTTCAACATAGAAGAACGAAATTTGGTGAACCAAGTGGGCTTAGTGTTCTGATCATTACCTGAAAGGATCATCCAGTTTGTGTGAAAAAAATATTTGCTGAGATTTCTGGAGATTCGTAATTTTTGGAGGCTTGGCAACCCGTTTCCATGAAAGTGTTTCTCGCCAGTCACTGCTAAGGGCTACATCAAGAGGAAACAAAACATAGAGACAGAACGTGAAACTACTTTATTGTGTCAAGTTTCAAGAAGCTAGCACAAACCGTGTTGGATTTAGAGTTCCAAATACATCTATCAATATAGGAGAAAACAGAATGAAACCTAAAAATTCAAACTGTTACTGGAAATGAACGCTTCAACATAGAAGAACGAAGTTTCGGGAACCAAGTCGCCTTAGTGTACTCATCATTACCTGAAACTATCATCAAGTTTGGGTGAAAAAATATTTGCTGAGATTTCTGGAGATTCATAATTTTTGGATGCTTGGCAACCCCTTTCCATGAAAGTGATTCTCGCCAGTCACTGCTTAGGGCTACATCAAGAGGAAACAAAACATAGAGATAGAACGTGAAACTACTTTATTGTGTCAAGTTTCAAGAAGCTAGCACAAACCGTGTTGGATTTAGAGTTCCAAATACATCTATCAATATAGGAGAAAACAGAGTGAAACCTAAAAATTCAAACTGTTACTGGAAACGAACGCTTCAACATAGAAGAATGAAATTTGGGGAACCAAGTCAGCTTAGTGTACTGATTGATCATTACCTGAAAGTATCATCCAGTTTGGGTGAAAAAATATTTGCTGAGATTTCTGGAGATTCGTAATTTTTGGACGCTTGGCAACCCCTTTATATGGAAGTTTTTCTCGCCAGTCACTGCTTAGGGCTACATCAAGAGGAAACAAACCATAGAGATAGAACGTGAAACTACATTATTGTGTCAAGTTTCAAGAAGCTAGCACAAACCGTGTTGGATTTAGAGTTCCAAATACATCTATCAATATAGGAGAAAACAGAGTGAAACCTAAAAATTCAAACTGTTACTGGAAATGAACGCTTCAACATAGAAGAACGAAATTTGGTGAACCAAGTGGGCTTAGTGTTCTGATCATTACCTGAAAGTATCATCCAGTTTGGGTGAAAAAATATTTGCTGAGATTTCTAGAGATTCGTAATTTTTGGAAGCTTGGCAACCCCTTTCCATGAAAGTGTTTATCGCCAGTCACTGCTTAGGTGAACATCAAGAGGAAACAAATCATAGAGATAGAACGTGAAACTACATTATTGTGTCATGTTTCAAGAAGCTAGCACAAACCGTGTTGGATTTAGAGTTCCAAATAAATCTATCAATATAGGAGAAAACAGAGTGAAACCTAAAAATTCAAACTGTTACTGGAAAAGAACGCTTCAATATAGAAGAACGAAATTTGGTGAACCAAGTGGGCTTAGTGATCTGATCATTACCTGAAAGGATCATCCAGTTTGTGTGAAAAAAATATTTGCTGAGATTTCTGGAGATTCCTAATTTTTGGAAGCTTGGCAACCCGTTTCCATGAAACTGTTTCTCGCCAGTCACTGCTAAGGGCTACATCAAAAGGAAACAAAACATAGAGACAGAACGTGAAACCATTTATTGTGTCAAGTTTCAAGAAGCTAGCACAAACCGTGTTGGATTTAGAGTTCCAAATACATCTATCAATATAGGAGAAAACAGAGTGAAACCTAAAAATTCAAACTGTTACTGGAAATGAACGCTTCAACATAGAAGAACGAAGTTTCGGGAACCAAGTCGCCTTAGTGTACTCATCATTACCTGAAACTATCATCAAGTTTGGGTGAAAAAATATTTGCTGAGATTTCTGGAGATTCATAATTTTTGGATGCTTGGCAACCCCTTTCCATGAAAGTGATTCTCGCCAGTCACTGCTTAGGGCTACATCAAGAGGAAACAAAACATAGAGATAGAACGTGAAACTACTTTATTGTGTCAAGTTTCAAGAAGCTAGCACAAACCGTGTTGGATTTAGAGTTCCAAATACATCTATCAATATAGGAGAAAACAGAGTGAAACCTAAAAATTCAAACTGTTACTGGAAAAGAACGGTTTAACATAGAAGAACGAAATTTGGTGAACCAAGTGGGCTTAGTGTTCTGATCATTACCTGAAAGGATCATCCAGTTTGTGTGAAAAAATATTTGCTGAGATTTCTGGAGATTCGTAATTTTTGGAAGCTTGGCAACCCGTTTCCATGAAAGTGTTTCTCGCCAGTCCCTGCTAAGGGCTACATCAAGAGGAAACAAAACATAGAGACAGAACGTGAAACTACTTTATTGTGTCAAGTTTCAAGAAGCTAGCACAAACCGTGTTGGATTTAGAGTTCCAAATACATCTATCAATATAGGAGAAAACAGAGTGAAACCTAAAAATTCAAACTGTTACTGGAAACGAACGCTTCAACATAGAAGAATGAAATTTGGGGAACCAAGTCAGCTTAGAGTACTGATCATTACCTGAAAGGATCATCCAGTTTGGGTGAAAAAATATTTGCTGAGATTTCTGGAGATTCGTAATTTTTGGAAGCTTGGCAACCCGTTTCCATGAAAGTGTTTCTCGCCAGTCACTGCTAAGGGCTACATCAAGAGGAAACAAAACATAGAGATAGAACGTGAAACTACATTATTGTGTCAAGTTTCAAGAAGCTAGCACAAACCGTGTTGGATTTAGAGTTCCAAATACATCTATCAATATAGGAGAAAACAGAGTGAAACCTAAAAATTCAAACTGTTACTGGAAACGAACGCTTCAACATAGAAGAATGAAATTTGGGGAACCAAGTCAGCTTAGTGTACTGATCATTACCTGAAAGTATCATCCAGTTTGGGTGAAAAAATATTTGCTGAGATTTCTGGAGATTCGTAATTTTTGGACGCTTGGCAACCCCTTTATATGGAAGTGTTTCTCGCCAGTCACTGCTTAGGGCTACATCAAGAGGAAACAAAACATAGAGATAGAACATGAAACTACATTATTGTGTCAAGTTTCAAGAAGCTAGCACAAACCGTGTTGGATTTAGAGTTCCAAATACATCTATCAATATAGGAGAAAACAGAGTGAAACCTAAAAATTCAAACTGTTACTGGAAACGAACGCTTCAACATAGAAGAATGAAATTTGGGGAACCAAGTCAGCTTAGTGTACTGATCATTACCTGAAAGTATCATCCAGTTTGGGTGAAAAAATATTTGCTAAGATTTCTGGAGATTCGTAATTTTTGGACGCTTGGCAACCCGTTTCCATGAAAGTGTTTCTCGCCAGTCACTGCTAGGGGCTACATCAAGAGGAAACAAAACATAGAGACAGAACGTGAAACTAATTTATTGTGTCAAGTTTCAAGAAGCTAGCACAAACCGTGTTGGATTTAGAGTTCCAAATACATCTATCAATATAGGAGAAAATAGAGTGAAACCTAAAAATTCAAACTGTTACTGGAAATGAACGCTTCAACATAGAAGAATGAAATTTGGGGAACCAAGTCAGCTTAGTATACTGATTGATCATTACCTGAAAGTATCATCCAGTTTGGGTGAAAAAATATTTGCTGAGATTTCTGGAGATTCGTAATTTTTGGACGCTTGGCAACCCCTTTATATGGAAGTGTTTCTCGCCAGTCACTGCTTAGGGCTACATCAAGAGGAAACAAACCATAGAGATAGAACGTGAAACTACATTATTGTGTCAAGTTTCAAGAAGCTAGCACAAACCGTGTTGGATTTAGAGTTCCAAATACATCTATCAATATAGGAGAAAACAGAGTGAAACCTAAAAATTCAAACTGTTACTGGAAATGAACGCTTCAACATAGAAGAACGAAATTTGGTGAACCAAGTGGGCTTAGTGTTCTGATCATTACCTGAAAGTATCATCCAGTTTGGGTGAAAAAATATTTGCTGAGATTTCTAGAGATTCGTAATTTTTGGAAGCTTGGCAACCCCTTTCCATGAAAGTGTTTATCGCCAGTCACTGCTTAGGGGAACATCAAGAGGAAACAAATCATAGAGATAGAACGTGAAACTACATTATTGTGTCATGTTTCAAGAAGCTAGCACAAACCGTGTTGGATTTAGAGTTCCAAATAAATCTATCAATATAGGAGAAAACAGAGTGAAACCTAAAAATTCAAACTGTTACTGGAAAAGAACGCTTCAATATAGAAGAACGAAATTTGGTGAACCAAGTGGGCTTAGTGATCTGATCATTACCTGAAAGGATCATCCAGTTTGTGTGAAAAAAATATTTGCTGAGATTTCTGGAGATTCCTAATTTTTGGAAGCTTGGCAACCCGTTTCCATGAAACTGTTTCTCGCCAGTCACTGCTAAGGGCTACATCAAGAGGAAACAAAACATAGAGACAGAACGTGAAACTATTTATTGTGTCAAGTTTCAAGAAGCTAGCACAAACCGTGTTGGATTTAGAGTTCCAAATACATCTATCAATATAGGAGAAAACAGAGTGAAACCTAAAAATTCAAACTGTTACTGGAAATGAACGCTTCAACATAGAAGAACGAAGTTTCGGGAACCAAGTCGCCTTAGTGTACTGATCATTACCTGAAACTATCATCAAGTTTGGGTGAAAAAATATTTGCTGAGATTTCTGGAGATTCATAATTTTTGGAGGCTTGGCAACCCCTTTCCAAGAAAGTGTTTCTCGCCAGTCACTGCTTAGGGCTACATCAAGAGGAAACAAAACATAGAGATAGAACGTGAAACTACTTTATTGTGTCAAGTTTCAAGAAGCTAGCACAAACCGTGTTGGATTTAGAGTTCCAAATACATCTATCAATATAGGAGAAAACAGAGTGAAACCTAAAAATTCAAACTGTTACTGGAAAAGAACGCTTCAACATAGAAGAACGAAATTTGGTGAACCAAGTGGGCTTAGTGTTCTGATCATTACCTGAAAGGATCATCCAGTTTGCGTGAAAAAATATTTGCTGAGATTTCTGGAGATTCGTAATTTTTCGAAGCTTGGCAACCCGTTTCCATGAAAGTGTTTTTCGCCAGTCACTGCTAAGGGCTACATCAAGAGGAAACAAAACATAGAGACAGAACGTGAAACTACTTTATTGTGTCAAGTTTCAAGAAGCTAGCACAAACCGTGTTGGATTTAGAGTTCCAAATACATCTATCAATATAGGAGAAAACAGAGTGAAACCTAAAAATTCAAACTGTTACTGGAAACGAACGCTTCAACATAGAAGAACCAAGTTTCGGGAACCAAGTCGCCGCCTTAGTGTACTGATCATTACCTGAAACTATCATCCAGTTTGGGTGAAAAAATATTTGCTGAGATTTCTGGAGATTCGTAATTTTTGGACGCTTGGCAACCCCTTTATATGGAAGTGTTTCTCGCCAGTCACTGCTTAGGGCTACATCAAGAGGAAACAAAACATAGAGATAGAACGTGAAACTACATTATTGTGTCAAGTTTCAAGAAGCTAGCACAAACCGTGTTGGATTTAGAGTTCCAAATACATCTATCAATATAGGAGAAAACAGAGTGAAACCTAAAAATTCAAACTGTTACTGGAAAAGAACGCTTCAACATAGAAGAACGAAATTTGGTGAACCAAGTGGGCTTAGTGATCTGATCATTACCTGAAAGGATCATCCAGTTTGTGTGAAAAAAATATTTGCTGAGATTTCTGGAGTTTCGTAATTTTTGGAAGCTTGGCAATCCGTTTCCATGAAAGTGTTTCTCGCCAGTCCCTGCTAAGGGCTACATCAAGAGGAAACAAAACATAGAGACAGAACGTGAAACTACTTTATTGTGTCAAGCTTCAAGAAGCTAGCACAAACCGTGTTGGATTTAGAGTTCCAAATATATCTATCAATATAGGAGAAAACAAAATGAAACCTAAAAATTCAAACTGTTACTGGAAATGAATGCTTCAACATAGAAGAACGAAGTTTCGGGAACCAAGTCGCCTTAGTGTACTGATCATTACCTGAAACTATCATCAAGTTTGGGTGAAAAAATATTTGCTGAGATTTCTGGAGATTCATAATTTTTGGATGCTTGGCAACCCCTTTCCATGAAAGTGATTCTCGCCAGTCAGTGCTTAGGGCTACATGAAGAGGAAACAAAACATAGAGAATGAACGTGAAACTACTTTATTGTGTCAAGTTTCAAGAAGCTAGCACAAACTGTGTTGGATTTAGAGTTCCAAATACATCTATAAATATAGGAGAAAACAGAGTGAAACCTAAAAATTCAAACTGTTACTGGAAAAGAACGCTTCAACATAGGAGAACGAAATTTGGTGAACCAAGTGGGCTTAGTGTTCTGATCATTACCTGAAAGGATCATCCAGTTTGTGTGAAAAAATATTTGCTGAGATTTCTAGAGATTCGTAATTTTTGGAAGCTTGGCAACCCGTTTCCATGAAAGTGTTTCTCGCCAGTCCCTGCTAAGGGCTACATCAAGAGGAAACAAAACATAGAGACAGAACGTGAAACTACTTTATTGTGTCAAGTTTCAAGAAGCTAGCACAAACCGTGTTGGATTTAGAGTTCCAAATACATCTATCAATATAGGAGAAAACAGAGTGAAACCTAAAAATTCAAAATGTTACTGGAAACGAACGCTTCAACATAGAAGAATGAAATTTGGGGAACCAAGTCAGCTTAGTGTACTGATCATTACCTGAAAGTATCATCCAGTTTGGGTGAAAAAATATTTGCTGAGATTTCTGGAGATTCGTAATTTTTGGACGCTTGGCAACTCCTTTATATGGAAGTGTTTCTCGCCAGTCACTGCTTAGGGCTACATCAAGAGGAAACAAAACATAGAGATAGAACGTGAAACTACATTATTGTGTCAAGTTTCAAGAAGCTAGCACAAACCGTGTTGGATTTAGAGTTCCAAATACATCTATCAATATAGGAGAAAACAGAGTGAAACCTAAAAATTCAAACTGTTACTGGAAACGAACGCTTCAACATAGAAGAATGAAATTTGGGGAATCAAGTCAGCTTAGTGTACTGATCATTACCTGAAAGGATCATCCAGTTTGGGTGAAAAAATATTTGCTGAGATTTCTGGAGATTCGTAATTTTTGGAAGCTTGGCAACCCGTTTCCATGAAAGTGTTTCTCGCCAGTCACTGCTAAGGGCTACATCAAGAGGAAACAAAACATAGAGATAGAACGTGAAACTACTTTATTGTGTCAAGTTTCAAGAAGCTAGCACAAACCGTGTTGGATTTAGAGTTCCAAATACATCTATCAATATAGGAGAAAACAGAGTGAAACCTAAAAATTCAAACTGTTACTGGAAACGAATGCTTCAACATAGAAGAATGAAATTTGGGGAACCAAGTCAGCTTAGTGTACTGATCATTACCTGAAAGTATCATCCAGTTTGGGTGAAAAAATATTTGCTGAGATTTCTGGAGATTCGTAATTTTTGGACGCTTGGCAACCCCTTTATATGGAAGTGTTTCTCGCCAGTCAGTGCTTAGGGCTACATCAAGAGGAAACAAAACATAGAGATAGAACATGAAACTACATTATTGTGTCAAGTTTCAAGAAGCTAGCACAAACCGTGTTGGATTTAGAGTTCCAAATACATCTATCAATATAGGATAAAACAGAGTGAAACCTAAAAATTCAAACTGTTACTGGAAATGAACGCTTCAACATAGAAGAACGAAATTTGGTGAACCAAGTGGGCTTAGTGATCTGATCATGACCTGAAAGTATCATCCAGTTTGGGTGAAAAAATATTTGCTGAGATTTCTAGAGATTCGTAATTTTTGGAAGCTTGGCAACCCCTTTCCATGAAAGTGTTTATCGCCAGTCACTGCTTAGGGGAACATCAAGATGAAACAAATCATAGAGATAGAACGTGAAACTACATTATTGTGTCAAGTTTCAAGAAGCTAGCACAAACCGTGTTGGATTTAGAGTTCCAAATACATCTATCAATATAGGAGAAAACAGAGTGAAACCTAAAAATTCAAACTGTTACTGGAAAAGAACGCTTCAATATAGAAGAACGAAATTTGGTGAACCAAGTGGGCTTAGTGATCTGATCATTACCTGAAAGGATCATCCAGTTTGTGTGAAAAAAAATATTTGCTGAGATTTCTGGAGATTCGTAATTTTTGGAAGCTTGGCAACCCGTTTCCATGAAACTGTTTCTCGCCAGTCCCTGCTAAGGGCTACATCAAGAGGAAACAAAACATAGAGACAGAACGTGAAACTATTTATTGTGTCAAGTTTCAAGAAGCTAGCACAAACCGTGTTGGATTTAGAGTTCCAAATACATCTATCAATATAGGAGAAAACAGAGTGAAACCTAAAAATTCAAACTGTTACTGGAAATGAACGCTTCAACATAGAAGAACGAAGTTTCGGGAACCAAGTCGCCTTAGTGTACTGATCATTACCTGAAACTATCATCAAGTTTGGGTGAAAAAATATTTGCTGAGATTTCTGGAGATTCATAATTTTTGGATGCTTGGCAACCCCTTTCCAAGAAAGTGTTTCTCGCCAGTCACTGCTTAGGGCTACATCAAGAGGAAACAAAACATAGAGATAGAACGTGAAACTACTTTATTGTGTCAAGTTTCAAGAAGCTAGCACAAACCGTGTTGGATTTAGAGTTCCAAATACATCTATCAATATAGGAGAAAACAGAGTGAAACCGAAAAATTCAAACTGTTACTGGAAACGAACGCTTCAACATAGAAGAATGAAATTTGGGGAACCAAGTCAGCTTAGTGTACTGATCATTACCTGAAAGTATCTTCCAGTTTGGATGAAAAAATATTTGCTGAGATTTCTGGAGATTTGTAATTTTTGGACGCTTGGCAACCCGTTTCCATGAAAGTGTTTCTCGCCAGTCACTGCTAAGGGCTACATCAAGAGGAAACAAAACATAGAGACAGAACGTGAAACTACTTTATTGTGTCAAGTTTCAAGAAGCTAGCACAAACCGTGTTGGATTTAGAGTTCCAAATACATCTATCAATATAGGAGAAAACAGAATGAAACCTAAAAATTCAAACTGTTACTGGAAATGAACGCTTCAACATAGAAGAACGAAGTTTCGGGAACCAAGTCGCCTTAGTGTACTGATCATTACCTGAAACTATCATCAAGTTTGGGTGAAAAAATATTTGCTGAGATTTCTGGAGATTCGTAATTTTTGGAAGCTTGGCAACCCGTTTCCATGAAAGTGTTTCTCGCCAGTCACTGCTAAGGGCTACATCAAGAGGAAACAAAACATAGAGACAGAACGTGAAACTACTTTATTGTGTCAAGTTTCAAGAAGCTAGCACAAACCGTGTTGGATTTAGAGTTCCAAATACATCTATCAATATAGGAGAAAACAGAATGAAACCTAAAAATTCAAACTGTTACTGGAAACGAACGCTTCAACATAGAAGAATGAAATTTGGGGAACCAAGTCAGCTTAGTGTACTGATCATTACCTGAAAGTATCATCCAGTTTGGGTGAAAAAAATATTTGCTGAGATTTCTGGAGATTCGTAATTTTTGGACGCTTGGCAACCCCTTTATATGGAAGTGTTTCTCGCCAGTCACTGCTTAGGGCTACATCAAGAGGAAACAAAACATAGAGATAGAACGTGAAACTACATTATTGTGTCAAGTTTCAAGAAGCTAGCACAAACCATGTTGGATTTAGAGTTCCAAATACATCTATCAATATAGGAGAAAACAGAGTGAAACCTAAAAATTCAAACTGTTACTGGAAAAGAACGCTTCAACATAGAAGAACGAAATTTGGTGAACCAAGTGGGCTTAGTGATCTGATCATTACCTGAAAGGATCATCCAGTTTGTGTGAAAAAAAATATTTGCTGAGATTTCTGGAGATTCGTAATTTTTGGAAGCTTGGCAACCCGTTTCCATGAAAGTGTTTCTCGCCAGTCACTGCTAAGGGCTACATCAAGAGGAAACAAAACATAGAGACAGAACGTGAAACTATTGTGTCAAGTTTCAAGAAGCTAGCACAAACCGTGTTGGATTTAGAGTTCCAAATACATCTATCAATATAGGAGAAAACAGAATGAAACCTAAAAATTCAAACTGTTACTGGAAATGAACGCTTCAACATAGAAGAACGAAGTTTCGGGAACCAAGTCGCCTTAGTGTACTGATCATTACCTGAAACTATCATCAAGTTTGGGTGAAAAAATATTTGCTGAGATTTCTGGAGATTCGTAATTTTTGGATGCTTGGCAACCCCTTTCCATGAAAGTGTTTCTCGCCAGTCACTGCTTAGGGCTACATCAAGAGGAAAAAAAAACATAGAGATAGAACGTGAAACTACTTTATTGTGTCAAGTTTCAAGAAGCTAGCACAAACCGTGTTGGATTTAGAGTTCCAAATACATCTATCAATATAGGAGAAAACAGAGTGAAACCTAAAAATTCAAACTGTTACTGGAAACGAACGCTTCAACATAGAAGAATGAAATTGGGGAACCAAGTCAGCTTAGTGTACTGATCATTACCTGAAAGTATCATCCAGTTTGGGTGAAAAAATATTTGCTGAGATTTCTGGAGATTCGTAATTTTTGGACGCTTGGCAACCCCTTTATATGGAAGTGTTTCTCGCCAGTCACTGCTTAGGGCTACATCAAGAGGAAACAAAACATAGAGATAGAACATGAAACTACATTATTGTGTCAAGTTTCAAGAAGCTAGCACAAACCGTGTTGGATTTAGAGTTCCAAATACATCTATCAATATAGGAGAAAACAGAGTGAAACCTAAAAATTCAAACTGTTACTGGAAACGAACGCTTCAACATAGAAGAATGAAATTGGGGAACCAAATCAGCTTAGTGTACTGATCATTACCTGAAAGTATCATCCAGTTTGGGTGAAAAAATATTTGCTGAGATTTCTGGAGATTCGTAATTTTTGGACGCTTGGCAACCCCTTTATATGGAAGTGTTTCTCGCCAGTCACTGCTTAGGGGTACATCATGAGGAAACAAAACATAGAGATAGAACGTGAAACTACATTATTGTGTCAAGTTTCAAGAAGCTAGCACAAACCGTGTTGGATTTAGAGTTCCAAATACATCTATCAATATAGGAGAAAACAGAGTGAAACCTAAAAATTCAAACTGTTACTGGAAATGAACGCTTCACCATAGAAGAACGAAATTTGGTGAACCAAGTGGGCTTAGTGTTCTGATCATTACCTGAAAGGATCATCCAGTTTGGGTGAAAAAATATTTGCTGAGATCTAGAGATTCTTAATTTTTGGAAGCTTGGCAACCCGTTGCCATGAAAGTGTTTCTCGCCAGTCACTGCTAAGGGCTACATCAAGAGGAAACTAAACATAGAGACAGAACGTGAAACTACTTTATTGTGTCAAGTTTCAAGAAGCTAGCACAAACCGTCTTGGATTTAGAGTTCCAAATACATCTATCAATATAGGAGAAAACAGAATGAAACCTAAAAATTCAAACTGTTACTGAAAATGAACGCTTCAACATAGAAGAACGAAGTTTCGGGAACCAAGTCGCCTTAGTGTACTGATCATTACCTGAAACTATCATCAAGTTTGGGTGAAAAAATATTTGCTGAGATTTCTGGAGATTCATAATTTTTGGATGCTTGGCAACCCCTTTCCATGAAAGTGTTTCTCGCCAGTCACTGCTTAGGGCTACATCAAGAGGAAACAAAACATAGAGATAGAACGTGAAACTACTTTATTGTGTCAAGTTTCAAGAAGCTAGCACAAACCGTGTTGGATTTAGAGTTCCAAATACATCTATCAATATAGGAGAAAACAGAGTGAAACCTAAAAATTCAAACTGTTACTGGAAAAGAACGCTTCAACATAGAAGAACGAAATTTGGTGAACCAAGTGGGCTTAGTGTACTGATCATTACCTGAAAGGATCATCCAGTTTGTGTGAAAAAATATTTGCTGAGATTTCTGGAGATTCGTAATTTTTGGAAGCTTGGCAACCCGTTTCCATGAAAGTGTTTCTCGCCAGTCCCTGCTAAGGGCTACATCAAGAGGAAACAAAACATAGAGACAGAACGTGAAACTACTTTATTGTGTCAAGTTTCAAGAAGCTAGCACAAACCGTGTTGGATTTAGAGTTCCAAATACATCTATCAATATAGGAGAAAACAGAGTGAAACCTAAAAATTCAAACTGTTACTGGAAACGAACGCTTCAACATAGAAGAATGAAATTTGGGGAACCAAGTCAGCTTAGTGTACTGATCATTACCTGAAAGTATCATCCAGTTTGGGTGAAAAAATATTTGCTGAGATTTCTGGAGATTCGTAATTTTTGGACGCTTGGCAACCCCTTTATATGGAAGTGTTTCTCGCCAGTCACTGCTTAAGGCTACATCAAGAGGAAACAAAACATAGAGATAGAACGTGAAACTACATTATTGTGTCAAGTTTCAAGAAGCTAGCACAAACCGTGTTGGATTTAGAGTTCCAAATACATCTATCAATATAGGAGAAAACAGAGTGAAACCTAAAAATTCAAACTGTTACTGGAAACGAACGCTTCAACATAGAAGAATGAAATTTGGGAAACCAAGTCAGCTTAGTGTACTGATCATTACCTGAAAGGATCATCCAGTTTGGGTGAAAAAATATTTGCTTCGATTTCTGGAGATTCGTAATTTTTGGAAGCTTGGCAACCCGTTTCCATGAAAGTGTTTCTCGCCAGTCACTGCTAAGGGCTACATCAAGAGGAAACAAAACATAGAGACAGAACGTGAAACTACTTTATTGTGTCAAGTTTCAAGAATCTAGCACAAACCGTGTTGGATTTAGAGTTCCAAATACATCTATCAATATAGGAGAAAACAGAGTGAAACCTAAAAATTCAAACTGTTACTGGAAACGAACGCTTCAACATAGAAGAATGAAATTTGGGGAACCAAGTCAGCTTAGTGTACTGATCATTACCTGAAAGTATCATCCAGTTTGGGTGAAAAAATATTTGCTGAGATTTCTGGAGATTCGCAATTTTTGGACGCTTGGCAACCCCTTTATATGGAAGTGTTTCTCACCAGTCACTGCTTAGGGCTACATCAAGAGGAAACAAAACATAGAGATAGAACATGAAACTACATTATTGTGTCAAGTTTCAAGAAGCTAGCACAAACCGTGTTGGATTTAGAGTTCCAAATACATCTATCAATATAGGAGAAAACAGAGTGAAACCTAAAAATTCAAACTGTTACTGGAAACGAACGCTTCAACATAGAAGAATGAAATTTGGGGAACCAAATCAGCTTAGTGTACTGATCATTGCCTGAAAGGATCATCCAGTTTGGGTGAAAAAATATTTGCTGAGATTTCTGGAGATTCGTAATTTTTGGACGCTTGGCAACCCCTTTATATGGAAGTGTTTCTCGCCAGTCACTGCTTAGGGCTACATCAAGAGGAAACAAAACATAGAGATAGAACGTGAAACTACATTATTGTGTCAAGTTTCAAGAAGCTAGCACAAACCGTGTTGGATTTAGAGTTCCAAATACATCTATCAATATAGGAGAAAACAGAGTGAAACCTAAAAATTCAAAGTGTTACTGGAAACGAACGCTTCAACATAGAAGAACGAAATTTGGTGAACCAAGTGGGCTTAGTGATCTGATCATTACCTGAAAGGATCATCCAGTTTGTGTGAAAAAAATATTTGCTGAGATTTCTGGAGATTCGTAATTTTTGGAAGCTTGGCAACCCGTTTCCATGAAAGTGTTTCTCGCCAGTCACTGCTAAGGGCTACATCAAGAGGAAACAAAACATAGAGACAGAACGTGAAACTACTTTATTGTGTCAAGTTTCAAGAATCTAGCACAAACCGTGTTGGATTTAGAGTTCCAAATACATCTATCAATATAGGAGAAAACAGAGTGAAACCTAAAAATTCAAACTGTTACTGGAAACGAACGCTTCAACATAGAAGAATGAAATTTGGGGAACCAAGTCAGCTTAGTGTACTGATCATTACCTGAAAGGATCATCCAGTTTGGGTGAAAAAATATTTGCTGAGATTTCTGGAGATTCGTAATTTTTGGACGCTTGGCAACCCCTTTATATGGAAGTGTTTCTCGCCAGTCACTGCTTAGGGCTACATCAAGAGGAAACAAAACATAGAGATAGAACGTGAAACTACATTATTGTGTCAAGTTTCAAGAAGCTAGCACAAACCGTGTTGGATTTAGAGTTCCAAATACATCTATCAATATAGGAGAAAACAGAATGAAACCTAAAAATTCAAACTATTACTGGAAATGAACGCTTCAACATAGAAGAACGAAATTTGGTGAACCAAGTGGGCTTAGTGTTCTGATCATTACCTGAAAGTATCATCCAGTTTGGGTGAAAAAATATTTGCTGTGATCTAGAGATTCGTAATTTTTGGAAGCTTGGCAACCCCTTTCCATGAAAGTGTTTATCGCCAGTCACTGCTTAGGGGAACATCAAGAGGAAACAAATCATAGAGATAGAACGTGAATCTACATTATTGTGTCAAGTTTCAAGAAGCTAGCACAAACCATGTTGGATTTAGAGTTCCAAATACATCTATCAATATAGGAGAAAACAGAGTGAAACCTAAAAATTCAAACTGTTACTGGAAACGAACGCTTCAACATAGAAGAACGAAATTTGGTGAACCAAGTGGGCTTAGTGATCTGATCATTACCTGAAAGGATCATCCAGTTTGTGTGAAAAAAATATTTGCTGAGATTTCTGGAGATTCGTAATTTTTGGAAGCTTGGCAACCCGTTTCCATGAAAGTGTTTCTCGCCAGTCACTGCTAAGGGCTACATCAAGAGGAAACTAAACATAGAGACAGAACGTGAAACTACTTTATTGTGTCAAGTTTCAAGAAGCTAGCACAAACCTTCTTGGATTTAGAGTTCCAAATACATCTATCAATATAGGAGAAAACAGAATGAAACCTAAAAATTCAAACTGTTACTGGAAATGAACGCTTCAACATAGAAGAACGAAGTTTCGGGAACCAAGTTGCCTTAGTGTACTGATCATTACCTGAAACTATCATCAAGTTTGGGTGAAAAAATATTTGCTGAGATTTCTGGAGATTCATAATTTTTGGATGCTTGGCAACCCCTTTCCATGTAAGTGTTTCTCGCCAGTCACTGCTTAGGGCTACATCAAGAGGAAACAAAACATAGAGATAGAACCTGAAACTACTTTATTGTGTCAAGTTTCAAGAAGCTAGCACAAACCGTGTTGGATTTAGAGTTCCAAATACATCTATCAATATAGGAGAAAACAGAGTGAAACCTAAAAATTCAAACTGTTACTGGAAAAGAACGCTTCAACATAGAAGAACGAAATTTGGTGAACCAAGTGGGCTTAGTGTTCTGATCATTACCTGAAAGGATCATCCAGTTTGTATGAAAAAATATTTGCTGAGATTTCTGGAGATTCGTAATTTTTGGAAGCTTGGCAACCCGTTTCCATGAAAGTGTTTCTCGCCAGTCCCTGCTAAGGGCTATATCAAGAGGAAACAAAACATAGAGACAGAAAGTGAAACTACTTTATTGTGTCAAGTTTCAAGAAGCTAGCACAAACCGTGTTGGATTTAGAGTTCCAAATACATCTATCAATATAGGAGAAAACAGAGTGAAACCTAAAAATTCAAACTGTTACTGGAAACGAACGCTTCAACATAGAAGAATGAAATTTGGGGAACCAAGTCAGCTTAGTGTATTGATCATTACCTGAAAGTATCATCCAGTTTGGGTGAAAAAATATTTGCTGAGATTTCTGGAGATTCGTAATTTTTGGACGCTTGGCAACCCCTTTATATGGAAGGGTTTCTCGCCAGTCAATGCTTAGGGCTACATCAAGAGGAAACAAAACATAGAGATAGAACGTGAAACTACATTACTGTGTCAAGTTTCAAGAAGCTAGCACAAACCGTGTTGGATTTAGAGTTCCAAATACATCTATCAATATAGGAGAAAACAGAGTGAAACCTAAAAATTTAAACTGTTACTGGAAACGAACGCTTCAACATAGAAGAATGAAATTTGGGGAACCAAGTCAGCTTAGTGTACTGATCATTACCTGAAAGGATCATCCAGTTTGGGTGAAAAAATATTTGCTGAGATTTCTGGAGATTCGTAATTTTTGGAAGCTTGGCAACCCGTTTCCATGTAAGTGTTTCTCGCCAGTCACTGCTAAGGGCTACATCAAGAGGAAACAAAACATAGAGACAGAACGTGAAACTACTTTATTGTGTCAAGTTTCAAGAAGCTAGCACAAACCGTGTTGGATTTAGAGTTCCAAATACATCTATCAATATAGGAGAAAACAGAATGAAACCTAAAAATTCAAACTGTTACTGGAAATGAACGCTTCAACATAGAAGAACGAAGTTTCGGGAACCAAGTCGCCTTAGTGTACTGATCATTACCTGAAACTATCATCAAGTTTGGGTGAAAAAATATTTGCTGAGATTTCTGGAGATTCGTAATTTTTGGATGCTTGGCAACCCCTTTCCATGAAAGTGTTTCTCGCCAGTCACTGCTTAGGGCTACATCAAGAGGAAACAGAACATAGAGATAGAACGTGAAACTACATTATTGTGTCAAGTTTCAAGAAGCTAGCACAAACCGTGTTGGATTTAGAGTTCCAAATACATCTATCAATATAGGAGAAAACAGAGTGAAACCTAAAAATTCAAACTGTTACTGGAAACGAACGCTTCAACATAGAAGAATGAAATTTGGGGAACCAAGTCAGCTTAGTGTATTGATCATTACCTGAAAGTATCATCCAGTTTGGGTGAAAAAATATTTGCTGAGATTTCTGGAGATTCGTAATTTTTGGACGCTTGGCAACCCCTTTATATGGAAGTGTTTCTCGCCAGTCACTGCTTAGGGCTACATCAAGAGGAAACAAAACATAGAGATAGAACGTGAAACTACATTATTGTGTCAAGTTTCAAGAAGCTAGCACAAACCGTGTTGGATTTAGAGTTCCAAATACATCTATCAATATAGGAGAAAACAGAGTGAAACCTAAAAATTCAAACTGTTACTGGAAATGAACGCTTCAACATAGAAGAATGAAATTTGGGGAACCAAGTCAGCTTAGTGTACTGATCATTACCTGAAAGGATCATCCAGTTTGGGTGAAAAAATATTTGCTGAGATTTCTGGAGATTCGTAATTTTTGGAAGCTTGGCAACCCGTTTCCATGTAAGTGTTTCTCGCCAGTCACTGCTAAGGGCTACATCAAGAGGAAACAAAACATAGAGACAGAACGTGAAACTACTTTATTGTGTCAAGTTTCAAGAAGCTAGCACAAACCGTGTTGGATTTAGAGTTCCAAATACATCTATCAATATAGGAGAAAACAGAATGAAACCTAAAAATTCAAACTGTTACTGGAAATGAACGCTTCAACATAGAAGAACGAAGTTTCGGGAACCAAGTCGCCTTAGTGTACTGATCATTACCTGAAACTATCATCATGTTTGGGTGAAAAAATATTTGCTGAGATTTCTGGAGATTCGTAATTTTTGGATGCTTGGCAACCCCTTTCCATGAAAGTGTTTCTCGCCAGTCACTGCTTAGGGCTACATCAAGAGGAAACAGAACATAGAGATAGAACGTGAAACTACATTATTGTGTCAAGTTTCAAGAAGCTAGCACAAACCGTGTTGGATTTAGAGTTCCAAATACATCTATCAATATAGGAGAAAACAGAGTGAAACCTAAAAATTCAAACTGTTACTGGAAACGAACGCTTCAACATAGAAGAATGAAATTTGGGGAACCAAGTCAGCTTAGTGTATTGATCATTACCTGAAAGTATCATCCAGTTTGGGTGAAAAAATATTTGCTGAGATTTCTGGAGATTCGTAATTTTTGGACGCTTGGTAACCCCTTTATATGGAAGTGTTTCTCGCCAGTCACTGCTTAGGGCTACATCAAGAGGAAACAAAACATAGAGATAGAACGTGAAACTACATTATTGTGTCAAGTTTCAAGAAGCTAGCACAAACCGTGTTGGATTTAGAGTTCCAAATACATCTATCAATATAGGAGAAAACAGAGTGAAACCTAAAAATTCAAACTGTTACTGGAAATGAACGCTTCAACATAGAAGAACGAAATTTGGTGAACCAAGTGGGCTTCGTGTTCTGATCATTACCTGAAACTATCATCAAGTTTGGGTGAAAAAATATTTGCTGAGATTTCTGGAGATTCATAATTTTTGGATGCTTGGCAACCCCTTTCCATGAAAGTGTTTCTCGCCAGTCACTGCTTAGGGCTACATCAAGAGGAAACAAAACATAGAGATAGAACGTGAAACTACTTTATTGTGTCAAGTTTCAAGAAGCTAGCACAAACCGTGTTGGATTTAGAGTTCCAAATACATCTATCAATATAGGAGAAAACAGAGTGAAACCTAAAAATTCAAACTGTTACTGGAAAAGAACGCTTCAACATAGAAGAACGAAATTTGGTGAACCAAGTGGGCTTAGTGTACTGATCATTACCTGAAAGGATCATCCAGTTTGTGTGAAAAAATATTTGCTGAGATTTCTGGAGATTCGTAATTTTTGGAAGCTTGGCAACCCGTTTCCATGAAAGTGTTTCTCGCCAGTCCCTGCTAAGGGCTACATCAAGAGGAAACAAAACATAGAGACAGAACGTGAAACTACTTTATTGTGTCAAGTTTCAAGAAGCTAGCACAAACCGTGTTGGATTTAGAGTTCCAAATACATCTATCAATATAGGAGAAAACAGAGTGAAACCTAAAAATTCAAACTGTTACTGGAAACGAACGCTTCAACATAGAAGAATGAAATTTGGGGAACCAAGTCAGCTTAGTGTACTGATCATTACCTGAAAGTATCATCCAGTTTGGGTGAAAAAATATTTGCTGAGATTTCTGGAGATTCGTAATTTTTGGACGCTTGGCAACCCCTTTATATGGAAGTGTTTCTCGCCAGTCACTGCTTAAGGCTACATCAAGAGGAAACAAAACATAGAGATAGAACGTGAAACTACATTATTGTGTCAAGTTTCAAGAAGCTAGCACAAACCGTGTTGGATTTAGAGTTCCAAATACATCTATCAATATAGGAGAAAACAGAGTGAAACCTAAAAATTCAAACTGTTACTGGAAACGAACGCTTCAACATAGAAGAATGAAATTTGGGAAACCAAGTCAGCTTAGTGTACTGATCATTACCTGAAAGGATCATCCAGTTTGGGTGAAAAAATATTTGCTTCGATTTCTGGAGATTCGTAATTTTTGGAAGCTTGGCAACCCGTTTCCATGAAAGTGTTTCTCGCCAGTCACTGCTAAGGGCTACATCAAGAGGAAACAAAACATAGAGACAGAACGTGAAACTACTTTATTGTGTCAAGTTTCAAGAATCTAGCACAAACCGTGTTGGATTTAGAGTTCCAAATACATCTATCAATATAGGAGAAAACAGAGTGAAACCTAAAAATTCAAACTGTTACTGGAAACGAACGCTTCAACATAGAAGAATGAAATTTGGGGAACCAAGTCAGCTTAGTGTACTGATCATTACCTGAAAGTATCATCCAGTTTGGGTGAAAAAATATTTGCTGAGATTTCTGGAGATTCGCAATTTTTGGACGCTTGGCAACCCCTTTATATGGAAGTGTTTCTCACCAGTCACTGCTTAGGGCTACATCAAGAGGAAACAAAACATAGAGATAGAACATGAAACTACATTATTGTGTCAAGTTTCAAGAAGCTAGCACAAACCGTGTTGGATTTAGAGTTCCAAATACATCTATCAATATAGGAGAAAACAGAGTGAAACCTAAAAATTCAAACTGTTACTGGAAACGAACGCTTCAACATAGAAGAATGAAATTTGGGGAACCAAATCAGCTTAGTGTACTGATCATTGCCTGAAAGGATCATCCAGTTTGGGTGAAAAAATATTTGCTGAGATTTCTGGAGATTCGTAATTTTTGGACGCTTGGCAACCCCTTTATATGGAAGTGTTTCTCGCCAGTCACTGCTTAGGGCTACATCAAGAGGAAACAAAACATAGAGATAGAACGTGAAACTACATTATTGTGTCAAGTTTCAAGAAGCTAGCACAAACCGTGTTGGATTTAGAGTTCCAAATACATCTATCAATATAGGAGAAAACAGAGTGAAACCTAAAAATTCAAAGTGTTACTGGAAACGAACGCTTCAACATAGAAGAACGAAATTTGGTGAACCAAGTGGGCTTAGTGATCTGATCATTACCTGAAAGGATCATCCAGTTTGTGTGAAAAAAATATTTGCTGAGATTTCTGGAGATTCGTAATTTTTGGAAGCTTGGCAACCCGTTTCCATGAAAGTGTTTCTCGCCAGTCACTGCTAAGGGCTACATCAAGAGGAAACAAAACATAGAGACAGAACGTGAAACTACTTTATTGTGTCAAGTTTCAAGAATCTAGCACAAACCGTGTTGGATTTAGAGTTCCAAATACATCTATCAATATAGGAGAAAACAGAGTGAAACCTAAAAATTCAAACTGTTACTGGAAACGAACGCTTCAACATAGAAGAATGAAATTTGGGGAACCAAGTCAGCTTAGTGTACTGATCATTACCTGAAAGGATCATCCAGTTTGGGTGAAAAAATATTTGCTGAGATTTCTGGAGATTCGTAATTTTTGGACGCTTGGCAACCCCTTTATATGGAAGTGTTTCTCGCCAGTCACTGCTTAGGGCTACATCAAGAGGAAACAAAACATAGAGATAGAACGTGAAACTACATTATTGTGTCAAGTTTCAAGAAGCTAGCACAAACCGTGTTGGATTTAGAGTTCCAAATACATCTATCAATATAGGAGAAAACAGAATGAAACCTAAAAATTCAAACTATTACTGGAAATGAACGCTTCAACATAGAAGAACGAAATTTGGTGAACCAAGTGGGCTTAGTGTTCTGATCATTACCTGAAAGTATCATCCAGTTTGGGTGAAAAAATATTTGCTGTGATCTAGAGATTCGTAATTTTTGGAAGCTTGGCAACCCCTTTCCATGAAAGTGTTTATCGCCAGTCACTGCTTAGGGGAACATCAAGAGGAAACAAATCATAGAGATAGAACGTGAATCTACATTATTGTGTCAAGTTTCAAGAAGCTAGCACAAACCATGTTGGATTTAGAGTTCCAAATACATCTATCAATATAGGAGAAAACAGAGTGAAACCTAAAAATTCAAACTGTTACTGGAAACGAACGCTTCAACATAGAAGAACGAAATTTGGTGAACCAAGTGGGCTTAGTGATCTGATCATTACCTGAAAGGATCATCCAGTTTGTGTGAAAAAAATATTTGCTGAGATTTCTGGAGATTCGTAATTTTTGGAAGCTTGGCAACCCGTTTCCATGAAAGTGTTTCTCGCCAGTCACTGCTAAGGGCTACATCAAGAGGAAACTAAACATAGAGACAGAACGTGAAACTACTTTATTGTGTCAAGTTTCAAGAAGCTAGCACAAACCTTCTTGGATTTAGAGTTCCAAATACATCTATCAATATAGGAGAAAACAGAATGAAACCTAAAAATTCAAACTGTTACTGGAAATGAACGCTTCAACATAGAAGAACGAAGTTTCGGGAACCAAGTTGCCTTAGTGTACTGATCATTACCTGAAACTATCATCAAGTTTGGGTGAAAAAATATTTGCTGAGATTTCTGGAGATTCATAATTTTTGGATGCTTGGCAACCCCTTTCCATGTAAGTGTTTCTCGCCAGTCACTGCTTAGGGCTACATCAAGAGGAAACAAAACATAGAGATAGAACCTGAAACTACTTTATTGTGTCAAGTTTCAAGAAGCTAGCACAAACCGTGTTGGATTTAGAGTTCCAAATACATCTATCAATATAGGAGAAAACAGAGTGAAACCTAAAAATTCAAACTGTTACTGGAAAAGAACGCTTCAACATAGAAGAACGAAATTTGGTGAACCAAGTGGGCTTAGTGTTCTGATCATTACCTGAAAGGATCATCCAGTTTGTATGAAAAAATATTTGCTGAGATTTCTGGAGATTCGTAATTTTTGGAAGCTTGGCAACCCGTTTCCATGAAAGTGTTTCTCGCCAGTCCCTGCTAAGGGCTATATCAAGAGGAAACAAAACATAGAGACAGAAAGTGAAACTACTTTATTGTGTCAAGTTTCAAGAAGCTAGCACAAACCGTGTTGGATTTAGAGTTCCAAATACATCTATCAATATAGGAGAAAACAGAGTGAAACCTAAAAATTCAAACTGTTACTGGAAACGAACGCTTCAACATAGAAGAATGAAATTTGGGGAACCAAGTCAGCTTAGTGTATTGATCATTACCTGAAAGTATCATCCAGTTTGGGTGAAAAAATATTTGCTGAGATTTCTGGAGATTCGTAATTTTTGGACGCTTGGCAACCCCTTTATATGGAAGGGTTTCTCGCCAGTCAATGCTTAGGGCTACATCAAGAGGAAACAAAACATAGAGATAGAACGTGAAACTACATTACTGTGTCAAGTTTCAAGAAGCTAGCACAAACCGTGTTGGATTTAGAGTTCCAAATACATCTATCAATATAGGAGAAAACAGAGTGAAACCTAAAAATTTAAACTGTTACTGGAAACGAACGCTTCAACATAGAAGAATGAAATTTGGGGAACCAAGTCAGCTTAGTGTACTGATCATTACCTGAAAGGATCATCCAGTTTGGGTGAAAAAATATTTGCTGAGATTTCTGGAGATTCGTAATTTTTGGAAGCTTGGCAACCCGTTTCCATGTAAGTGTTTCTCGCCAGTCACTGCTAAGGGCTACATCAAGAGGAAACAAAACATAGAGACAGAACGTGAAACTACTTTATTGTGTCAAGTTTCAAGAAGCTAGCACAAACCGTGTTGGATTTAGAGTTCCAAATACATCTATCAATATAGGAGAAAACAGAATGAAACCTAAAAATTCAAACTGTTACTGGAAATGAACGCTTCAACATAGAAGAACGAAGTTTCGGGAACCAAGTCGCCTTAGTGTACTGATCATTACCTGAAACTATCATCAAGTTTGGGTGAAAAAATATTTGCTGAGATTTCTGGAGATTCGTAATTTTTGGATGCTTGGCAACCCCTTTCCATGAAAGTGTTTCTCGCCAGTCACTGCTTAGGGCTACATCAAGAGGAAACAGAACATAGAGATAGAACGTGAAACTACATTATTGTGTCAAGTTTCAAGAAGCTAGCACAAACCGTGTTGGATTTAGAGTTCCAAATACATCTATCAATATAGGAGAAAACAGAGTGAAACCTAAAAATTCAAACTGTTACTGGAAACGAACGCTTCAACATAGAAGAATGAAATTTGGGGAACCAAGTCAGCTTAGTGTATTGATCATTACCTGAAAGTATCATCCAGTTTGGGTGAAAAAATATTTGCTGAGATTTCTGGAGATTCGTAATTTTTGGACGCTTGGCAACCCCTTTATATGGAAGTGTTTCTCGCCAGTCACTGCTTAGGGCTACATCAAGAGGAAACAAAACATAGAGATAGAACGTGAAACTACATTATTGTGTCAAGTTTCAAGAAGCTAGCACAAACCGTGTTGGATTTAGAGTTCCAAATACATCTATCAATATAGGAGAAAACAGAGTGAAACCTAAAAATTCAAACTGTTACTGGAAATGAACGCTTCAACATAGAAGAATGAAATTTGGGGAACCAAGTCAGCTTAGTGTACTGATCATTACCTGAAAGGATCATCCAGTTTGGGTGAAAAAATATTTGCTGAGATTTCTGGAGATTCGTAATTTTTGGAAGCTTGGCAACCCGTTTCCATGTAAGTGTTTCTCGCCAGTCACTGCTAAGGGCTACATCAAGAGGAAACAAAACATAGAGACAGAACGTGAAACTACTTTATTGTGTCAAGTTTCAAGAAGCTAGCACAAACCGTGTTGGATTTAGAGTTCCAAATACATCTATCAATATAGGAGAAAACAGAATGAAACCTAAAAATTCAAACTGTTACTGGAAATGAACGCTTCAACATAGAAGAACGAAGTTTCGGGAACCAAGTCGCCTTAGTGTACTGATCATTACCTGAAACTATCATCATGTTTGGGTGAAAAAATATTTGCTGAGATTTCTGGAGATTCGTAATTTTTGGATGCTTGGCAACCCCTTTCCATGAAAGTGTTTCTCGCCAGTCACTGCTTAGGGCTACATCAAGAGGAAACAGAACATAGAGATAGAACGTGAAACTACATTATTGTGTCAAGTTTCAAGAAGCTAGCACAAACCGTGTTGGATTTAGAGTTCCAAATACATCTATCAATATAGGAGAAAACAGAGTGAAACCTAAAAATTCAAACTGTTACTGGAAACGAACGCTTCAACATAGAAGAATGAAATTTGGGGAACCAAGTCAGCTTAGTGTATTGATCATTACCTGAAAGTATCATCCAGTTTGGGTGAAAAAATATTTGCTGAGATTTCTGGAGATTCGTAATTTTTGGACGCTTGGTAACCCCTTTATATGGAAGTGTTTCTCGCCAGTCACTGCTTAGGGCTACATCAAGAGGAAACAAAACATAGAGATAGAACGTGAAACTACATTATTGTGTCAAGTTTCAAGAAGCTAGCACAAACCGTGTTGGATTTAGAGTTCCAAATACATCTATCAATATAGGAGAAAACAGAGTGAAACCTAAAAATTCAAACTGTTACTGGAAATGAACGCTTCAACATAGAAGAACGAAATTTGGTGAACCAAGTGGGCTTCGTGTTCTGATCATTACCTGAAAGTATAATCCAGTTTGGGTGAAAAAATATTTGCTGAGATTTCTGTTGATTCATAATTTTTGGATGCTTGACAACCCCTTTCCATGAAAGTGTTTCTCGCCAGTCACTGCTTTGGGCTACATCAAGAGGAAACAAAACATAGAGACAGAACGTGAAACTACTTTATTGTGTCAAGTTTCAAGAACCTAGCACAAACCGTGTTGGATTTAGAGTTCCAAATATATCTATCAATATAGGAGAAAACAGAGTGAAACCTAAAAATTCAAACTGTTACTGGAAAAGAACGCTTCAACATAGAAGAACGAAATTTGGTGAACCAAGTGGGCTTAGTGTTCTGATCATTACCTGAAAGGATCATCCAGTTTGTGTGAAAAAATATTTGCTGAGATTTCTGGAGATTCGTAATTTTTGGAAGCTTGGCAACCCGTTTCCATGAAAGTCTTTCTCGCCAGTCCCTGCTAAGGGCTACATCAAGAGGAAACAAAACATAGAGACAGAACGTGAAACTACTTTATTGTGTCAAGTTTCAAGAAGCTAGCACAAACCGTGTTGGATTTAGAGTTCCAAATACATCTATCAATATAGGAGAAAACAGAGAGAAACCTAAAAATTCAAACTGTTACTGGAAACGAACGCTTCAACATAGAAGAATGAAATTTGGGGAACCAAGTCAGCTTAGTGTACTGATCATTACCTGAAAGTATCATCTAGTTTGGGTGAAAAAATATTTGCTGAGATTTCTGGAGATTCGTAATTTTTGGACGCTTGGCAACCCCTTTATATGGAAGTGTTTCTCGCCAGTCACTGCTTAGGGCTACATCAAGAGGAAACAAAACATAGAGATAGAACGTGAAACTACATTATTGTGTCAAGTTTCAAGAAGCTAGCACAAACCGTGCTGGATTTAGAGTTCCAAATACATCTATCAATATAGGAGAAAACAGAGTGAAACCTAAAAATTCAAACTGTTACTGGAAACGAACGCTTCAACATAGAAGAATGAAATTTGGGGAACCAAGTCGGCTTAGTGTACTCATCATTACCTGAAAGGATCATCCAGTTTGGGTGAAAAAATATTTGCTGAGATTTCTGGAGATTCGTAATTTTTGGAAGCTTGGCAACCCGTTTCCATGAAAGTGTTTCTCGCCAGTCACTGCTAAGGGCTACATCAAGAGGAAACAAAACATAGAGACAGAACGTGAAACTACTTTATTGTGTCAAGTTTCAAGAAGCTAGCACAAACCGTGTTGGATTTAGAGTTCCAAATACATCTATCAATATAGGAGAAAACAGAATGAAACCTAAAAATTCAAACTATTACTGGAAATGAACGCTTCAACATAGAAGAACGAAGTTTCGGGAACCCAGTCGCCTTAGTGTACTGATCATTACCTGAAACTTTCATCAAGTTTGGGTGAAAAAATATTTGCTGAGATTTCTGGAGATTCGTAATTTTTGGATGCTTGGCATCCCCTTTCCATGAAAGTGTTTCTCGCCAGTCACTGCTTAGGGCTACATCAAGAGGAAACAAAACATAGAGATAGAACGTGAAACTACTTTATTGTGTCAAGTTTCAAGAAGCTAGCACAAACCGTGTTGGATTTAGAGTTCCAAATACATCTATCAATATAGGAGAAAACAGAGTGAAATCTAAAAATTCAAACTGTTACTAGAAACGAACGCTTCAACATAGAAGAATGAAATTTGGGGTACCAAGTCAGCTTAGTGTACTGATCATTACCTGAAAGTATCATCCAGTTTGGGTGAAAAAATATTTGCTGAGATTTCTGGAGATTCGTAATTTTTGGACGCTTGGCAACCCCTTTATATGGAAGTGTTTCTCGCCAGTCACTGCTTAGGGCTACATCAAGAGGAAACAAAACATAGAGATAGAACGTGAAACTACATTATTGTGTCAAGTTTCAAGAAGCTAGCACAAACCGTGTTGGATTTAGAGTTCCAAATACATCTATCAATATAGGAGAAAACAGAGTGAAACCTAAAAATTCAAAGTGTTACTGGAAATGAACGCTTCAACATAGAAGAACGAAATTTGGTGAACCAAGTGGGCTTCGTGTTCTGATCATTACCTGAAAGTATAATCCAGTTTGGGTGAAAAAATATTTGCTGAGATTTCTGTTGATTCATAATTTTTGGATGCTTGGCAACCCCTTTCCATGAAAGTGTTTCTCGCCAGTCCCTGCTAAGGGCTACATCAAGAGGAAACAAAACATAGAGACAGAACGTGAAACTACTTTATTGTGTCAAGTTTCAAGAAGCTAGCACAAACCGTGTTGGATTTAGAGTTCCAAATACATCTATCAATATAGGAGAAAACAGAGTGAAACCTAAAAATTCAAACTGATACTGGAAACGAACGCTTCAACATAGAAGAATGAAATTTGGGGAACCAAGTCAGCTTAGTGTACTGATCATTACCTGAAAGTATCATCTAGTTTGGGTGAAAAAATATTTGCTGAGATTTCTGGAGATTCGTAATTTTTGGATGCTTGGCATCCCCTTTCCATGAAAGTGTTTCTCGCCAGTCACTGCTTAGGGCTACATCAAGAGGAAACAAAACATAGAGATAGAACGTGAAACTACTTTATTGTGTCAAGTTTCAAGAAGCTAGCACAAACCGTGTTGGATTTAGAGTTCCAAATACATCTATCAATATAGGAGAAAACAGAGTGAAACCTAAAAATTCAAACTGATACTGGAAACGAACGCTTCAACATAGAAGAATGAAATTTGGGGAACCAAGTCAGCTTAGTGTACTGATCATTACCTGAAAGTATCATCTAGTTTGGGTGAAAAAATATTTGCTGAGATTTCTGGAGATTCGTAATTTTTGGACGCTTGGCAACCCCTTTATATGGAAGTGTTTCTCGCCAGTCACTGCTTAGGGCTACATCAAGAGGAAACAAAACATAGAGATAGAACGTGAAACTACATTATTGTGTCAAGTTTCAAGAAGCTAGCACAAACCGTGCTGGATTTAGAGTTCCAAATACATCTATCAATATAGGAGAAAACAGAGTGAAACCTAAAAATTCAAACTGTTACTGGAAACGAACGCTTCAACATAGAAGAATGAAATTTGGGGAACCAAGTCGGCTTAGTGTACTCATCATTACCTGAAAGGATCATCCAGTTTGGGTGAAAAAATATTTGCTGAGATTTCTGGAGATTCGTAATTTTTGGAAGCTTGGCAACCCGTTTCCATGAAAGTGTTTCTCGCCAGTCACTGCTAAGGGCTACATCAAGAGGAAACAAAACATAGAGACAGAACGTGAAACTACTTTATTGTGTCAAGTTTCAAGAAGCTAGCACAAACCGTGTTGGATTTAGAGTTCCAAATACATCTATCAATATAGGAGAAAACAGAATGAAACCTAAAAATTCAAACTATTACTGGAAATGAACGCTTCAACATAGAAGAACGAAGTTTCGGGAACCCAGTCGCCTTAGTGTACTGATCATTACCTGAAACTTTCATCAAGTTTGGGTGAAAAAATATTTGCTGAGATTTCTGGAGATTCGTAATTTTTGGATGCTTGGCATCCCCTTTCCATGAAAGTGTTTCTCGCCAGTCACTGCTTAGGGCTACATCAAGAGGAAACAAAACATAGAGATAGAACGTGAAACTACTTTATTGTGTCAAGTTTCAAGAAGCTAGCACAAACCGTGTTGGATTTAGAGTTCCAAATACATCTATCAATATAGGAGAAAACAGAATGAAACCTAAAAATTCAAACTATTACTGGAAATGAACGCTTCAACATAGAAGAACGAAATTTGGTGAACCAAGTGGGCTTAGTGTTCTGATCATTACCTGAAAGTATCATCCAGTTTGGGTGAAAAAATATTTGCTGTGATCTAGAGATTCGTAATTTTTGGAAGCTTGGCAACCCCTTTCCATGAAAGTGTTTATCGCCAGTCACTGCTTAGGGGAACATCAAGAGGAAACAAATCATAGAGATAGAACGTGAATCTACATTATTGTGTCAAGTTTCAAGAAGCTAGCACAAACCGTGTTGGATTTAGAGTTCCAAATACATCTATCAATATAGGAGAAAACAGAGTGAAACCTAAAAATTCAAACTGTTACTGGAAACGAATGCTTCAACATAGAAGAACGAAATTTGGTGAACCAAGTGGGCTTAGTGATCTGATCATTACCTGAAAGGATCATCCAGTTTGTGTGAAAAAAAGTATTTGCTGAGATTTCTGGAGATTCTTAATTTTTGGAAGCTTGGCAACCCGTTTCCATGAAAGTGTTTCTCGCCAGTCACTGCTAAGGGCTACATCAAGAGGAAACTAAACATAGAGACAGAACGTGAAACTACTTTATTGTGTCAAGTTTCAAGAAGCTAGCACAAACCTTCTTGGATTTAGAGTTCCAAATACATCTATCAATATAGGAGAAAACAGAATGAAACCTAAAAATTCAAACTGTTACTGGAAATGAACGCTTCAACATAGAAGAACGAAGTTTCGGGAACCAAGTCGCCTTAGTGTACTGATCATTACCTGAAACTATCATCAAGTTTGGGTAAAAAAATATTTGCTGAGATTTCTGGAGATTCATAATTTTTGGATGCTTGGCAACCCCTTTCCATGTAAGTGTTTCTCGCCAGTCACTGCTTAGGGCTACATCAAGAGGAAACAAAACATAGAGATAGAACCTGAAACTACTTTATTGTGTCAAGTTTCAAGAAGCTAGCACAAACCGTGTTGGATTTAGAGTTCCAAATACATCTATCAATATAGGAGAAAACAGAGTGAAACCTAAAAATTCAAACTGTTACTGGAAAAGAACGCTTCAACATAGAAGAACGAAATTTGGTGAACCAAGTGGGCTTAGTGTTCTGATCATTACCTGAAAGGATCATCCAGTTTGTGTGAAAAAATATTTGCTGAGATTTCTGGAGATTCGTAATTTTTGGAAGCTTGGCAACCCGTTTCCATGAAAGTGTTTCTCGCCAGTCCCTGCTAAGGGCTATATCAAGAGGAAACAAAACATAGAGACAGAAAGTGAAACTACTTTATTGTGTCAAGTTTCAAGAAGCTAGCACAAACCGTTTTGGATTTAGAGTTCCAAATACATCTATCAATATAGGAGAAAACAGAGTGAAACCTAAAAATTCAAACTGTTACTGGAAACGAACGCTTCAACATAGAAGAATGAAATTTGGGGAACCAAGTCAGCTTAGTGTACTGATCATTACCTGAAAGTATCATCTAGTTTGGGTGAAAAAATATTTGCTGAGATTTCTGGAGATTCGTAATTTTTGGACGCTTGGCAACCCCTTTATATGGAAGTGTTTCTCGCCAGTCACTGCTTAGGGCTACATCAAGAGGAAACAAAACATAGAGATAGAACGTGAAACTACATTATTGTGTCAAGTTTCAAGAAGCTAGCACAAACCGTGCTGGATTTAGAGTTCCAAATACATCTATCAATATAGGAGAAAACAGAGTGAAACCTAAAAATTCAAACTGTTACTGGAAACGAACGCTTCAACATAGAAGAATGAAATTTGGGGAACCAAGTCGGCTTAGTGTACTCATCATTACCTGAAAGGATCATCCAGTTTGGGTGAAAAAATATTTGCTGAGATTTCTGGAGATTCGTAATTTTTGGAAGCTTGGCAACCCGTTTCCATGAAAGTGTTTCTCGCCAGTCACTGCTAAGGGCTACATCAAGAGGAAACAAAACATAGAGACAGAACGTGAAACTACTTTATTGTGTCAAGTTTCAAGAAGCTAGCACAAACCGTGTTGGATTTAGAGTTCCAAATACATCTATCAATATAGGAGAAAACAGAATGAAACCTAAAAATTCAAACTATTACTGGAAATGAACGCTTCAACATAGAAGAACGAAGTTTCGGGAACCCAGTCGCCTTAGTGTACTGATCATTACCTGAAACTTTCATCAAGTTTGGGTGAAAAAATATTTGCTGAGATTTCTGGAGATTCGTAATTTTTGGATGCTTGGCATCCCCTTTCCATGAAAGTGTTTCTCGCCAGTCACTGCTTAGGGCTACATCAAGAGGAAACAAAACATAGAGATAGAACGTGAAACTACTTTATTGTGTCAAGTTTCAAGAAGCTAGCACAAACCGTGTTGGATTTAGAGTTCCAAATACATCTATCAATATAGGAGAAAACAGAGTGAAACCTAAAAATTCAAACTGATACTGGAAACGAACGCTTCAACATAGAAGAATGAAATTTGGGGAACCAAGTCAGCTTAGTGTACTGATCATTACCTGAAAGTATCATCTAGTTTGGGTGAAAAAATATTTGCTGAGATTTCTGGAGATTCGTAATTTTTGGACGCTTGGCAACCCCTTTATATGGAAGTGTTTCTCGCCAGTCACTGCTTAGGGCTACATCAAGAGGAAACAAAACATAGAGATAGAACGTGAAACTACATTATTGTGTCAAGTTTCAAGAAGCTAGCACAAACCGTGCTGGATTTAGAGTTCCAAATACATCTATCAATATAGGAGAAAACAGAGTGAAACCTAAAAATTCAAACTGTTACTGGAAACGAACGCTTCAACATAGAAGAATGAAATTTGGGGAACCAAGTCGGCTTAGTGTACTCATCATTACCTGAAAGGATCATCCAGTTTGGGTGAAAAAATATTTGCTGAGATTTCTGGAGATTCGTAATTTTTGGAAGCTTGGCAACCCGTTTCCATGAAAGTGTTTCTCGCCAGTCACTGCTAAGGGCTACATCAAGAGGAAACTAAACATAGAGACAGAACGTGAAACTACTTTATTGTGTCAAGTTTCAAGAAGCTAGCACAAACCTTCTTGGATTTAGAGTTCCAAATACATCTATCAATATAGGAGAAAACAGAATGAAACCTAAAAATTCAAACTGTTACTGGAAATGAACGCTTCAACATAGAAGAACGAAGTTTCGGGAACCAAGTCGCCTTAGTGTACTGATCATTACCTGAAACTATCATCAAGTTTGGGTGAAAAAATATTTGCTGAGATTTCTGGAGATTCATAATTTTTGGATGCTTGGCAACCCATTTCCATGTAAGTGTTTCTCGCCAGTCACTGCTTAGGGCTACATCAAGAGGAAACAAAACATAGAGATAGAACCTGAAACTACTTTATTGTGTCAAGTTTCAAGAAGCTAGCACAAACCGTGTTGGATTTAGAGTTCCAAATACATCTATCAATATAGGAGAAAACAGAGTGAAACCTAAAAATTCAAACTGTTACTGGAAAAGAACGCTTCAACATAGAAGAACGAAATTTGGTGAACCAAGTGGGCTTAGTGTTCTGATCATTACCTGAAAGGATCATCCAGTTTGTGTGAAAAAATATTTGCTGAGATTTCTGGAGATTCGTAATTTTTGGAAGCTTGGCAACCCGTTTCCATGAAATTGTTTCTCGCCAGTCCCTGCTAAGGGCTATATCAAGAGGAAACAAAACATAGAGACAGAAACTGAAACTACTTTATTGTGTCAAGTTTCAAGAAGCTAGCACAAACCGTTTTGGATTTAGAGTTCCAAATACATCTATCAAAATAGGAGAAAACAGAGTGAAACCTAAAAATTCAAACTGTTAATGGAAACGAACGCTTCAACATAGAAGAATGAAATTTGGAAAACCAAGTCAGCTTAGTGTACTGATCATTACCTGAAAGTATCATCCAGTTTGGGTGAAAAAATATTTGCTGAGATTTCTGGAGATTCGTAATTTTTGGACGCTTGGCAACCCCTTTATATGGAAGGGTTTCTCGCCAGTCAATGCTTAGGGCTACATCAAGAGGAAACAAAACATAGAGATAGAACGTGAAACTACATTACTGTGTCAAGTTTCAAGAAGCTAGCACAAACCGTGTTGGATTTAGAGTTCCAAATACATCTATCAATATAGGAGAAAACAGAGTGAAACCTAAAAATTTAAACTGTTACTGGAAACGAACGCTTCAACATAGAAGAATGAAATTTGGGGAACCAAGTCAGCTTAGTGTACTGATCATTACCTGAAAGGATCATCCAGTTTGGGTGAAAAAATATTTGCTGAGATTTCTGGAGATTCGTAATTTTTGGAAGCTTGGCAACCCATTTCCATGTAAGTGTTTCTCGCCAGTCACTGCTAAGGGCTACATCAAGAGGAAACAAAACATAGAGACAGAACGTGAAACTACTTTATTGTGTCAAGTTTCAAGAAGCTAGCACAAACCGTGTTGTATTTAGAGTTCCAAATACATCTATCAATATAGGAGAAAACAGAATGAAACCTAAAAATTCAAACTGTTACTGGAAATGAACACTTCAACATAGAAGAACGAAGTTTCGGGAACCAAGTCGCCTTAGTGTACTGATCATTACCTGAAACTATCATCAAGTTTGGGTGAAAAAATATTTGCTGAGATTTCTGGAGATTCGTAATTTTTGGATGCTTGGCAACCCCTTTCCATGAAAGTGTTTCTCGCCAGTCACTGCTTAGGGCTACATCAAGAGGAAACAGAACATAGAGATAGAACGTGAAACTACATTATTGTGTCAAGTTTCAAGAAGCTAGCACAAACCGTGTTGGATTTAGAGTTCCAAATACATCTATCAATATAGGAGAAAACAGAGTGAAACCTAAAAATTCAAACTGTTACTGGAAACGAACGCTTCAACATAGAAGAATGAAATTTGGGGAACCAAGTCAGCTTAGTGTATTGATCATTACCTGAAAGTATCATCCAGTTTGGGTGAAAAAATATTTGCTGAGATTTCTGGAGATTCGTAATTTTTGGACGCTTGGCAACCCCTTTATATGGAAGTGTTTCTCGCCAGTCACTGCTTAGGGCTACATCAAGAGGAAACAAAACATAGAGATAGAACGTGAAACTACATTATTGTGTCAAGTTTCAAGAAGCTAGCACAAACCGTGTTGGATTTAGAGTTCCAAATACATCTATCAATATAGGAGAAAACAGAGTGAAACCTAAAAATTCAAACTGTTACTGGAAATGAACGCTTCAACATAGAAGAATGAAATTTGGGGAACCAAGTCAGCTTAGTGTACTGATCATTACCTGAAAGGATCATCCAGTTTGGGTGAAAAAATATTTGCTGAGATTTCTGGAGATTCGTAATTTTTGGAAGCTTGGCAACCCGTTTCCATGTAAGTGTTTCTCTCCAGTCACTGCTAAGGGCTACATCAAGAGGAAACAAAACATAGAGACAGAACGTGAAACTACTTTATTGTGTCAAGTTTCAAGAAGCTAGCACAAACCGTGTTGGATTTAGAGTTCCAAATACATCTATCAATATAGGAGAAAACAGAATGAAACCTAAAAATTCAAACTGTTACTGGAAATGAACGCTTCAACATAGAAGAACGAAGTTTCGGGAACCCAGTCGCCTTAGTGTACTGATCATTACCTGAAACTATCATCATGTTTGGGTGAAAAAATATTTGCTGAGATTTCTGGAGATTCGTAATTTTTGGATGCTTGGCAACCCCTTTCCATGAAAGTGTTTCTCGCCAGTCACTGCTTAGGGCTACATCAAGAGGAAACAGAACATAGAGATAGAACGTGAAACTACATTATTGTGTCAAGTTTCAAGAAGCTAGCACAAACCGTGTTGGATTTAGAGTTCCAAATACATCTATCAATATAGGAGAAAACAGAGTGAAACCTAAAAATTCAAACTGTTACTGGAAACGAACGCTTCAACATAGAAGAATGAAATTTGGGGAACCAAGTCAGCTTAGTGTATTGATCATTACCTGAAAGTATCATCCAGTTTGGGTGAAAAAATATTTGCTGAGATTTCTGGAGATTCGTAATTTTTGGACGCTTGGCAACCCCTTTATATGGAAGTGTTTCTCGCCAGTCACTGCTTAGGGCTACATCAAGAGGAAACAAAACATAGAGATAGAACGTGAAACTACATTATTGTGTCAAGTTTCAAGAAGCTAGCACAAACCGTGTTGGATTTAGAGTTCCAAATACATCTATCAATATAGGAGAAAACAGAGTGAAACCTAAAAATTCAAACTGTTACTGGAAATGAACGCTTCAACATAGAAGAACGAAATTTGGTGAACCAAGTGGGCTTCGTGTTCTGATCATTACCTGAAAGTATAATCCAGTTTGGGTGAAAAAATATTTGCTGAGATTTCTGTTGATTCATAATTTTTGGATGCTTGACAACCCCTTTCCATGAAAGTGTTTCTCGCCAGTCACTTCTTTGGGCTACATCAAGAGGAAACAAAACATAGAGACAGAACGTGAAACTACTTTATTGTGTCAAGTTTCAAGAACCTAGCACAAACCGTGTTGGATTTAGAGTTCCAAATATATCTATCAATATAGGAGAAAACAGAGTGAAACCTAAAAATTCAAACTGTTACTGGAAAAGAACGCTTCAACATAGAAGAACGAAATTTGGTGAACCAAGTGGGCTTAGTGTTCTGATCATTACCTGAAAGGATCATCCAGTTTGTGTGAAAAAATATTTGCTGAGATTTCTGGATATTCGTAATTTTTGGAAGCTTGGCAACCCGTTTCCATGAAAGTGTTTCTCGCCAGTCCCTGCTAAGGGCTACATCAAGAGGAAACAAAACATAGAGACAGAACGTGAAACTACTTTATTGTGTCAAGTTTCAAGAAGCTAGCACAAACCGTGTTGGATTTAGAGTTCCAAATACATCTATCAATATAGGAGAAAACAGAGTGAAACCTAAAAATTCAAACTGTTACTGGAAACGAACGCTTCAACATAGAAGAATGAAATTTGGGGAACCAAGTCAGCTTAGTGTACTGATCATTACCTGAAAGTATCATCTAGTTTGGGTGAAAAAATATTTGCTGAGATTTCTGGAGATTCGTAATTTTTGGACGCTTGGCAACCCCTTTATATGGAAGTGTTTCTCGCCAGTCACTGCTTAGGGCTACATCAAGAGGAAACAAAACATAGAGATAGAACGTGAAACTACATTATTGTGTCAAGTTTCAAGAAGCTAGCACAAACCGTGCTGGATTTAGAGTTCCAAATACATCTATCAATATAGGAGAAAACAGAGTGAAACCTAAAAATTCAAACTGTTAATGGAAACGAACGCTTCAACATAGAAGAATGAAATTTGGAAAACCAAGTCAGCTTAGTGTACTGATCATTACCTGAAAGTATCATCCAGTTTGGGTGAAAAAATATTTGCTGAGATTTCTGGAGATTCGTAATTTTTGGACGCTTGGCAACCCCTTTATATGGAAGGGTTTCTCGCCAGTCAATGCTTAGGGCTACATCAAGAGGAAACAAAACATAGAGATAGAACGTGAAACTACATTACTGTGTCAAGTTTCAAGAAGCTAGCACAAACCGTGTTGGATTTAGAGTTCCAAATACATCTATCAATATAGGAGAAAACAGAGTGAAACCTAAAAATTTAAACTGTTACTGGAAACGAACGCTTCAACATAGAAGAATGAAATTTGGGGAACCAAGTCAGCTTAGTGTACTGATCATTACCTGAAAGGATCATCCAGTTTGGGTGAAAAAATATTTGCTGAGATTTCTGGAGATTCGTAATTTTTGGAAGCTTGGCAACCCATTTCCATGTAAGTGTTTCTCGCCAGTCACTGCTAAGGGCTACATCAAGAGGAAACAAAACATAGAGACAGAACGTGAAACTACTTTATTGTGTCAAGTTTCAAGAAGCTAGCACAAACCGTGTTGTATTTAGAGTTCCAAATACATCTATCAATATAGGAGAAAACAGAATGAAACCTAAAAATTCAAACTGTTACTGGAAATGAACACTTCAACATAGAAGAACGAAGTTTCGGGAACCAAGTCGCCTTAGTGTACTGATCATTACCTGAAACTATCATCAAGTTTGGGTGAAAAAATATTTGCTGAGATTTCTGGAGATTCGTAATTTTTGGATGCTTGGCAACCCCTTTCCATGAAAGTGTTTCTCGCCAGTCACTGCTTAGGGCTACATCAAGAGGAAACAGAACATAGAGATAGAACGTGAAACTACATTATTGTGTCAAGTTTCAAGAAGCTAGCACAAACCGTGTTGGATTTAGAGTTCCAAATACATCTATCAATATAGGAGAAAACAGAGTGAAACCTAAAAATTCAAACTGTTACTGGAAACGAACGCTTCAACATAGAAGAATGAAATTTGGGGAACCAAGTCAGCTTAGTGTATTGATCATTACCTGAAAGTATCATCCAGTTTGGGTGAAAAAATATTTGCTGAGATTTCTGGAGATTCGTAATTTTTGGACGCTTGGCAACCCCTTTATATGGAAGTGTTTCTCGCCAGTCACTGCTTAGGGCTACATCAAGAGGAAACAAAACATAGAGATAGAACGTGAAACTACATTATTGTGTCAAGTTTCAAGAAGCTAGCACAAACCGTGTTGGATTTAGAGTTCCAAATACATCTATCAATATAGGAGAAAACAGAGTGAAACCTAAAAATTCAAACTGTTACTGGAAATGAACGCTTCAACATAGAAGAATGAAATTTGGGGAACCAAGTCAGCTTAGTGTACTGATCATTACCTGAAAGGATCATCCAGTTTGGGTGAAAAAATATTTGCTGAGATTTCTGGAGATTCGTAATTTTTGGAAGCTTGGCAACCCGTTTCCATGTAAGTGTTTCTCTCCAGTCACTGCTAAGGGCTACATCAAGAGGAAACAAAACATAGAGACAGAACGTGAAACTACTTTATTGTGTCAAGTTTCAAGAAGCTAGCACAAACCGTGTTGGATTTAGAGTTCCAAATACATCTATCAATATAGGAGAAAACAGAATGAAACCTAAAAATTCAAACTGTTACTGGAAATGAACGCTTCAACATAGAAGAACGAAGTTTCGGGAACCCAGTCGCCTTAGTGTACTGATCATTACCTGAAACTATCATCATGTTTGGGTGAAAAAATATTTGCTGAGATTTCTGGAGATTCGTAATTTTTGGATGCTTGGCAACCCCTTTCCATGAAAGTGTTTCTCGCCAGTCACTGCTTAGGGCTACATCAAGAGGAAACAGAACATAGAGATAGAACGTGAAACTACATTATTGTGTCAAGTTTCAAGAAGCTAGCACAAACCGTGTTGGATTTAGAGTTCCAAATACATCTATCAATATAGGAGAAAACAGAGTGAAACCTAAAAATTCAAACTGTTACTGGAAACGAACGCTTCAACATAGAAGAATGAAATTTGGGGAACCAAGTCAGCTTAGTGTATTGATCATTACCTGAAAGTATCATCCAGTTTGGGTGAAAAAATATTTGCTGAGATTTCTGGAGATTCGTAATTTTTGGACGCTTGGCAACCCCTTTATATGGAAGTGTTTCTCGCCAGTCACTGCTTAGGGCTACATCAAGAGGAAACAAAACATAGAGATAGAACGTGAAACTACATTATTGTGTCAAGTTTCAAGAAGCTAGCACAAACCGTGTTGGATTTAGAGTTCCAAATACATCTATCAATATAGGAGAAAACAGAGTGAAACCTAAAAATTCAAACTGTTACTGGAAATGAACGCTTCAACATAGAAGAACGAAATTTGGTGAACCAAGTGGGCTTCGTGTTCTGATCATTACCTGAAAGTATAATCCAGTTTGGGTGAAAAAATATTTGCTGAGATTTCTGTTGATTCATAATTTTTGGATGCTTGACAACCCCTTTCCATGAAAGTGTTTCTCGCCAGTCACTTCTTTGGGCTACATCAAGAGGAAACAAAACATAGAGACAGAACGTGAAACTACTTTATTGTGTCAAGTTTCAAGAACCTAGCACAAACCGTGTTGGATTTAGAGTTCCAAATATATCTATCAATATAGGAGAAAACAGAGTGAAACCTAAAAATTCAAACTGTTACTGGAAAAGAACGCTTCAACATAGAAGAACGAAATTTGGTGAACCAAGTGGGCTTAGTGTTCTGATCATTACCTGAAAGGATCATCCAGTTTGTGTGAAAAAATATTTGCTGAGATTTCTGGATATTCGTAATTTTTGGAAGCTTGGCAACCCGTTTCCATGAAAGTGTTTCTCGCCAGTCCCTGCTAAGGGCTACATCAAGAGGAAACAAAACATAGAGACAGAACGTGAAACTACTTTATTGTGTCAAGTTTCAAGAAGCTAGCACAAACCGTGTTGGATTTAGAGTTCCAAATACATCTATCAATATAGGAGAAAACAGAGTGAAACCTAAAAATTCAAACTGTTACTGGAAACGAACGCTTCAACATAGAAGAATGAAATTTGGGGAACCAAGTCAGCTTAGTGTACTGATCATTACCTGAAAGTATCATCTAGTTTGGGTGAAAAAATATTTGCTGAGATTTCTGGAGATTCGTAATTTTTGGACGCTTGGCAACCCCTTTATATGGAAGTGTTTCTCGCCAGTCACTGCTTAGGGCTACATCAAGAGGAAACAAAACATAGAGATAGAACGTGAAACTACATTATTGTGTCAAGTTTCAAGAAGCTAGCACAAACCGTGCTGGATTTAGAGTTCCAAATACATCTATCAATATAGGAGAAAACAGAGTGAAACCTAAAAATTTAAACTGTTACTGGAAACGAACGCTTCAACATAGAAGAATGAAATTTGGGGAACCAAGTCAGCTTAGTGTACTGATCATTACCTGAAAGGATCATCCAGTTTGGGTGAAAAAATATTTGCTGAGATTTCTGGAGATTCGTAATTTTTGGAAGCTTGGCAACCCATTTCCATGTAAGTGTTTCTCGCCAGTCACTGCTAAGGGCTACATCAAGAGGAAACAAAACATAGAGACAGAACGTGAAACTACTTTATTGTGTCAAGTTTCAAGAAGCTAGCACAAACCGTGTTGTATTTAGAGTTCCAAATACATCTATCAATATAGGAGAAAACAGAATGAAACCTAAAAATTCAAACTGTTACTGGAAATGAACACTTCAACATAGAAGAACGAAGTTTCGGGAACCAAGTCGCCTTAGTGTACTGATCATTACCTGAAACTATCATCAAGTTTGGGTGAAAAAATATTTGCTGAGATTTCTGGAGATTCGTAATTTTTGGATGCTTGGCAACCCCTTTCCATGAAAGTGTTTCTCGCCAGTCACTGCTTAGGGCTACATCAAGAGGAAACAGAACATAGAGATAGAACGTGAAACTACATTATTGTGTCAAGTTTCAAGAAGCTAGCACAAACCGTGTTGGATTTAGAGTTCCAAATACATCTATCAATATAGGAGAAAACAGAGTGAAACCTAAAAATTCAAACTGTTACTGGAAACGAACGCTTCAACATAGAAGAATGAAATTTGGGGAACCAAGTCAGCTTAGTGTATTGATCATTACCTGAAAGTATCATCCAGTTTGGGTGAAAAAATATTTGCTGAGATTTCTGGAGATTCGTAATTTTTGGACGCTTGGCAACCCCTTTATATGGAAGTGTTTCTCGCCAGTCACTGCTTAGGGCTACATCAAGAGGAAACAAAACATAGAGATAGAACGTGAAACTACATTATTGTGTCAAGTTTCAAGAAGCTAGCACAAACCGTGTTGGATTTAGAGTTCCAAATACATCTATCAATATAGGAGAAAACAGAGTGAAACCTAAAAATTCAAACTGTTACTGGAAATGAACGCTTCAACATAGAAGAATGAAATTTGGGGAACCAAGTCAGCTTAGTGTACTGATCATTACCTGAAAGGATCATCCAGTTTGGGTGAAAAAATATTTGCTGAGATTTCTGGAGATTCGTAATTTTTGGAAGCTTGGCAACCCGTTTCCATGTAAGTGTTTCTCTCCAGTCACTGCTAAGGGCTACATCAAGAGGAAACAAAACATAGAGACAGAACGTGAAACTACTTTATTGTGTCAAGTTTCAAGAAGCTAGCACAAACCGTGTTGGATTTAGAGTTCCAAATACATCTATCAATATAGGAGAAAACAGAATGAAACCTAAAAATTCAAACTGTTACTGGAAATGAACGCTTCAACATAGAAGAACGAAGTTTCGGGAACCCAGTCGCCTTAGTGTACTGATCATTACCTGAAACTATCATCATGTTTGGGTGAAAAAATATTTGCTGAGATTTCTGGAGATTCGTAATTTTTGGATGCTTGGCAACCCCTTTCCATGAAAGTGTTTCTCGCCAGTCACTGCTTAGGGCTACATCAAGAGGAAACAGAACATACAGATAGAACGTGAAACTACATTATTGTGTCAAGTTTCAAGAAGCTAGCACAAACCGTGTTGGATTTAGAGTTCCAAATACATCTATCAATATAGGAGAAAACAGAGTGAAACCTAAAAATTCAAACTGTTACTGGAAACGAACGCTTCAACATAGAAGAATGAAATTTGGGGAACCAAGTCAGCTTAGTGTATTGATCATTACCTGAAAGTATCATCCAGTTTGGGTGAAAAAATATTTGCTGAGATTTCTGGAGATTCGTAATTTTTGGACGCTTGGCAACCCCTTTATATGGAAGTGTTTCTCGCCAGTCACTGCTTAGGGCTACATCAAGAGGAAACAAAACATAGAGATAGAACGTGAAACTACATTATTGTGTCAAGTTTCAAGAAGCTAGCACAAACCGTGTTGGATTTAGAGTTCCAAATACATCTATCAATATAGGAGAAAACAGAGTGAAACCTAAAAATTCAAACTGTTACTGGAAATGAACGCTTCAACATAGAAGAACGAAATTTGGTGAACCAAGTGGGCTTCGTGTTCTGATCATTACCTGAAAGTATAATCCAGTTTGGGTGAAAAAATATTTGCTGAGATTTCTGTTGATTCATAATTTTTGGATGCTTGACAACCCCTTTCCATGAAAGTGTTTCTCGCCAGTCACTGCTTTGGGCTACATCAAGAGGAAACAAAACATAGAGACAGAACGTGAAACTACTTTATTGTGTCAAGTTTCAAGAACCTAGCACAAACCGTGTTGGATTTAGAGTTCCAAATATATCTATCAATATAGGAGAAAACAGAGTGAAACCTAAAAATTCAAACTGTTACTGGAAAAGAACGCTTCAACATAGAAGAACGAAATTTGGTGAACCAAGTGGGCTTAGTGTTCTGATCATTACCTGAAAGGATCATCCAGTTTGTGTGAAAAAATATTTGCTGAGATTTCTGGAGATTCGTAATTTTTGGAAGCTTGGCAACCCGTTTCCATGAAAGTGTTTCTCGCCAGTCCCTGCTAAGGGCTACATCAAGAGGAAACAAAACATAGAGACAGAACGTGAAACTACTTTATTGTGTCAAGTTTCAAGAAGCTAGCACAAACCGTGTTGGATTTAGAGTTCCAAATACATCTACCAATATAGGAGAAAACAGAGTGAAACCTAAAAATTCAAACTGTTACTGGAAACGAACGCTTCAACATAGAAGAATGAAATTTGGGGAACCAAGTCAGCTTAGTGTACTGATCATTACCTGAAAGTATCATCTAGTTTGGGTGAAAAAATATTTGCTGAGATTTCTGGAGATTCGTAATTTTTGGACGCTTGGCAACCCCTTTATATGGAAGTGTTTCTCGCCAGTCACTGCTTAGGGCTACATCAAGAGGAAACAAAACATAGAGATAGAACGTGAAACTACATTATTGTGTCAAGTTTCAAGAAGCTAGCACAAACCGTGCTGGATTTAGAGTTCCAAATACATCTATCAATATAGGAGAAAACAGAGTGAAACCTAAAAATTCAAACTGTTACTGGAAACGAACGCTTCAACATAGAAGAATGAAATTTGGGGAACCAAGTCGGCTTAGTGTACTCATCATTACCTGAAAGGATCATCCAGTTTGGGTGAAAAAATATTTGCTGAGATTTCTGGAGATTCGTAATTTTTGGAAGCTTGGCAACCCGTTTCCATGAAAGTGTTTCTCGCCAGTCACTGCTAAGGGCTACATCCAGAGGAAACAAAACATAGAGACAGAACGTGAAACTACTTTATTGTGTCAAGTTTCAAGAAGCTAGCACAAACCGTGTTGGATTTAGAGTTCCAAATACATCTATCAATATAGGAGAAAACAGAATGAAACCTAAAAATTCAAACTATTACTGGAAATGAACGCTTCAACATAGAAGAACGAAGTTTCGGGAACCCAGTCGCCTTAGTGTACTGATCATTACCTGAAACTTTCATCAAGTTTGGGTGAAAAAATATTTGCTGAGATTTCTGGAGATTCGTAATTTTTGGATGCTTGGCATCCCCTTTCCATGAAAGTGTTTCTCGCCAGTCACTGCTTAGGGCTACATCAAGAGGAAACAAAACATAGAGATAGAACGTGAAACTACTTTATTGTGTCAAGTTTCAAGAAGCTAGCACAAACCGTGTTGGATTTAGAGTTCCAAATACATCTATCAATATAGGAGAAAACAGAGTGAAATCTAAAAATTCAAACTGTTACTAGAAACGAACGCTTCAACATAGAAGAATGAAATTTGGGGTACCAAGTCAGCTTAGTGTACTGATCATTACCTGAAAGTATCATCCAGTTTGGGTGAAAAAATATTTGCTGAGATTTCTGGAGATTCGTAATTTTTGGACGCTTGGCAACCCCTTTATATGGAAGTGTTTCTCGCCAGTCACTGCTTAGGGCTACATCAAGAGGAAACAAAACATAGAGATAGAACGTGAAACTACATTATTGTGTCAAGTTTCAAGAAGCTAGCACAAACCGTGTTGGATTTAGAGTTCCAAATACATCTATCAATATAGGAGAAAACAGAGTGAAACCTAAAAATTCAAACTGTTACTGGAAATGAACGCTTCAACATAGAAGAACGAAATTTGGTGAACCAAGTGGGCTTCGTGTTCTGATCATTACCTGAAAGTATAATCCAGTTTGGGTGAAAAAATATTTGCTGAGATTTCTGTTGATTCATAATTTTTGGATGCTTGGCAACCCCTTTCCATGAAAGTGTTTCTCGCCAGTCACTGCTTTGGGCTACATCAAGAGGAAACAAAACATAGAGACAGAACGTGAAACTACTTTATTGTGTCAAGTTTCAAGAACCTAGCACAAACCGTGTTGGATTTAGAGTTCCAAATATATCTATCAATATAGGAGAAAACAGAGTGAAACCTAAAAATTCAAACTGTTACTGGAAAAGAACGCTTCAACATAGAAGAACGAAATTTGGTGAACCAAGTGGGCTTAGTGTTCTGATCATTACCTGAAAGGATCATCCAGTTTGTGTGAAAAAATATTTGCTGAGATTTCTGGAGATTCGTAATTTTTGGAAGCTTGGCAACCCGTTTCCATGAAAGTGTTTCTCGCCAGTCCCTGCTAAGGGCTACATCAAGAGGAAACAAAACATAGAGACAGAACGTGAAACTACTTTATTGTGTCAAGTTTCAAGAAGCTAGCACAAACCGTGTTGGATTTAGAGTTCCAAATACATCTATCAATATAGGAGAAAACAGAGTGAAACCTAAAAATTCAAACTGATACTGGAAACGAACGCTTCAACATAGAAGAATGAAATTTGGGGAACCAAGTCAGCTTAGTGTACTGATCATTACCTGAAAGTATCATCTAGTTTGGGTGAAAAAATATTTGCTGAGATTTCTGGAGATTCGTAATTTTTGGACGCTTGGCAACCCCTTTATATGGAAGTGTTTCTCGCCAGTCACTGCTTAGGGCTACATCAAGAGGAAACAAAACATAGAGATAGAACGTGAAACTACATTATTGTGTCAAGTTTCAAGAAGCTAGCACAAACCGTGCTGGATTTAGAGTTCCAAATACATCTATCAATATAGGAGAAAACAGAGTGAAACCTAAAAATTCAAACTGTTACTGGAAACGAACGCTTCAACATAGAAGAATGAAATTTGGGGAACCAAGTCGGCTTAGTGTACTCATCATTACCTGAAAGGATCATCCAGTTTGGGTGAAAAAATATTTGCTGAGATTTCTGGAGATTCGTAATTTTTGGAAGCTTGGCAACCCGTTTCCATGAAAGTGTTTCTCGCCAGTCACTGCTAAGGGCTACATCAAGAGGAAACAAAACATAGAGACAGAACGTGAAACTACTTTATTGTGTCAAGTTTCAAGAAGCTAGCACAAACCGTGTTGGATTTAGAGTTCCAAATACATCTATCAATATAGGAGAAAACAGAATGAAACCTAAAAATTCAAACTATTACTGGAAATGAACGCTTCAACATAGAAGAACGAAGTTTCGGGAACCCAGTCGCCTTAGTGTACTGATCATTACCTGAAACTTTCATCAAGTTTGGGTGAAAAAATATTTGCTGAGATTTCTGGAGATTCGTAATTTTTGGATGCTTGGCATCCCCTTTCCATGAAAGTGTTTCTCGCCAGTCACTGCTTAGGGCTACATCAAGAGGAAACAAAACATAGAGATAGAACGTGAAACTACTTTATTGTGTCAAGTTTCAAGAAGCTAGCACAAACCGTGTTGGATTTAGAGTTCCAAATACATCTATCAATATAGGAGAAAACAGAGTGAAACCTAAAAATTCAAACTGTTACTGGAAACGAACGCTTCAACATAGAAGAATGAAATTTGGGGAACCAAGTCAGCTTAGTGTACTGATCATTACCTGAAAGTATCATCCAGTTTGGGTGAAAAAATATTTGCTGAGATTTCTGGAGATTCGTAATTTTTGGACGCTTGGCAACCCCTTTATATGGAAGTGTTTCTCGCCAGTCACTGCTTAGGGCTACATCAAGAGGAAACAAAACATAGAGATAGAACGTGAAACTACATTATTGTGTCAAGTTTCAAGAAGCTAGCACAAACCGTGTTGGATTTAGAGTTCCAAATACATCTATCAATATAGGAGAAAACAGAGTGAAACCTAAAAATTCAAACTGTTACTGCAAATGAACGCTTCAATATAGAAGAATGAAATTTGGGGAACCAAGTCAGCTTAGTGTACTGATCATTACCTGAAAGTATCATCCAGTTTGGGTGAAAAAATATTTGCTGAGATTTCTGGAGATTCGTAATTTTTGGACGCTTGGCAACCCCTTTATATGGAAGTGTTTCTCGCCAGTCACTGCTTAGGGCTACATCAAGAGGAAACAAAACATAGAGATAGAACGTGAAACTACATTATTGTGTCAAGTTTCAAGAAGCTAGCACAAACCGTGCTGGATTTAGAGTTCCAAATACATCTATCAATATAGGAGAAAACAGAGTGAAACCTAAAAATTCAAACTGTTACTGGAAACGAACGCTTCAACATAGAAGAATGAAATTTGGGGAACCAAGTCGGCTTAGTGTACTCATCATTACCTGAAAGGATCATCCAGTTTGGGTGAAAAAATATTTGCTGAGATTTCTGGAGATTCGTAATTTTTGGAAGCTTGGCAACCCGTTTCCATGAAAGTGTTTCTCGCCAGTCACTGATAAGGGCTACATCAAGAGGAAACAAAACATAGAGACAGAACGTGAAACTACTTTATTGTGTCAAGTTTCAAGAAGCTAGCACAAACCGTGTTGGATTTAGAGTTCCAAATACATCTATCAATATAGGAGAAAACAGAATGAAACCTAAAAATTCAAACTATTACTGGAAATGAACGCTTCAACATAGAAGAACGAAGTTTCGGGAACCCAGTCGCCTTAGTGTACTGATCATTACCTGAAACTTTCATCAAGTTTGGGTGAAAAAATATTTGCTGAGATTTCTGGAGATTCGTAATTTTTGGATGCTTGGCATCCCCTTTCCATGAAAGTGTTTCTCGCCAGTCACTGCTTAGGGCTACATCAAGAGGAAACAAAACATAGAGATAGAACGTGAAACTACTTTATTGTGTCAAGTTTCAAGAAGCTAGCACAAACCGTGTTGGATTTAGAGTTCCAAATACATCTATCAATATAGGAGAAAACAGAGTGAAACCTAAAAATTCAAACTGTTACTGGAAACGAACGCTTCAACATAGAAGAATGAAATTTGGGGAACCAAGTCAGCTTAGTGTACTGATCATTACCTGAAAGTATCATCCAGTTTGGGTGAAAAAATATTTGCTGAGATTTCTGGAGATTCGTAATTTTTGGACGCTTGGCAACCCCTTTATATGGAAGTGTTTCTCGCCAGTCACTGCTTAGGGCTACATCAAGAGGAAACAAAACATAGAGATAGAACGTGAAACTACATTATTGTGTCAAGTTTCAAGAAGCTAGCACAAACCGTGTTGGATTTAGAGTTCCAAATACATCTATCAATATAGGAGAAAACAGAGTGAAACCTAAAAATTCAAACTGTTACTGCAAATGAACGCTTCAACATAGAAGAATGAAATTTGGGGAACCAAGTCAGCTTAGTGTACTGATCATTACCTGAAAGTATCATCCAGTTTGGGTGAAAAAATATTTGCTGAGATTTCTGGAGATTCGTAATTTTTGGACGCTTGGCAACCCCTTTATATGGAAGTGTTTCTCGCCAGTCACTGATTAGGGATACATCAAGAGGAAACAGAACATAGAGATAGAACATGAAACTACATTATTGTGTCAAGTTTCAAGAAGCTAGCACAAACCGTGTTGGATTTAGAGTTCCAAATACATCTATCAATATAGGAGAAAACAGAGTGAAACCTAAAAATTCAAACTCTTACTGAAAATGAACGCTTCAACATAGAAGAACAAAATTTGGTGAACCAAGTGGGATTAGTGTTCTGATCATTACCTGAAAGTATCATCCAGGTTGGGTGAAAAAATATTTGCTGAGATTTCTGGAGATTCGTAATTTTTGGACGCTTGGCAACCCCTTTCCATGAAAGTGTTTATCGCCAGTCACTGCTTAGGGGAACATCAAGAGGAAACAAATCATAGAGATAGAACGTGAAACTACATTATTGTGTCAAGTTTCAAGAAGCTAGCACAAACCGTGTTGGATTTAGAGTTCCAAATACATCTATCAATATAGGAGAAAACAGAGTGAAACCTAAAAATTCAAACTGTTACTGGAAAAGAACGCTTCAACATAGAAGAACGAAATTTGGTGAACCAAGTGGGCTTAGTGATCTGATCATTACCTGAAAGGATCATCCAGTTTGTGTGAAAAAATATTTGCTGAGATTTCTGGAGATTCGTAATTTTTGGAAGCTTGGCAACCCGTTTCCATGAAAGTGTTTCTTGCCAGTCACTGCTAAGGGCTACATCAAGAGGAAACAAAACATAGAGATAGAACGTGAAACTACATTATTGTGTCAAGTTTCAAGAAGCTAGCACAAACCGTGTTGGATTTAGAGTTCCAAATACATCTATCAATATAGGAGAAAACAGAATGAAACCTAAAAATTCAAACTGTTACTGGAAATGAACGCTTCAACATAGAAGAACGAAGTTTCGGGAACCAAGTCGCCTTAGTGTAGTGATCATTACCTGAAACTATCATCAAGTTTGGGTGAAAAAATATTTGCTGAGATTTCTGGAGATTCATAATTTTTGGATGCTTGGCAACCCCTTTCCATGAAAGTGTTTCTCGCCAGTCACTGCTAAGGGCTACATCAAGAGGAAACAAAACATACAGATAGAACGTGTAACTACTTTATTGTGTCAAGTTTCAAGAAGCTAGCACAAACCGTGTTGGATTTAGAGTTCCAAATACATCTATCAATATAGGAGAAAACAGAGTGAAACCTAAAAATTCAGACTGTTACTGGAAAAGAACGCTTCAACATATAAGAACGAAATTTGGTGAACCAAGTGGGCTTAGTGTTCTGATCATTACCTGAAAGGATCATCCAGTTTGTGTGAAAAAATATTTGCTGAGATTTCTGGAGATTCGTAATTTTTGGAAGCTTGGCAACCCGTTTACATGAAAGTGTTTCTCGCCAGTCCGTGCTAAGGGCTACATCAAGAGGAAACAAAACATAGAGACAGAACGTGAAACTACTTTATTGTGTCAAGTTTCAAGAAGCTAGCACAAATTGTGTTGGATTTAGAGTTCCAAATACATCTATCAATACAGGAGAAAACAGAGTGAAACCTAAAAATTCAAACTGTTACTGGAAACGAACGCTTCAACATAGAAGAATGAAATTTGGGGAACCAAGTCAGCTTAGTGTACTGATCATTACCTGAAAGCATCATCCAGTTTGGGTGAAAAAATATTTGCTGAGATTTCTGGAGATTCGTAATTTTTGGACGCTTGGCAACCCCTTTATATGGAAGTGTTTCTCGCCAGGCACTGCTTAGGGCTACATCAAGAGGAAACAAAACATACAGATAGAACGTGAAACTACATTATTGTGTCAAGTTTCAAGAAGCTAGCACAAACCGTGTTGGATTTAGAGTTCCAAATACTTCTATGAATATAGGAGAAAACAGAGTGAAACCTAAAAATTCAAACTGTTACTGGAAACGAACGCTTCAACATAGAAGAATGAAATTTGGGAAACCAAGTCAGCTTAGTGTACTGATCATTACCTGAAAGGATCATCCTGTTTGGGTGAAAAAATATTTGCTGAGATTTCTGGAGATTCGTAATTTTTGGAAGCTTGGCAACCCGTTCCCATGAAAGTGTTTCTCGCCAGTCACTGCTAAGGGCTACATCAAGAGGAAACAAAACATAGAGACAGAACGTGAAACTACTTTATTGTGTCAAGTTTCAAGAAGCTAGCACAAACCGTGTTGGTTTTAGAGTTCCAAATACATCTATCAATATAGGAGAAAACAGAATGAAACCTAAAAATTCAAACTGTTACTGGAAATGAACGCTTCAACATAGAAGAACGAAGTTTCGGGAACCAAGTCGCCTTAGTGTACTGATCATTACCTGAAACTATCATCAAGTTTGGGTGAAAAAATATTTGCTGAGATTTCTGGAGATTCGTAATTTTTGGATGCTTGGCAACCCCTTTCCATGAAAGTGTTTCTCGCCAGTCACTGCTTAGGGCTACATCAAGAGGAAACAAAACATAGAGATAGAACGTGAAACTACTTTATTGTGTCAAGTTTCAAGAAGCTAGCACAAACCGTGTTGGATTTAGAGTTCCAAATACATCTATCAATATAGGAGAAAACAGAGTGAAACCTAAAAATTCAAACTGTTACTGGAAACGAACGCTTCAACATAGAAGAATGAAATTTGGGGAACCAAGTCAGCTTAGTGTACTGATCATTACCTGAAAGTATCATCCAGTTTGGGTGAAAAAATATTTGCTGAGATTTCTGGAGATTCGTAATTTTTGGACGCTTGGCAACCCCTTTATATTGAAGTGTTTATCGCCAGTCACTGCTTAGGGCTACATCAAGAGGAAACAAAACATAGAGATAGAACGTGAAACTACATTATTGTGTCAAGTTTCAAGAAGCTAGCACAAACCGTGTTGGATTTAGAGTTCCAAATACATCTATCAATATAGGAGAAAACAGAGTGAAACCTAAAAATTCAAACTGTTACTGGAAATGAACGCTTCAACATAGAAGAACGAAATTTGGTGAACCAAGTGGGCTTAGTGTTCTGATCATTACCTGAAAGTATCATCCAGTTTGGGTGAAAAAATATTTGCTGAGATTTCTAGAGATTCGTAATTTTTGGAAGCTTGGCAACCCCTTTCCATGAAAGTGTTTATCGCCAGTCACTGCTTAGGGGAACATCAAGAGGAAACAAATCATAGAGATAGAACGTGAAACTACATTATTGTGTCAAGTTTCAAGAAGCTAGCACAAACCGTGTTGGATTTAGAGTTCCAAATACATCTATCAATATAGGAGAAAACAGAGTGAAACCTAAAAATTCAAACTGTTACTGGAAACGAACGCTTCAACATAGAAGAATGAAATTTGGGGAACCAAGTCAGCTTAGTATACTGATTGATCATTACCTGAAAGTATCATCCAGTTTGGGTGAAAAAATATTTGCTGAGATTTCTGGAGATTCGTAATTTTTGGACGCTTGGCAACCCCTTTATATGGAAGTGTTTATCGCCAGTCACTGCTTAGGGCTACATCAAGAGGAAACAAAACATAGAGATAGAACGTGAAACTACATTATTGTGTCAAGTTTCAAGAAGCTAGCACAAACCGTTTTGGATTTAGAGTTCCAAATACATCTATCAATGTAGGAGAAAACAGAGTGAAACCTAAAAATTCAAACTGTTACTGGAAATGAACGCTTCAACATAGAAGAACGAAATTTGGTGAACCAAGTGGGCTTAGTGTTCTGATCATTACCTGAAAGAATCATCCAGTTTGGGTGAAAAAATATTTGCTGAGATTTCTGGAGATTCGTAATTTTTGGAAGCTTGGCAACCCGTTTCCATGAAAGTGTTTCTCGCCAGTCACTGCTAAGGGCTACATCAAGAGGAAACAAAACATAGAGACAGAACGTGAAACTACTTTATTGTGTCAAGTTTCAAGAAGCTAGCACAAACCGTGTTGGATTTAGAGTTCCAAATACATCTATCAATATAGGAGAAAACAGAATGAAACCTAAAAATTCAAACTATTACTGGAAATGAACGCTTCAACATAGAAGAACGAAGTTTCGGGAACCCAGTCGCCTTAGTGTACTGATCATTACCTGAAACTTTCATCAAGTTTGGGTGAAAAAATATTTGCTGAGATTTCTGGAGATTCGTAATTTTTGGATGCTTGGCATCCCCTTTCCATGAAAGTGTTTCTCGCCAGTCACTGCTTAGGGCTACATCAAGAGGAAACAAAACATAGAGATAGAACGTGAAACTACTTTATTGTGTCAAGTTTCAAGAAGCTAGCACAAACCGTGTTGGATTTAGAGTTCCAAATACATCTATCAATATAGGAGAAAACAGAGTGAAATCTAAAAATTCAAACTGTTACTGGAAACGAACGCTTCAACATAGAAGAATGAAATTTGGGGAACCAAGTCAGCTTAGTGTACTGATCATTACCTGAAAGTATCATCCAGTTTGGGTGAAAAAATATTTGCTGAGATTTCTGGAGATTCGTAATTTTTGGACGCTTGGCAACCCCTTTATATGGAAGTGTTTCTCGCCAGTCACTGCTTAGGGCTACATCAAGAGGAAACAAAACATAGAGATAGAACGTGAAACTACATTATTGTGTCAAGTTTCAAGAAGCTAGCACAAACCGTGTTGGATTTAGAGTTCCAAATACATCTATCAATATAGGAGAAAACAGAGTGAAACCTAAAAATTCAAACTGTTACTGGAAATGAACGCTTCAACATAGAAGAATGAAATTTGGGGAACCAAGTCAGCTTAGTATACTGATTGATCATTACCTGAAAGTATCATCCAGTTTGGGTGAAAAAATATTTGCTGAGATTTCTGGAGATTCGTAATTTTTGGACGCTTGGCAACCCCTTTATATGGAAGTGTTTCTCGCCAGTCACTGCTTAGGGCTACATCAAGAGGAAACAAACCATAGAGATAGAACGTGAAACTACATTATTGTGTCAAGTTTCAAGAAGCTAGCACAAACCGTGTTGGATTTAGAGTTCCAAATACATCTATCAATATAGGAGAAAACAGAGTGAAACCTAAAAATTCAAACGGTTACTGGAAAAGAACGCTTCAACATAGAAGAACGAAATTTGGTGAACCAAGTGGGCTTAGTGTTCTGATCATTACCTGAAAGGATCATCCAGTTTGTGTGAAAAAATATTTGCTGAGATTTCTGGAGATTCGTAATTTTTGGAAGCTTGGCAACCCGTTTCCATGAAAGTGTTTCTCGCCAGTCCCTGCTAAGGGCTACATTAAGAGGAAACAAAACATAGAGACAGAACGTGAAACTACTTTATTGTGTCAAGTTTCAAGAAGCTAGCACAAACCGTGTTGGATTTAGAGTTCCAAATACATCTATCAATATAGGAGAAAACAGAATGAAACCTAAAAATTCAAACTGTTACTGGAAACGAACGCTTCAACATAGAAGAATGAAATTTGGGGAACCAAGTCAGCTTAGTGTACTGATCATTACCTGAAAGGATCATCCAGTTTGGGTGAAAAAATATTTGCTGAGATTTCTGGAGATTCGTAATTTTTGGAAGCTTGGCAACCCGTTTCCATGAAAGTATTTCTCGCCAGTCACTGCTAAGGGCTACATCAAGAGGAAACAAAACATAGAGACAGAACGTGAAACTACTTTATTGTGTCAAGTTTCAAGAAGCTAGCACAAACCGTGTTGGATTTAGAGTTCCAAATACATCTATCAATATAAGAGAAAACAGAATGAAACCTAAAAATTCAAACTGTTACTGGAAATGAACGCTTCAACATAGAAGAACGAAGATTCGGGAACCAAGTCAGCTTAGTGTACTGATCATTACCTGAAACTATCATCAAGTTTGGGTGAAAAAATATTTGCTGAGATTTCTGGAGATTCGTAATTTTTGGATGCTTGGCAACCCCTTTCCATGAAAGTGTTTCTCGCCAGTCACTGCTTAGGGCTACATCAAGAGGAAACAAAACATAGAGATAGAACGTGAAACTACTTTATTGTGTCAAGTTTCAAGAAGCTAGCACAAACCGTGTTGTATTTAGAGTTCCAAATACATCTATCAATATAGGAGAAAACAGAGTGAAACCTAATAATTCAAACTGTTACTGGAAACGAACGCTTCAACATAGAAGAATGAAATTTGGGTAACCAAGTCAGCTTAGTGTACTGATCATTACCTGAAAGTATCATCCAGTTTGGGTGAAAAAATATTTGCTGAGATTTCTGGAGATTCGTAATTTTTGGACGCTTTGCAACCCCTTTATATGGAAGTGTTTCTCGCCAGTCACTGCTTAGGGCTACATCAAGAGGAAACAAAACATAGAGATAGAACATGAAACTACATTATTGTGTCAAGTTTCAAGAAGCTAGCACAAACCGTGTTGGATTTAGAGTTCCAAATACATCTATCAATATAGGAGAAAACAGAGTGAAACTTAAAAATTCAAACTGTTACTGGAAACGAACGCTTCAACATAGAAGAATGAAATTTGGGGAACCAAGTCAGCTTAGTATACTGATTGATCATTACCTGAAAGTATCATCCAGTTTGGGTGAAAAAATATTTGCTGAGATTTCTGGAGATTCGTAATTTTTGGACGCTTGGCAACCCCTTTATATGGAAGTGTTTATCGCCAGTCACTGCTTAGGGCTACATCAAGAGGAAATAAAACATAGAGATAGAACGTGAAACTACATTATTGTGTCAAGTTTCAAGAAGCTAGCACAAACCGTGTTGGATTTAGAGTTCCAAATACATCTATCAATGTAGGAGAAAACAGAGTGAAACCTAAAAATTCAAACTGTTACTGGAAATGAACGCTTCAACATAGAAGAACGAAATTTGGTGAACCAAGTGGGCTTAGTGTTCTGATCATTACCTGAAAGAATCATCCAGTTTGGGTGAAAAAATATTTGCTGAGATTTCTGGAGATTCGTAATTTTTGGAAGCTTGGCAACCCGTTTCCATGAAAGTATTTCTCGCCAGTCACTGCTAAGGGCTACATCAAGAGGAAACAAAACATAGAGACAGAACGTGAAACTACTTTATTGTGTCAAGTTTCAAGAAGCTAGCACAAACCGTGTTGGATTTAGAGTTCCAAATACATCTATCAATATAAGAGAAAACAGAATGAAACCTAAAAATTCAAACTGTTACTGGAAATGAACGCTTCAACATAGAAGAACGAAGATTCGGGAACCAAGTCAGCTTAGTGTACTGATCATTACCTGAAACTATCATCAAGTTTGGGTGAAAAAATATTTGCTGAGATTTCTGGAGATTCGTAATTTTTGGATGCTTGGCAACCCCTTTCCATGAAAGTGTTTCTCGCCAGTCACTGCTTAGGGCTACATCAAGAGGAAACAAAACATAGAGATAGAACGTGAAACTACTTTATTGTGTCAAGTTTCAAGAAGCTAGCACAAACCGTGTTGTATTTAGAGTTCCAAATACATCTATCAATATAGGAGAAAACAGAGTGAAACCTAATAATTCAAACTGTTACTGGAAACGAACGCTTCAACATAGAAGAATGAAATTTGGGTAACCAAGTCAGCTTAGTGTACTGATCATTACCTGAAAGTATCATCCAGTTTGGGTGAAAAAATATTTGCTGAGATTTCTGGAGATTCGTAATTTTTGGACGCTTTGCAACCCCTTTATATGGAAGTGTTTCTCGCCAGTCACTGCTTAGGGCTACATCAAGAGGAAACAAAACATAGAGATAGAACATGAAACTACATTATTGTGTCAAGTTTCAAGAAGCTAGCACAAACCGTGTTGGATTTAGAGTTCCAAATACATCTATCAATATAGGAGAAAACAGAGTGAAACTTAAAAATTCAAACTGTTACTGGAAACGAACGCTTCAACATAGAAGAATGAAATTTGGGGAACCAAGTCAGCTTAGTATACTGATTGATCATTACCTGAAAGTATCATCCAGTTTGGGTGAAAAAATATTTGCTGAGATTTCTGGAGATTCGTAATTTTTGGACGCTTGGCAACCCCTTTATATGGAAGTGTTTATCGCCAGTCACTGCTTAGGGCTACATCAAGAGGAAATAAAACATAGAGATAGAACGTGAAACTACATTATTGTGTCAAGTTTCAAGAAGCTAGCACAAACCGTGTTGGATTTAGAGTTCCAAATACATCTATCAATGTAGGAGAAAACAGAGTGAAACCTAAAAATTCAAACTGTTACTGGAAATGAACGCTTCAACATAGAAGAACGAAATTTGGTGAACCAAGTGGGCTTAGTGTTCTGATCATTACCTGAAAGAATCATCCAGTTTGGGTGAAAAAATATTTGCTGAGATTTCTGGAGATTCGTAATTTTTGGAAGCTTGGCAACCCGTTTCCATGAAAGTGTTTCTCGCCAGTCACTGCTAAGGGCTACATCAAGAGGAAACAAAACATAGAGACAGAACGTGAAACTACTTTATTGTGTCAAGTTTCAAGAAGCTAGCACAAACCGTGTTGGATTTAGAGTTCCAAATACATCTATCAATATAGGAGAAAACAGAATGAAACCTAAAAATTCAAACTATTACTGGAAATGAACGCTTCAACATAGAAGAACGAAGTTTCGGGAACCCAGTCGCCTTAGTGTACTGATCATTACCTGAAACTTTCATCAAGTTTGGGTGAAAAAATATTTGCTGAGATTTCTGGAGATTCGTAATTTTTGGATGCTTGGCATCCCCTTTCCATGAAAGTGTTTCTCGCCATCACTGCTTAGGGCTACATCAAGAGGAAACAAAACATAGAGATAGAACGTGAAACTACTTTATTGTGTCAAGTTTCAAGAAGCTAGCACAAACCGTGTTGGATTTAGAGTTCCAAATACATCTATCAATATAGGAGAAAACAGAGTGAAATCTAAAAATTCAAACTGTTACTGGAAACGAACGCTTCAACATAGAAGAATGAAATTTGGGGAACCAAGTCAGCTTAGTGTACTGATCATTACCTGAAAGTATCATCCAGTTTGGGTGAAAAAATATTTGCTGAGATTTCTGGAGATTCGTAATTTTTGGACGCTTGGCAACCCCTTTATATGGAAGTGTTTCTCGCCAGTCACTGCTTAGGGCTACATCAAGAGGAAACAAAACATAGAGATAGAACGTGAAACTACATTATTGTGTCAAGTTTCAAGAAGCTAGCACAAACCGTGTTGGATTTAGAGTTCCAAATACATCTATCAATATAGGAGAAAACAGAGTGAAACCTAAAAATTCAAACTGTTACTGGAAATGAACGCTTCAACATAGAAGAACGAAATTTGGTGAACCAAGTGGGCTTCGTGTTCTGATCATTACCTGAAAGTATAATCCAGTTTGGGTGAAAAAATATTTGCTGAGATTTCTGTTGATTCATAATTTTTGGATGCTTGGCAACCCCTTTCCATGAAAGTGTTTCTCGCCAGTCACTGCTTTGGGCTACATCAAGAGGAAACAAAACATAGAGACAGAACGTGAAACTACTTTATTGTGTCAAGTTTCAAGAACCTAGCACAAACCGTGTTGGATTTAGAGTTCCAAATATATCTATCAATATAGGAGAAAACAGAGTGAAACCTAAAAATTCAAACTGTTACTGGAAAAGAACGCTTCAACATAGAAGAACGAAATTTGGTGAACCAAGTGGGCTTAGTGTTCTGATCATTACCTGAAAGGATCATCCAGTTTGTGTGAAAAAATATTTGCTGAGATTTCTGGAGATTCGTAATTTTTGGAAGCTTGGCAACCCGTTTCCATGAAAGTGTTTCTCGCCAGTCCCTGCTAAGGGCTACATCAAGAGGAAACAAAACATAGAGACAGAACGTGAAACTACTTTATTGTGTCAAGTTTCAAGAAGCTAGCACAAACCGTGTTGGATTTAGAGTTCCAAATACATCTATCAATATAGGAGAAAACAGAGTGAAACCTAAAAATTCAAACTGATACTGGAAACGAACGCTTCAACATAGAAGAATGAAATTTGGGGAACCAAGTCAGCTTAGTGTACTGATCATTACCTGAAAGTATCATCTAGTTTGGGTGAAAAAATATTTGCTGAGATTTCTGGAGATTCGTAATTTTTGGACGCTTGGCAACCCCTTTATATGGAAGTGTTTCTCGCCAGTCACTGCTTAGGGCTACATCAAGAGGAAACAAAACATAGAGATAGAACGTGAAACTACATTATTGTGTCAAGTTTCAAGAAGCTAGCACAAACCGTGCTGGATTTAGAGTTCCAAATACATCTATCAATATAGGAGAAAACAGAGTGAAACCTAAAAATTCAAACTGTTACTGGAAACGAACGCTTCAACATAGAAGAATGAAATTTGGGGAACCAAGTCGGCTTAGTGTACTCATCATTACCTGAAAGGATCATCCAGTTTGGGTGAAAAAATATTTGCTGAGATTTCTGGAGATTCGTAATTTTTGGAAGCTTGGCAACCCGTTTCCATGAAAGTGTTTCTCGCCAGTCACTGCTAAGGGCTACATCAAGAGGAAACAAAACATAGAGACAGAACGTGAAACTACTTTATTGTGTCAAGTTTCAAGAAGCTAGCACAAACCGTGTTGGATTTAGAGTTCCAAATACATCTATCAATATAGGAGAAAACAGAATGAAACCTAAAAATTCAAACTATTACTGGAAATGAACGCTTCAACATAGAAGAACGAAGTTTCGGGAACCCAGTCGCCTTAGTGTACTGATCATTACCTGAAACTTTCATCAAGTTTGGGTGAAAAAATATTTGCTGAGATTTCTGGAGATTCGTAATTTTTGGATGCTTGGCATCCCCTTTCCATGAAAGTGTTTCTCGCCAGTCACTGCTTAGGGCTACATCAAGAGGAAACAAAACATAGAGATAGAACGTGAAACTACTTTATTGTGTCAAGTTTCAAGAAGCTAGCACAAACCGTGTTGGATTTAGAGTTCCAAATACATCTATCAATATAGGAGAAAACAGAGTGAAACCTAAAAATTCAAACTGTTACTGGAAACGAACGCTTCAACATAGAAGAATGAAATTTGGGGAACCAAGTCAGCTTAGTGTACTGATCATTACCTGAAAGTATCATCCAGTTTGGGTGAAAAAATATTTGCTGAGATTTCTGGAGATTCGTAATTTTTGGACGCTTGGCAACCCCTTTATATGGAAGTGTTTCTCGCCAGTCACTGCTTAGGGCTACATCAAGAGGAAACAAAACATAGAGATAGAACGTGAAACTACATTATTGTGTCAAGTTTCAAGAAGCTAGCACAAACCGTGTTGGATTTAGAGTTCCAAATACATCTATCAATATAGGAGAAAACAGAGTGAAACCTAAAAATTCAAACTGTTACTGCAAATGAACGCTTCAACATAGAAGAATGAAATTTGGGGAACCAAGTCAGCTTAGTGTACTGATCATTACCTGAAAGTATCATCCAGTTTGGGTGAAAAAATATTTGCTGAGATTTCTGGAGATTCGTAATTTTTGGACGCTTGGCAACCCCTTTATATGGAAGTGTTTCTCGCCAGTCACTGCTTAGGGCTACATCAAGAGGAAACAAAACATAGAGATAGAACGTGAAACTACATTATTGTGTCAAGTTTCAAGAAGCTAGCACAAACCGTGCTGGATTTAGAGTTCCAAATACATCTATCAATATAGGAGAAAACAGAGTGAAACCTAAAAATTCAAACTGTTACTGGAAACGAACGCTTCAACATAGAAGAATGAAATTTGGGGAACCAAGTCGGCTTAGTGTACTCATCATTACCTGAAAGGATCATCCAGTTTGGGTGAAAAAATATTTGCTGAGATTTCTGGAGATTCGTAATTTTTGGAAGCTTGGCAACCCGTTTCCATGAAAGTGTTTCTCGCCAGTCACTGATAAGGGCTACATCAAGAGGAAACAAAACATAGAGACAGAACGTGAAACTACTTTATTGTGTCAAGTTTCAAGAAGCTAGCACAAACCGTGTTGGATTTAGAGTTCCAAATACATCTATCAATATAGGAGAAAACAGAATGAAACCTAAAAATTCAAACTATTACTGGAAATGAACGCTTCAACATAGAAGAACGAAGTTTCGGGAACCCAGTCGCCTTAGTGTACTGATCATTACCTGAAACTTTCATCAAGTTTGGGTGAAAAAATATTTGCTGAGATTTCTGGAGATTCGTAATTTTTGGATGCTTGGCATCCCCTTTCCATGAAAGTGTTTCTCGCCAGTCACTGCTTAGGGCTACATCAAGAGGAAACAAAACATAGAGATAGAACGTGAAACTACTTTATTGTGTCAAGTTTCAAGAAGCTAGCACAAACCGTGTTGGATTTAGAGTTCCAAATACATCTATCAATATAGGAGAAAACAGAGTGAAACCTAAAATTTCAAACTGTTACTGGAAACGAACGCTTCAACATAGAAGAATGAAATTTGGGGAACCAAGTCAGCTTAGTGTACTGATCATTACCTGAAAGTATCATCCAGTTTGGGTGAAAAAATATTTGCTGAGATTTCTGGAGATTCGTAATTTTTGGACGCTTGGCAACCCCTTTATATGGAAGTGTTTCTCGCCAGTCACTGATTAGGGATACATCAAGAGGAAACAGAACATAGAGATAGAACGTGAAACTACATTATTGTGTCAAGTTTCAAGAAGCTAGCACAAACCGTGTTGGATTTAGAGTTCCAAATACATCTATCAATATAGGAGAAAACAGAGTGAAACCTAAAAATTCAAACTCTTACTGAAAATGAACGCTTCAACATAGAAGAACAAAATTTGGTGAACCAAGTGGGATTAGTGTTCTGATCATTACCTGAAAGTATCATCCAGTTTGGGTGAAAAAATATTTGCTGAGATTTCTGGAGATTCGTAATTTTTGGACGCTTGGCAACCCCTTTCCATGAAAGTGTTTATCGCCAGTCACTGCTTAGGGGAACATCAAGAGGAAACAAATCATAGAGATAGAACGTGAAACTACATTATTGTGTCAAGTTTCAAGAAGCTAGCACAAACCGTGTTGGATTTAGAGTTCCAAATACATCTATCAATATAGGAGAAAACAGAGTGAAACCTAAAAATTCAAACTGTTACTGGAAAAGAACGCTTCAACATAGAAGAACGAAATTTGGTGAACCAAGTGGGCTTAGTGATCTGATCATTACCTGAAAGGATCATCCAGTTTGTGTGAAAAAATATTTGCTGAGATTTCTGGAGATTCGTAATTTTTGGAAGCTTGGCAACCCGTTTCCATGAAAGTGTTTCTTGCCAGTCACTGCTAAGGGCTACATCAAGAGGAAACAAAACATAGAGATAGAACGTGAAACTACATTATTGTGTCAAGTTTCAAGAAGCTAGCACAAACCGTGTTGGATTTAGAGTTCCAAATACATCTATCAATATAGGAGAAAACAGAATGAAACCTAAAAATTCAAACTGTTACTGGAAATGAACGCTTCAACATAGAAGAACGAAGTTTCGGGAACCAAGTCGCCTTAGTGTACTGATCATTACCTGAAACTATCATCAAGTTTGGGTGAAAAAATATTTGCTGAGATTTCTGGAGATTCATAATTTTTGGATGCTTGGCAACCCCTTTCCATGAAAGTGTTTCTCGCCAGTCACTGCTAAGGGCTACATCAAGAGGAAACAAAACATACAGATAGAACGTGTAACTACTTTATTGTGTCAAGTTTCAAGAAGCTAGCACAAACCGTGTTGGATTTAGAGTTCCAAATACATCTATCAATATAGGAGAAAACAGAGTGAAACCTAAAAATTCAGACTGTTACTGGAAAAGAACGCTTCAACATATAAGAACGAAATTTGGTGAACCAAGTGGGCTTAGTGTTCTGATCATTACCTGAAAGGATCATCCAGTTTGTGTGAAAAAATATTTGCTGAGATTTCTGGAGATTCGTAATTTTTGGAAGCTTGGCAACCCGTTTACATGAAAGTGTTTCTCGCCAGTCCGTGCTAAGGGCTACATCAAGAGGAAACAAAACATAGAGACAGAACGTGAAACTACTTTATTGTGTCAAGTTTCAAGAAGCTAGCACAAATTGTGTTGGATTTAGAGTTCCAAATACATCTATCAATATAGGAGAAAACAGAGTGAAACCTAAAAATTCAAACTGTTACTGGAAACGAACGCTTCAACATAGAAGAATGAAATTTGGGGAACCAAGTCAGCTTAGTGTACTGATCATTACCTGAAAGCATCATCCAGTTTGGGTGAAAAAATATTTGCTGAGATTTCTGGAGATTCGTAATTTTTGGACGCTTGGCAACCCCTTTATATGGAAGTGTTTCTCGCCAGGCACTGCTTAGGGCTACATCAAGAGGAAACAAAACATACAGATAGAACGTGAAACTACATTATTGTGTCAAGTTTCAAGAAGCTAGCACAAACCGTGTTGGATTTAGAGTTCCAAATACTTCTATGAATATAGGAGAAAACAGAGTGAAACCTAAAAATTCAAACTGTTACTGGAAACGAACGCTTCAACATAGAAGAATGAAATTTGGGAAACCAAGTCAGCTTAGTGTACTGATCATTACCTGAAAGGATCATCCTGTTTGGGTGAAAAAATATTTGCTGAGATTTCTGGAGATTCGTAATTTTTGGAAGCTTGGCAACCCGTTCCCATGAAAGTGTTTCTCGCCAGTCACTGCTAAGGGCTACATCAAGAGGAAACAAAACATAGAGACAGAACGTGAAACTACTTTATTGTGTCAAGTTTCAAGAAGCTAGCACAAACCGTGTTGGTTTTAGAGTTCCAAATACATCTATCAATATAGGAGAAAACAGAATGAAACCTAAAAATTCAAACTGTTACTGGAAATGAACGCTTCAACATAGAAGAACGAAGTTTCGGGAACCAAGTCGCCTTAGTGTACTGATCATTACCTGAAACTATCATCAAGTTTGGGTGAAAAAATATTTGCTGAGATTTCTGGAGATTCGTAATTTTTGGATGCTTGGCAACCCCTTTCCATGAAAGTGTTTCTCGCCAGTCACTGCTTAGGGCTACATCAAGAGGAAACAAAACATAGAGATAGAACGTGAAACTACTTTATTGTGTAAAGTTTCAAGAAGCTAGCACAAACCGTGTTGGATTTAGAGTTCCAAATACATCTATCAATATAGGAGAAAACAGAGTGAAACCTAAAAATTCAAACTGTTACTGGAAACGAACGCTTCAACATAGAAGAATGAAATTTGGGGAACCAAGTCAGCTTAGTGTACTGATCATTACCTGAAAGTATCATCCAGTTTGGGTGAAAAAATATTTGCTGAGATTTCTGGAGATTCGTAATTTTTGGACGCTTGGCAACCCCTTTATATTGAAGTGTTTATCGCCAGTCACTGCTTAGGGCTACATCAAGAGGAAACAAAACATAGAGATAGAACGTGAAACTACATTATTGTGTCAAGTTTCAAGAAGCTAGCACAAACCGTGTTGGATTTAGAGTTCCAAATACATCTATCAATATAGGAGAAAACAGAGTGAAACCTAAAAATTCAAACTGTTACTGGAAATGAACGCTTCAACATAGAAGAACGAAATTTGGTGAACCAAGTGGGCTTAGTGTTCTGATCATTACCTGAAAGTATCATCCAGTTTGGGTGAAAAAATATTTGCTGAGATTTCTAGAGATTCGTAATTTTTGGAAGCTTGGCAACCCCTTTCCATGAAAGTGTTTATCGCCAGTCACTGCTTAGGGGAACATCAAGAGGAAACAAATCATAGAGATAGAACGTGAAACTACATTATTGTGTCAAGTTTCAAGAAGCTAGCACAAACCGTGTTGGATTTAGAGTTCCAAATACATCTATCAATATAGGAGAAAACAGAGTGAAACCTAAAAATTCAAACTGTTACTGGAAACGAACGCTTCAACATAGAAGAATGAAATTTGGGGAACCAAGTCAGCTTAGTATACTGATTGATCATTACCTGAAAGTATCATCCAGTTTGGGTGAAAAAATATTTGCTGAGATTTCTGGAGATTCGTAATTTTTGGACGCTTGGCAACCCCTTTATATGGAAGTGTTTATCGCCAGTCACTGCTTAGGGCTACATCAAGAGGAAACAAAACATAGAGATAGAACGTGAAACTACATTATTGTGTCAAGTTTCAAGAAGCTAGCACAAACCGTTTTGGATTTAGAGTTCCAAATACATCTATCAATGTAGGAGAAAACAGAGTGAAACCTAAAAATTCAAACTGTTACTGGAAATGAACGCTTCAACATAGAAGAACGAAATTTGGTGAACCAAGTGGGCTTAGTGTTCTGATCATTACCTGAAAGAATCATCCAGTTTGGGTGAAAAAATATTTGCTGAGATTTCTGGAGATTCGTAATTTTTGGAAGCTTGGCAACCCGTTTCCATGAAAGTGTTTCTCGCCAGTCACTGCTAAGGGCTACATCAAGAGGAAACAAAACATAGAGACAGAACGTGAAACTACTTTATTGTGTCAAGTTTCAAGAAGCTAGCACAAACCGTGTTGGATTTAGAGTTCCAAATACATCTATCAATATAGGAGAAAACAGAATGAAACCTAAAAATTCAAACTATTACTGGAAATGAACGCTTCAACATAGAAGAACGAAGTTTCGGGAACCCAGTCGCCTTAGTGTACTGATCATTACCTGAAACTTTCATCAAGTTTGGGTGAAAAAATATTTGCTGAGATTTCTGGAGATTCGTAATTTTTGGATGCTTGGCATCCCCTTTCCATGAAAGTGTTTCTCGCCAGTCACTGCTTAGGGCTACATCAAGAGGAAACAAAACATAGAGATAGAACGTGAAACTACTTTATTGTGTCAAGTTTCAAGAAGCTAGCACAAACCGTGTTGGATTTAGAGTTCCAAATACATCTATCAATATAGGAGAAAACAGAGTGAAATCTAAAAATTCAAACTGTTACTGGAAACGAACGCTTCAACATAGAAGAATGAAATTTGGGGAACCAAGTCAGCTTAGTGTACTGATCATTACCTGAAAGTATCATCCAGTTTGGGTGAAAAAATATTTGCTGAGATTTCTGGAGATTCGTAATTTTTGGACGCTTGGCAACCCCTTTATATGGAAGTGTTTCTCGCCAGTCACTGCTTAGGGCTACATCAAGAGGAAACAAAACATAGAGATAGAACGTGAAACTACATTATTGTGTCAAGTTTCAAGAAGCTAGCACAAACCGTGTTGGATTTAGAGTTCCAAATACATCTATCAATATAGGAGAAAACAGAGTGAAACCTAAAAATTCAAACTGTTACTGGAAATGAACGCTTCAACATAGAAGAATGAAATTTGGGGAACCAAGTCAGCTTAGTATACTGATTGATCATTACCTGAAAGTATCATCCAGTTTGGGTGAAAAAATATTTGCTGAGATTTCTGGAGATTCGTAATTTTTGGACGCTTGGCAACCCCTTTATATGGAAGTGTTTCTCGCCAGTCACTGCTTAGGGCTACATCAAGAGGAAACAAACCATAGAGATAGAACGTGAAACTACATTATTGTGTCAAGTTTCAAGAAGCTAGCACAAACCGTGTTGGATTTAGAGTTCCAAATACATCTATCAATATAGGAGAAAACAGAGTGAAACCTAAAAATTCAAACGGTTACTGGAAAAGAACGCTTCAACATAGAAGAACGAAATTTGGTGAACCAAGTGGGCTTAGTGTTCTGATCATTACCTGAAAGGATCATCCAGTTTGTGTGAAAAAATATTTGCTGAGATTTCTGGAGATTCGTAATTTTTGGAAGCTTGGCAACCCGTTTCCATGAAAGTGTTTCTCGCCAGTCCCTGCTAAGGGCTACATCAAGAGGAAACAAAACATAGAGACAGAACGTGAAACTACTTTATTGTGTCAAGTTTCAAGAAGCTAGCACAAACCGTGTTGGATTTAGAGTTCCAAATACATCTATCAATATAGGAGAAAACAGAATGAAACCTAAAAATTCAAACTGTTACTGGAAACGAACGCTTCAACATAGAAGAATGAAATTTGGGGAACCAAGTCAGCTTAGTGTACTGATCATTACCTGAAAGGATCATCCAGTTTGGGTGAAAAAATATTTGCTGAGATTTCTGGAGATTCGTAATTTTTGGAAGCTTGGCAACCCGTTTCCATGAAAGTATTTCTCGCCAGTCACTGCTAAGGGCTACATCAAGAGGAAACAAAACATAGAGACAGAACGTGAAACTACTTTATTGTGTCAAGTTTCAAGAAGCTAGCACAAACCGTGTTGGATTTAGAGTTCCAAATACATCTATCAATATAAGAGAAAACAGAATGAAACCTAAAAATTCAAACTGTTACTGGAAATGAACGCTTCAACATAGAAGAACGAAGATTCGGGAACCAAGTCAGCTTAGTGTACTGATCATTACCTGAAACTATCATCAAGTTTGGGTGAAAAAATATTTGCTGAGATTTCTGGAGATTCGTAATTTTTGGATGCTTGGCAACCCCTTTCCATGAAAGTGTTTCTCGCCAGTCACTGCTTAGGGCTACATCAAGAGGAAACAAAACATAGAGATAGAACGTGAAACTGCTTTATTGTGTCAAGTTTCAAGAAGCTAGCACAAACCGTGTTGTATTTAGAGTTCCAAATACATCTATCAATATAGGAGAAAACAGAGTGAAACCTAATAATTCAAACTGTTACTGGAAACGAACGCTTCAACATAGAAGAATGAAATTTGGGTAACCAAGTCAGCTTAGTGTACTGATCATTACCTGAAAGTATCATCCAGTTTGGGTGAAAAAATATTTGCTGAGATTTCTGGAGATTCGTAATTTTTGGACGCTTTGCAACCCCTTTATATGGAAGTGTTTCTCGCCAGTCACTGCTTAGGGCTACATCAAGAGGAAACAAAACATAGAGATAGAACATGAAACTACATTATTGTGTCAAGTTTCAAGAAGCTAGCACAAACCGTGTTGGATTTAGAGTTCCAAATACATCTATCAATATAGGAGAAAACAGAGTGAAACTTAAAAATTCAAACTGTTACTGGAAACGAACGCTTCAACATAGAAGAATGAAATTTGGGGAACCAAGTCAGCTTAGTATACTGATTGATCATTACCTGAAAGTATCATCCAGTTTGGGTGAAAAAATATTTGCTGAGATTTCTGGAGATTCGTAATTTTTGGACGCTTGGCAACCCCTTTATATGGAAGTGTTTATCGCCAGTCACTGCTTAGGGCTACATCAAGAGGAAATAAAACATAGAGATAGAACGTGAAACTACATTATTGTGTCAAGTTTCAAGAAGCTAGCACAAACCGTGTTGGATTTAGAGTTCCAAATACATCTATCAATGTAGGAGAAAACAGAGTGAAACCTAAAAATTCAAACTGTTACTGGAAATGAACGCTTCAACATAGAAGAACGAAATTTGGTGAACCAAGTGGGCTTAGTGTTCTGATCATTACCTGAAAGAATCATCCAGTTTGGGTGAAAAAATATTTGCTGAGATTTCTGGAGATTCGTAATTTTTGGAAGCTTGGCAACCCGTTTCCATGAAAGTGTTTCTCGCCAGTCACTGCTAAGGGCTACATCAAGAGGAAACAAAACATAGAGACAGAACGTGAAACTACTTTATTGTGTCAAGTTTCAAGAAGCTAGCACAAACCGTGTTGGATTTAGAGTTCCAAATACATCTATCAATATAGGAGAAAACAGAATGAAACCTAAAAATTCAAACTATTACTGGAAATGAACGCTTCAACATAGAAGAACGAAGTTTCGGGAACCCAGTCGCCGTAGTGTACTGATCATTACCTGAAACTTTCATCAAGTTTGGGTGAAAAAATATTTGCTGAGATTTCTGGAGATTCGTAATTTTTGGATGCTTGGCATCCCCTTTCCATGAAAGTGTTTCTCGCCAGTCACTGCTTAGGGCTACATCAAGAGGAAACAAAACATAGAGATAGAACGTGAAACTACTTTATTGTGTCAAGTTTCAAGAAGCTAGCACAAACCGTGTTGGATTTAGAGTTCCAAATACATCTATCAATATAGGAGAAAACAGAGTGAAATCTAAAAATTCAAACTGTTACTGGAAACGAACGCTTCAACATAGAAGAATGAAATTTGGGGAACCAAGTCAGCTTAGTGTACTGATCATTACCTGAAAGTATCATCCAGTTTGGGTGAAAAAATATTTGCTGAGATTTCTGGAGATTCGTAATTTTTGGACGCTTGGCAACCCCTTTATATGGAAGTGTTTCTCGCCAGTCACTGCTTAGGGCTACATCAAGAGGAAACAAAACATAGAGATAGAACGTGAAACTACATTATTGTGTCAAGTTTCAAGAAGCTAGCACAAACCGTGTTGGATTTAGAGTTCCAAATACATCTATCAATATAGGAGAAAACAGAGTGAAACCTAAAAATTCAAACTGTTACTGGAAATGAACGCTTCAACATAGAAGAATGAAATTTGGGGAACCAAGTCAGCTTAGTATACTGATTGATCATTACCTGAAAGTATCATCCAGTTTGGGTGAAAAAATATTTGCTGAGATTTCTAGAGATTCGTAATTTTTGGAAGCTTGGCAACCCCTTTCCATGAAAGTGTTTATCGCCAGTCACTGCTTAGGGGAACATCAAGAGGAAACAAATCATAGAGATAGAACGTGAAACTACATTATTGTGTCAAGTTTCAAGAAGCTAGCACAAACCGTGTTGGATTTAGAGTTCCAAATACATCTATCAATATAGGAGAAAACAGAGTGAAACCTAAAAATTCAAACGGTTACTGGAAAAGAACGCTTCAACATAGAAGAACGAAATTTGGTGAACCAAGTGGGCTTAGTGTTCTGATCATTACCTGAAAGGATCATCCAGTTTGTGTGAAAAAATATTTGCTGAGATTTCTGGAGATTCGTAATTTTTGGAAGCTTGGCAACCCGTTTCCATGAAAGTGTTTCTCGCCAGTCCCTGCTAAGGGCTACATCAAGAGGAAACAAAACATAGAGACAGAACGTGAAACTACTTTATTGTGTCAAGTTTCAAGAAGCTAGCACAAACCGTGTTGTATTTAGAGTTCCAAATACATCTATCAATATAGGAGAAAACAGAATGAAACCTAAAAATTCAAACTGTTACTGGAAACGAACGCTTCAACATAGAAGAATGAAATTTGGGGAACCAAGTCAGCTTAGTGTACTGATCATTACCTGAAAGGATCATCCAGTTTGGGTGAAAAAATATTTGCTGAGATTTCTGGAGATTCGTAATTTTTGGATGCTTGGCAACCCCTTTCCATGAAAGTGTTTCTCGCCAGTCACTGCTTAGGGCTACATCAAGAGGAAACAAAACATAGAGATAGAACGTGAAACTACTTTATTGTGTCAAGTTTCAAGAAGCTAGCACAAACCGTGTTGTATTTAGAGTTCCAAATACATCTATCAATATAGGAGAAAACAGAGTGAAACCTAATAATTCAAACTGTTACTGGAAACGAACGCTTCAACATAGAAGAATGAAATTTGGGTAACCAAGTCAGCTTAGTGTACTGATCATTACCTGAAAGTATCATCCAGTTTGGGTGAAAAAATATTTGCTGAGATTTCTGGAGATTCGTAATTTTTGGACGCTTTGCAACCCCTTTATATGGAAGTGTTTCTCGCCAGTCACTGCTTAGGGCTACATCAAGACGAAACAAAACATAGAGATAGAACATGAAACTACATTATTGTGTCAAGTTTCAAGAAGCTAGCACAAACCGTGTTGGATTTAGAGTTCCAAATACATCTATCAATATAGGAGAAAACAGAGTGAAACTTAAAAATTCAAACTGTTACTGGAAACGAACGCTTCAACATAGAAGAATGAAATTTGGGGAACCAAGTCAGCTTAGTATACTGATTGATCATTACCTGAAAGTATCATCCAGTTTGGGTGAAAAAATATTTGCTGAGATTTCTGGAGATTCGTAATTTTTGGACGCTTGGCAACCCCTTTATATGGAAGTGTTTATCGCCAGTCCCTGCTTAGGGCTACATCAAGAGGAAACAAAACATAGAGATAGAACGTGAAACTACATTATTGTGTCAAGTTTCAAGAAGCTAGCACAAACCGTGTTGGATTTAGAGTTCCAAATACATCTATCAATGTAGGAGAAAACAGAGTGAAACCTAAAAATTCAAACTGTTACTGGAAATGAACGCTTCAACATAGAAGAACGAAATTTGGTGAACCAAGTGGGCTTAGTGTTCTGATCATTACCTGAAAGAATCATCCAGTTTGGGTGAAAAAATATTTGCTGAGATTTCTGGAGATTCGTAATTTTTGGAAGCTTGGCAACCCGTTTCCATGAAAGTGTTTCTAGCCAGTCACTGCTAAGGGCTACATCAAGAGGAAACAAAACATAGAGACAGAACGTGAAACTACTTTATTGTGTCAAGTTTCAAGAAGCTAGCACAAACCGTGTTGGATTTAGAGTTCCAAATACATCTATCAATATAGGAGAAAACAGAATGAAACCTAAAAATTCAAAGTATTACTGGAAATGAACGCTTCAACATAGAAGAACGAAGTTTCGGGAACCCAGTCGCCTTAGTTTACTGATCATTACCTGAAACTTCATCAAGTTTGGGTGAAAAAATATTTGCTGACATTTCTGGAGATTCGTAATTTTTGGATGCTTGGCATCCCCTTTCCATGAAAGTGTTTCTCGCCAGTCACTGCTTAGGGCTACATCAAGAGGAAACAAAACATAGAGATAGAACGTGAAACTACTTTATTATGTCAAGTTTCAAGAAGCTAGCACAAACCGTGTTGGATTTAGAGTTCCAAATACATCTATCAATATAGGAGAAAACAGAGTGAAATCTAAAAATTCAAACTGTTACTGGAAACGAACGCTTCAACATAAAGAATGAAATTTGGGGAACCAAGAGAGCTTAGTGTACTGATCATTACCTGAAAGTATCATCCAGTTTGGGTGAAAAAATATTTGCTGAGATTTCTGGAGATTCGTAATTTTTGGACGCTTGGCAACCCCTTTATATGGAAGTGTTTCTCGCCAGTCACTGCTTAGGGCTACATCAAGAGGAAACAAAACATAGAGATAGAACGTGAAACTACTTTATTATGTCAAGTTTCAAGAAGCTAGCACAAACCGTGTTGGATTTAGAGTTCCAAATACATCTATCAATATAGGAGAAAACAGAGTGAAACCTAAAAATTCAGACTGTTACTGGAAAAGAACGCTTCAACATAGAAGAACGAAATTTGGTGAACCAAGTGGGCTTAGTGTTCTGATCATTACCTGAAAGGATCATCCAGTTTGTGTGAAAAAATATTTGCTGAGATTTCTGGAGATTCGTAATTTTTGGAAGCTTGGCAACCCGTTTCCATGAAAGTGTTTCTCGCCAGTCCGTGCTAAGGGCTACATCAAGAGGAAACAAAACATAGAGACAGAACGTGAAACTACTTTATTGTGTCAAGTTTCAAGAAGCTAGCACAAATCGTGTTGGATTTAGAGTTCCAAATACATCTATCAATATAGGAGAAAACAGAGTGAAACCTAAAAATTCAAACTGTTACTGGAAACGAACGCTTCAACATAGAAGAATGAAATTTGGGGAACCAAGTCAGCTTAGTGTACTGATCATTACCTGAAAGCATCATCCAGTTTGGGTGAAAAAAATATTTGCTGAGATTTCTGGAGATTCGTAATTTTTGGAAGCTTGGCAACCCGTTTCCATGAAAGTTTTTCTTGCCAGTCACTGCTAAGGGCTACATCAAGAGGAAACAAAACATAGAGATAGAACGTGAAACTACATTATTGTGTCAAGTTTCAAGAAGCTAGCACAAACCGTGTTGGATTTAGAGTTCCAAATACATCTATCAATATAGGAGAAAACAGAGTGAAACCTAAAAATTCAAACTGTTACTGGAAATGAACGCTTCAACATAGAAGAATGAAATTTGGGGAACCAAGTCAGCTTAGTATACTGATTGATCATTACCTGAAAGTATCATCCAGTTTGGGTGAAAAAATATTTGCTGAGATTTCTGGTGATTCGTAATTTTTGGACGCTTGGCAACCCCTTTATATGGAAGTGTTTCTCGCCAGTCACTGCTTAGGGCTACATCAAGAGGAAACAAACCATAGAGATAGAACGTGAAACTACATTATTGTGTCAAGTTTCAAGAAGCTAGCACAAACCGTATTGGATTTAGAGTTCCAAATACATCTATCAATATAGGAGAAAACAGAGTGAAACCTAAAAATTCAAACTGTTACTGGAAATGAACGTTTCAACATAGAAGAACGAAATTTGGTGAACCAAGTGGGCTTAGTGTTCTGATCATTACCTGAAAGTATCATCCAGTTTGGGTGAAAAAATATTTGCTGAGATTTCTAGAGATTCGTAATTTTTGGAAGCTTGGCAACCCCTTTCCATGAAAGTGTTTATCGCCAGTCACTGCTTAGGGGAACATCAAGAGGAAACAAATCATAGAGATAGAAAGTGAAACTACATTATTGTGTCAAGTTTCAAGAAGCTAGCACAAACCGTGTTGGATTTAGAGTTCCAAATACATCTATCAATATAGGAGAAAACAGAGTGAAACCTAAAAATTCAAACGGTTACTGGAAAAGAACGCTTCAACATAGAAGAACGAAATTTGGTGAACCAAGTGGGCTTAGTGTTCTGATCATTACCTGAAAGGATCATCCAGTTTGTGTGAAAAAATATTTGCTGAGATTTCTGGAGATTCGTAATTTTTGGAAGCTTGGCAACCCGTTTCCATGAAAGTGTTTCTCGCCAGTCCCTGCTAAGGGCTACATCAAGAGGAAACAAAACATAGAGACAGAACGTGAAACTACTTTATTGTGTCAAGTTTCAAGAAGCTAGCACAAACCGTGTTGGATTTAGAGTTCCAAATACATCTATCAATATAGGAGAAAACAGAGTGAAACCTAAAAATTCAAACTGTTACTGGAAACGAACGCTTCAACATAGAAAATGAAATTTGGGGAACCAAGTCATCTTAGTGTACTGATCATTACCTGAAGTATCATCCAGTTTGGGTGAAAAAATATTTGCTGAGATTTCTGGAGATTCGTAATTTTTGGACGCTTGGCAACCCCTTTATATGGAAGTGTTTCTCGCCAGTCACTGCTTAGGGCTACATCAAGAGGAAACAAAACATAGAGATAGAACGTGAAACTACTTTATTGTGTCAAGTTTCAAGAAGCTAGCACAAACCGTGTTGGATTTAGAGTTCCAAATACATCTATCAATATAGGAGAAAACAGAATGAAACCTAAAAATTCAAACTGTTACTGGAAACGAACGCTTCAACATAGAAGAATGAAATTTGGGGAACCAAGTCAGCTTAGTGTACTGATCATTACCTGAAAGGATCATCCAGTTTGGGTGAAAAAATATTTGCTGAGATTTCTGGAGATTCGTAATTTTTGGAAGCTTGGAAACCCGTTTCCATGAAAGTATTTCTCGCCAGTCACTGCTAAGGGCTACATCAAGTGGAAACAAAACATAGAGACAGAACGTGAAACTACTTTATTGTGTCAAGTTTCAAGAAGCTAGCACAAACCGTGTTGGATTTAGAGTTCCAAATACATCTATCAATATAGGAGAAAACAGAATGAAACCTAAAAATTCAAACTGTTACTGGAAATGAACGCTTCAACATAGAAGAACGAAGATTCGGGAACCAAGTCAGCTTAGTGTACTGATCATTACCTGAAACTATCATCAAGTTTGGGTGAAAAAATATTTGCTGAGATTTCTGGAGATTCGTAATTTTGGATGCTTGGCAACCCCTTTCCATGAAAGTGTTTCTCGCCAGTCACTGCTTAGGGCTACATCAAGAGGAAACAAAACATAGAGATAGAACGTGAAACTACTTTATTGTTTCAAGTTTCAAGAAGCTAGCACAAACCGTGTTGTATTTAGAGTTCCAAATACATCTATCAATATAGGAGAAAACAGAGTGAAACCTAATAATTCAAACTGTTACTGGAAACGAACGCTTCAACATAGAAGAATGAAATTTGGGTAACCAAGTCAGCTTAGTGTACTGATCATTACCTGAAAGTATCATCCAGTTTGGGTGAAAAAATATTTGCTGAGATTTCTGGAGATTCGTAATTTTTGGACGCTTTGCAACCCCTTTATATGGAAGTGTTTCTCGCCAGTCACTGCTTAGGGCTACATCAAGACGAAACAAAACATAGAGATAGAACATGAAACTACATTATTGTGTCAAGTTTCAAGAAGCTAGCACAAACCGTGTTGGATTTAGAGTTCCAAATACATCTATCAATATAGGAGAAAACAGAGTGAAACTTAAAAATTCAAACTGTTACTGGAAACGAACGCTTCAACATAGAAGAATGAAATTTGGGCAACCAAGTCAGCTTAGTATACTGATTGATCATTACCTGAAAGTATCATCCAGTTTGGGTGAAAAAATATTTGCTGAGATTTCTGGAGATTCGTAATTTTTGGACGCTTGGCAACCCCTTTATATGGAAGTGTTTATCGCCAGTCACTGCTTAGGGCTACATCAAGAGGAAACAAAACATAGAGATAGAACGTGAAACTACATTATTGTGTCAAGTTTCAAGAAGCTAGCACAAACCGTGTTGGATTTAGAGTTCCAAATACATCTATCAATGTAGGAGAAAACAGAGTGAAACCTAAAAATTCAAACTGTTACTGGAAATGAACGCTTCAACATAGAAGAACGAAATTTGGTGAACCAAGTGGGCTTAGTGTTCTGATCATTACCTGAAAGAATCATCCAGTTTGGGTGAAAAAATATTTGCTGAGATTTCTGGAGATTCGTAATTTTTGGAAGCTTGGCAACCCGTTTCCATGAAAGTGTTTCTCGCCAGTCACTGCTAAGGGCTACATCAAGAGGAAACAAAACATAGAGACAGAACGTGAAACTACTTTATTGTGTCAAGTTTCAAGAAGCTAGCACAAACCGTGTTGGATTTAGAGTTCCAAATACATCTATCAATATAGGAGAAAACAGAATGAAACCTAAAAATTCAAACTATTACTGGAAATGAACGCTTCAACATAGAAGAACGAAGTTTCGGGAACCCAGTCGCCTTAGTGTACTGATCATTACCTGAAACTTTCATCAAGTTTGGGTGAAAAAATATTTGCTGAGATTTCTGGAGATTCGTAATTTTTGGATGCTTGGCATCCCCTTTCCATGAAAGTGTTTCTCGCCAGTCACTGCTTAGGGCTACATCAAGAGGAAACAAAACATAGAGATAGAACGTGAAACTACTTTATTGTGTCAAGTTTCAAGAAGCTAGCACAAACCGTGTTGGATTTAGAGTTCCAAATACATCTATCAATATAGGAGAAAACAGAGTGAAATCTAAAAATTCAAACTGTTACTGGAAACGAACGCTTCAACATAGAAGAATGAAATTTGGGGAACCAAGTCAGCTTAGTGTACTGATCATTACCTGAAAGTATCATCCAGTTTGGGTGAAAAAATATTTGCTGAGATTTCTGGAGATTCGTAATTTTTGGACGCTTGGCAACCCCTTTATATGGAAGTGTTTCTCGCCCGTCACTGATTAGGGATACATCAAGAGGAAACAGAACATAGAGATAGAACGTGAAACTACATTATTGTGTCAAGTTTCAAGAAGCTAGCACAAACCGTGTTGGATTTAGAGTTCCAAATACATCTATCAATATAGGAGAAAACAGAGTGAAACCTAAAAATTCAAACTCTTACTGAAAATGAACGCTTCAACATAGAAGAACAAAATTTGGTGAACCAAGTGGGATTAGTGTTCTGATCATTACCTGAAAGTATCATCCAGGTTGGGTGAAAAAATATTTGCTGAGATTTCTGGAGATTCGTAATTTTTGGACGCTTGGCAACCCCTTTCCATGAAAGTGTTTATCGCCACTCACTGCTTAGGGGAACATCAAGAGGAAACAAATCATAGAAATAGAACGTGAAACTACATTATTGTGTCAAGTTTCAAGAAGCTAGCACAAACCGTGTTGGATTTAGAGTTCCAAATACATCTATCAATATAGGAGAAAACAGAGTGAAACCTAAAAATTCAAACTGTTACTGGAAAAGAACGCTTCAACATAGAAGAACGAAATTTGGTGAACCATGTGGGCTTAGTGATCTGATCATTACCTGAAAGGATCATCCAGTTTGTGTGAAAAAAATATTTGCTGAGATTTTTGGAGATTCGTAATTTTTGGAAGCTTGGCAACCCGTTTCCATGAAAGTGTTTCTTGCCAGTCACTGCTAAGGGCTACATCAAGAGGAAACAAAACATAGAGATAGAACGTGAAACTACATTATTGTGTCAAGTTTCAAGAAGCTAGCACAAACCGTGTTGGATTTAGTGTTCCAAATACATCTATCAATATAAGAGAAAACAGAATGAAACCTAAAAATTCAAACTGTTACTGGAAATGAACGCTTCAACATAGAAGAACGAAGTTTCGGGAACCAAGTCGCCTTAGTGTACTGATCATTACCTGAAACTATCATCAAGTTTGGGTGAAAAAATATTTGCTGAGATTTCTGGAGATTCATAATTTTTGGATGCTTGGCAACCCATTTCCATGAAAGTGTTTCTCGCCAGTCACTGCTAAGGGCTACATCAAGAGGAAACAAACCATAGAGATAGAACGTGAAACTACTTTATTGTGTCAAGTTTCAA